>NC_059368.1:42726875-43378750 GCF_019703515.2 Myxocyprinus asiaticus | reverse complement strand
GGGGAGAGAGAGGTATTTGGTCTATTTTACATTTGAAGGACTCTAGAGGGAATCTTCTCAAGTACAACGAAATTTATTGATAAATTCAGTGTGAAGTGTACAAAAAAACAATATTCAGTGGTTATCAAGGCAATCCCACAAGCAATGGTGAATATGGTGAAAAGCATGTTGCCTTATGATATGTTAGTACCATGGATACCTTCACATTATATAGATTAATTCGACTTTAAGTAGAGAAATCCACAAATAAAATTATAAGGGGCACCCTCACCTCCAAACTCTTCCATTTACCATTTAAAAGGAAAAATCTATTAACATTTTACCTATAATCTTTATTGAAGAGATTATAATCAGAATTAGAACCAGTTACCTCACTCTCCTTATTTCACCGAAAGCTAAAGAAACTCATTTTAAAATGATAAATTATATATTCCTTGTAATGAGTTTCTGAGACAAAGATTCAACATTGATTAAAAACAACTGCATGTTTTGAAATTCTGATGTTGAAACTATAGAACATCTGTTTTTTGCTTTTCTATCTTCTTGGGAGTCATTTCAAAATTGGGTATCTGAAAAGGACTTTCAATCACCCAAATTAGAATACATTGATATTAAATTTGGTGTTATAATGGAGGATAAAAAAGGGAATTGATGTACAATAGCCTGATTATTATGGCTAAACATTTCATCCACAGATGTTACAGGGTAAACTTACTTCCGGAATCAACAACGGCCATTGAAATGTGAGCAAGATCTGCTGAAATTAAAGTCTTCATACAAATTAAATAGCATGTAAATGTTTGATCTGACTGTTGGCAACTCTACAAAGATCTAATTAACATTCTGACAACTTTAAGGGAGGCATAATGCAACTGAATCCAGCATATTCACTAAGATATTCAAGCTGCTACTGGTCATAGACTACACTGGTAATAAATAACTATAATAATAAGTTAAATAAGATAATAAATTCTCATCGTTATTATCCATGTTTGTTTGGGTCGGCTCTGCATTATAGCATGTGTGCGGAGAAAATCATCGGCAGCCAGCTCTGCTCTCTCTGTGAAGAAGTGCCGGGAAAATCATGCTTGATCGCTCGCACCATGGACACTTTTATAAACAGAGACACTTTTGTCTTCTCTCTATCTGATATTTCATCTCATTCACATGCTCCTGACATCATCATAAAACTGAGTGTAGTAAAGTTAATGTTTGTCATTCGGGATAATATTCATTAAACTCTGTGTATTTTACACAATGAAGCCAAACCAACTCAGATATACATCTGTCTTTTACATAGCACAAATTTTAAAATTATAAACTATTTAAAACTATATTCCAAGCTTTCTGGGAACATACAACAGCTTTGTGTTGTATGGACTACTTTTATGGTTGTGGTGATGGGGGCATGGTCGAGTGTCTGTCTGCAGGAGAGAGGGAGTGGTGTGGCTCATCAAGCTGGTTGACATGATTTCTAACAGCTGTTTCTCATTACAGTTATAGCGGAGAGACCCCTTAAAACATCTGAGCACACCAGAGAAGGGGGAGAGAGAACGAGTGGAGTGTACAGCATTGGTGTCTGTTGATATTGAGTGTTTATTCTACTGAGTGTTGTGAAGGAGTTTATGTTTATTTTGAGAGTGTTACTGAACTGAGTGAAAGCACAGAAAGAGTGCATACACTGTGCACGGAGGCAAAGGAAATAAAAGCCTACCTGAAGCGTGTCACTGCCCCCCGTCTCCTCATTTCCACACACGATCTCTGACGTGGTGTCACACATGTGCCGAAACCCGGGATTTGAGGAGATAAGTTGTCATGGTGTCCTCAACACTGGGCGAGATGATCAAGACCATCGCCGGCATCCAGCAGAACCAGCATCAGGCCCTCATCGAACTGCGGCTGGAGCAGGAGTATTGTTTTCAACTCCTGCTCAAGGCCCAAGCGGAGGACCGACAGGCGTTCCGGAGCCTGATCAGACAAGAGTGGGTTGCTGCGGAGGCCCCGGGCCCACCTCAACTGTCCAACCAGTCACCCTTGTGAAAATGGGGCCGGCCGACAATCCAGAAGCCTACCACGATCTTTTTAAGAAGACGGATGAGGTGTAGGAATGGCCGCCTGACAAGTGGGCGGGCCGACTGTTGCCATTACTCTCCGGGGAAGTGCAGCATGCGGCCCAACAACTCCCTGCAGCCAACCTCCTTGTCTACACTGACTTGAAGAGAGCCATTCTGCAATGGATTGGTCGGACCCCCGAACAGAGCTGACAGCACTTCTGCGCCCTGAAGCTGGGCAAACACGGCCGCCCGTTTGCCTTCGCACAGCAGCTCCGGGACGCCTGCCGGAAATGGTTGGAGCTCAGCTGCGCTCATGACATCATGGACAAGGTGGTACTGGATCAGTTCATTGCCAGTGATCCGGAGTCTCTCTCTCTCTGTCTTCTTCTCTCTCTCTCTTCCCTATTCCCAAACCCCGCTTCCCCCCTCCTCTTTCCATCCCATTCCTGCCCCCAGGAGGCTGGGCAGTCTGATGCCCAGGTTTCCTCTCTGCTTAAGTTCCCCCCCCCCCGTCTACCCTGCTAACTCTGCCTCTCTCTGCTATCCCCCCCAGTTTGGCGAGTCTGTTCCCACGGGTGTAGGAGGGGGCCTTGGCCGGTCTGTTGGAGCTGTAGGGATCCAGGGCATTTCCAGGACCATTGCCCCGTAATGGAGGTGGGTACACTGGTCCGGATTCCTGACACTCCACAGGCTGCCCCCATTTGAGCTGGGGCATATCAGATACCGGTGAGCACCCAGGGGGATACAAATCAAGCTTTGGTGGATTCTGGCTGTTCTCAAACCTCCATCCACCAATGTTTGGTACAAGACGGGGCATTGGGCACAAATAGTTGGGTGAAGGTGTGGTGTGTGCATGGGGATATTCACACGGATCCGGTGGTTACCATTGAGATACTATTCAGAGAGAGAAAACATAGAGTGGAGGCCACAGTTAATTCCCGCCTCACCCATCTGCTAATTTTGGGGATGAATTGGCCTGATTTCAAGAATTTGTTAAGGGAAATATGTGCGGATGGTTCCTGTGAAAAAAATGCCTGTGTGTGACATGCAATGGTATGGCTGGGGAGGCGGTTCCAGGGCCGTCAACATCTGCTTTGCGTCAAAATGACACAAGGGAGGGGGTCCCCGGCTTAAGGGAGTTCCCTGAAGGGAATTTCCCACTAGAGCAGTCATGTGACGAGTCCCTCAAACACGCATTTGACCAAGTGAGAGTAATTGATGGTCAACAGCTCCAGCCTAACGTCACACTCACATACCCGTATTTTTCATCTATCAAAGATAGGTTGTATCGAGTGATGCAGGACACTCAAACAAAAGAAAATACAACCCAGTTATTAGTCCCGAAGAGCCATCGGGAAGCTCTTTTCCAGGCGGCTCACCATGATCCAATGGCTGACCATTTAGGACAGGAAAGAACACATAACCGAATAATGGTCCATTATTTTTGGCCGGGCATTCATGGGGACGTTTGCAGGTGGTGTGCGGCGTGCCGTGAATGTCAGTTGGTGAATCCACCGGCCACCCCAAAAGCGCCATTGCGCCCTCTACCGTTAATCGAGGTACCCTTTGAAAGAATCGGTATGGACCTCATCGGACCATTAGAACAGACCGCACGTGGACATCGCTTTGCATTAGTTCTGGTGGACTATGCAACGCGATATCCGGAAGCAGTGCCCCTGCACAACATCTCAGCACATAGTGTTGCGGAGGCACTCTTCAGAATAATCTTCCGAGTGGTGATTCCAAAAGAAATCCTCACTGATCAAGGCACTACATTATGTCGTGGACACAATGTGAACTATACAAATTATTAGGTATTAAATCGATTTGCACAAGTGTTTACCACCCACAAACAGATGGGTTGGAGGAACGGTTTAAGAAAACCCTGAAAAATATGATTTCTAAGTTCGTACACGAGGATGCTAGAAATTGGGATAAATGGCTCAAACCCCTGTTATTTGCAGTTCAAGAGGTCCCGCAAGCCTCCACAGGGTTTTCCCCATTCGAGCTGCTGTATGGGCCGCGCGGCGTGCCCGACGTCATACGGGAAGCTTGGAAGGAGGGGCCTTCAAACAGCAAAAACGAAATTCAATACATTCTTGATCTTAGAGCAAAACTTTGGGACAAATAACACAGGGGAATTTGCTCCAAGCTCAGGAACGTCAAAGCCGACTGTATGACAGGGGCACTCGACTATTGGAATTCGCACCAGGAGATAAAGTGCTTGTATTACTGCCCACCTCAAGCTCTAAATTACTCGGCAAGTGGCTAGGGCCCTTTAAGCTCACACGGCGAGTCGGAGATCTTGATTATGAGGTTAAGCGAATGGATAGGGTCAGAGCACATCAAGTTAACCATCTCTATCTCCTAAAATCATGGAGGGAGGCGGTCACTGTGGCCTTAGCGATGGTAGTTCCTGAGAGGGCAGATCTCGGGCCTGTGCGGAGACCATCTCTCACTGTCGCAGCTCACAGATGTGGTCAAGTTGCAAGCAGAATTCACAGACATGTTCTCACCTCTCCCTGGTCGTACAAACCTCATAGAGCACCACATCGAGACCACCCCGGGGGTGGTGGTTTGTAGCCGCCCCTATCATCATCCTGAACACAAAAAAAGGTTGTTAAGGAAGAATTAGAGGTGATGCTTTATAATGGCGTAATAGAAGAGTCACACAGCGATTGGGCCAGCCTGGTGGTTCTGGTACCTAAGAGCGACGGGATTGTCCAGTTCTGTGTAGACTATCGAAAAGTGAACGCAGTGTCCAAATTTGATGCATACCGAATGCCCCGGATTGACGAATTGCTCGATCGGTTGGGCGCGGCTCAATTTTATTCAACACTGGATTTAACTAAGGGTTACTCCAATATCCCGAGAAAAAACACACTGTTCGGCACCAATTTGTGACTCTTCCATTCGGTTTGTTCGGGGCCCCCGCCACGTTCCAGCATCTTATGGATAAAGTTCTCAAGCCACGTACGGCATATGCCACCACTTATTTGGGTGATATCATTATTTATAGTAATGATTGGCAGTGGCACATGCAGCATCTGAGAGCTGTCCTTAGATCGCTGCGACGGGCGGGGCTCACGGCCAACCTGAAGAAATGCGCAATTGGACAGGTGGAATTCATTATCTGGGGTTCCACTTGAATGATTTTGCGTCCCCAAGTTAACAAAATCGCAGCGATCATGACCTGCCCAAGGCCCAAAACCAAAAAGGAAGTGAGACAGTTTCTTGGGCTGGCTGGCTACTACTGAAGGTTTGTGCCTAGTTACTCTGATGTCACCAGCCCACTGACTGATTTTACTACAAAGGGGGCTGCCGATCCAATCCAGTGGACGGAGCCATGCCGACAGGCTTTTCTAAAAATAAAATCTGCACTTTGTGGGGGACCACTCTTACATGCTCCAAATTTCTCTCTCCCCTTTATTTTGCAGATGTATGCATCTGACAAGGGTGGGGGGGGGCAGTGCTATCGTAGGAGGTGGAGGGGGAGGAGCGACCGGTGCTGTACATTAGTCGTAAACTCTCATTGAGGGAAACTAAATGCAGCACCGTGGAGAAGGAGTGTCTAGCAATCAAGTGGGCCATCCTCAGTCTCCGCTACTACTTGCTGGGGTGGGCCTTCACCCTCAGTTCAGATCACGCCCCACTCCAATGGCTCCACCACATGAAGGATACCAACGTGCGGATCACCCGTTGGTACCTAGCACTTCAACCATTTAAATTTGAGGTGATCCACAGACCGGGGACACAGATTTAGACTTTCTCTAAAGAAATGGGAGGGGTGGAGAGTTGGCAGGCCGGATGTTGCCCCGGCCTGAGTCGTGTGGTGGGGGTATGTGGTGATGGGGGTGTGTTCGTGTGTCTGTCTGCAGGAGAGAGGGAGTGGTGTGGCTCGTCAAGCTGGTTGACATGATTTCTAACAGCTGTTTCTCATTACAGTGATAGCAGAGAGACTCTTTAAAACATCTGAGCATGCCAGAGAAGGGAGAGAGAGATCGAGTTGAGTGTACAGCGTTGGCGTCTGTTGATATTGAGTGTTTATTCTACTGAGTGTTTTGAAGAAGTTTATGTTTATTTTGACACAGTGTTTGTCTTGTACTGTGTGAACTTTAATAATACATGTATCTTTTAAAACCAAACATTATACAATTTTGGGCCTTTATCACATTTCATGCCTTTATTCAGAAAAATACCTTTATTATATTAAAGGAGTAAAGAGGACCATTATGTTTGTGATGTCAACACCTGTGACCCCCCACCCCCAAAATGGTTTGATCCCCCCCAATGTTCAAGGCAATGTTACAGGCTTGCCCTGCGGTGACGTAGTTTCCGATTCATGTGAAAAAGGCTAACTGAACATAAACGCTCCCTTCGGATTGGAATCTCACTTAAGATGGCTAAATACCATGTGAAGTCCACTTTGTAGGACCATAATGGCCGATTGGAACGCACCTATAGTGAGCAACGATGCTCCCTGGTTTTTACGGTGCACTGTGGGATTTTTTAGGGAGCGAACGTTTCAGTGCACTGAACGATTTTGCGATTGAGACAACCCTAGAAATGTCTGTCTCCCTGATCAGTGCCCTGACTACAGCACTAGGGAGCTGATTGAGATGCACTGTTGGTCTCTGCATGCGCTTTCGATGGGTACAACACGGTTTAAATAAATTTGAATAATTCAGCCTGAAAAAGTCTGTGTGTGTGTTTGTCAAGTCATTTTTATTTATATAGTGCTTTTCACAACACACATCGTTTCAAAGCAGCTTTACAGAAAAGTATGCTGTAACAGAAAATAAAGCTGTAATGTCTATAATGTGTTAAAATCTTCATTGTTTGGTTTGATAAAAAACATGACAGTAGATTATGCCTTAAAAAAATATGTACTGTGTATATATATATACACACACACACACATACAATTTATATGCAGCATATATCTAAATAAATATATATTATATATATTAATATACTATATACAGTATGTCTGTATATATAAGGCCAGTTCCTCTCTGACTAAATGACATGAATATAATGCCAGTATTAGTTATTTATATGTAGAAGTCAAGGTTTAAATCAGTAAATTAAGTAAGTGTTAAGGGCCAGTGTTTAAACAAAGATTTTGTATGAACTGTAATATTAGTGAGAAAGTCTTTGAAGTCCATCCTGGAATAACTGCAGAAGTTCACACATATGCATTGTCCTTTGCTAACTAAACCTTCATCAGCCAATCAACAATTAATTCATTGTCTATGTATTCCATTATAAGAAAATGTAGTCCATTCTTTGACCAAGATGATGCAGGCAGAGATCAGTGAGGGGCATTGTGTGTGTGTGTGTGTGTTTACGCACGCATGCAGGAGAGCGATTTATTAATTGATTTTAGTTGGCAAGTTGTATTTTAATTATTTTTGGGGATATATATAATATTATGAATACATTTATTGAAAATGCATTACATATAGGCTTCTGTATGTTTTGCTTGTTATGATTCAATGCGGATTTCTCCACATGGGAAAAAATGTAAATCGCTTATTTTCTCTTATTTTGGGCTTGTTTTTCTGACCAGGTTGCTTGTTTGTTTTACAATACCTGGCAACACTACAATTGGTATATATCCCACCCTTAACACAGAGTACTGTCATTTTAAAGATATATTAACCAATCTTTTATTTCGTTCTAACTGGTTACCATTTGGAAAATAGGCTGTAACGTGGGTGTTTTGGAGAGGAAGAGAGGAGACACAGGAGTAGATTCCTTTTAATTATAAACTTTGGAGTAGGACAATTACAGAAGTGGAAACAGAAGAAAGGCTCAACAATAGTAAAGGCTGGAGTGGAACAAACACTAAATCTTTAACATTCAAACTAAGCACAACATAACATCTCATAACAAAACACTTCAAGGACTGACAAAGACTTAACAAAACTAGAGGGTATTTATACACTGAGAAACTAATGAAGGTGTAGGGCTTTACTGGTTGTTTAGATCAGTGTTACTATCAGAAATAATTGATAATTATTTCTTTAGTTATTAATTAATATTTAAATTAATTAATTGAATCTTAACTCATTAAAACCTCATATGGGGCTCCAGTAAATGTAGTGTGCTATGTTTAGGAGTGGGTTTGGTTATTAGCAATAATTAATTATTATCACAGATAATTATTAATTATTAAAATCAATAGAACATTGATGAGAATCAATGTTAGCTTTTTCTAATCCTTTAAATCAACAATTATCAAAGATAATCATTAATTGTTAACATCGATGAAACATTAATTAAAATTAACACTAGCTTATTGATCATTCAAATTCAACAATCATCAAAGATAATGTTCAATTATCAAAAATCAATAGAATATTAATAAGGATTAATATTGATGGGGCACCACCCTGGAATCAGGGACTAATAACCAGATAGTATAACAGTCTCAATATTAGATTGTTTTCTTAAAAAAACAATGAATGAAGGCTTGAATCCGAGCACTGACATCCCGTCAGCATGACACAGGTGTATGCAAAACAAACCAAAACACTTCTCTTGGTAATATAACAAAGTTTATTTATACAGTAATATCAATTAATAATTAATACAATGCAGTCAATAAACTTCCGACTAAACAGTGATATTAGATATGGAAATCAAAATAATCCTATAACACATGAGGGTGTGTGTGTGTGAGAGTGTGTGTGTGTGTGTGTGTGTGTGTGTGTGTAAGGAGGGATGCTCACAAAATGGCGGACGTGACTCTCATGGAGAGTATGTCACGCGAGACTTCCGGCCAGAGAATATGGCCGCGAATGTGGGCGGAGAAAAACCAGTCAATGGTAGCTTAGGGACAAAGCTGAGCTTTATCACGAAGCTATCTATTAGCCAAAAATGTGTGCGAGAATGTTTGTGAGGGGTCGCGTGTGTGTGTGTGTGTGTGTGTGTTAGTACGAGAGAGAGAGAGAATTAAGTGACGGCCCCAAAGCCGATTTCGTGATCGTGGGAGAGAAAGCAGCTGTTAGTTTATCACTCAGAGACGCGGTGGACAGCTCGTAAACCGTCCCGCGGTCTTTGATTCTTTAATGGATAAACTCAGTTTGCCGGTCTCACCCGCGATGGCGGAAATGCACAACAATCCAATGTGGTAGGACTACAATACTGCAAATCAAATTCATGATAATTAATACCCTGAGTATTAATAATGAGCGGACATGGCGGTCCGTAAACTGTACAAGCAATAACCTTGAAACACAAGAATAACACACTATAATATTCTATCTCTGCCCAGACGTACTTGAATCGCATGAGGATGCAGAATGTGTGTTCACCGTCCTTTAACTCAGACTCGGTTCCTCGAGGCTCGGGTGATGACAGGAGGCCGTTTCCTCGCTCTGTCGGTGGGCGGTATGGCTGCTGATCCTCGGCGGGCTGGCGGAGAAATCAGCAACGTCGACTTGACTGAAGATGGAAGAGAAATCTTTAATCTCTTCACTTCTGTAGGCAAACGGATGAAGATGTGGATTGCTCAGCGGTCTCCTTCGGATCCGTTAGAGTGTTCGGTGGAACACAGAGTAATCTCAACTCGTCCAGCGAGATGGAGATTGTATGGCCACAGTTTCAAGTCGGACGTTACTTCCTTGTGCCACGAGGCTGCACCTGAGAGCAGCAATGAGCTGCATCTACACACGGCGAGCAAAGTTGCTGGAAGTAAATCCCGGAAGCATTTCAGAGGTATTTCTACTCCTGATGATGTCATGGTTGAGGTGCGTTCTGTCGTGTGCCTCATCCAATAGGAGTTGAGAGTTCAATCCTTTAGTGAGCAAGGCTTCATGGGATTTGTAGTCTGTTCTGGACTCCCTTTGTTTGATTTTGGTGCGATTTTTATCAGTAAAATGTATGACTTGGTATGTGGGGCCTGAGTTAGGTTTTACGACTGTGTTAGGCCTGCCTTTGTCTTCTATCTGAATACATCAGGCCCAACAAGGGAATAGAAGTCAGGTGCAGATGATGAAGAACTGATAGACGTGATTAGAGCAGTGAATCCTGGGAAATGGAGTCCAGGGGAAAACTTCAAAATAAGAGTCCTTGAAGAAGAATGAGGGAGACTGTGACAGAAGTGAAAAACATTTAGTTTTTAGTTCCTGTAATATTCATTAATCATTTCATTCATTAATTTTAGTCAGTTTGGTAACACTTCACAATACATTTTCATTTATTAACTTTAACACTGAGCAGTACTTTAAAGGGATAGTTCACCCAAAAATGAAAATTCTCTCATCATTTACTCACCCTCATGCCATCCCAGACGTGTGTTACTTTTTTTTTTCTGCAGAACACAAATTACAATTTTTAGAAGAATTTCTCAGCTCTGTAGGTCCATACAATACAAGTGAATGGTTGCCAAAATTTTGAAGCTCCATCAAAAAAGTAATCCATAAGACTCCAGTGTTTTAATTCATGTCTTCAGAAGCTATATGATTGGTGTGGATAAGAAACAGATCAATATTTAAGTCCAGTTTTTCTATCCACAATATTCCTGAGTCCCATGATGCTTTGTGGGCGATGTGGGCGGAACTTCCAGTTAAGCGTAAACAATCGTTATGTTATGTGCTAACGCAGCATTAAAAATGACAGAAACTTGAGAACAACTGATCACAGAATTATAGCGAGGCGATATTATTCTTCCTCACCTATCTGTTAATGATTATGGGTTTCAGGATGATGGCCAAATATCGCAAAAAGAAGCATTTTAGTTATTTTGTTGAGTCTTTATTCACTAATGGAAGAACTGAGCAGACAAACCTGAAAAGTTGTAGCATATTAGCGTCTTCACAGCTGTAAAGTTGAACATGTTTTGATAGCTGTAGATAATTATGTTTTTTTAAAGCATATATTGAGTTTGTTGTACTGATATTATGTACTTAGTGCAGATACAGGGGAGGTCCAGACAGCAGGATGCTCATGTATTACAGGACTCAGGCGATGACACTGTCATGCTGCTGTTTGTCAGATAGAATACAATTATTTTTGTCAATCTAGCTTTATAAGTGTTAGTTTACATACATAATATCCGTATCTAAATGAAATGAAATAACCTACATGAAATGTTTTAGTGTTGACTGAACAACTGATCCTGTTGATAGATTGAATTTATTGTTCTTATGTTGGAAAAAAACCATGAATTAGCAGCCACACAATAAACTGGACTGTACAAAAGGAACTACATGCAAAACAAATAAACATACTTATTTGGACATACATTATAAATGCTGCTTCTTCCACTGGCTGCCTACAGAAGGATTGACTTAGGAAAATCTGCTTGAAAAAGCTTGGAATAATTTGTTTGTGTACTCTTTTCACTTTATTGGCAAGAAGTCAACAGCGTGGATTACCTATATTATCCACCGTTACGGTCCGGCTATGATAGACGTCCAGAAACGGAGCGCAATGAATTACATATAAACTATAGCATTATTGTGCTAACAGATGTGTGTACATGTGCGGTAAGTTCATTAGAAATTTTGAGAGTTTGTTCATTTCTATTCAGCGCTGGCCCTTGTGAATGCTTCACATGTTTTGAAATGGCATTATTACTGAGTAAAAAGAAGAACGGTGTTTTTCCTGAACTGTGTGAGTAGTGACAATGTTTCAGCTGTGTGATGCTAAATGAATAATTCTACAGTGAAAGACCAGAATTATTAGATGAGACATGTACAGTAGTGAGATGTTTTATCACATTTGAAATTAACTGTATTCTGATTTTTCCTGCCTGCAATTCACTTTCTCTTGAGTGTCTTCACAGAATGTGCTTGTCTTCTCTTAAGGGGAAAAGGTGATTTGGAAAAAAGTGTGGACATTAATTCAGTATCAGTTAAATGTATTTGTACAGCTAGTGCTTTTAATAATACATACTGTTTTATAGTTGCTTTACAGAGAACATTGAACTTTTGTGTACTATGGGAGCGCTTTGCGAGTGGTTTCTGATAATAACATTGCTGTTTTAGACAAAACTTTAGCTTCGCTTGATTATTAGGATAACCATTAACTGCAAAAATGTACTTATATATTGATCTGTTCTCACCCACAACTATCATATCGCTTCTGAAGACATGGATTAACCACTGGAGTTGTATGGATTCCTTTATGTGCTTTTTGGAGAGTCAAAAATTTGGCACCCATTCACTTGCATTGTTTGGACCTATGGAGCTGAAAAATTATTCTAAAAATCTTAATTTGTGTTCTGCAGAAGAAAGAAATTCATAGCCTACATTTTAAAGATGATAAGATGTATACTTTAACATTAGTTAATATATTATGAACTAATATGAACTAACAATGAAAAAAAATAAATAAATAACTAACCAAGATTTAATGCTGTAAAAATATATTGTTCCTTGTTAATTCATGATACCTAATGCATTTTCTAATGTTAATTAATAGAACCTTATTGTAAAGTGTTACTGAAGTTTTTACTCTAACTAAAATGGCATAGTTTAGTCAATGAAAAATATGTTATAGTAGGCTAATATATAATAATGTGCAATATGACAAAAAAGTGTCAAACTGTAACAGTCCAAACCTAAACTAATTATTCAACAACAATTTTTGTTAAACAAATATTTATTAATTTAAACATGCATTAACTTATAAGAATAAGAGCTTGTGAAAACCTGAAATAAGTTCCTGCAATATTAATGAGTATAGTGAAGATTTAGCTACTTAGGTTTTTGTGCATTGTTACGGCAATAACTTATTCACAACCCGAGAAATGCATTTTCACTTGTACATAACCTAGTTTAAGTTTACCTGTGTGTTCACTTTATTATCTGTCAATATTCAACAACATATTTCTTCTGAAAACATTGTGCATTGGGAATATCCTGTGCTGTTCAATTCTCGTCATATTTTCCTCAACAGTATGTTTTAATCAAAATAGTTTGTTTAATGTTTTAAAGTTTAATGCAAATTTTACACCTCATCTTCATTATCGTTAACAAAATCAGAAAACACTTAGTCAATTAACATTTTCGTGAAAATTTTCTTTGACATGATTAGCACTTTTCCAAACCTGGAAATGTGAAACGGGTCGTGCATCTCCCTCTTCTGCAATTTTACTGGCTGTTGCTCATTGCTGCTCACTTGCTTGGTGGGACACTGTGCATATATGACTGGTCGGACAGATTTCAAACACGTTCCAAAAATTATCAAACCGATAAACCACCTAGCAACCACCTGGCAATGCCATAGCGGCCACCCAGAACACCCTAGCAACAGCATAGTAACCACCCATCAACGTCTTAGCAACCACCCAGAACACTCTAGCAACTGCCGAGCAACGCC
Source organism: Myxocyprinus asiaticus (assembly GCF_019703515.2). Classification (NCBI taxonomy): domain Eukaryota; kingdom Metazoa; phylum Chordata; class Actinopteri; order Cypriniformes; family Catostomidae; genus Myxocyprinus; species Myxocyprinus asiaticus. The sequence goes on along the minus strand of NC_059368.1, from coordinate 43,365,362 downwards.
CAATGCCATAGCGACCACCTTTCTGTCTGTCTGTCTGTCTGTCTGTCTAACTGTCTGTCTATCTGTCTTTCTGTCTGTCTATCTGTCTGTGAGTCTTGTAGTGTACGAATTGCACGGATGAAGATGTCAAATAAAGCTTTAATAAATGTTTTTACTAAGCAGTAATATTAAAGGAAACACATATAAAGGGATTTAGACGAGCTCTCTGTGCTTCCCGGCTGTTTTTGCCTGTTAGGACATGTCTAAAAGTGTGAACCTTCCTGCCACTTCAAGATGACTCCAATTTCCACAAGTGATGTGAGGCTCTTATGGAAGGCTGCTCCCCAAAGAGAATCTCTCCAGTTGTTTTTCCACCATGTTCACTGGTTATGATTTTGTGTTTGATCAGTTCATGAGGCCAACATTATTTTAATCAATCAACTTATTTGATTAAAACTTTAATCCACTGTGTTGAATCTACACTATCATCCAACTGAAGACATATTCACACAAATAGTAAATATTGTGAATGTTACTTGCGAACAATATTTTAAACAGAAACAATGGTATCCTATGGAGCTATTCACACTGGGCAAAAATATTTGAAGTATCAGTCTTTTTTTTTTATTGGACAAAGAAAACTGACAGCCTTCATGTTGATTTTTCTGTTCTTATTGGGAACAAATCATAAAAACAAGAGTACATATATAACAACATTGTTTCATAATAAACATGGCAGGGGTATACGTAATGGATAATCCACTGCTAGATGTGCGTTAAATGATTTTAACGCACAATGTGGAGGCAAAGTGCCACCACAAGATCTCGAGTTCTGCCCGTTCTAATTGTACACAGAGATTAACTATTGCAATTATATATATATATATATATATATATATATATATATATATATATATATATATATATATATATATATATATATATAATGTAATTGTTTTTATTTTTTTTCCAATTTTGAATGCCTAAATCTCAGTGACCTCAAACCTCAATCTGGGTGGCAGAGGACGAATCTCAGTTGCCTCCGTGTCTGAGACCGTCATTCCGCGCATCTTATCACATGGCTTGTTGAGCGTGTTACCGCAGAGGATAGCGTGAAGCCTCCACATGCACCATGTCTCCGTGGTAATGCGCTCAACATGCCATGTGATAAGACGCGTAGATTGATGGTCTCAGACGCACATCCATGCGCAACTTACCACGCACCCCACCAAGAGCAAGAACCACATTATAGCAATCACAAGGAGGTTACCCCATGTGACTCTACACTCCCTAACAACCGGGCCAATTTGGAGACCTGGCTGGAGTCACTCAGCACACCCTGGTTCGAACTCACGACTCCAGGGGTGGTAGTCAGTGTCAATAATTGCTGAGCTACCCAGGCCCCCAACTATTGCAATTATATGAAATTCATTTGAATTAATTAAATAAAAAAGTTGTAAGAATAACTGGAAAAATTTTGTTTTTTGGAGAACACACTGAAAACTCTGTGAATTGAAATACTCAATCCAGAAACATTAATAGCCACAGAATGTAGAAGGACTGACACTCCTAAGAACGTGTAATACTGAATTCCTTTTTTTTTTTTTTTTTTTTGTAATTTTCATATTAATGAGAAAAACATTACAGTAGAAGACAGAGAAGTAAGTTTGAAGTAAGTTTAGAGCAGAAGAAATAGAAATAAACCTTGTGTAAATTGTCAGCTTTACGCTAAGCTAAAATGCTATTTCTAGCCATTTTACATGTGCATGTTACCAGCCACGATCATATTTTTTTATCAAGAAAATTCACATTGGATCATAATTTCTTTTTTTCTAGTAAGATCTTTGATATTAGGGCAAAAATCTAATTCTTGATAATAATTTTTGTATTGTTTTCCTGTAACAATATCTATAAATCCTTAAAACAAGATCAATTTGATTGATCTTGTTTTAGAAGCAACGTAAGATATTTAGGTTTTTCAGAGAATGTATTTTTAATATGTGTATTTTGTCTTACTGTACTGACAGAGTTTTTATAGTCAAAACAAGTGAAAAAATCTACCAGTGTTGAAGAAGTAATCCAAAGTATTTAGAATACGTTACTGTCCTTGAGTAATCTAACGGAATACGTTACAAATTACATTTTACAGCATGTATTCTGTAATCTGTAGTGGAATACATTTCAAAAGTAACCCTCCCAACCCTGTCCATTAACCCTCCCGATTGTCTTAGGCTAACATGTTGTGTTTTGTGATGTGACAGTTAATCCATTAAACTTGCTACACTATATTCACGTCGGCAGGTCATTTGAGTAGAGACATAAAACTCTCGCAAAACTCTAATTTGCAAGCAAGGGCAGCCGGTGGAGTTTCTGATATCCCCCTAGGGAGTTGGTGCCCTATGCAGATTGTGTAATATGCATATAGGGAGCGGCAGAACTGGTTTTATGCACACATTCCAGCCAATCAGAATCGAGAATTCTTAATTCTTTCCAAGATGAAAAGCCATCAGGTAAATCCGGAGAACAACTCCACTGAGCTCTCATGTAAAGCCAACACAGTCATGAAATACTGCAATATTGTACACAAACTGACAAAAAAGCAGCTGCTTAGAGAGTTATCCAAATAAACCATCTAGTATGTAGACTACTGCTGTACATACTGTAACACACTGATCGACAATTATTACAAATAAGTCATAAATCATTGGCAGTTCAGCTATATTAATCATGTATGTTGGACAAAAAACAGTAACTTAAAATACTAAAGTAGGTTATGTTCAGTCTGTGGCCTAGCGTTAAGTGCAAATGCATGTTGAACTGTGATGCTGTGATGAACCAAGTGTGTCAAAAGAGCTCTGCAGCTCTGCCCACTCCCATGATGCACTGTAAATGATGCAATCAAGTCGCTCTCCCGACACTTTCAAACTACTTATATATGTGTATATATGAATATTTTTCAACTTCAACTTAAAATATATTGTTTTGAAATGTGTAAAAGAACTCTAAATCAGTAGTTTAATATTTTTAATATTTTAATTCAGATATGTCATTCACAATGCTTCATGGGATTGTAGTTCATTCCCTAATCAAAAATGTTAAATACACAGTCTTGTATCTTTGTCTTTTTTGTCTGATTTTCAAAGTTTTTTGCTTCAAATCAAAGTTTGTAATGTTGTGATTCAGTTGGTCGGTTTGATTCATGGCTTACAATTCTTTTATGAAGGATTTTATGAAATTCCTAAGGAGAAAATGAATGGGAAAAATACTTCCGGAACCAAGAAATGGCTAAAAATGTGAGCAGACAAAAAGCGCCCCAACTAACTTAGCTTGTAAAACTGGGACATCTGTTCAACCTATATGCAGGTTCGATCTAGCCTGTGTTGTGAAATACTGAATACTGAAATACTGCAGTATTGTACACAAACTGACAAAAAAGCAGTTGCTTAGAGAGTTATCCAAATAAACCATCTAGTATGTAGACTACTGCTGTACATACTGTAACACATTGATCAACAATTAATACAAATAAGTCATAAATCATTGGCAGTTCAGCTGTATGACCACCCTTTGACTGTCTCTGTCAATAAAAGTGTCATAAGTTGTTTCCATCCAAGTTCCAAATTGAATTAATGCCAAAAATCTGAATATCACAAAAAACTATTTGCAAATAAAGCAGCGTTTCCATACTGTGTGTTTAAGAGAACAAATTTGTCACTTCTGTGGAAACTGAAAATGGAAGTTGAAGCCACTGTGACTCTTTTATTAAATATAACGAATTACAGACAAAATGCTCTGACAAACTTTTGCTAGCGTTTAGCAGCAGATGTCTTACAGTTTGTCACAGTTCTGGGAGGTGATCATTTTAGCATGTCAGTGGAATTAAAATCCTTTATTCTCGTCAACATCCACAGAACACGATCATTTGCTGTAGAGAGAGAAGGAGCACTGCAGTGCTACTGGACACTTGATTAGTGTTTGTGCCAGGAAATATTTGATTTCTGAATGATTCCTTACGATTTCCTGTTCTCATGAGAGTGTGAGTGTGTGCTGTTTAGCTATGCTCTCTCTCTCTTATCCTCTCCTAAGATCTTGATGTTGTCAGCTACATAAACAGAATATTCACAATGCCATATGTTTACTCGTGTATTAGTAGTATTAATGTATAAATTCTGTCATAATTTACTCAACTCAACAATTTACATACCCTCAAGTTGTTTCAATCTCTTGACTTTCTTTCCTCCATGGAACACAAAATAAGAATTTTTGAAGAATGCACTGGTCGCTCTTTTCCTTGCAATACAGTGAATGGGGACTGGAGCTTTCAAGCCTCAAAAAGGACACAGAAGCACCATTACAGTGTAATAGAATAGTCCATACAACTCTGATGGCTAAATTTCTAGTCTTCCGAAGTAATATAATAACTTTGGGTGAGAAACACAATTAAATTTTAGTCGTTATTCACTGATAATCTTCTGTGAGTCTGTGAGCTGTGAACAAATCATATTGAGCAATTTCGTAATCCCGATTCGCTCAAAAGAAGGATTTGTTTACGAACTGGATATCGTTGCTTCTCTCATGAACTCAGGAATGTGCCAATGAGAGCTTTTCATTGAATAATGATTTAAATTTCAGTCTGTTTTTTACACAAAGCAATCATATTGCAATATCACATCAGAAGACTTGAAATATAGTGCAGAGTTTGTATAAACTACTTTTATGATTCTTTTATTTTGATTTGCATCCTTTTTAAAGCTTGAAAGTTCCAGTCAACTTTCATTGGTCAACACATTTTTTAAATATTCTCCTTTTGTGTTCCACGGAACAAAGAAAATAATGACATGAGGGTTAGTACATGCACTCAAAACTTTTTTAAGATTTACACATTTCAATTTCATGACAAATTTAAATCAAATTGAACTGAATAACCTTTAACAAAATTAAATTAATATATTTGTTTTATTAATTTCATTTAGTTAAAGATTACTCTGGTAATTATCTTTAATTATAGCATTACTATAATTATAGCATCCATCCAATCACAATGGAGATTCATTTGTTTATAGAATACTTGAGATGTTACGAAATGCCAAATGTGACTGAAATGAACAGAAAATGGTTAATCCTGTAGTTGAACAGAACACACTAGACATCAAAGTATCAAACATTGTCTTGATACTAAAAGCACATTTGGTCTGCGTTGGAGGGAGAATCCAAAATCTGAATCTGGAGCGAACTCTCCATCTAGTGGTGACACAGTCTTTTTAAAAGCACGACTGATCCACCTGCACAGAGAGAAAGAGAGAGAAATGTCACAGGGAGAACACATGACAGCACCACAAAAACACACACAGGACGTGACACATGGTCATTCATTAGTTAAAGCTATCATAACTGGAAGAACAAATAAAATAACAGTAAACTTCATCTATGAGTTCTGACCGTTTTAAATCATATCTCTCTCTATTACAAGACATCTCTCTGTTACGGACAAGTAAATTATATGTATAGTATATTAATCATCTGGTTAGAGTTCTAGGCACTGTATACTTGTAATCTTACTGCCATTACGCAACGTGTAACTTGTGACTGCCATGTAAACAGACTATATGTCTATTTGAACCATCCATTGGAGGAAGGAAGAAGAGGAGGAAGAGAGAGAGAGTGAATTGCCTATTGCACACTCTCACTCTAATCTCCTTTGTTAACCATATTTTAATTACTTATTTTGGCCAATTTACTTAAGTTTTTAACAGCAGCGTCACTTTACTTACATACTATATGTCTTCTAAATAAATCTGTGTAATAAGAACATATCATCTTTCTATTGCCATTATAGTTATGATTTTTAAAGACGGCCAAGTTATAATGTATTATTCCATGGTCTGTTCAAATACTCGATTCTGACTAGTTGGAATACGTGTGTTAAAACCGTTTAATGCTCAGGTAGTTCCGTCACATTTAATCACTGTTCTGTATTAATGCATCTACTCTGCTGTCCTCCATAATGAGACATGGAGAGAGTATTATGCCTCTGCTCAAATGACCTCCAGATGCGAATATAGTCTCAGAGCTGGGATTAACCGTCACATCACAAAACCACATCATCAAGTCATGCAGTGCAGTCTTAAATTGAACTGTGAAGTGCTACAGGAAACATGGAAAAGACAGCAGTGTTCATCAGGCCTATTACTCACCCAAAGCGTTTGTGAGGAAAGTATGAATTGACAATCAGCTGTTTTGCATGGAGGGGGAGAGAAGGTAAACGTGACCCATCAAATGTGTCTTTCACTGTTCGGCAAGACGATTTATATAGTGCTATGAAAGCAAAACCTGCACTGCTCAACATGTGCTGCAAGATCTTACCGCTAGAGGGTGCCCCGCCATCACGCATCGCTGACTGAAGCTCTGAATGGATGGAAACTGTTTCATAATATGCAGCCTTTTGCTGTTTTGAAGTGTAAGCTGTGTAAGTCCACATCGCGATTTCATTTTTAATTCAAACAGTCGTGCACCCTTAATGGATACCATATGGATATTTCAGAGGTTAGTCTACAGGATTACAGCGTTTTGGATGATTTTCTCCTCATCATGTACAAGTAAGTGTTACTTTTACAACTGTCACGTCAGCAACGCAGGTTTTTACTCAGTGTGCAAATGACAGAAAATAGGAATTAAATATAACATGTTCTGAGGAGTGCCAACCCTTCTACATTATGTAGCTATTATTGTTTCTGGATTGAGTATTGAAATTCACAGGTTTTAAATAGTGTTTGATCTCCAAAAAACTGATAATATCGCACTACTTTATCTCTGTGACTGATTTTGAACGGGGAGAACTCTACATCTAACGACCTGTAGATAAAGTTAAATGTTGCTGTTCTTGCAGTCCAAATTTGCACCATAAAAATCAATAATAGCTGTAACTAATCAGTGCTGGCAAGTGACCATGGTATAAGCGGGATAATCTAAGGCTAGGTGTGCGTTAAACGATTTTAAATGCACTTTGCGGAGTGGTTCGCGTTGGGTGGTCATTCGCCTCCACATCGTGCATTAAAATCGTTTAACCTAGGCATGGATTATCCCTTACTTAAGTGTCATGTAAATTTAAATCTGACATTAGTTCTAATTTAGACCTACCTGTATCATGTCGCATGCACAGACTGCCTATTGATTTCAATGTGATTTTTTTCCAAAAAAAAAATGATCCTCTGAAACAATGCACAGTGGCTTTCCAAAGATCAGATATATTCATTTCATTTATTAAATATCTCTTTTTCTCTGATAAACTGTGAAATATGCAAGAAAGACACTTGAAGTTGCACTTAGACTTAAGAGCGATTCAAAGCTCTCATTAAATTACGAGTGTTTTATACAGTATATGCTACTTAGATAACAATGTTTTTTGGGATATGCGGCGTAGAGATTAAGTACTCAAGTGCTACTAACGTAGCCGTTCGTATCGCTTTAGAAGCTTCTATACTTAATTTAACCGCTGGAATCGTATGGAGACATTTATGCTGACTGTCTGTGATATTTGGAGCTTCAAAAGCTTGATCACCATCCACTTGCATTTTAAGGACCTACTGAGCTGAGATATTTTTCTATTTTTCTTCAAATGTGTTCAGTCGAAGTAAGAAAGTCAATCATATCTGGGATGGCATGAGGGTGAGTAAATGATGAGATAATTTTCATTTTTGTGTGAACTATCCCTGTGTTGCCTTGGGATGAATGTAGCAAAATTCAATGTAGATTTGAAAATGCATTCAAAGCTTATTGCATTAACATGGATGCAATTTCAGATTGCTGAGAACTTGAGTGGCAGGTTACAAGTTGAAGCAGCTGAGGGCCAGCAACCCTGTTGTTTCAATGAGGACAAACTTTGATTGTGAAGATGGTTCAGTGGTTTCTGAGGACTCTACAGAGGACGAAGGCCCCCAGCAGATGGGTAGGTGTTAGTGGGCACTATATTCCTAATGGTGCATCATTGTCACTCCCAAGGTGGAAGACAAAACTAACCTTGGTTGTTTTTTTTTTAGGAAACATCCCAGAGCTGGACCTCTCCATGATTTCCAACAATAAATAGTGAAAACCTGCAGGAATTTGAGTTTTTAAGTGCCTTTTAAGATTTTATATGGATTGATTTGAATTTTTTACTGTTTCAGGTTTAAGGTGTTACATTTGTTGTTATTGTTCCTGTTGTTCTTGTAATTTAAAGGTGCTATATGTAATATTTTTACTGTACTAAATCATAAAATGACCATAATATGTCATTAGAGAATTAGGAAACATGCTAAGTTGAAATACTGGCTTCTCCGATAACAATGCTACAGCCAGTATATTCTACTTTGAAGTTTCCATTCCAGGCGGGAATTTCTGTTTATGTTTTGGCCTGTGTGATCCCGCCCACTGCCCACTCACCAATAGTATTTCGACACCGCCGTGTTGCCAGATTTGCACAAGTTTGCAGGCAAACAACACTGCTTGCTGCAGCCATGGAAGCCAGCAAACGAACTGGATCAGAGATAACAGATTCCACCCGACCTAAAAAGCTTCGCCATCCGTCTAAAAACCACCATGACCAGAGGCGAAGTAAAACAAGGATTTTATTGGAGATGCCTTTTGAAGATGGAGACAGCTTAAAGCCCAGAAATCCTTTAAAACGGATCCTGTTGCGTGTCCTCATTCTGGCAACCCACATGAGCTTCGAGTCTGGGGCGGGGCAGACAACTCTCCAATATTTAGAATTTAGACTGTAGTACCCATTTCAAACACTTGTTGTCAATCTTACAAATAGCACCTTTAAACATATTTGTAAATAAATTGTAATTACTATTGTTCTTGTTGTTCCTCATGTTGATCATGTTCCTGTCATTAATCATTTTCCTCAATTTAATAAATAAGTAATACAATTATTTACAATGTATATATTATAAATATAAATTTTTTAATATTTAAGTGAACAGACTCTTTAACAAATATCACATACATAGTTCTGACACTGAGTTCAAAAAAACTTGATTCAAACATGTTGAAAATATTGCATTTTCGGTGGTTGGATTGCTATAGGATTGCACTTGACCACATTAAATGCCAGGTGTAAATGCACCCAAAATGCATTGTGATCGGATCACTGAAACCACATTCGGAGGTGGTCAGGAACGGATTCTGACCACATTCAAAGAAGGTGTAAATGCAAATGTGTTTTCGTTATCTGGATACAACTATGTAAGTAATGAATTATGTGATGAGGTTACTCTACAGTCATCTATTGTTAAAGCGCTGTGTTGTGTGTTCTTGCATTTTTCTGTTTTCAGCCATTGCAATGTGAAGAACACAACAGACACTGCTGTCTTGCAATCTTGTCACTCAAACAATGAACACAATCCCATGAATTATTCCAAAGGAATACACTTGGAATATCTTGTCTCTCTCCTCAAATCCACTCTCACTCGCATCTCTATCCTGTTTTCTACTCATGCGCGTCACACATGAAACCAGGCTTGTGTGCTGAGCGCAAGATGAATATCATAAAATTAGCTTCAGCGACCTGGAATTTTGCTTTGGCAGACTTCTTTGAATTCTACCTGCTCAACACCAATTTTATGTACAACAGTAAAGAGAAGACTCAGGGGTGCAGGCCTAATGGGAAGAATTGCAAAGAAAAAGCCACTTTTGAAACAGAAAAACAAAAAGAAAAGGTTAGAGTGGGCAAAGAAACACAGACATTGGACAACAGATAATTGGAAAAGAGTGTTATGGATCTTAACCCCATTGAAGTTTTGTGGGATCAGCTAGACTGTAAGGTGCGTGAGAAGTGCCCGACAAGACAGCCACATCTATGGCAAGTGCTACAGGAAGCGTGGGGTGAAATGTCACTTGAGTATCTGGACAAACTGAAAGCTAAAATGCCAAGGACCTGCAAAGCTGTCATTGCTGCACGTGGAGGATTTTTTGATGAGAACAAAACATTTCAAATTGTAATAGTAATTTTTCACATTATTAATGTCCTGACAATACATTGTGATCAGTTGAATGCCCCTTTGGTGAATAAAAGTACCAATTTCTTTCCATAAGAGCAAAATCTGTACATTATTCCAAACTTTTGGCCACCACTGTAATAAAGTGTAAGGCTGGCACCAGATGTCTATGCCCAAAAGGCGCCATTTCCGGTAAAAGTCAAAGAAATCTGCGAGAACCAACGTCATAAAAATCTCACACAGAAGAGCAGCTCCACCTGAGACAAAACACCCTTCTGAGTAAGGACCATAAAATGCAAATCTCACTCACATCTGCCCCCTCTCTTCCATACCTCACCTCAGGTCACTTTAGGGTCACCAAAAACTAAGTTATGACTTATCCTGTCCTGCAATGTAAAAGGTTTTCTGATCATACATGTTTGGTATCATTCAAGAGGTCTCAGTGCACCTGGTAAAACGGTCTCATTCCCTTTTAGCAAAGTCAAATCACAAGTAAGATTTAAGAACTTAGTAAGATACTGTATTCTATCAGGGGCATGCCCATCCCAGGTCTCTCACAGGAGCCATATGCTGTATGCAGATTAGGTGCATTCTTTGTAAACATCAAATGACGTACTCAATTACAAGTTTCAACGGTCTACTTATAACCTCCTATATTGTAAACCAAATCCTGAATAACATCAAACACACACATCTGAAATAACAATAGAATTGTTTGGTACTTAAGGAGAGATGGCAAATGAATCAGGTAGTCTGTAGTCAGATCTCCCGCACAATTGCTGTGTGTCGTTTTCTCTACCAGGTATGCAATTCTTATTTCTTATGTTTTGATAAATGTTTAAATTTGACTTATTATTGTCTAATTGGAATTGATGAATGTATTATTTTACCTGGTAAATAAATTGTTACATTTGAGTTTATTCTGATTTATTCTGAAATTATTGTCTTTAGTAGATCACGTTAAATCCATGTTTCCGCAAATCTACGACCAGATTAGTGGCGGACGAAAGCTCAGTTTTGAGTGGAGCATGGGGCACACCGACTGAGACTTTAGAGCTCCGACTAACAGATTGGCATTAGTTCAAGTGTACTTGGAGTGTACAGGCTCGATACGAAATTTCCGTTTAGGACAACATGAATTTGTCGACTAAGCCTAAATAGGGTGAAGTCTAAACCTCTGGTTATTGTAATATTTTCTAGCAAGGTGTACATAGGAAACTATGGCATGATTATTTAAAGCTATTTTTATCTTAGGTATTGTTGGTCTATCTTTGTAAAGTTTAGTGGTCATGACCTCTGGGTAGAAATAATGTTACTCTAATTAAGTGTTTACTATCTAAGGGGACTAAACAAAATACTTTTAGATAAAAGGGCAAGCATGAGCAGCCATTTAATTAGTATTCAGTCAATTACCTCTGTCTAATGACCAATACTGGCGTATTTGTGACCGTGAGATCCGCGTACACGGCTGGCGGGAGACTCTCTAAGCGACAGGAATCTGAATGAACGAGTACAATATAAAACAGAGTTAAATACGATGATCAAATGTTAAACCAAATTTAATAATAATAATTAAGATTGGAACATTAATATATCCTTTTAAGGACCTACTTTTATAATTGGAGTCAGATAAAATAAACGGGGATCATAAAACAAATAATATAGTTAAAATTAGTTATTTAATTGGAACGAAATAACAAAATTAATGCACACAATAAGACAACGCACAGGAGACCTTCAGCCACAACACTGGATACCCTTACAAAAGTGACATTTTACATAATATGATTTAATTTGTCTATAAATCATTGTAAATCAAAAACAGTGAGAGCTGTTTATTTTCTTTAAAAGACAACAGTAAAGGATACATCCCTGTGCACTCTTGGATGATTTGGAGAGATGCTCAGAATTACTGCAGAGAGATTCACACAGATCTGGTCAGTGTGAGGAACCCAACTGAAAATCAACAGATTGAGAAGATCAGGAACAATAAATTCGGTTCATCTGGGGCCTGGATCGGTCTGTTCAGAGACTCATGGGAGTGGTCCAATCAGAGTGAATCCTCATTCAGAAACTGGATGACAGGCGTTCCTCATAATGATGCGGGGAATAAAAACTGTTCAGTGCTTTGGGACAAGACTGAACATGGACGATGGGATGACTGGAACTGTTATAGAAAAACTCTGTTTGTCTGTCATGAAGGTTTTTAGATTCACTCACATCCAGAGAATCAATTTCACTGCAAAACTGGTTTTGATTAAACTGAATCTGACCTGGAATGAAGCTCAGACAGACAGAATCATGTGGATCTGGTGTCAGTTCACTCAAAGTAGATTCAGAGTCAGGTGACAGAAGTGGTTCAAAAGGCGTCGACTGCAACGGTGTGGATGGGTCTAAATCACTACTGTGTCATGAACATGTGGATCTGGTTGAGAGGGGAGGTTGTGTGCTATCAGAACTGGGCTGAAGGTGACGGGACAGGACAGGATTACTGCAGTGATGGACCGAGAGTTGGAGCAGTTCAGTCTGGAGGAGATCAGCGCTGGATCAGTCTTCTTCAAACTCACAAACTCAACTTTATCTGCACCAACTATGAAGGTACAAGCAGGGTTGGGGAGTAAAGGAATACATGTAACGGTATTACAGATTTAAAATACAAAATATAAGCCACTGTATTCCACTACATTTACAACTTAAATCGTTGGTAATCAGAATACATTTACATTCAAAAAGTATTGTAATTACTGAAGAGATTACTTGCATTTTATTGTCATTTTTTTAATGGAATATTTAGTCTATTCAGTTGGAAAACATTTATACATATAGATGATGTGATACAAAGAATGTTTGAACAGCAGTGAAACACTTTCTTATGATGTGTTACATTCATACGAGCAGACAGAGAAGTACGTTTGTAGCAGCAGAAATAGAAATAAACCTTGTGTAAATTTTCATGTGAACATGTATCTTTATGCTAAGCTAAAATGCTCTTTCTACCCGTTTTAAATGCACTTGTTCCCAAGCACGGTCGTATTTTTTTATCAAGAAAATGTATGTTAGATTATATTTTTTTCTCTCTAGTAAGACCTTTCACATTAGGACAAAAATCTTATTCTTGATGAGAATCCTGAAAACATGATCAGTTTGCTTTATCTTGTTTTAGAAGCCACACTGCATAAGATATTTAGGTTATTCAGAGAATGTATTTTTAACATGTGTATTTTGTCTTACTGTACTGGCAGAGTTTTTATAGTCAAAACAAGTGAAAAAATCTACCAGTGCTAAAGAAGTAATCCAAAGTATTTCGATTACGTTACTGACCTTGAGTAATCTTACAGAATACATTACAAATTACATTTTACAGCATGTATTCTGTCATCTGTAGTGCAATACATTTCAAAAGCAACCCTCAACCAACCCTTGTACAAGTGTGTGTGTGTTGTAATTTCTTTCTATACCTTAATGTTTTTGTTAAACCTCTGTGTCTTTCTCTTTATATTTTACATGAAGACAAAATCATCATCTTCATCGTCTGTGGAGCCACAATTTCACAATGTTTGATATCCATTTTATATGTAATTATTCAAGAAAATCTTTTTTACTTTCTAAATTTGTCTTTTTTTTTTTTTTCTGAGTAGCTCTTTGTTATTGAAGTCCTGAGATGAATAGTGTGTTTCAGTTCTCATGATTCAGAAAAGTGACGAGATGATGGATATAAACATTTACACTCTAATTTCACTTTGATTTACTGTTTTACTTAAGGGATATTATTTAGCATCAATACATACATGTGAACTGTCTGTTTAAGAATGTCTTCTTGAGTTAAAGATTTTAATTAAGCTTTTGTTCTGTTTTTTTTTTTGTTTTTTTTCATGATCATTTAAAAATAATGTTTTAAAAACAATTTCAGAAAATGTCATGTTATCTTGTCTTGACTGTGACACTCTTTGAAATAATGGGTTTATAAACAGGAACAGTGTGATTCTTGTCATTGCTTAGATTCTTAATGTACATTTAAACATGTTCTTAATATCAGTAAAAATGCTCTTATATAAGACAGTTATTCATATGCTTAAATGTTCTATGATTTTTATTTGTACATTCAAATTAACCTCTAGTTAGGAAGAAAATAAGTTTTCAGTCTTTAGTGTGTCATGAATGAAAAACTGGAAGTCCGCAATTGGCATTTTATCCATATCCAAATATATGCTGGAAAAGCTCTCTTCTTATGTTACTCACTTTACTCTACAAACGAAGAATTAGAAGCAGTGTCCATCATCCATCTGGCTTAACCATATTTGCCTCATGCCCATTTCTCTTCCAATATAACAGCAGCATCTCTGGACACAAATACGAAGTAAAGACAGGTGGGTGAAAGTTTTTTTTTTTTTTTTTTTTTTCAGTCTACAATACAGACCGTGGGTAATTCATTTAACATATGAGTTTGAGGAGGATGTTTAGGCTGTTCACTTTGCATCATCTCTTGAAAAACATAATATTTACTTTCCTGATCTGTCACGTAGTGTCGAGTGTCACTATGGCTGTCATGATTCACTGTTGCTTTGCCTTGTGTTTTGCCCCTGTCATCTGTTCCCCCTGGACTACACTTCCCATAATTCCCTGCCCTCATTACTGCCAACTGTTCCCTATTGTTCTCACCTCTGTTTCATTTCCTCATTTACCCCTGTGTATATAATGCCCAGATTTCTATCCAGTCTTTGTGAGTTGTTATGTGTTGTTTTCTCCATTTCATGTACCGGTTCCTATCGTGGTTGTAATGTTTGTTTTATTTCTTAGTTCCTAGTTTTACGCTGTACCTAGATCTTGCTTTCATACTTCCTTCAAACGTTACAGAACAACTCACCACACAAATGGATCTAACGGCATACTTTGTCCAACTGAGCCGAGCAGATTTATCTATAAGGGAATACTCCCATTTTTTCACCACCGTTGCCAGCCACACAGGATTTGATGATTCCACCCTGAAATCCATATACCGGATCGGACTCACAGCTCGCCAGTGGAGGGAATTGCCAGAGACCAGAAATTACACGTGGGAGGAATACGTGAAGCTAATATTAGAAACTCTCACTTCAGAGGATTCTCCTCTCTCAATCACGATCCCGGCTTCCGAGACCTCCATGCCTGAGTCCGCTCCACACCATGTCACAGCCATGTCTGAGTCTGCTCCACGCCATTTCACAGTCAAGTCTGAGTCTGCTTCACACCGTGTCACGGCCACGTCTGAGTCTGCTTCACGCCATGTCACGGCCACGTCTGAGTCTGCTCCACGCCAAGTCACAGCCAAGTCTGAGTCTGCTCCATGCCATGTCACAGCCAAGCCTTCCGCGACTCCTTGCTCCAAGCCTCCCGCGGCCCCTGTCTCGAAGCCTTCCATGGCCCCTGTTTCCAAGTTGAATTATCCACCACTGATGTCGGTGCGTAGGGCCATGAAGACCCTTCCTCACAAATTGTCAGTTTGCCACGCCTGCCACGGCCAAAGAGCCAGCGCCCATGCCTGCCACGGCCAAAGAGCCAGCGCCCACGCCTGCCACGGCCAAAGAGCCAGCTCCCATGCCTGCCTCGGCCAACGAGCCAACGCCCACGCCTCCCACGGCCAACGAGCTGGAAGCCTCGTCCATCCCAGAGCCGGCATTGCCAGCCTCGTCCGTCCCAGAGCCAGCATTGCCTGCCTCGTCCATCCGGAGGAGGAGGAGGAGGAGAAAAAAGGCTTCTACTCTCAAGTCTCTTCCTGTGTTCATGACCACTGAGGTCGTTTCCAAGTCTCTTCCCATGTTCATGACAACGGAGGTCGTTTCCAAGTCTCTTCCCGTGTTTACAACCACGGAGGTCGTTTCCGAGTCTCTTCCCATGTTCTTGACCACGGAGGTCGTTTCCAAGTCTCTTCCCATGCCCACGACCACAGAGGTCGTTCCCGAGTCTCTGCCCATGCTCATGACCACAGAGGTCGTTCCCGAGTCCTTACAATGGCACAGTACAAATACTTTAGAAATTATGGTTACGACATCAGGAAGTGAGTGAAGTCACATACACGCAATGGACCACAGAACATCGCATCTGCTGCTTAAAGTTTCTATTAGAGGGATAGTTCACCCAAAAATGAAAATTCTCTCATCATTTACTCAGTTTGTCGACTGCGCACCAACATTGAGGTAAAAAAACAAGAGTGGATATTAAAAATAGCTTTAAATATTTAACACAGATCTAGTAATCTGCTTAATTACCTCACAAACATAATGTAAAAAGCGTAACTTAATGAAGACTCGTGCGCTGATATGAACTCCACTTACAAAGTGTGCTTAAAAGACTGATTGTCCTTTGGGGGTTTTTTGCAGTGCATTTCACTTAATGCTGCCAATCAAGAAAGACATGCCGATAAATAACTCTCGCATGTGTGTTCCTCATCTCTAGATTATTAATTTAGATCAACACCAATGGAGATAAAAACATGGCATTGTTGAAAGCTACTTTGTAGAAATGAACGGAGACGCATTGACTGACAGCCTTTTACGTAAGGGTTGTTTCTGCTCATGAAACTCACCTGTGATTGGCTAGATGGACACTCAATCAGCCCAAAGTATCAAAACGCAAAGAATACTGTATACAAATCCACCATTTGGACTCATTATGGGTTTAGCTTGGAAAAGTGCGGGGGACAAAAATTATGTAATAAACGTACGCACCACATTCAAACATTAACATGGCTAATATTCTTCTTTTAAACTGATCATTTTAGATCTACACCACCCCTTTCAATTGGATGGATATTTCATTCAGATCAAGCTCAACTGGATGATTTTTTTCCAGATTGAGTTGTTTTCATGAAGTCTTTTCAATCCAATTGAGCTATCAATTGGATTATTAATGGATTATTTGGTTGCATGTAAACGTAGCTATTGAGAAACAATCAGGACAGTCAGTGAATACATTCACATTTAGTCATTTAGCAGACACTTTTATCAAAGTGATTTACGAATGAGAAGCATAGCAATACATACTGAAATGATTTCCAAAGTAAAGTCCTGTTGTTATAGTTTTCCATTTTTAATTTAGTTTTACTTTATTAGTATTACTTAATTTAGGTTTTTACTTATAATTTGTTCTTTCAAATCAGTTTACTTTTAGTTATGTTTCATTTTATTAAATTTTTCCAGTGTTATCAGTTTCAAGTAAGTTTTTTCCCCCCAAGTATATTTAGTTTATTTTTTTAGTATTTTATTATACTGTAATGTCTATTACTGTGGTACCGCAAATTCACGACATGGAGTTAATTAACAGAGGTTCCATGTTAATTTTTATCTGACAAATCACAGCCCGCGAGCAGGAGTATATAAGCCACTGCTTACCTGCTTCCTGTGACAACTCTCCTAAATGAGAGTCTTTCCGGCATTCGGCCCGCCCATTGCCCACGAACAGACCCAGGCAGTCAGATCATCGGATGCAACTTCACTGCAAAGCATTCGGCTCCACCAGAACAGCTCTTCCATCCAAACAATCTCATTATTCAACAAAAGCTGCCACAGCAGCTCTTTTGTTTTTAGCAGTATTGATGGCTACCACGTTTAGTGTTATATTTGTTTTACCCTGTCTTTCTTTCTATGCTCCATTCAACGAAGCAGTTTATAGCGTGAAGTTGCTCCCACAAACTGGCTGCTCTGGCTCTTTAAAAATGTGAAACAGCTCTCTATGACTGCTCATATGTTCTCTTATCTAAACTTTCCACCTGGAAAGTAGTGCGAGCTGCCTCCGCGAACAGGCGCCGTTCCGGCTTCATGCCATTAAAGTTCCATTTTTATTTGAAAGTGAGAGAAACAAAGATTAACTATTTAATCCAACCACCATTTCAACACCCAGAATTTGTAATCAGGTTCTGCAACACAGGTGATGCCTGTCAGCCTCATTACTTCACAGCAGCTTGTTTAGGGCGTGCTCTATCCGGCGATTGTTCGTCATCTTCTAACATGAATATCACAATTGTTTCTTCCTCCAAAGTGCCCTTCGGAGCGTGATTTATTCTGAACACAGAGGCATCATGCAACAGAGAACGCCTTCCAATCGAATGATAACACTATGTAACACAAGTTTTGTTCCTGGGTAGTAAGTGTTATTTCCTAATTGCTTATGCCTCAGAAGTATAGAAAATGGCTATTATTCCCCACAAACTTTGCTTTTGTGACCAGGACAGTGATATTTTGAAATTTACCTATTTCCAATGAGAAAACGGGCAAATTTGTGTCTTTTCGTTCACATAAAGTCCGAAAAAAACAACAACATATGAATCCAAATTAACATGTATTTATACTAAAATGTTCTCCTTGAATTTATCAAGATGAGCATCAAGGAAATGGACTCTGAGGGATGTTCTACAGCCCATTGTGCCGTAGTTCTTCACCAGAGTCTCAACCAGCTCCACATAGTTTTTGGCCTTGTGATTGCCCAGGAAGCCCCGAACCACTGCGACAAAGCTGTTCTAAGCCACTTTCTCCTTACTAGTGAGCTTCTTGGGGAATTAATTGCACTCCAGGATCTTCTTTATCTGTGGTCCGATGAAGACACCGGCTTTGACCTTTGCCTCAGACAACTTAGGGAAGAAGTCTTGAAGGTACTTGAAGGCTGCCGACTCCTTATCTAGAGCTCTGACAAATTGTTTCATAAGGCCCAATTTGATGTGCAGTGGTGGCATCAGCACCTTCCGGGGTCCAACAGTGGCTCCCATTTGACGTTGTTCCTCCCCACAGATAACTCGGTCTGCTGTGGCCAGTTCCGCCTGTGGTAGTGAGTCTTGGTGTCCCTGCTGTCCCAAAGGCAAAGATAGCAGGGAAACTTGGTAAAACCGCCTTGGAGACCCATCAGGAATGCCACCATTTTGAAGTCTCCTATGATCTCCCGGCCGTACTCATCATACTTCAAGGCATCCAGCAAGGTTTTGATATGTATCCACTTAGGCAGCTGGAATTAAACTGAACTGGTGGGCTTAAGGCCCCCGTATTTATACTACTATTTATACTACTGGAAAGTTCTAGAAAATTCTAGAAGTTACTCCAAGTTTACTCAGCACTGAATCTATCTGGAATGTTCTGGAAAATAGGTACATTTCAAAATATCACTGTCCTGGTCACAAAAGCAAATTTTGTGGGGAATAATAGCCATTTTCTATACTTTTGAGGCATAAGCAATTAGGAAATAACACTTACTACCCAGGAACCAAACACAAACAAAAAAAATTTTTTTACATGGTGTAATCTAATGACAACTTCTTTTCAAACCAACGCAGACATTTTAAAGCAAGCTCGCTGCCGCGCAGCACTCGCTCTGACCATTCCACAGCACACTGCAGTTATACACGGCCTCTGTCCGAACAAACACGAGCCGAATTCTGCTCCGCAATAGGCGGATCATGCGCCGCATTCCAACTCATTCAAAATCATCCTGCAACTTGTCTCGCTTCCTCTCAGCATTATTGACGTATATTGACATATATTGTACAGCAGGGGGCAGTCATACTCCTAAGGAGCGAATGACCACAAGTGAATCCTTCATTAATGATTGCAAGTCTATTTCTCCTGCATATCAGTATGCAGTACAGAGCCAAAGCTCTTATTTCTCAGATAATTTTATGCTGTTTTTTTCACATTGTTTATTAAGATGTACTGTATTCCCCAGCACATTTCTCCTGCATTTCCATATGCATTGCAAAGCTGCAACTCTCTTTTCATAGATCATTATGCTTCTGGTCACATTTTTTCTAAATGTTACTAATATTTATTTTCTCTTCTCTCTGTCTCTAGCCTCATGTCCCCGAAATGTCGGCTGCATGCTTTTCCCTCTAATTAGCATTAGCAGTCCACATGTTTTCCCCTCAAATAAGCATTAGCAGCCTGAGGTTACCCCTCTACTGGTGCAAGTGCAGCCCATCGATCTAACTTCTCACAGATTTCTTAGGGTTATGAAATGTGTATGTTTCAATTAAATATGAATATTTTGACATTTCTACAGAAATGGCTGAAATTTAAATCAAAATCAAATCACTTTATTATCACACAGCCATATACACAGTGCAATGGTGTGTGAAATTCTTGGGTGCAGTTCCGACATAGCAGTCGTGACAGTGATGAGACAGTACCAATGTACAATAACATCAGATTTACACAGCACAATTTAAACATCTGATATACACATAATTACACTCAACAATATACAAATAATAACATACACTGTACAGTATACAATACGCACTATATAGATACACATTATTCAATAAAAATAAAAAATAAAATATATAAAAATGTATATATAGTATATATAGAATGTACAGTTTGTACTGTATTGACATTCAGGCTGTCGGTTGATAGTCAGTTATTAAGAGAGAATATAATATAATAATAATATAATTTATGACAGTCCGGTGTGAGATATAAGAGTAAGGGTAATAAAGTGCAGTGCTGATGTATTTTGATCATGGGAGATCAAGAGTTCAGAAGTCTGATTGCTTGGGGGAAGAAGCTGTCATGGAGTCGGCTGGTGCGGGTCCTGATGCTGCGATACCGCCTGCCTGATGGTAGCAGTGAGAACAGCCCATGGCTCGGGTGGCTGGAGTCTCTGATGATCCTCCAAGCTTTTTTCACACACCGCCTGGTATATATTTCCTGGAGGGAGGGAAGCTCACCTCCGATGATGTGTCTGGCAGTTCGCACCACCCTTTGCAGTGCTTTGCGGTTGTGGGCGGTGCTATTGCCGTACCAGGCGGAGATGCAGCCAGTCAGGATGCTCTCTACAGTGCAGGTGTAGAACCGTGTGAGGATGTGGCGGTTCATTCCAAACTTCCTCAGCCATCTCAGGAAGAAGAGGCGCTGATGAGCCTTCTTCACAATGACTTCAGTGTGGATGGACCATGTGAGTTCCTCAGTGATGTGGACACCCAGGAACTTGAAGCTGCTGACTCTCTCCACTGGTGCTCCATTGATGGTGATGGGACTGTGTTGTCTGTCTTTTCTTCTGAAGTCCACCAGAAGCTCCTTTGTCTTACTGACATTGAGGGAGAGGTTGTGCTCCTGACACCAGTGTGTCAGAGTGTGCACCTCCTCTCTGTAGGCTGTTTCATCATTGTCAGTGATCAGACCTACCACCGTCGTGTCATCAGCAAACTTAATGATGGCATTGGAGCTATGTGTTGCCACACAGTCATGTGTGTACAAGGAATACAGAAGTGAGCTGAGAACACAGCCCTGTGGGGCTCCAGTGTTGAGGGTTAGTGATGAGGAGATGTTGCTGCCTATTCTAACAACCTGGCGTCTCCTTGACAGGAAGTCCAGGATCCAGCTGCACAGCGAGCTGTTTAAGCCCAGAGCCCGGAGTTTCTCATCTAGCTTGGAGGGCACTATGGTGTTGAATGCTGAGCTGTAGTCTACAAACAGCATTCTCACATAAGTGTTCTTTTTTTCCAGGTGAGAGAGAGCAGTGTGTATTGTAGATGCAATGGCATCATCAGTGGGGCGGTTGTTGCGGTAAGCAAACTGCAACGGGTCAAGAGAGAGAGGCAGCACAGAGCAGATGTAATCTCTGATTAGTCTCTCAAAGCATTTGCTGATGATGGGGGTCAGAGCAACAGGACGCCAGTCATTTAAGCAAGTTATTTTTGATTGCTTTGGAACAGGCACAATGGTGGATGTTTTAAAGCATGTGGGGACTACAGACAAAGCTGTCTGTAAAAACACCAGCCAGTTGGTTCGCGCACGCTCTGATGATGTGGCCCAGAATGCCATCTGGGCCCGCGGCTTTGCGGATATTCACCCGTCGGAAGGATCGGGTTACATCTGCTACAGAGACAGAGAGTGAACTAACCTCTATAGCTTCGGCCGCGAGAGCTCTCTCCACGAGGGCGGAGTTATTTCCCTCAAAACGAGCATAAAAAGTATTTAGCTCATCCAGGAGAGAGGCAGCGGTGTTCATGGTGGAGTTTTTATTCCCTTTAAAGTCCGTGATGATGTTAATTCCCTGCCACATGCTTCTAGAGTTGGTGGTGTTAAACTGTCCTTCAATCTTGCTCCTGTACTGGCGTTTTGCGGTTCTGATAGTTTTTCGGAGGGCATAACTGGCTTGTTTATGCTCCTCCGTGTTCCCGGAATTAAAAGCGGAGGTCCGCACATTAAGTGCCGTGTGAACATCGTTATTTATCCATGGTTTCTGATTCGGATAGATCTGTATTGTTCTGGTCGGAACCACGTCCTCCATGCACTTTTTGATGAAACACATTACGCTATCAGCGTAAAGCTAGATGTCGTCATCAGAGGCGGAACGGAACATCTCCCAGTCCGTGTGATCAAAACAGTCTTGTAGCGTAGAATCTGATTGGTCTGACCAGTCACTGGATCGTTCTGAGGGTGGGTGCTTCCTGTTTCAGTTTCTGCCTGTAAGCGGGCAGAAGCAGAATGGAAGAGTGGTCCGATTTGCCAAATGGTGGGCGGGGGAGGGATTTGTAGCCATCCCGGAACGGAGAGTAGCAATGGTCCAAAACCCGGTCCCCTCGTGTGTTGAAACTAATATGCTGGTGGTATTTTGGTGCAACTGATTTTAAACTGGCTTATTAAAGTCCCCGGTCACAATGAACGCGGCCTCAGGGTGTGTGGTTTCCTGCTCACTTATTCTCCCATACAGTTCCTTGAGTGCCCAGTCTGTGTCGGCTTGTGGCGGGATGTACACAGCAGTGATAAAGACCGCTGTGAATTCCCTCGGTAGCCAGAATGGTCAACACAGAAGCATGAGAAATTCCAGATCAGGAGAGCAGAAAGACTTGATAGAATGTACGTTCTATCAACGCCATCCGCAAGGATTTCACCAATATTACTTCCAGCAGGTCTCTACAAGAGCCCATCTAAAATCCCTTCAATGGGATTGTTCACAGGTTTTCCTCTTGCTTTTGCCAAGACTTCACCGTTACTTTCCAAGGAGCCAAAGACAACAAACATTTAAGTTGCTAGAAAGCACAACCTCGGTGCTCCTGCCATTGGCTCAAAACATCCCTAAGCAGCACAAATTGGCTGTCCAGGTGCCAACTGCGGCATATTTCGAGCCTTACGACAGCTACCTGACTCTGCAAAGTAGCGCAAACATGCTGTACAGGTGCCACAACTGTGCTGCCATTCCTGCAAATGGCACAAATGCACTGTCCAAACACTGCATTCATGGGCTTGTTTTCCTCTTATCAAAGTCTGGGGGTGTAGCTCATAAATATATATACACATCGCAAACCACAACCATGCAAATTTCTGTACTCCGCGCCACCTGCCATTTGAATGCAGTGTGGGCTTTTCCATTCAGACGTAGTGGGAACTTACGCAATTTGGGCCACAGGCTCTCCCGTTCGAGTGCAGTGGCAGTGCAGTAATCTTAAAAGCCTTTTAGCTTTCCCCGTTAACCTTTGCATTTACATTTCCTTTGCTCATGGTCGAAATAAGCCCGACACACATAAGGTGTGCCTAAATATGATAAAACCATGTGTGCCCTATTTGATACTGCAGCCACAGTGCCCCACCAGAAAATGTGCTGCAGCGCCCGCCCACGCTCGATACTGCCGCAGCATTACCCGCATACTCTCGATTATGCCACAGCAGCACCCCTTTCACATTTTGATACTGCCGCAGCAGTGCCCTGCCATGACAAACGTAATAAAGTTGTATTCTTAACTAATCTTTTGCTTCTCTCAAAGCTGCATATAAACATAACTGACACGTTTTCCATAACTAAACTTTTGCTTCCCTTACAGACGTATATAAAGGTAATACATTTACATATTCCTAACTAACCATTTGCTCCCCCTACAGGTAAGTACAAATTAACCTTTGCTTCCCTTAAAGATGTTGATAAATCTAATAAAGTCATTTGTGCCCTACTCAATACCGCAGCAACAGTGCCCCGCCATGAGAAACGTAATAAAGTTGTATTCTTAACTAAACTTTTGCTTCCCTCAAAGCTGCATATAAACGTAACTGACACGTTTTCCATAACTAACCTTTTGCTTCCCTTACAGACGTATACATTGACGTATTCCTAACCATTTGCTTCCCCTACAGGTAAGTACAAACTAGCCTTTGCTTCCCTTACAGGTGTTGATAAATCTAATGAAGTCTTTTGTGCCCTACTCGATACCACAGCAACAGTGCACCACCCATGCCAAATGTGTGTACACAGTTATTAATATTTTCCACACAAGCACCGCAGCGCTCCCACAGGAGCCCCTTTGCCATGCCCCCAAATACTCAATCCACTGCGGCAAGAGTACTCTAAACTCTGCTCCTGCAGGAGGCCCACTTACTCTACAGCTGCAGCAACGTTTTACCATGCTTTTTGATTGCAGCATGAGCCAACTCTCATTTTCACCTTTCCTGTTCGCATGCCGTGAGCCCATCCACTTCTACGACAAGTGGTAGTCTCCTGTTCGAATCGCAGTGTAGCCCTCTCGACCAGCCATCGTACAAGTATGCATCTTCAAACACACGCATAAAGCGCTCCCTCTATACAGATTTTGGTGGGAAGAACAATTCAGAAGTATCCGCCAAGCCAATTTACCAAACAGAATTGTTGCTGGCTCGCTGTTCTAAATACTTCCTGCCATAGTCATGGTACCAACCTTTCATCTTAATGCCTTTTTAAGGGGTAATCAGGACTCGAGTCGCTCCGAGCCCTCCAGTATATGGACAGCAAGCCAAATGCGTTTACTGCTTCAACACAAGATTACATTAACATACAAACTACTGAACAGAGGTCACTATTGCCCGAGTATTGACTGAGCCTCTGATTCCTGTTACTCATTAGGGTACTCATTCACTTGTGTGTATATATAAATGCTGTAGATACCAAGCCCTGTGTGAAGTGTTGTCATTCTTTGGAGTACAATTCTGAGCATTATCCCTTCTTGCCTGTTTACCCGGTTGTATGTTTATTGCCTGTCACTTGGATTATTGTCTTTGCCCATGGTTTTGGATTGTTTGCCTGTTTCTCTGCTCACTATTGGATTATTGACCCTGACCTGCATTGTGGATTACTCTGATACACCTGCCGATATGTGTATTCTTAATAAAGACTCTGCTTATGGGTCCAAACCCCTCTGCTTCATCCTCTCCATTACAGAAGACTTTGCCGTCTTCGGATCCAGCGGAGTTCAGCAAGTGCCTGCAGAACTCACCTCACAAGATTTGGTACTAACGGAACATCATAAACAGCTTTGCAAATTTACGCAGCTCACGGAGGAACTCGTTAAGTTCCTGCAATCTACCTCTCCTACTGTTTCAGCTGAACTTACCACAAGTGGCTCTTATTACTTCCCTCTTGACAGGAAGGGCACTGGACTGGGCTACGGCCATCTGGCCAACCTACAGGCAGAAACTAAAATCAGCTAAACCTGTAGTTAAGACTGTAAAGAAATGGACCAATGAAGCAGAGCTGTAACTACAAGCCTGTTTTGACTGCACTGATTGGAGTGTTTTTGAAGCTGCAGCCAACGACCTGGATGAGCTCACAGATACTGTAACATCATATATCAGTTTCTGTGGGGACATTCCTACTAGGACTTACAACCCCAATTCCAAAAAAGTTGGGACAGTATGAAAAATGCTAATATAAAAAAACAAAAAGGTGTGATTTGTAAATTATATTCACCCTTTGCTATATTGAAAGCACTACAGCTACACGTTATATGATTTACCTTGTGAATTTCATAGTTTTTTGAAAATGTACAGTAATTTCAAATCAAATGATTGCAGCACACTCCAAAAAAGTTGAGACAGGGGCAATTTAAGACTAATAACAATTTGACGAGTTGAAATAACAAGGTGATGTGAAACAGGAGATGTTAAACAGGTGAGGCAATTGTGTCATAGTATATAAGAAGCCTCCAAAAACAGCCTAGTCCTTCAAGAACAAGGATCATTCAAGACTTGTCAATTTACCAACAGATGCTTCAGGAAATAATCCAGCACTTTCAGAACAATGTTCCCCAAAGACAAATTGGAAGGATTTGGGGCAATTCAGTGCACAATATAGTTAAAAAATTCAAGGCATCTGGTCAAATCTTGGTGTGTAAAGGGCAAAACAAAAACCACTTATGAATGCACGTGATCTCCGATCACTTAGATGTCACTGTCTTAAAAAATGTCATTCATCTGTAATGGATTTCATGAACATGGGCTTGGGATTATTTAAGTAAACCTTTGTTAGTCAACACCACTCGCCGCTGCATACACAGATGCAAGTTAAGACTTTACTATGCAAAGCAGAAGCCATACATCAACATTGTCCAGAACCGCTGCCGACTTCTCTGGGCTCGGTCTCATCTTAGATGGAAAGTAGAACAGTGGAACTGTGTTTTTGGTCCAATGAGTCCACATTTCAGCCATCGTGTTCTCCAGGCCAAAGAGGAAAAGGACCATCCAAGTTGTTATCAGTGTCAGGTCCAAAAGCCAGTGTCTGTATGGGCCAGGGGTGTGTCAGTGCCAATGGCATGGGTAACTCGCACATCTGTGAGGGCACCATTAATGTAGACAGATATGTACAAATTTTGGAGCAACATAAACTGCCATCCAGCACGTCTTTTCCAGGGATGTCCCTGCATTTTCCAGCAGGACAACACCAAACCACATACTGCCTGGATTACAATTGCATGGCTGTGTAAGCAGAGAGTGTGTGTGCTAGACTGGCCTGCCTGCAATCCTGACCTGTCTCCAATTGAGAATGTGTGGCGCATTATGAAGCACACCATACAGCAACGAAGACCCCATACAACTGTGCAGCTGAAGACCTGCATAATGGATGAATGGGGGGAAATTCCACTTTCTAAACCTAACAAAATTGTGTCTTCAGTGCCCAAATGATTAATAAGTGTTATTAAAAGAAATGGTGATATTTCACAGTGGTAAACACTTGACTGTCTCAACTTTTTTGGAGCATGTTGCAATCATCTGATTTGAAATTACTGTACATTTTCAAAAATGTAAAACATCATATAATGTGTAGTTGTAGTGCTTTCAAAATAGCAAAGGTTGGAAAACAAGTTTTCAGCTTACGACCCTGAATCAGTGTGGAGTGGCCTTACCAAGACATTACCAACTACAAGACACCATCCCCCAACACTGTAGGGAATCAACAACTGGCTGATGACCTGAATGTGTTTTACTGTAGATCTGAAAAGACCAGTCTCACTTCCAGCACATGTACAATCAGCCACCCCAGCGGCTCCCCGCCTCGGTCCTTCAACCTACGGGTTTGAGGCCGCGTCGATTAGCACTTGGGGAGATTTGGGGACCCCAATGGGAGCCCCCTCAACGTGGCACCTCCGGCTCTGCCCCGCCACGAGGCTGACCAGGACCGTCCGACTCAGCTATGCGATTCAGTTCACCAGGCACCCGCCTGGGTCCAGCAGCGTCCATTTTACCTCAAGTGTAGGGTGAGAACGCCACTGCCCTCACCGTGGAGATCGCGTCCCTTCTGCGGAAGGACATGGTAGAGCCTGTCCCTCCAGCCGAGATGAAGAAGGGGCTCTACATTCCCTACTTCATCGTACCAAGGAAAGGCGGTGGGTTGCAGCCAATCCCGGACCTGCGAGTTCTGAACCGGTCCTTGCACAGACTCCCGTTCAAGATGCTGATGCGGAAACGCATTTTAGCGAGCGTCCGGCATCAGGATTGGTTCGTGGCGGTAGACCTGAAGGACGCGTACTTCAACATCTCGGTTTCTCGTCGGCACAGGCCCTTTCTTTGGTTCGACTTCAAGGGCAAGGCGCACCTGTACAAGGGCCTCCCTTTCGGTCGGTCCCTGTTGCCTTGTGTCTTCACGGAAGTTGCAGAGGCTGCCCTTGCCCTGCTAAGGGAAGTGGGCATCCGCATCCTCAACTGTCTCGATGACTTGCTGGCTCTAGCTCACTCTTGAGACTTGTTGAGTGCACACAGGGACCTGGTGCGCAGGCACCTCAGCCGGTTGGGACTTCGGGTCAACTGGGGAAAGAGCAGCTCTCCCCGGTACAGAGTATCTCTTTTCTCGGGTTGGAGTTAGACTCAGTCTCTATGATGGTGCGCCTCACGAGCGAGCACACGCAGTCAGTGCTGAACTGCCTAAAATTGTTCAGGCAGAACATGGCAGTCCCACTGAAGCATTTTCAGAGGCTCCTGGGGCATATGGCGTCCTCGACCGCTCGGGTCGATGCATTTGAGACCGCTTCAGCACTGGCATCAGACTCGAGTCGCGAGGTGGGCATGGCGCCGCGGCACATATGCTCGACTGCCTCGAGTTTCTTGCAATGTTGCTCACCCTACAGAGGCTTCGGCCATTGATCCAGGGCAAGCACATGTTGGTCCAGTCGGATAACACAGCGATGATATCGTACAGTAGCCGCCAAGGTGGCTTGCGCTCACGTCACATGTCACAACTCGCCCGCTGCCTCCTCCTCTGGAGTCAGCAGCAACTCAAGTCGTTGCGATCCACTCACATCCCATGGTCATGCTCAGGGGAGAGTGGAGACTCCACCCCCAGGTGGTCCAGCTGGGTTGGAGTCGATTCAGTCAAGCGCAGGTAAGCCTGTTCGCTTCCCAGGAATCCTCCCACTACCCCCTCTGGTACGTCCTGACCAAGGTTTCCCTCAGCACAGATGTGCTGGCACACAAAAGGCCCTGTGCAAGGTCAGGGAGGACGAGGAGCAGGTCATCTTAGTGGCACCCTACTGGCCCACCCAGACTTGGGTCTCGGACCTCACACTCCTCATGACAGCCCCTCCCTGGCGAATTCCCCTGAGGAGGGTTCTCCTCTTTCAGGGATGGGGCACCATCTGGCACCTGTGACCAGAACTCTGAAATGTTCATGTCTGGCCCTTGGACGGGACGCGGAAGACCTAAGTGGCCTACCACCCGCGGTTGTAGACATAATCACTCAAGCTAGGGCTCCTTCTACGAGGCGCGTATATGCCTTGCAGTGGTGTCTGTTTGCTAAGTGGTATTCTTCCCGATGCAAAGACCCCCAGAGATGCGCAGTCGGTTCGGTGCTTTCCTTCCTGCAGGAGAGGCTGGTGGGGTGGCTGTCCCCCCCACCTTGAGGGTGTACATGGCTGCTATTGCGGCACACCACAATGTAGTTTACGGTAAGTATTTAGGGAAGCACGACCTGATCATCAGGTTCCTTAGAGGCATGAAGAGGTTGAATCCTCCCAGACCATGCCTCATTCCCTCATGGGATCTCTCCATGGACCTGCGGGGAGCCCCGTTTGAGCCCTGGAGTCAGTTGAGCTAAAGGCAGTCTCTTGAAGACTGACCTCCTGAGTGAGCTCACGTCCATCAAGCGGGTAGGGGACCTGCAGGCATTCTCTGTCAGCGACACGTGCCTGGAGTTCGGTCTGGAATACTCTCACATGGTCCTGAGGCCCCAACCGAGCTATATGGGTAGCTCTGGGTAGGACCTACCATGGGGACTTCTCCACATGCGACACTGCCGACAAGATTCGGTAAGACCATGTGACGTATTTCCACACAATTGCCTCCCCTTCGGGCAGGATGTGGTCTCTGCAGTGTCTTCCCCTTGGGAATGGACACCCCCCGACGTGGACATTTATGGCCCCCAGCTGAATGAATTCCATTCTTTTTTGGGGAGAAAAAAGAAGAGAAGAGGCCATGGCTGTGGTGGCCTGTCCCCATTTTGGGCAGTTGACTTGTCCCTGAGGTGCGGGGGACCGTATGATGCTCATAGGAGTGTTGGGGGAGGTTACGTGATGGCCAGGTGCGCTGGCTACGAGGCACGCAATGGTTTGCCCGTCTCGCACCGCCAGTCCACGTAACACAGTTCAGCTAGTTGTGGCATTTCG
Organism: Myxocyprinus asiaticus; assembly: GCF_019703515.2. Classification (NCBI taxonomy): domain Eukaryota; kingdom Metazoa; phylum Chordata; class Actinopteri; order Cypriniformes; family Catostomidae; genus Myxocyprinus; species Myxocyprinus asiaticus. Next base: position 43,335,548 of record NC_059368.1, on the reverse strand, counting down.
TATAGGGACCCCTAGTGTCACTACATCGACACAACGTCGAGTGAGTGACAGATAGGGAACGTCCTGGTTACTTTCGTAACATCCATTCCCTGATGGAGGGAACGAGATGTTGTGTCCCTCCTGCCACAACTCTGAACTACCCACTGAAATGGCCAAGACCCTGTCTCGGCTCCTCAGTACAAAACCTGTATGAGTGGTTGTGAGCCAGCTCCTTTTATACACGTATGTCCAGGGGAGTGGCATGCAAATTCCACTCGCCAATTCCCATTGGCCTTTTCTCAAAGATCAGAGGTGTTTGGGGCTCCCAAGGGTGACCCCTATTGTCACTACATCGACACAATGTCTCATTCCCTCCATCAGGGAACGGAGGTTACGAAAGTAACCAGGACATTTCTTCCCTCAGGCCATTCACCTTATGAACAGTTAAAACTGCCCCCAATACTCTCCACTGTGGCAATACAATCATGTGCATATTCAACTATTCATTCATATTATATTTATATTTAATTTAAATTCCATTTATATTTATTTGACATATCCTACCTCTTCTGCACAATACATTAAATCACCTTGCACATAACTGTATATCTGTATATCACATATTTGAACAACATTATTGCCCTACTGTATTTCCCTCTATATATTTATCTGTTGTATCTTATTTTTTATTCTTATTTCACTGTTTACATATGTATGTTTATATGTATATTTCAAATGTTTGTATGTATATGTTGTATATGTATATTTTTTGTATTCTCTTTGCACTGGAAGCTTCTGTCACCATGACAGATTCCTTGTGTGTGTAAGCATACTTGGCAATAAAGCTCATTCTGATTCTGATTCTGACTTTCCACAAGCAGAACTCATGCAAGTTAGCTGCACCCGTGAGGAGAGACATGAGGAGAGGCTGCACCCCCGGCGTCAGGGTCTTTTATCTAAAATCCTAGAAAAGGTTGTTTAATGTCAGCTTTCATCTTTTTTAAATGGAAATGGCATTTTTGATAAATTTCAATCTGGTTTTAGAGCACAACACAGCACAGAGTCTGCTCTCCTCAAAGTGTCTAATGACCTGTTGATTCAGGGATCTTGCAATCCTAGTCCTCCTTGATCTTAGTGAAGATTTTGACACCGTAGGTCATGGAATTTTGCCAGTGGTCAGGGATTCAAGAGACTGCCCTTAAATGGTTTTCCTCTTATCTTAAAGAGAGAACATTCTTAGTCAAATTGGGAAATTATTCTCCCTCCTCTGCACCCATTACCTGCAGGGCTTCTCAAGGCTCTATTTTGGGCCCAGTTTTATTCTCTTTATATACAATATGCTTCCTTTGGCCCACATTTGTCAAACACTGGTTATTACTAGGCAGTCTCCCATCCAAGTGCCAATCAAGCCCAGCCACGCTTAGCACCACAGATGAGACAGACGGGGAGTGCCTGAGGCCACGTGGCCACAAGCAAGGGCTGAGGAGGAGAGGGTACCCTTTGAGCTCTTTGAGCCTTTTGCCATGAAAGGCTAAAGCTTACAACACTGGCTATTGCCAGGAGGTCTCCCATCCAAGTGCCAACCGAGCGTAACCCCACTTAGCATCAGAGATTAGACAGAAGGGGACTGACTGAGGCCACATGGCCACAAGCGAAGGCTGAGGTAGAGAGGGCACCCTCTCTTTTTTGCCATAAAAGGCTAAAGCACTGTCTATTGCCAGGCAGACTTCCATTCAAGTGCCGATCAAGCCTGGCCTTGCTTAGCATCACAGATGAGACAGAAGGGGAGCTTCACTGTTTCACTGTTTTAATGATACTAAAAATGGATGGCTGCTAACTTCCTCCAGCTCAATGAATCAAAAGACAAAGTTGTAGTGTTTGGCTGCCCTGCTTCATTTAAACATAAATAATCATCTAGGGCCCCTCATCTCTAATTTGCACAATCAAGCAAAGAATCTTGGTGTTGTTTTCTATTCTGATTTAAAATTTGATAAACATAAATTCTATGGTGAGAGGTGGCTTTTTCCAACTAAGGGCCATTGCTAAATTGGAACCTTTTCTTTCTTATAAGGATCTGGAGATTGTTAAACATACTTATTTCTTCCCGACTGGATTACTGTAAATCATTGTGTATTGGTATTTCACATGCTTCATCATCACGTCTGCAATTAGTTCAACATGCTTCTGTTGTTGGAATGTGGTCTTTATAATTTAGTTTTTGACACACAATAAATGTTTTCTTATATGTCAAAATGTCAAATGTTAATATGAGTGGATTGTCTCTCTCCATGTGGAATGTGAATGGGTTGGGGCACCCTATAAAAAGAAGCAAGGTTATTTCTCTTCTTAAGCGTAAGAAATATGATATAGTGTTTCTTCAAGAAACGCACCTTTCTCCACAGGAAGCTGGGGTGGGCATTTTTTTTATAGTGCTGGTTCGAGTAAGAGCAGGGGAGTCATTACGCTGATAAGTAAACATCTACAATTCAAATGTCTCAAACAGAGTAAAGATAAATTAGGAAGAGTCATTATTGTTTTAGCTGAAATTCAGGGACAAAATCTTATTTTGGCTAATATTTATGCACCTAATGTTGATGATCAGGGCTTTTTTATAGATCTTGAAGGGATGTTGCAAGCCGCTGGCACCCGTTATGATATAATATTGGGAGGAGACTTTAATCTTTTGATGGACTCAGTCCTTGATCATAGTGACGTAAAATTGTGCAAGCCCCCTAAAGCAACATTGAAGCGTCACAGGATGTGTAAAAATCTTGGTCTTAGATATTTGGAGACGTTTGAATCCGTCTGGTCAGGACTATACATTTTTTTCTTCAGTCCATAAGATTTACTCTAGAATAGATTTTTTTATATCTAAGTCCCTCATTTCATCTGTTGTTGATTGCTCAGTTGGAAACATTTTAGTCTCAGATCACACCCTGGTGTGTTTAGAGGTGTTGCCACATATGGAAAAAAGGAAATCATATAGTTGGCGCTTTAATGTATCCCTTTTGCAAAATCCTGAATTCCAACAAATGCTAAAGGCTGAAATCAGTGTCTATATGGAGACCAACTGGTCCTCAGTATCCTCTGTGGGCGTGGCTTGGGAGGCACTTAAGGCAGTTCTTAGGGGCCGGATCATACAGTATGCCGCAATCACCAAAAAATCCAAAGCACAAGAACTTGTGGAATTGGAAGGGAATATTAAAAGTGCCGAGGCAGAGCTGAAGCGCCGAATGTCATCTAATGGCCTCAGAGATTTGACCCGATTGAAATACAGATATAATACTATTTTGCCGCGTAAGGTAGAGTTTGGGCTATTCAGGGCAAGACAGTTGTCGGGGGGACAAGGCAGGAAAACTTCTGGCTAGATATATAAAACAAAGAGAGTCTTTTTCTACCATTACCTCAGTGAAACCTGCTGGTGGTGAAATATTTATCTCGGCCATTGATATTAATAATGCTTTTAAAGAATTCTATGTTGATCTTTGTAGTTCCACATCTTCGTCTACTGAAGAGGATATTAGAAAATTTGTGGAACCATTAGAACTTCCTAAACTGATGGCTGAGCAAAAAAAATTATCTTGATTTTGAGACAAATTTGGAGGAGCTTGGCGAGGTAATTAAGGCCTTGTCTACAGGCAAGGCTCCAGGGCCAGATGGCTTTGCCACTGAATTATTTAGATTTTAAGATACAGAACTGGCTCCACTTTTGCTAGAAGTTTATACAGAATCATTAAAGAATGGAGAGCTTCCGCCAACCATGACACAAGCCCGGATCAGTCTGATTCTTAAAAAGGACAAAGATCCAAGCAATTATCTTTTTAAGATTTTGGAAATGTACGGGTTCGGGAATACTTTTATTGGGTGGATTAAGTTACTTTATAGATACCCGGTAGCGGAGGTTCAAACTGTTGGATTAATCTCAGATAATTGTATTCTGGATAGGGGCACCTGGCAGGGTTGCCCTCTTTCCCCCTTATTGTTCTGTCTTGCCCTGGAACCATTAGCTGCGATAAGAAAGGAGGATGATTTTACAGGGGTGGCGGGAGGTGTGGCGCATAAGCTTTTGCTTTATGCAGATGATATTTTATTATTTGTCTCCAACCCTACTGGATCTACAGTATGCCTTGCCTCCATAGAATTATTCATTCCTTTTCTAAATTCTCAGGATACAGAGTCAATTGGTCTAAATCCGAAGATTTGGCTCTGACAGCGTACTGCCCGGTAACGGCTTTTCAGCTGGGCGCCTTCCAGTGGCCTCAACAGGGCATTAAGTATTTGGGTATTTTATTCCCAGCAAATTTGTGTGATTTAGTTAGAGTTCAATTTGACCCTTTAATAAGGAGGTTTTCGAGTGATGTGGGTAGATGGGCTTCATTACATTTATCTATGACTGAGAAGGTTAATGTTATTAAAATGAATAAATAATGGGGGGGGGGGGGTATGTCTGGGGGAAGGGTTAGAATTTATATAATTTGATTCCACATTTTCTGTTATGTCTATTTAAGTTGTTAAATGGAATCTATAAAAATTGTTAAAAAAAAAAAAAAACATGATGATTATGGCGTCATGGAAACGTCATGGTTATCAGGGAACGGAGGTTACACCAGTAACCATGACGTTCCCTATCTGTCACTCACTCGACGTTGGTGTCGATGTAGTGACACTAGGGGTCCCTATACAAAACGCCACAAGGCTGAACTGTGTTACGTGAACTGGCAGTGTGTGGTGGGCAGACTTGCTGTGTGCCTCATAGCCAGCACACCAGGTCGACACGTAACCTCCCCCAACACAATTATGAGTGTCGAACGGCCCTTTTTGGGGACAAGTCGACTACCCAGAGATAGAGACAGGCTTAACCCAGTTGTGGCCTCTTTCCCGACTTTTTGGGGGATTATCCGACTGGGCCGCCAGGTCTAGTCGGGGGTGTCCCTCCCAAGGGGAGGACACCGCGGAGACCACACCTCGCCCTAAGAGGGGGGGGATATTTAAGTGGAAGAATACATCACATGGTCTTTCCAACCATGTGGAGAGCCTTCAAGGTAGATCCTGCCCAATGGGGGAGGAGTTACTACAACATGGAGACTGGGGCAGAGGGGCTCTGCCCAAGGAAGATGCAATTTGCCAGCAGGGAAATGAATTAGCGGAAGATATAGATCTCATGGGGTTAGCCTTACAGGGAACCGCCACATGCGGAGCACCTACCCCAGAACCGGGCTCTTAGTTAGCGCGTGTACTGGGCCGGCAGCGAGTCTCTCCGAAAACTCGACTGCCACAGGGCTCGGAGGAAGTCAACCAGGGAACAACTTTTGTGAACACTACTGGGAATTAACAGCACACGTCTTCAGCTCAAAAGGAGGTGGAAGGCGCTATGTGCAAGCGATACACCCGGCCGGCTATCCCAGGCTTATCCGCTTGTGTTGCGTGCCACTACCTGAGACGAAACCGATTCCACCCGGAGGTTGTAGAACCTTGTAAAGGTGTTGGGTGTTGCCCAGCCTGCTGCTCTGCAAATGTCTGTTAGAGAGGCACCTCTGGCCAGGGCCCAGGAAGCCACTACACCACGGGTAGAATGGGCTCGTAGCCCTACCGGGGGCGGCATGTTTTGGGCGAGATATGCCATAGTTATGGTGTCAATGAGCCAGTGGGTGATCCTCTGCTTGGAGACAGTGCTTCCTTTCCGCTGTGCACCAAAGCAGACAAAAAGCTGCTCAGAGACTCTAAAGTTCTGCGTGTGATCCAAATAGATGCGTAAAGCATGCACCGGACACAGCAACGACAGGGCTGGGTCTGCCTCCTCCTGGGGCAGCGCTTGCAGGTTCACCACCTGGTCCCTAAAAGGAGTGGTGGGAACCTTGGGCACATAGCCCAGTCGGGGTCTCAGGATCACGTGAGAATAGCCTGGACCGAACTCCAGGCACGTTTCGCTGACAGAGAACGCTTGCAGGTCACCTACCCTCTTGATGGAAGTGAGCGCAGTCAGGAGGGCAGTCTTCAAGGAGAGTGCCTTAAGCTCGGCTGACTGCAAAGCTCAAAGGGGGCTCTCTGTAGACCCTGAAAAACTACAGAGGTCCGATGAGGGAACGAGGCGCGGCCTGGAGGGATTCAGCCTCCTGGTGCCTCTTAGGAACCTGATGATCAGATCATGCTTCCCTAAGGACTTACCGTCGACTGCGTCGTGGTGTGCTGCTATGGCAGCAACGTACACCTTCAAGGTGGAAGGGGACAGCCTCCCTTCCAACCTCTCTTGCAGGAAGGAAAGCAGTGATCTGACTGCACATCTCTGGGGGTCTTCCCGACAGGAAGAACACCACTTGCGAACAGATGCCACTTAAAGGCATACAGGCGCCTTGTAGAGGGAGCCCTAGGCTGAGTGAACGTGTCTACCATCACAGGTGGGAGACAGCTTAGGTCTTCCGCGTCCCGTCCAGGGGCCAGACATGGAGATTCCAGAGGTCTGGCATGGGTGCCGGATGGTGCCCCTTCCCTGAGAAAGAAGGTCCTTCCTCAGGGGAATTTGCCCAGGGGGAGCTGTCACGAGGAGCGTGAGGTCCAAGCACCACGTCTGGGCGGGCGAGTAGTGTGCTTACCAGGACGACCTTCTCCTCGTCCTCCCTGACCTTGCACAGGGTCTGTGCAAGCAGGCTCACTGGGGGAAAACGCATATTTGCGAATGCCAGGGGACCAGCTGTGTGCCAGCGCATCTATGCCGAGGAAGGCCTCGGTCAGGGCGTACCAGAGCGGGCAGTGGGGAGGATTCTTGGGAGGCGAACAGGTGCACCTGTGCCTGTCGAATCGACTCCAAATCAGCTGGACCACCTGAAGGTGGAGTCTCCACTCTCCCTTGAGGGTAACCTGTTGTGACGGCGCATCCGTCGAAGTGTTGAGATTGCCCGGGATGTGAGAGGCTTGCAGCGACTTGAGGTGCTGCTGACTCCGTTGGAGGAGACGGCAGGCGAGTTGTGACATGCAGTGGGAGCGCAGACCACCTTGGCAGTTGACATATGCTACCGTTGCCGTGCTGTCTGTCCGAACTAGCACGTGCTTGCCCTGGATCAACAACCGGAACCTCCGCAGGGCGAGCAGAATTGCCAGTAACTCGAGGCAGTTGATGTGCCAACGCAGCCGCGGACCCATCCAGAGGCCGGCGGCTGCGTGCCCATTGCCAACAGCGCCCCAGCCCGTTTTGGAGGCATCTGTCGTGATCACAACGCGCCTGGAGACCAGTTCTAGGGGAACACCTGCTCGTAGAAACGAGAGGTCGGTCCAAGGGCTGAAAAGACGGTGACAGACCGACGTAATGGCCACGCGGTGTGTCCCGTGGCGCCATGCCCGTCTCGGGACTCGAGTCTGGAGCCAGTGCTGAAGCGGCCTCATATGCATCAACCCGAGAGAGGTGGCCACCGCCGAGGATGCCATATGCCCCAGGAGCCTCTGAAAAAGTTTCAGTGGAACCGCTGTTTTCTGTTTGAACGCCTTCAAACAGGCCAGCACCGACTGGGCGCGCTCGTTCGTAAGGTGCGCCGTCAAGGAGACTGAGTCTAACTCCAAACCGAGAAAAGAGATGCTCTGAACCGGGAGGAGCTTGCTCTTTTCCCTGTTGACCCGAAGCCCTAGTCGGCTGAGGTGTGAGAGCACCAGGTCCCTGTGTGCGCATAACACGTCTCGAGAGTGAGCTAAGATTAGCCAGTCATCGAGATAGTTGAGAATGCAAATGCCCACCTCCCTTAACGGGGCAAGGGCAGCCTCTGCGATCTTCGTAAAGACGCAAGGAGACAGGGACAGGCCAAAAGGGAGGACTTGTACTGATGCGCTTGACCCTCGAACGCGAACCGCAGGAAGGGTCTGTGTCAAGGAAGGATCGAGATGTGAAAGTACGCATCCTTCGGGTCTACTGCCGCGAACCAATCTTGATGCCGGACACTCGCTAGAATGTGTCTTTTCATCAGCATCTTGAACGGGAGTCTGTGTAAAGTCCGGTTCAGTACTCGCAGGTCCAAGATTGGCCGCAACCCACCACCTTTTTTCGATACAATGAAGTAGGGGCTGTAAAACCCTTTCTTCATCTCGGCTGGAGGGACAATCGGCTCTATCGCATCCTTCCGTAGGAGGGTAGCAATCTCCGCGCAAGGTAGCAGCATTTTCGTCTTTCACCAAGGTGAAGTGGACACCGCTGAACCTGGGCAGATGCCCGGCGAAGTGAATCGCGCAGCCGAGTCGGAAGGTCCAGACCAGCCCTCGTGACGGACTGGAAGGCGCAAGCCATGCGTCCAAGTTCCGCACAAGGGGGACCAAAGGGACAACGTCATCGGATGTACCGGCAGGTGGGGCCTCGCGGCAGGGCGTAGCTCGAGGTGCCACACCACGTCGTGGCCGTGCTGAGTCCGAGGACATCGAAGCACTTACCTGGCTCCTTGTGACCACCCCCGGAACAGCCTGGGACGGGGGAGGAAGAGGCCTGTCCTCGTGACCCATGGAGACTGTCACATCGGGGGCGGATTTGTGCCACAGCTGGGCGCTCAGGGCGGGAGACCGCCGCTGGAGCGCCAACCTGCCAAATGGAGTGGTGGACGGTGGTCGTGATGCCAGCCGTACACACCGGATACGTGACCCAGGGAACAAGGAAACCACTCTTGCTGAGCTCTTGAGTACTGCAGCCACTTGGGCATGCAGCGCAATTAAATGCAAAAGGTAACAAAAAGATGAAGATCTGCTTACCAGCTCCAGAGCAGCGGGTTTCATTGTCCCTGGGTTGCCCGTCTCATGGGCGCTTTGAAGCCTTTCACGGGTTCTGGGCGGCCGCGAGACGGGTGGCATCTGCTTCCTGCGGTGGGCTCCACGCCGGGGCCAGGCCGAAGGGGCGGGCTGCGGCGGAGCCGGTGCAGTCACTGCAGGGGGATGCCCTTGACGATGAGTAGATGGGGTGCGGGATCTTGAGCCGCGCTGGGGCAGGATATGCCGGCTAGCCAGCTATCCATCTACTGCTCTAACATCGAGAACTGCTGGGCAAAGTCCTCGAAGGTGTCGCCGAATAGGCCCGCCTGGGAAATGGGGGCAGCAAGGAATCGTGTCTTGTCAGCCTCAACCATCTCGACCAGGTTGAGCCAAAGGTGGCACTCCTGGACCACTAGTGTGGCCATCGTCCGCCCAAGAGACCGCGCCGTGACCTCTGTCACTCGGAGAGCGAGGTCAGTCGCCGAGCGCAGTTCCTGCATCAATCCCGGGGTGGAACTACCCTCGTGCAGTTCCTTTAACGCCTTGGCGGACTTGCAGGAGAGCCATGGCGTGCAGGGCGGAGGCAGCTTGTCCAGCGGCACCGTAGGCCTCGGCCGTCAGAGACGACGTAAACCTACAGGCCTTGGACGGGGGCTTTGGGCACCCGCGCCAGGTAGCGGCATAGGTGCACCGCGAGCGCCTTTATCCACCGGGGGATTGCCGAATAACCCTTGGCCGCCCCACCATCGAGGGTAGTGAGAGAGGGGAAGCTGAAAAGATCGGGACCGGGCAGTAAAAAGTGCCTCCCGCGACCTTGTCAGCTCTTCATGCACTTCCGGGAAGAAAGGAACGGGGCGGGGCGTGGCTTTGAGCGGTGAAATCCACTCTAACCGATGCTCGCGGCTGCCCGGGAAAGCATGTCGTCATCTCCGCGTCAGCCTGTGACTGGGCGATCGACCCCGAAGGGAGGAGCCCAGCTGAGGCTTCCGACTGGACAAGCCCGCTCTCCGATGCTGCGCTCGAGAGCTCATCACTTTCGCGGGCTCCGAATAAGAGGTTGAACTCGCCATGAGACGAGCCGGCGGACTCACCCGGAAGCCCGATCGGGGCAGACGAGCGTGCTGGGGAATGGGAGGTCCGCGGGGGGATACCCGGCGGAGGCGGTCCCATTGGGGTCCCCAAATCGCCCCCAGGGGAAAAATGCTCTTTCAGAAAATATACTCTCTAGTTTTTCTGCCGAAGCGCCCAGGGGCGTTCTCTGCAGTGCACCAGTGCAGAGGAGGGAGAAGCCGCTGAAATGCGCCGTCAGATCCAGCAGAGGTGAATGAACAGTAGTATTCAGCTCAGTGAGCATGACCGTTTGGCTCCGAAGAGAAAATCTGAATGAGTGGTTGCATACCAGCTCCTTTTATACCCGTATGTTCGGGGGAGTGGCATGCAAATACCACTCGCCAATTTTCATTGGCCTTTTATCAAAGACCAGAGGTGTCTCGGGCTCCCAAGAGTGACCCCTAGTGTCACTACATCGACATCAACGGCGAGTGAGTGACAGATAGAGAACCATGGTTTGCAGATAGACGGTTCATAAACAGTGGTGTGCACTTACTACGCTTATTATGGTAACCTGAGAACAGAGAGGCACGTTCTGAGCATTCATTGGCTGTGTTCCATTTCAAATTTTTATCCCCTTCCCTCGCTGTGTCTCATGGACTCGGATGTACATCACTGCTGACATTGCGCGAGTGTCCACTACTGGCAGAAGACATGCAATGGGTTTAACTGGAACACCCTTAACCATTGATCACTTGGAGCATGTTGAATGCTGATGTCACTTTGTGAAATTATTTAGTGATTTTTGCACCTGAGAAAACAATGTTTTCGGAGATTGATTTCACAGGCTTATGTATAAATCTCGTGTTTACATTATTTTTTTATTTTTTTTCATTAGAATGAATTGTTAGAAAGGATTAATCAAGATTTACACAAATGAAAACATTAACAAAAACAATGAACACATAGGCTATAACTGTGATAAAGGTAGCTACAAGTATTATGCTGTACAATCTCAATATAACTTTTCTAAACTGATTAATTGACCTAACTTCACCTCCATCATACATTAGAGTTGTGTGGGGGTGGGGTTTATGAAATGCAATCTGCTGTCATGTCACAATCGAGTTGCATTGTGGGATATGGAGCTGATCGAAGCGTACATCAGAGTAGGCTCGCTCCCTCGGTCAAAATCGAGGGGTTGAGGGTCTGTCAATAGAGACTTCCTTTGGACTTCCAAAATGGTGGTGGGGATTCCCCTGAGGGGAAGTGCTTAGGGGAGTTAGCAAGTTGATGTTAAAAGTGAAGTGGAATGCAGCCATAGATTTGACCAGCGAGTCTTCAAATAATGACAAAATATTATGAAGTTGATTCGATTATTTTTGAACAACTTTGTATGCTGAAGACACAAAATGTACTTGAAGGGAATTTGCACTGTACGGGAATATTGATTAAAATACACAAGGATTTACGTTCACTGCTAAAAAAAAAAAAAAAAAAAAAAAAAAAGTATTTTTGGATAAGAAATTAATGAGTGATGCATTGTGGAACTGAAGAACAACAGTCAGAAGATTCAAAATCTTTAATGAACATTCTTTAGATTAAGGGAGCAAAGGAACATTTGGTTTATGTGTGACTGCAAATATAAACAGAAAAAAAAACATCTCTTCTAAACTTGTTTTCTATGCTTCGATTAATGTATTTCTCAAATGTGCATTTGTAAGGCTAGGTGCCAAGAGAACTGTAACCCAGCACACGCCCACATGGAACAACGTAAGACTTCCGGCCCAAACAACGCACAAACTCTCTCACAATTAGGATTTGCACCTGTGAAAAACTCAGCTTCCTTCTTAATAAACATTTGTCCACCTGAGACATCCTGCCATCCTCATTCTACCCCCACAAACTCCAGCTGTTCTCTCTCCCCCTTGTCTCCCCCACAAGGTCCACACACACACACACACACACACACACACACACACACACACACACACACACACACAAGATGTATATGTGAAAATGTAACAAAGAAAACCATGAAAACAAAGAATGCAACTGTATGTGTTTGATATAATTTAAGAGGTCTCTGTGCGACTGATATAATGGTCTCTTTCCCATGTTGGTAAAACTGTTTATTTATTCTGATCATGTGTGAAATTGGCTTTGATTAATTTTGTAACTTACATTTTATATCCTACCTGGCAAATAAATTGTTACTTTTTGATTTATTCTGTATTCATCCGGAATCATTTATCACCAGTAGATACAAGGGACGCCTTTTGTTACCGCAAACTTATGTCCAGGATAATGATCATCACGTAAGACTACCAGTCACTGCTTATCACGTCTTAGCAAGTTGTATGAAATGTGACTAAATAAAACTATCATCTGGTTATGAGCAAGCAGTAGGCGGCCAAACCAGATGATATTAGTAAACCCTGCAACCTCTGACTAGGAACGGACTGGTGATTTTGTGTCTGAGAGATCTATGTAATTTATCGGCCGGAATATGACTCTAAGCAACAATCGGGACCCGAATGAAAGGATAATGAAAATTAAGATGATTCAGAGTAATCAATAACTTAAAAAGATCAAAGTAAAAGAATGATCAGAAATTAATTAGAGCTCTAATCTAAATTAGAGGTCAATTTAAATTGGAGTCAGATAAAATGAATAACGGAATCAATTTGTAAAGTGTAAATTAACAATAATTGCTTTACTTCAGCGCTCAGAAAAGACAGAACAATGCAGAGACCTTCAAAGGGCCATTTATTGAAGTTCCACTCCGAACCGATAAGTGTGTGTCCTTTTACACATTCTACTCGATTAAATTATGAAGGGTGAATGTGAACCAATCAAGTATGTTTAACAACAGCACAAAATCATTTTGCTGCTCGTTCAATTTCATTTTGCAACACAATTTTTGAAAACATTTTCTCAAATAAATTTATTTCCAGACAATCTTCTTTTTTTAATGGTTATACTTAATCCATTTTGTGTTGTGACTAAATGAATAATTTTTGCTGACCTAACTGAAAGTGGTTAGGGGATTTGTAGTTTCCAGCATGCTTTGTGTGGGACAGGGAGGAGATAAAATGTTGAAGTGTTATTTTATATATTTTTCAGCAAGATGAAAAAAAAAAAATTCAACACTTGATTAGTGTTTAACGTTCAGTTATTTTGGGATTTAGAAACAATTCTGTTACACTGGGTTACTATTGAGGTGAAGATTGAAGAGCTTTTGCTTAGGTTGAGGACGGGTACACAAAGAACATGCTGTATGTTGCTTTACTCAAGGATCAGTTACTACTTAACATTTAGCATGCAAATGTATGCTATTACAAGCTAAAAGTTATCTAACTATTATAAACTTATATATTATATAAATAAGTTATGTGACAAGTAAGGGAAAATCCATGGCTAGGTGTACGTTAAACGATTTCAATGCACAATGTGGAGGCGAAGAACTACCCGACATGAAGCAGAGTTTTAACACGCATTCCATGGTATAAAAAGATTATGTAAAATAAACGAAATGAATTATGATGGGGACACATTTTAAATGTGTCCGTGGACATTGACGCTTTTCACCTGTCAATCATTTTGCTCGTTCTCATAGTGTTGAATTTGAAGCGGATCATTGAGGCTATGATTCGTAATGTTTGTCAGTTGAGGGTGCTATTGTGCCACTTTTGAATTTGACAGCCACAGGAACAAACAATGCTGCTCTTTTACTTGGTTTTGGTGGGATTTTGGATTGGGGGGTGTGGCTAATTCAGAATTAACAAATTAAAAGTGCTGTAAGCGATTTTAGTCATTCTGGAACTTCCACCAAATTTAGCCTTTGGATTAGCCACGAAATGTCTTTCCAAAATCCCACACTCCAAAGACACGCACACACTTTTGGAGACCGTTGAATTGGAGCGCATGGAGGGGGGAGCATCCTCTTGAGTGTTTTGCCATCCTGTCTGATTTTTTTTTACAGTAGCAGGATACCGTATCTGCACTTATATGAGCATAAATGGGCTGCCCTGTGAACGAGCACAATGATTGACAAGAAGAAAAGATCTGACTGTGGCTCGCGGATATCTATTCCCCCTCTGTTTACTGAGCCTAGGGCTGTTACAGAGACAGGTTTGATATTTCCTGGCACCTGTTTCAGTGATATCTGTCTGGTAATAGGGGCATTTTCTAATTGTCACTTTATAAAAATAAAAATAAATTTCAGCACCTTTAATGGTGTTTAACATGTTATGAACAAATCAACACATAAAGGAGCATTACAGCAGCCTACCTTTCCAATTGTATTCTCCAAATATTCCATTAAATGCATATATTGTAATTGAGGAAGAAAAGAACAACAAAAGTAACTTCTTTTGTGATGGTATTGTGACGGTAAACAGATTTGGCTTGATTTCAAAGACAGGGTGCTCAAGATTAAGAATCAACTCAAACACTTAAGCCCCTATGGACTTATTAAAGGGATAGTTCACCCAAAAATTAAAATTCTCTCATTATTTATTCACCCTCATGATATCCCAGGTGTGTATGACTTTCTTTCTTCACCAGAACACATTTGAAGAAAAGTTGAAAAATGTCTTTGCTCAGTAGGTCCTTAAAATGCAAGTAAATGGAGATTTCTCTTTTGAAGCTCCAAAAATCAAACAGTCAACATAAATGTCATCCATACAACACCAGCTGTTGAATTAATGTCTTCTAAAGCGACACGATCGCTTTTGGTGCGAAAAAAGATCAATATTTAAGTACTTTTTAACTATAATCCAATGCTTCACGAGAGGGTGGAGTCCAAGCGGTCTCTCATGATGTATTCACCTTTCCATGGATACAGATGTAATCTCACATTCTCCACTTGGTTGAGACATCCAGGATGAGCACACAAATACACCATTGTGAGAAAAGAAACAGATAATAACAGATCTAAACCAAAATCAACCAAGATACTGTACAGCCTTCCTCCTTCTTACCTGTAAACAGCGCTGCTCTTCCGGCTGTGATGCACACGTGTCAGTTCTCGCTTGTTTCAAATGCCAATGCGATTACATCACACGCATCACACGAGTTAAAAAAAAAAAGTACTTAAATATTTATCTTTATCACACCAAAAAGGATCGTGTCGCTTTAGAAGACATTAATTTAGCAGCTGGTGTCGTATGGATGACGTTTATGCTGACTATCTGTGATTATGGAACTTCAAAATAGAAATCGCCATCCACTTGCATTTTAAGGACCTACTGGGCTAAGAAATTTTTCAGTTTTTCTCCAAATGTGTTCTGGTGAAGATGAAAAGTCATACACAACCGGTATACCATGAGGGTGAGTAAATAATGAGAACATTTTCAGTTTTTGGTGAATTATCCCTTTAATAAATGAAGTTATTACAACCCAAATTCCCAAAAAGTTAAAGTATTAGCGGTATGAAAAATGCTAATAAAAACAAAAAGGAGTGATTTGTAAATTATGTTCACCCTTTAATATATTGAAAGCACTAGAAATACACATTATATGTTTTTTTACTTTGTGAATTTCATTGTTTTAAAAAAATTTTTTACAGTAATTTCAAATCAGATGATGTCACGGGCTTGGGGAGAGGTAAGGACCCAAACGCAGAGTTCAAAAACCAAAATACTTTATTAATTAAACAAACAGTTGTAAAAATGAGGGGGGAAAACATAAATAACCCGAAGGAGACAAAAGTAATCCAAGGACTGGGCTGAGGGAAAATTGGAAACAGGACCAACCAGACCGCTCTGGAACCTGTAAGGCGACAGGTTGGCTGGAACTCAGAGGAACAATAAACAGAACTGCACAGAGAACATTACAAGACGAACCGGCACTCGACAGCACATACGAGGAGACTAAAATAGGGAGAGAAATCAAGTGGGTTAAATCAGGGCAGGTGTTAACAATGAAACAATAACGAGCAAACAAGGAGGCGGGGTGTGACATTACACAGTGGTAAAAACTCGACTGTCACAAGTTTTTTGGAACGTGTTGCAATGAACTGTCATGGTCCTGTCTCTCGGGCTGTGTCTCATTTGGAAGGCTGCGTCCTCCGGAGGTCGCATTTGTCGGCCGCATACGTCATCGAGGCTGTCTCGTTTCATTTTTATTTATTTTTTATTTTTTATTTTGAATGCAAAATAGGTTAACAATTGTATAAATGTAAGTGCATATACACAAAAGGCATTGACAATAGATAAAAAATAAGAAAAACAAAGAAAAAAAAAAATGAAATGAGACAGCCTCGATGACGTATGTGGTTGACAAATGTGACCTCCGGAGGACGTAGCCTTCCAAACGAGACACAGCCTCTGTCAGTCTGAGTTTTGGTCTGACAGGGCCGTTGCGTTATCCGCCCATGTCTGTTTTAGTGTGAGCATGCGGTTCCTGTTCTATTCCCGGCCGGGCGCTCTTCTGTCTGTCTTGAGTGAGCGTGCGGCCGGGAATAGAACAGGGACCGCACCCAAATAAGTCGGCAGCGCTTCTAGACAGTGTTGATGTATTGCTTCTGCTTTGCATAGTAAAGCCTTAACTTGCATCTGTGGATGCAGCGGCTAGTGGTGTTGACTAACAAAGGTTTACTAAAGTAATCCCAAGCCCATGTTCATGATATCCATTACAGATGAATGATGTTTTTTAAGTCAGGGACATCTGAGGGATCGGAGATCATGCGCATTCAGAAGTGGTTTTCATCTTGCCCTTTACGCACCGAGATTTGACCAGATTCCTTGAATCTTTTAACTATATTGTGCACTGTAGAGGGTGAAATGCCCAAAATCCTTCCAAGTTGTCTTTGGGGAACATTGTTCTCAAAGTGCTGGATTATTTTCTGAAGCATCTGTTGGCAAATTGACAAGTCTTGAATGATCCTTGTTCTTGAAGGACTAGGCTGTTTTTGGAGGCTCCTTATACAGTACTATGACACAATTTCCTCATCTGTTTAACATCTCCTGCTTTACATCGCCTTGTTATTTCAGCTCATCAAATTGTTATTAGTCTTAAATTGCCCCTGTCTCAACTTTTTGGAGAGTGTTGCAATCATCTGATTAGAAATGACTGTGCATTTTCAAAAAAACAAACAATGAAATTCACAAGGTAAAACATAATCTAATGTGTAGCTGTAGTGCTTTCAAAATAGAAAAGGGTGAATATAATTTACAAATCACTCATTTTTGTTTTTATTAGCATTTTTCATATTGTCCCAACTTTTTTGGAATTGGGGTTGTAATTTATGGATAAAATAAGGCAGGAGATGGGGTGGTCGAGGAATGCCAGGAGAATTGTTATGGCAGTGAGGTAAGCAGCTATTCATATACTTTTTCATCATGATTGACAGAATAAGATGAACTAGCTCCTCCCAAACCTTTGTTTAAAACAAAATTTAAACAACAAAACAACCATATCACACAACAATCTGAATTTCTTCAATACAGAACCAACTTGGTGGATCTCTATAACCAATAATGATCAACAGATGAGCACATTCAAAAGCAGCTGAGCGTAAAGTTAAAAACTTAAGTCTTACACAAGTCTCTTGGCCCTGATGCTAGTGACATATTCTGAAGGTATTTGCAAACCAGCTAGCAGATGTTCACTTTTGGATAAAAAAAAAAGGTACATATTGTATGTGCGAATGCTGTTAGTTGATCGCAGTTCAGCATTAAACACCATTCTGCACTTTAAAGCTTCACTGTGTCGAGAATAGCCAAGATATCTGATTGAATTTGATAACCATCAAATCTATGGAGAAAGAAGAGGCTGACATGCTTTTCTGACCACAATAGCTGCAGTGACGTCAACTTCATGCTGATCCTTAGAAGTTTCTGAGGTCCACTGCGCTTCAGTCCCATTGATGAAAACAGATGTTTCATCCCTGATGTGTCCTTTAATCCATGATTATTTCTGTAGTTTCACTATTGTTTAAATAGAGTTTGTTTTCCTGGCACCACACTGTCCTGGTTTCAACCTCCTCTCTGGATACTTGTTCCATCTGTGATCAGGTCAGTGACCATTATGTCATCTACAAACTGAAATAATGGAGTTTAAGTCTGTGACACAATTGTGGGTGCACAAGGATAAATGAAAAGGGCCAAGCACATAGCTTTGGGGTCTCCAATTTTGCTGGATAGTAATGGATTACATGTAACCTGGATTATATAATCAAATTACAAAAATAAAGTACTTGTAATTAGATCACACTACATTTTAAGTAACCTCACGGAGAGTCTAAGGATGATTTGTCAATGGTTCAGTCCTTGAGTCTGTCCTCTACTCCATCTGAATGCCATCGTCTGTTCAGTTCACCTGTGACCCACCATCGGCGCACATGGTTCGATCACATTTGGCGGGGAAGGTGATATGGGGGATCCTATATGGCTGGAAGCTACCAGTAGTGAGACCTGGTCACACTAGGCTGAGGCGCTCACCGGTATTTCTCCTTGTGGGGCGGAAAGTCCTGAAGCCTGAGAAGGTTATATGCCCAAAGTTTGGGCCACTCCCTTCAGGGCTCAGGTTGTAACCCTGCAAGCTTTCTCTCCTTTGTTTACATTGGACGAGACTAAGAGACTTCACATACTGAGGGCATTGTTTACATACATTAACCGTACAAGTCAGTTCAGGCTGTCAGATCAGCTCTTTGTTTGCTTCAGAGGCTGTTTAAAATATTTGTCCCTATCCAAGCACAGACTCGTTCACTGGGTGGTCGAGGGCATTGCACTGACTAGCAAAACAAGCAGTGCCCAGTGGATGTTAAAACTCTTTCTACCAGGAGCATGGCTTCCTCTTGGGCTTGGGCAGTGGGGGTGTACTTGGAGGATATCTGTCTGGTGTCAGGCTGGGCTTCCCAAAACTATGGGGTAAAATCTATGCCAAGTTTTACAACTTGGATGTTTTGGCCTTCATTTCCCAAATTTTGAATGTGAAAAAGTAAAAAATAAAATACAAATAAAGGTTAATTTTCAATGTTTTCACTACCCTGAATGGCTAGTTGCATTGCTTGTAGTGTTTTGCCATGTATATGTAACCTGACCATCAACCTGAGTGCACCAATTTAGAGATTGGACTATATTTAATCAATATCCCTCACAGTAGTAAAATTTACAACGAAAAAATTCCCTGATGATTTTATAAATGTATGTCATTACATTTGTGTATGTACATTTGATATCGTCATATAGCCAATATACACATTTTCAATAAATAAAAATGACTTTTCATAGAAGTAACAAAGCCAGGGCTGTAGCAACCATTAAAACCTGGTGTTGGGGGAAATTTGTCCTTTAATTCTTGAAATATGTTTAATATTAATACAAATAATATTTATATTTTTCGGCAGTGAACTGAACCAAGCAGTAAACATTATAGCCCAAGGAGGTAAAGCCGTCACCTATTTCTTTTTAGGACTACACAGCAAACAATGTCAGGTTAATGACTTGAAGGATACATTTAGAACATGATTACATTACTGATAATAAAAGTAATAATGTCACGTCATAACTTTGTATGGAGAATCAAACGTAATTTCCTTTAGCTGTAAAAAATGCAATATTCTCACTGTCAGCGACATGAGAGTGTGCACTTTCTCGCTCTCACACACATATATGCAGTACGCGCACAGAGAGCTAGATAGAGTGAAGCCGCATGGACATAAGATTTGTTAAAAGGAAAATTGAAGCGCATGGTTTAAGTTGTGTTCTTTCTTGTTTTTGTATTTGTTAAATGATGGACATTTTGAATTATCCGTCAATCTTTTTAAAATTCTGTAAATTACAGAAATTCACTCTCCTTCTTCACTCTTTCACGAACCTCCTTGAGTTCTCTCACAAACTCCCAGGGGTTTGAGAACCCCCGATTGTAAAACCCTGTTCTGGTGCATTTGCATCAAGTGACGCAGCTTTGAAATTCTTACTTGAAAGGAAACAGTTCTGTTATGAATGTATCCTCGGTTCCTTGATGAGAGAAGAGAACGAGACGCGAAGTAGCTTTTCAGCACTGCTGATTTTCAGAGATGGCTCCTCCCTTCAGTCGAAAAATCCTGATAAATTGGCACTGTGCTCCATATTATATGCTACATAAAGCATATATGACACACGAATGGGGGTGGAGCACCATGCGCCATTTGCAAATAAGATTGGTGTGATTCTAAACAGGCTTCAGAGATCGTCACTCCTGTGAGGAGTTCCCATAGTGTCAGCTACTGATGCAGCGTCTCGTTCCCTCCTATTAGGGAACCGATTTTTTGACACTGCTGAACTTGCTTGATTATTCTCCTGCCCTATCCTTTAATAAACTGTGTTTTTATTCATTGATTATTCTTCTGTGCCTTAGTCTTTTGCACACCGCCTGACAATTATTGTTTTTTTAAAAGGATCATTTGATTTTCAACAATGTATTATGTTGTATTTTTACGTAAAAATCTATAAAATGAAGAAAAATAATATGCTGGCATATGGCTACACTGTATTAGGGTTGGAGTGGCTAATCACAAGGATCAGTAGAATTACCGGGTGGCCGCCCATAAATTGGACCGGCAGGTCTGCATGTTGATTAATAAACTTTCAGTAATGTCAGTTGCATAACAACAGTTGCCAACCATCCGTTAGAATGGGTTAACTACTTTAATTTGATCATTTAACCCTTATGTTGTGTTTCGGGTCACTTTGACAATTTCCCTTTTTTTTCTTTTTTTTTTTTTTTTTTTTTTACTTGATCCAATTGGAATAAAATTCCTTGACTTTGCTTAAATTAAATATGGTATCTGGAACATCTTTACATTTTCTAAGTTTTATTTCATTTTGTTACACTTGTTGTTTTCATGGTCAAAAATAACCGGCCATTGGAAATTAATGGGCGGGGCTACAAAAAAAAAAAGAGTATTCAGGAGACTGTCCAACCATCTGATAAGCACATATGTGTATGTGTACTTGCACACAAAAAGTCCTCGGATATGTGTACACACTCATACACACAAACATACACACACACATACACTCACACAAACACACACACAACATGTGGTTACCTAGGCAAGCTTTGAAATGTTGTATGATATTTTCCAATGCAGCAAAGGTTCAGTGGTTGCCTGGGAATCCAAAGGTCATGTGTGAGTGAGTGTGTGCTTGGACCTGTGTACACACACACACACACACACACACACACACACACACACACACTTGACCTTCGGATTCCCAGGCAACCACTGAAGTTCCATGTCATGGCCGCCGCCGAGCCAGAGTTCCACGTCATGGTCACCGCCGAGCCAGAGTTCCACGTCATGGCCGCCGCCGAGCCAGAGTTCCACGTCATGGCCGCCGCCGAGCCAGAGTTCCTCATCATGGTCGCTGAGCTAGCGCCATCTTTTGCTCCATGCCACATCACAGCAACGCCTCAGCCTGAACCATGCCACGTCACAGCAACGCCTCAGCCTGCTCCATGCCACGTCACAGCAACGCCTCAGCCTGCTCCATGCTACGTCACAAACACACCTGAGAGGTTGAACCTGGAGATGGTTCCCACACTTATACCCAGCCTTAGTTCTCCTGAGCAGGCAAGGGGAACTTTCGGCCCTCTGACCCGGCCTGGACCCTCCGAGCCCTGGACTTCGCTTTGGCCTGTCGGTCCCTCGACATTGCCTCAGCTCTGCATTCCCTCGGCTCCACTGCGGTCCTTCAGTCTGTTGGCTTTGCCGGGGTCCCTCGTCCCTCCGGCTCCTCCTTGGTCTGTCGGTCACCTGGCTCCTCTTTGGCTCTCTGATCCTCTGGCTGCGCCTCGTCCCTCCGATCTGTCAGCTCCACCAGGGACCTCCTTCCCTACAGCTCCACCTTGGTCCTCAGTCCCACCGGCTCCACCTCAGTTCTCCGATCCCCCAGCTCTGCCTTGCTCCTCCGAGCCTCCAGCACCGCCTTGATCCACCCTGCCATTGGCTCCACCCTGGACCTTCGAGTCTTCGGCTACTATCTGGGCACCAAGTTCCATGGCTCCGCCCCTAGAGCCTCTCATGGCTCCACCCCCCACAGACTCTGCCCTGGTCACACGCCCCATGCCTCAAAACAGGTAGATATTTGAATCTTTATGCTAGCCTATGTTGCAAACAAAATCTATAGTAAACTATATTCAATTATAGGCCCCTTTCTAGCTTCTAGTAAAAAACATTTATTTTTGCTTTTGACTAAGGCACGAGACATTCTAAACTTCCCATAAAGGTACAGTATAATGTCAGGTTATATTCCATTTGGATTATAATTAAAAGTGCCTGGAAAGGTGAAATTTCCAAATTTCCGTTTTTATGTTCAATAAAACATCCAAATGACTTAAAGGAATAATCCGTGTTCAGTACAAGTTAGCTCAAGCAACAGCATTTGTGGCATAATGTTCATTACCACAAACATTTTTTGATGTGCCCCTTCTATTTGTTAAAAAAAAAGCAAAAATAGAGGTTACGGTGAGGCACGTACAATGGAAATAAAATGGGCCAATTCTTTGAATGTGAAGCTTCTAATTTTATAAAAGCATTTACATTAATTCTTCTGTTAAAACTCATGTATTATCTGAGCTGTAACGTTGTTTAAACAGTTGTTTTTAATGGTGGTTTTAGGGTTTACGGCGTTATGTCATAGCAAAGAAGTTCTAAAATTGAATGTAACTCCACAGAAAAGATTAGTAAGCGATTTTATAACACTAAAATCATGTTAACATCCATATTGTTAATGTCTTATGGCTAAACTTTTGAAACGGTGAGTATTTTAACGTTTATGGACTGGCCTCCTTTACTTCCACTGTGAGTGCCCCACTGTATATACGTATATATAATTTTGACTTTGTAAGATACTAGAACAAAGTTCACTGACTATACCATTGGATTATGTAAGTTTAATTCAGACAGCACATAATACCCACTGAGCATTACATAATATACAGTATATCCAGCAAATTTCTCTTTCGCCCTGTAACACGCTAAAGCCCCTCCTGGATGAGAGGATGTAGTAAACAGCACATCTGACCTTCACATTTATACTGATTAAATGCAGCTGCATGCATGCTACGTGTGTGCATTAGATGGCACGTCGTCACAGACTGCACTATGAGAGTGGACGGTCTGTAAGGTTAAGTCAGAGCTGTCTGTTTTAATTACTTCTAACAGGATTTTAGGATCTGTGGATTGATGCAGTCATCATGCATGCAGAGTTGTGCTTTCTGCTATATGCATGCTTTCTTGAAGCTGGAGCATTGCATCGGCGCGGACAGGTACTTCAGACATTCAGCCAAATGAGGTAAAAGCAGCCTCATGCATGCATTCAGCAAATATTAATGGCAAACAATGGGGGGGGGGGGGGGGGATACAAAGAAGATGTAGACACATGTTGACAGTTTGACTGGATGTCAATATGGTGCACGAATGAGAGGAGAGAATTGCATAGCATTATTAAATATATCAGCATCATAAAATTTGTTGTTTTTAGCTGACTCATTTATAGGAACATTTCTAAAGTTATGCTACAGTCACTATAATGGAAAATAATAGAAAATAAATATCAGTAACACTTTACAAGAAGGTTCTATATGTTAACATTAAAGCATTTGGTGTCATGAACTAAAAATGAACCTTTTTTGTTTGTTTGTTTGTTTGTTTGTTTTTTACAACATTTATCAATTTTGCCTTGGTTTATGTCAATTTTTAAATAAGCTATTGTTCATTGTTAAGTCATGTTAGTTTATAATGCATAATCTAGTGATGATGTTCACAACTTTTAATGTTAATAATTGTAATTATGTTAAAAAGTATTTATATTTGTAGAAATTAATTTGAGCCTATATAAATTGTTAAAGTATAGTTCATTGTTGGTTCATGGTATTATGTTTACTAATGCTAATGTATACAAACTTATTAAAGTTTTTTCCTGAAATGTCATGTAATAAGGAATGATCATATATAATTTTAAAAATGTATTACAAATAAATGAAAAAAGGTTGAAAGTGCATTTATACTATTTCACATTTATCAGAATTCATACCTACACCATAACATGCTATCAAACCATGTTCAATAGCTGAAAATGCAGCCTGTGAAATCTTAATTTAAATTGTAAAGGCATTACAATTTATAATATATATATATATATATATATATATATATATATATATATATATATATATATATATATATATACACACATATGTGTGTGTGTGTGTATGTATATATATATATATATATATATATATATATATATATATATATATATATATATATATAGCAGTAATACTTTCACAGCATAATCATGAATATGTCTAGTTGATTTAAGTTGTTGTTATGTTCTAAAATCTAATGATGATGTCACTTCCTGCATCTGTCAGATCCAAACGAGAAATAACCAGAACAGAGAGAGAAGCACATAAACCTGGCAGGTAGCAACATTTCTATATGATCAAATGTCCGTATATTTGTCAAAAATGTATGTCTATCAGTCATTTATTCCTTTTTGATTCTTACATTTAATTATCAGTTTTATTTAAAACATAACATATATTACTATGGTTTGAGAGAGGTCCTGGGTTCATATCCCGGACAAGTCCCCAATAATGTTACAACCCCAAGATAAACTGTATGCATGAAATGTTTTTAAATTTGGTGTCAGTTTTGGTGTTCCATAGCCTCCTTTTCAAGTGGTAACCAGCTAGAATGAAATAAAAGAACAGTTAATAATGTTCTTTTTAAAATGACCATCCTCTGTGCTAAGGGTGAGTGATGCACCAGTTGTAGTGTTGCCAGATCTCGCAAAAGAAACATGCGACTGGGGACCAGTTCTTCATACATGGCTTCATACATCTGAGATGATGAGACCTATTCCAGATCTTCTAATCTTGATAAATTCTCTCTTACTAATTCAGTTCTTTAAACGCACCTGTTGATTTGATTAGTATATCTGGATAGAGTTGTCTGACATAATTGCATGTTCTTGTGTTTATTAAAAAGGCCACAGGTATGTACTAAAAACCATGATTAGGAATGCAGTGATTGGTTGGCAACACGACAGACCAATGTCATGACGTCATAAACTTCAGGAAAAATATGGATATAATATAAATCATATGCATTTATATAATTCTGTTTAAGTTAATTTATATAGATATTTAGTGAGAGCCCTCAACATTAACGCTAACAACAGCTAAAATGAAAGTAATTTCAAAACAAAACATTGCCAAAGCAGTCAAAATAAAGAGAAAGGGCTGACAAGTTGTGAATAATTTAATGCTGAATTTATTTAATTGCATTATGCCTTAACATTTCATTTTCATTTATTTATTTCAATGTCACAGATGTTAATCCTTCTTAGATTATATATAAATTAACTGCTGTTATGCGTGTTGCAAGTGGGCATAAATCCTCTCTTTAAAAGTCTGTGTTGTTACTGAACGTGGTTGTGAAATAATGAAAATAATGAAAGATTTCTATTCTAACGGCACGACAGACATCGCTCTTTTATTAAATTCTTTGCACCTCTTGAGCTGCACAGAGGGTTAAGAACCAAGGCCAATGCAGACTGTTGGCATTGTAGTTCTGTGTGGGTGCCTCATGCCCCCCCCCCCCCCCCGCGCAAGATGCCGCCCTGGGCAACTGCCCATGCCTAAATCCGCCACTGATTATTGATTTAATTTATAATAATGCTCTGCATTAATGTAATTTAAATAGCTAAAAGAAATGTTTTGTTAGTGTTGGAACTACATTTGCACATTTGTGATTACGTTGTCTTACAACTTCTCTTTTCATGTATGTTTCTCTGTCTAACAGCACCATACTGATGAGTAGCCCAGACGTTACAAAAGCCCCCATCACTAAATCAGAACAGCTCCTCAAGTTAGATGATCATGACTTCACAATGAGGCCTGGCTTTGGAGGTAAGAAAACAGAAAATTTTGAGCCACACTGTCACATTTAATATAATGCATTTCTCTAAGCTGCTTGTCTTTAAATAAGATGCCTTTATGGAGTAGCATGCATACTTCGCATCTCTTACAATGCATCCATGGCATGCAAGTGCCGTTCTATAAGTGTAAAGTTTTGGACAAATACTTCAATAACACAGTAGTAGTAAACTAGCCTCCAATAGTAAGCAGCTGCCGCTACCTGCAACGGTACTCACGTTGATAATGTAATCGTGCCGCGGTGTAGACCCAAGGAGGAGAAATTGGACTCTGGTTTGGACCAACCAATTGAACCAAGTGTGAAAACACCATAAAAGCATTAAATAAATAAAAACATAATTCACTGACCTCTACTTGCTCTAAGAATCATTTGATTGGCTCGTTTTGTGGCGCATGGCTAATGACCTAGCTATTATTATCATTAATGATGAATGGCAAACATCAGAGGATCTTAGTAAAATCAGAGTCAGATTCATGCAGGATTTGATGACATCACAGGCAATCAGCTTTACATACTGTAAGCTCAGACAGTATTATGACACTGTGGCTCGATGCCATGACCATTCACTTATCTTTACTAAAGTCGACAAAATCTGTAAATTCTACAATCAAATGAAAACCTGATTAGTGATTATGAAAATAAGTGTCAGAAATGGGAAATAATGTTTTCACAGGTTTTTTTTTTCTGCTGTATGCAAAGCAATAATATAGAGATTTACTGTAACAGGACAGAAATGTCAGATGGAAAATCCAGTCTTGGATGCTGATTGGTTAATAAAGTGTTCCAGCTGTGCTAAAATATACAATGTAAAAGCAGTTACAGTATGATGTGAAACACCTCTTCACCATATCACTGCATAGCATTCAATGAGACCAACTAATAACCTTGTCAGGGACTATATCTTCTAGTGGAAGGATGACACTTAATTAAACTGAATTTGCTTAATAACATAACGTTAAAAAAAAAAAAAAATCTATCCTTAATATTATTAACCATTTTAAAAATGCAGTAAGCTGTATTGTGTATGCTATGCTTCATTTCAGGGCCTGCAATACCTGTAGGTGTTGATGTTCAACTGGAAAGTCTGGATACCATCTCTGAAGTGGATATGGTAAGAGATGACACATATCTTTAGAAGTTTGACTTAGACCTTTCAGAGTGGCCACTGCTGTTTTTGAGCAGCGATCTCAACACATTTATGATCAAACTACAATATAAACGCACAAGCACATCGTGGGTTTTGCTTACAAAGGCTGTAGCTGTTGAAAAAACGAGTGAGTAAAAGATAACCAAATGTTTTAAATCACAATACACTAAATATAAAGGAACATCCCAAGATAACTGCATTTACTCCAGAGTAAAATAATCTGTGTCTATAAAGTAATTTAATCCATCCAATAAAAGTATTCCCGAACCTGTATATTTCCAAAATCTTAAAAAGATTATCCCATTCTACCATATCAAACGCCTTTTCGGCATCAAGTGAGATGGCAGCGACCGGAGTCTGATCATTCGCCACTGACCACATGATATTGATGAAACACCTAGTTATCAGAAGAGCTGGAGCCCCGAATAAACCCCACCTGATCTATATGTATAAGAGATGTCATAACTTTCCCCATTATTGTTCTGTCTTGCCCTGAAACCATTAGCAGCAAGGGAAGGGAAGATGATTTTCCAGGGGCGGTGACAGGAGGTGTGGCGCATAAGCTTTTGCTTTATGCAGATGATATTTTATTATTCGTCTCCGACCCCATTAGATCTATGCCTTGCCTCCACAGAATTATTAATTCCTTTTCTAACTTCTCAGGATACAGAGTCAATTGGTCTAAATCCGAAGCTTTGGCTCTGACAACGTACTGCCCAGTAATGGCTTTCCTGCCGGGTGACTTCCAGTGTCCCAAACAGTGCATTTGTAACGAACTGGCCATGGAGACAGTGTTAGGATCCATGTGCAGGAAGTTTATTAAAGTACACAAGCAAACAATCCAAATCGGCAGGCAAATAGAGGTAGTTGTTAAGCAGGCGGTATAATCCAATAAACCAAAAAGACAGTCCAGCAAGGCAAACAAAACAAAGGGGTATCCAAAAGGCAGTAAATCCAGGAAAACGGTCAATGGTCATAACAAGAGAACAGTCAGCAATGGAAAAACATTTGGTAAGGGAGGGTAAACTGGCAATACTTCACAATGAACAATGGAACAGCATGGTATTTATATAGTTCAAAACAAGAAGTCACCAAAGAAGAAACGGTACAGAGTTAGTATTCGGGAGAGGGCTCCCTCTGGTGATTGGTAGGAGGGTAACAACCTCGGATGTTACAGCATTAAGTATTTGGGCATTTTATTCCCAGCAAATTTGTCTGATTTTGTTAAAGTTAACTTTGATCCCTTAATAAAAATATTTTCGAGTGATGTAGTCAGGTGGGCTTCATTACATTTATCTATAATCGGGAAGGTTAATGTTATTAAAAATGAATTGTATTCCAAAATTGAACTACCTGTTACAATCTCTCCCTGTAGATGTCCCCCTCTCTTATTTCAAGCAATTTGATAGCATAGCGAAGTCCTTCTTTTGGAATGGTAAGCGTCCTAGATTACATTTTAATAAGTTACATAGGCCGATTGACAAAGGTGGGCTAGGCCTACCCAAGATTTTGTTTTATTATTATGCATTCGGTCTCAGACATTTGGCTCATTGGTCACTTCCACCTGAGAGAGCCCCTCCCTGGTTTTGTACTGAGCAGGAAGTTCTTGCCCCTATTTCGCTATTGCAAAGCCTTTCCATCAAACTAATCGGAGAAGTTAAGTTACACCCCGTTATCTCGCATTTGCACCCAATATGGACAAAAGTGTCCAGAGTGTTTAATTCAGACATTTATTTAAATGTTGCCTCAAGCATATGGCTGAACCCAAAATTATGTATTAATAAGTCCCCTTTCTGCTGGTCAGAGTGGATTGTGAGGGGGGTTACTACACTCGGTGACCTATATGAGAGTAGAATGTTGAGATCTTTTGAATATTTGGTTCAACATTTTGGGATTCGCAGATCTCAGGTTTTTAGGTATTTACAGCTGCGCCACCTGCTCTGTACCCCCCCCCCCCCCCCCCCCCCCAAATCGGCAGATACTCTGGGAGAGTTGATTACTGCTTTTGGAAAAGGTCATGAGTCATCATTGTATTACTCCCTGCTAATTCAGAGTCTGAGGGACAGAGCTTTAACTTCTATCAAGAGATTATGTGAGAAAGATTTAAACTTGGTACTGGAGGAAGGAGTATGGGCTAGGATTCTAAAAAACATCAAGTCTGCATCTAGAGCTGCAAGGGTGCGCCTTATGCAATTCAAGATTTTTCATAGATTCTATTGGACACCCTCTAGATTGTATAGGCTTGGTCTTAAAGACACACCCACCTGCTGGCGATGCCAATCAGAAGATAGAGACACAACCCATGTTTTTTGGGGGGGTGTTATGATCCAACAATTTTGATGGAAGGTTCAGAGTTGTATGTGTGATAATTTGAGCACTAAAATTTTACTTTGCCCCAGACTCTGTATTTTGGGTGATGGGGCAGTCATAAATTTGGGGGATAAACACATAAAAAATTGGGTTCTGACCAGTATCAAGATTGGCAGGCAAATTATTTTAAGGGGATGGAAGTCGGAAGGAGCACCCTCATTTCCGGAGTGGTGTGCGGAGATGGGGAGGGTGGCAGCTTTTGAGAAGGTGGCAAATACAAGGCTGGGGTTTTGGGACTTGTTTGTAAGGAAATGGGGCAATTATTTAGCATTTTTGGGGGACTTTTGGGGAGGGGATGTGGAGAAAGAAGTTTAGTTTAATTATGTATGTTTATTATATTTTCTTTTTGTGTGTGTGTGTGTGTGTGTGTGTGTGTGTGTGTGTGTGTGTGTGTGTGTGTGTGTGTGTGTTTTATGATATGTGACCACAGGGGTGTTCGTTGGGGGTCAGGGTGGGGTTGGTGATTGGGGAGGAATATTAGTGGGGGTTAAAGGTTAAATGTTGATTCGATGTATATGTGTTGTGTTTTTCTTTGTTGTGTATTTATGAATCAATAAAAAATGTTAATTGAAAAAAAAAAGAAATATACTTTTGAATCCAGAAATTTAATTGCTTGCATTGCTTTATTTATGAAACATATAGTTAGCCTTTTGGTTGGGTACTCGCAGAACGACGCAGACACATCAGCGCAGATCTATAAATGCAAACCAATACGTTGGCCACTACACGGAGTCTAGTGGTATAAACCAGCCTTTAGGGGCGTTTACATTTTTAAAGATACATGACAAATGAAAAAAAGACATGAATTATTGTAAATAATTTATTAACGAAATTTACTGTATCCTAAATGCCTAAATAAAATTGTATTTGTAATTATTATGTTTACTAAAAAAAATAAAAAATATTTGGAGACCAGTTTATTTTTTATTTCTTATGGGGGGGGTCAATCCACTTTGAACATTGATTTTAGGACAAATTAAAAAAAATGTTTTTGCTTTAATCTGACCCAACATTGACCCTATTTAATTTCTTCATACATGTTGCTGGTCTTATTGTATATGACCCATCCTTGCATGTTATTCCAAAGAAAAGTTTATTTTTATTTTTTTTATTTTTTTGACTGTGTAATCTTTAAACTAAATGCAATAACTTGCTTTTCCTCTGAAACTACTGTCCATTTCTACATGTCACTTAATGCATGTGGGGTATTGGATAAATAATGTTAATCGATAGCCATTAAGCTATTTAGGCTTTGTTTTAGCAATCTCACATTTAAAAGTGTGGAATGTAACACCCACTTTTCCCGATCCAATCAATTGCGCATATATAAAATCAATAATTTTTCAGAAGTACATTACTTTGAGTAAAATGGATTGTGAATGGCAATTCACATTCTCTTTAAAAGCTAGAAAATAACAAAATCACACAAAAACAGGATTTAACCCTTAAATGCATGGGTGTTTCAGCAAACATTATTACATACTTGGGTATTTAGCGATCATAAATGGATCTACAAAATGCCCAGACAGTGTCAAATTTCCAGAACATTTTCAAGACAATTAGAAAATAATAGAATAGAATATATTCTGATATATCATGATGTTTTACTTTGCATTCAGTACATCAAAGATATGATGCAACAAATATAAAACAGGATTCATTACTTCCACACTGAAATTTCACGAGACACATCTGGCCGTCAAACACATAGTGAGCTAAACATAACACATACTGTAAGCTACACATAAGTTAACACAAATGTATTTTCTCAGGCACTTTTTGAGTCTAAATAGATGAACAACTTGTGTAATTTCAGTAGTACACCCAAATGACAATAGCCAAATCATACTGTTCATGTGTTACACTTGCTATAGTTTGCTTTCATGTTCCTAATTAGTCAAATAGCAATGTCAAATGTAAATTAAGTCAATCACTAAAACATCAGCGCCACGTTGAGTAATAAATAGCATGTATTATATGTATGTGTACACGCGTATGGAATACTGATAATTCAGCATAGTTACACAGAATATTAACGTGATATAGTAGTCATTTTTATGTACTGTATAAGATGGGACCAAAACCCCGTCAAAAGTATTGCGGTCACGGATCCCAAAATAATAAGCGTGAATCAAAAAATAATAAGTAAAAATAAAAAATAATAAGCGCAAAAAAGATAAAAAGCGCAGATCAAAATAATTAGCGCAGATCAAAAATAACAAACATGAATGAAAAATATATAAACACATTTAAAATATGCTCAAAAAAAAAAAAAAAAAAAAAAGAATATTAAAGCACAGTCATCAGAACTGCAAAAAAAAAAAAATATGTTTTCCTTGGATATATTACTGTTTTTTGTGCTCTCTGACAATTTTGCTCATATTTTCATATGTATTTTTTTTTTTTTTTTTTTTTTTTGTACGCTTACGCTGTATTTTTCTTTGCTTTTGTTTCCAAGTTCTGCACTTGGTTTTCCAAAACTTGTGAGTAGAGTTTCATGTAAATCAGGTGGCATTTTGCGTCCCTATTGGTACACTAGTTCTTGATCGACAGCTCCTCCTCTAGCCAATCATTCGAAGAGGGGAGGTGATGTCACGCCAATGCAACTTGACGGCTGCTGCTCAATATTATATTATTTGTGGTTGATAGATACGCTGCTTGTGTCTGTTTTGAGTATTTTCAGTCAGCTCTAGGAAACAATGTGTTGGCCGAGTAGGCCATTATCATAGTCCGTTTTAGGCATTATTTAAGACTTCCTTGTTTGTAGGTTATTGACTGCATATAAAAAAAAACAAAAAACAAAAAACAACGCTGGGTTGGTGTGGATGTTTGATGCATGTTTTTACTAGCTATACCAATGTAGTTGTGAGTTCAGAACCCAACTTGATCTGCTTTTCCATGTTGCTGAATGTGCCGTTATGTACTGATCCTACGTTGACATCGTTGGCACGGCTACATGTAGTTTCTTTTTCCACGATACTGCAGCGAAATCAGAAACAAGTGACCAATCGTCCCATGTCAATAAATAATGCAATAAAGTTGGCTTGACGTTGGACGTTCCTTATTCACAAATAGTTGCAAATTTAGGGACCATCTCTAAAGATACAGGCAACATTGGAGCATACATATCCAAAACATTTACAAACATTTCCATAACATAGAGTATTCAACTTCAATAACATTTGAAGCAAATGACTTACAGGCATACAACCTCCAAAGTGTGCATGTAGGTGTCAGCAATAATATCAAATTATACGTAAGCATTTCTATATTCATCGGTATTGTAACAGGCCTTGGTGTCGGGATCTGGATTTTATTTAATGGAAAAGTGGATCAAGTTGGGTCCTGAACTCATGACTACATTGGTTTTGGACAACCAAGCACAGAACTTGGAAACAAAAGCAAAGAAAAATATGGCGTAAGCATACAAAAAAATGAAAATATGAGCAAAATTGTCAGAGAGCACAAAAAACAGTAATATAATCAAGGAAAACATGATTCTGTTTGCAATTCTGATGACTTTGCTTTAAGTTTTTTTTTTTTTTTTTTTTTTAAATGTTTAAAAAATGCATATTTTAAATGTTTATATGTTTTAGATTCATGCTTGTTATTTTTTTATCTGGGCTAATTATTTTGATCTGCGCTTTTTATCTTTTTTTGCACTTATTATTTTTTTATTTTCGCTTATAATTTTTTTGATTCACGTTTATTATTTTTGGATGTATATAGTACTCATTTGTCTTGTAATAAACAAAGAAATAGATATCCTGTAATAATAAACTTGAAATTATCATAACATTTTGATTTATGGATGTACAAAACAAAAAGGGACACTATTACATATCTAGGGTCTCTAATAACCCTATACCCTTTTGGTAATTAAGCAGTTATAAAACAAATATATTTTTTGCAAATTTGCCCTTTTTTTTGTTTTTGTTTTTTGTTACACTATTCAGAAAAGAAACGTTGAGAAATACTAAAAAAGGTGTGGGCACAACTCCATAAAATGGATGAGGGACAGGGGGTGGTCTCGGGTCACTAAAGACCTGAGGTATGCATTAAAAGGGTTAAACTGTATTTAGACAGTTCCCACATTTTGGTTACAGCATTGCAAAAAATTGCAAACCTCATATAAAACAAATGTAAAATAAAACAGCTCATAAAATATTTAGTTTGACCTCCTGAATTGGAAAAACAAAGCAACAAAACTTGATATCTCTTTTAAAGAGTTTTTAAGCACTATTTTGTTTCGTATTCAACTAAAATGCTAGTTCATTAGGGAAAGAATCTGTGTAAAATGTTTGACTGTACGCTACAGGATTTCACCATTACACTGTATCTGAGACATTACTGGAAGGACGAGCGACTGTCGTTTCCCAGCAACACCAATCAGAGCATGACGTTTGACGGCCGTCTGGTAAAGAAGATCTGGGTTCCTGACATATTCTTTGTCCATTCCAAACGATCCTTCATCCATGACACCACCACAGAGAACGTTATGCTCAGAGTGCATCCCGATGGCAAAGTGCTCTACAGCTTGAGGTAACCAACATACATCATACACATACTGAGGTGACCAGATTTCTGAAATGAAAACCATGTACACTTCTGCAGTAGTTCAGCAGGCAATATATCATCCAAATTTCTATTGTTGTTCTTTATTATTTGAAAAAAGGGGGGGACAGTTCTGGATTTGTGTATTGTGACCATGGTAAATGTAATAGTGTGATGAAGTCTGGTGAATCATACTCTGTCTACTACCTAAATTACATTTGGTCTTTAATGCACACTTCTGAACTATAAAAACTGTTAAGAGTAACTCGCGGCACCCTTATTCAAACTAATGCTAATTGACTGACAGTGACTGCTATGTAATGCAACTAAATTTAAGCAATAATAATGTGCATTATACAAATCATTATTGCATATAGCCTATCTAATGCAATAAACTAAACATAACAATGATAGGATAATGATGTTCTTGCGGCTGTTCAGTGTGTCTCCGTCTAGTTAGTACGACCAAATAATTATTAGAAGACGACGAATGATAACGTGACTTAAAACTGCTATAGCGAGTAGCCCCCTCTGTTGGTCAAAACAAACATCACACTGTAGGTTCTGCTGCCACATTAGATATTATTTCACATTGCAGACTTTCTTGAACACAGACTGAAAACAGAGACATTTCTGTGGACTGCTCCATCCACTGATATCCCTTTTCTTGCAAATGGGGATGACTGGTCACCCAAACCACAGTGATCTCACAGTGAAATCGGAAAGACCAGGCTGAATTTTCTTTAGCAAAAATCAGTATATGCTTACCGAAATTTAAATCACTGCCCCCAGTGGCCAAAGCAGTAAGTGCTGTAGGGCATATAGGCACGTGTGAGCTCCATATATATCCGGGAGAGGTCGCCAAAAGCTAGTTGTGAAGCAAGTTCCTTTCAGCTGTACAGGATGTAATACAGTGAAGAGGTATACATATTTTATGGGCTCTTTCCCCCAACCTAAACCCAAACCTGAACCTAACCATTAGTGGAGTAAAAATTAAATGTTGATTAATGCCCCGTTCACACCGTGGGTGGCATGCCGCTAGACTTGCCGATCTGTGTCGCTGGTGGGCGTTCCTACTGCTGCCGCCGCTCTAATGTTATTGGTGGACTGCACAATTAGCAATAGTAGCATTTGAAATGCTGTTTACAGTTGATACTGTGGATAAAACTAAGATATCATTCTAATTTGACAAGGAATCAGTTCTTTTGCCTCTAAAAATGCACATTCTGCAGGGGAGAGCGTTTTATATAACCTGCAGCAGTGCTTAATGCATCATATCATTAAACAAGATAAACGTTATATCAATATATGAATCAAACTCACTCAGAATGCCGACATGGTTTTCGATGCATCATTTTATTAGGCCATACCTATTTATAGTATGTGGTTAAAGACAAATTATATAGAATAGTGAAATCGCTCACAGAAACTTTTAAATTCTCCTCCGTCTTGCCTGCACTCGAGTGGACTCCAGTATCTCACACTCACCCTGCCTGGAGACGGATGACATAAACTCGTCTTCACTCTCATTGATAGTCGCTTGAGAATGTCGCTTGTCATTTGCATAAAGTAGACATTTTCTCAACTTGTCTTGTTGCTCCCCGCGGCGATCTCTGTCGCCAACGGTCACGACAGCTCGTGTCGCTGGAAGTTGCTGTTCTCAAGTTGCTGATCTCTCATTGAAAATGAATGGGATGGTGTCGCTGTCTCGTGCGATGTTGCTGGCGGTGTGAACGGGGCTTAAGCGAAAGGGATTGCTTCCTGGTTTCAACGTAGATATGAACCCAGATCTCCCACACTGCTGACGCAACATGCTCAATGCCCAGTCGCGCCACGTGGGAAGGTAAACTCACTGAAACTGGTGAAATGTCTGGTTGGAAGCACACAGTTTAATCTTGATCAAAGCTCAAGAAACATGCTGTTGCCAAGTATCAGATGAGTTATGTTATGTACGGCTTTGCTGTACACATATGACATGGCTGAGTCTAAACTTAATCAGAGACTCACATTTGCTCTATATTTCCTGTGTTTCATAAAAGCTCTTTCATATAAATCAACACAGCTGATTTTTTTTTGCAAACCAATCAATATTCCCATTTACACCTTCGGTGCTTGGACCCCTAATCAAAAATGTAATTTGAGATTTCTTTCCTATGGATGAATGGTGAGTTTTAAAAACATGCAAAGGTTATTTGACTGCTCGTTTGCAACTATCAATGCAGCATGATTCAAGTCAGGTGCTTGTTCAGATGAAAACCTTTGTAATGCTGCAACTGCAATTACAGTTCAATCCCAGATAAAAGGAGGAGATGATTTATGTAGTGTGCAGTGATCCTGTTTCTTGCTTTAGATACTAATCTAAACATTTCACGAATGTGTGGATTAAAGTGTGGGAATCTGTGGGATTAATGTGTCTATCCAGACATCAAGCTGGCTCATTGGTGAACGTTAATCTCAGATCTGTCCCACACTCAGTCTGTCAGACAAAATGACTTTATCCTTCTATGTACATCTCCACTAAATTGCAGTGTAGTTCATCCCATCCACTGTGCCAAGGCTAGTGCCTCCCTATGCCCTGTAAAGCATTTGATCTAGTATCTGTCCTTTTTATCCATGGACAGATGGCTGATCTCTTGGTTTTTGCTGTCTACCCTCTTTTTATTTCCTGTGTTGATGTGTTTCCTATTGAAACAGGAAGTTTGGGCAGGACTTATAGCCAAAAGCCTTTAGTTTACACTAAAGTTCTGCAAAATCACGATTTGCTACTTACATGCCCAATTTAGTCATTTAGTAAATGCTTTAATTCGAAATGACTGACAAATGAGAAACATCTCAAGTAATTTGCCATACAAGAGCTACATTATCTGCAGTATCGCACTGCAAAGTTCCAGGAGTAGCTAAAGTAGTACAGAAATTGAGTGCTCATAAAAGAGGTGTCTTCTGCTATTTCTTGAATGTTGAGATGGTCTTAGTGGATCAGGTGGATATTGACAGCTCATTCCTCCACAGAGGAGCAGTGAAAGTGAATGATCTGGAGTGTGACTTTGTCATTCTCTGCGGTCATTGGTGGTTACAACACAACAAGGCACAAAGACATAGACCTGGAGGAGTGAGTTGAAGTATGGGGTGCTTTTCCATCAGCTTTCCTGAAGGACAAAGTTAAAGGTTTGAATTTGATTTGGGCAGCTTTGGGTAGCCAGTGGAGTTAGATCAGGTGGAATGTGACATAGGTCTTCTTTGGTTGATTTCAAGACCAAACTCTCTACCACATTTAGCCCTTTTCCACCGACCTGGTTCGGGTGTGAGTGCCTGGGCCAGTGTGAATACTCGAACTGTTCCACGCATTTCCACCGCAGAAAAGGCTGTTCTGGGGCTGAAAACCTGGTTCCGCACCGGCCCAAAAAGCTTTCTGGTCTCTACACAGGAACCGATTACGTCAGGGGATGGAGGGTAGGATAATGTTTCATCACCATGGTAAAGTTTTCCCAAACAACAACAGTAGCTACCGTCTGCAGCAAGGAGTACTTCTTCGCTGTATAACAACAATAAAAAACCCACAAAATTATCAGACATCAAAAGCGTTCAGGTAACACGACGAAACTAGTGCTCTTCTTGCAATATGGTATTTATGAAGATCCGAGATAAACTAGAGAGATCGCAAAGGAAAAAAATACTCTACAAGAATGAAGATACAACACAAAATGATGCATGCTGCCTTCAATCGGACAATTGACAAAATCATAAACAAATTGAAAAACACTTTAGGGAGTACAGGGACCATAAAAAGGACATAAGCAAAAGCGACTTTTTGGACTCAGACACCGACCAGCCTACTTGTCGTGAATCCTGCCTCTGTAGTTCCTCCCGCTCACCACTAGAGGTCTCCATCACCTGGGTATTGACTTTAACTCTCTGAATTCTGTTTCCCATAATCCCCGTACCTGGCACTGATTACCTGTTCACCTGTTTCCAATCTACTCAGCTATTTAAGACTCACACTCACTCTCTCTCATGGCAAGTCTTGTTTTGCCCTGGCTGACATTTCTGAGCATTCTCTGAGTTTTCTGAATTATCTGTGTATGATCCTGGACTGTTTACCCTGTTTTGACCCGTTGCTGCCTGTCTACTATTACTGCCTTGTTTACATGGATATAACCTGTGATTGTCTGCTGCCTGCCCTGACCTCTTGCCTGTTTATTGACTACCCCTCTGGATTGCCTTTGATATTACTGTTGCTGGTGATTGACCCCTGCCTGTCTGTATTACTACGTTTAATGTTATGAAAGCTGCACATGGATCTCAACCCCGCTGACTCATCATTACAGAAGACTTCACCACAAACCGATCCAGTGGCTTTTTTCTACTAATCACCAAGGTCTCAGCTCCTTCATCAAACCCAGCGGCACACCCAGCCTCATCTAGAACAGTTCACCGCACCATGGATCTAGCAGCATTCTTTATTCAACTAAACCAGGCGGACATATCAATAAGGGAGTACTCACATTACTTTTCCACCATTGCCGCCCACACTGATTTTTATGATGCTGCTCTGAAATCCATATACAGAATCAGACTCACAACACGCCAGTGGAGGGAATTGCCAGAGACCGGTGATTACACGTGGGAGGAATATGTGAGGCTGATATTAGAAACACTCGCTTCGAGGGAACCTCCTCTCTCAATCATGATCTCGGATTCCAAGTCTTCTAAGTTTGAAGCCTTTCCATGCCATGTCACAGCAATGCCTCAGCCTGCTCCATGCCATGTCACAGCCAAACCTCAGCCTGCTCCATGCCATGCCACAGCCAAGCCTCAGCCTGCTCCATGCCATGTCACAGCCAAACCTCAACCTGCTCCATGCTGTGTCACAGCCACATCTGAGTCTGTTCCATGCCATGTCACAGTCAAATCTGAATCCACACCATGTCACATCCATGTCTGAGTCAGCTCCACGCCATGCCACAGTCCAGCCTCCCGAGACTCATTGCTCAAAGCTCTTCACTGCCCTTGTCTCCAAGTTGAATTATCCGCCACTGATATCGGTGCGTAGGGCCACGAAGTCCTTTCCCCACAAATTGTCAGTGCCCTTGCCTGCCACGGCCAATGAGCCAATGCCCATGCCTGCCATGGCCAACGAGCCAACGCCCATGCCTGCCACGGCCAACGAGCCAATGCCCACGACTGCCATGGCCAACGAGCTGGAAGTCTCGTCCATCCCAGAGCCAGCGTTACCAGCCTCGTCCGTCCCAGAGCCAGCGTTGCCAGTCTCGTCCTTCCCAGGGCCAGCGTTGCCAGTCTCTTCCATCCCAGAGCCAGCGGTGCCAGTCTTGTCCGTCCCAGAGCCTTTCATGACACTTTCATGGTTCAGGAAAATCATTGCTATGGCACCTCCATGATTATGAGACTGCACTGGCATAGAATACCTGATTGACCTACTACATTTGTCAAATTGTACCCCTTGAACATTTTGCCATCTGAGCACCCCCCTTTGTTTGGCACCCCTTGACATTACATATGCTGCATCTTCTCAGTATATCTATGACAAGTTTTATTTACTCCATACTAAACAGGGTGACAGTCACAGCGATGTGCAGTATGGATCTCAGTCACTTCCCCTTGGACACCCAGACGTGCTCGCTGGAGATCGAGAGCTGTGAGTTTATACACAACACAACATGATAAAAGTACTATTACAACCTTTTACATAGTGATGATAAGAGACAACATGGAACAACATTCATAATGCATGTAATGTCTGTAACGTGGCATATTTCAGGATAAAACAATATTCAGCACTAAATAATGTAGGGCAAAAACTACATTTTTTAATTGAAGCATGAAAAGTGGGCACTTATATTATTGATTAAAAGTTATTTTCCCTGCCCACACCACTTTTATTACATTCTGATGAAAGATTATGAAAAAATTTTTTTCTTTGGAATAATGTGCACTGATGAATCATGCACACTATGACCAGTTGCATGTTAAAGAC
Organism: Myxocyprinus asiaticus; assembly: GCF_019703515.2. Lineage (NCBI taxonomy): Eukaryota > Metazoa > Chordata > Actinopteri > Cypriniformes > Catostomidae > Myxocyprinus > Myxocyprinus asiaticus. The sequence continues at coordinate 43,295,801 of NC_059368.1, read as the reverse complement.
CCCATGAAATGGCGTGATGAGTGTAGTTTTCTTTACTGTGTTGAAATATTAGTGTGTTTAAGTCATGTCTGAATGATCGTAAGTACAATTTGAGTGCACCTGAACGCCACCACAAAGTTTACATTTACGAATGGGAAATTTTCGTTGAGCTCATACTTTCCAATTTTTATTGGTAATAATTCAGTTTTACATGCAGATTTTGAATGCAACACTTCAGTTTCAATGCATTTTTCTACTGTTATTGAAGAATAGTGATAAAGTTTGTAAGAAATTTGACTCATTTAGCTGGTTTATGAAGCCACAGGCTTGTGCAACAAAACTACATTTCCCACATTAAACATTATGTGGCCGCATGAGAATGATAAAATAGAATAAGCATCAATTACACACCTAATGCACGGCTTTGCTCTTCATTTTGTTGCATTGGTGCTAAAAAAGCTTTGCCAGTAAGTGAAAAAAAGAGAACGAAAACTGGTCCATTTTTTTAGACTAAAATCTCTTGAATGCACGTCACGATCTCCGACCTCGTAAGTGCAAACTTCACTGGAGGACTTGAATGCACCATACTGATCCTCTTGAAACTGGAAGTCGAAGCAAGATAAATTGAGGGGCTCGTCTCCTTTTTCAATAGCCAATAGGATTTAATCGAGCGCAACAGTTGGGTTCCGGAAGTAAAAATCCCATTCATTTTCTCCATAAACAAATAGCGAATCAGAGAATCGCAGACAACAAATTGTGCCAACAGAGTAAATGATGAGAGAGTTATAATTTTTGGGTGAACTTTTCCTTTAAAAACAGTCTTGTACCTTTGTCTTTTTGTTTTCTACTTCAAAATAACAAAGATTTAATGCTGTGAATTACCTCAGAGCTGGTTGGTTTGGCTTAGAACACTTTTGGAAGGATTTCATGATATCCCTGTAGAAAAGATGAGTAGGAAAAATACTTCCAGAACCAAGACCAAAAAGTGGGCGGGCACTGTTCCGATCTCTTATGTCACAGCCATGAAACACGATTTACTGCTTGGTAGTCAGTGGCAGGCAGTATAAGAGGGAGGGACATTCTTATTTTAGAGAGCAATTGATTGGACAAAAATGTGTATACGAGGGCAAGATGAGTCATCTATATTTTCTGTCAGTTTTCATAGAAAAAGACCTGTTTAATCGTGTATGTCTGCTAAAGATAAATTTCAAGTTACATTTTTAAAGGTAACGCTTACTACACTAGCATTTAGATGACATCAGAGCTAACAAAAGGTTTTAAGTTGTCTTCAATACTGTTTACATTTGTAACTGGTGATTAAAATCAAAAATATGTATATCTCTAAAGCTATGTTTTTGTGTTGTTTGTTTGCAGATGCTTATACTGATGATGACCTGATGCTCTACTGGAAGAGAGGGAATAAATCTCTGCAGACAGATGAGAAGATCTCTCTCTCTCAGTTCCTCATACAGGAGTTTCACACCACCACTAAACTGGCCTTCTACAGCAGCACAGGTAATGCAGATGCTTCACTAAGCCCCGCCTTAATCAGAAAAGCACACATTGATATTGATGATGTATATCCTATTGCCTCTTTGAGAGGTTTTTTAGGAATCCACTTCTACACAACTGCAAAAATCAAGATGTTTATGGATATTTTGTTTTGGGGTGAATTTTGGAAAAAATTACAATTACAGCTGTCACAATTATATAATCATGAAAAGTGTCAATTACAGCATTCCACTTAGGTGTACTTATTTTTTGGGCCGTTGTGTGCATGAATGCATCAGAGGTGTTTAAATTAGTCAATTGCATATAAGTAATGCTCACTATCTAAATTATATAGTTTATAATTGATTCCAAATGTGAATAACACTTTTATTCATGCAATTAAAATAATAAAGCAATTCAGGAACAGTTATTAGTCTGTTTTGGATGTGTAGCCTACAAATAATATGGCATGCAGCAGCCCCACACAAAATAAGTATTTTTTTTTATCGAAATCTAAATTAATAATCGCAATTATAATAGCAAAGGAAATAATCGACAATTATGATTTTTGGCAATCGGGCAGCCCTACTACAACAACTATGGTTTTATTCACTTTCACCCAACGTAAACATTTTACTCACTTTTAGTGCCACACAGTGGACATTTCACCTCCAAACTGACACGATACATGTGAGGAACCACGTAATATCATAATGCAAAAATGTCACCACAGTCACGTAATTTTCAAGTAAAAATTTACTTGTGTGATGGATTTAAGGATAAACTATGAACAATATTAATGGAAGAGTCATATGAAACTATTTGACCTGTGGGCTAATAGTTTGTGACCTCAGTTCTAAAGTTTCATGAGTCTTCAATTAGAGATCGACCAATAGTGGATTTTGCCATTACGATAACTAAGGTGGTGGGAAAGGCCGATAACCGATTAATCGGCCGATAGTTTTTTTTAAAAAATCTATTTAAAATCTTATTCTTTCCTTACTATGACGGGCACAGACAAAGTGTCCAAAATGAATAAAATCCCAGATGTAGTTATGTAGTATTCTGCAAACAAAATCCCAATAATAACCAAAAAAAAAAAAAAAATGAAGATTTGGTGCATAACACCGGACTTTGAAGAATAAACCGGGGACTCTTATTTTGAAATGATGAAAAAACTATTGTTATAGATTTTTCCGATAACCGATTGTTCCAAAAGGCAACTATTGGCACAGATGAATCGGTAAAACTTATATATCGGTCTACCTCTATCTTTTTTTTTTCTCCCATTTTCTCCCCAATTTGGAATGCCCAATTCCCAATCTACTGTAAGTCCTCATGGTGGCGTAGTGACTCGCCTCAATCTGGGTGGCGGAGGACAAATCTCAGTTGCCTCCGCCTCTGTGACAGTCAATCCTCTCATCTTATCACGTGGCTTGTTGAGCGCGTTACCGCGGAGACCTAACACGCATGGAGGCTTCACGCTATTCTCCATGGCATCCATGCACAACACACCACGTGCCCCACTGAGAGCAAGAACCACATAATAGCAACCATGAGGAGGTTAACCTAACTGACTCTACCCTCCCAAGCAACCAGGCCAATTGGTTGCTTAGGAAGCCTGACTGGAGTCACTCAGCACGCCCTGGAGGTCTACCTCTATCTTAAATATTCGAAAATCTCACTGCCTCCACCTATAAAGTACCTGAAAATATATAGTTAGACAGAGGCCTTAAAACATTGGACCACTGTCATAGGAATATCTGTACATGTCTAAATGTGTTTCATTGTAAATAAATAATTGCAAAAAAGTAACAAACTTTCCTCTTCAATGGTCTCCTGCAGGTTGGTACAATCGATTGTACATCAACTTCACTCTGCGGCGCCACATCTTCTTCTTCCTGCTTCAGACATACTTTCCCGCCACTCTGATGGTCATGTTGTCATGGGTTTCCTTCTGGATTGACCGCAGAGCTGTTCCTGCTAGAGTTCCTCTGGGTGAGATGTTTCGAATCAATTGTGTGACGGCATCATTTGCAAACCATTGCGGCATGTGTTGTTTAATCGTTAGATTATACAGGCTTTGAAGACAAGGTTCAAAATCACCTTTCCTGGCATCTATTAGGAGGAGCTGAGATTTCTTACTTGTCAATGAGCACAAGGCCAATCCTTGTAATTTGTATAGCCAATACTTCCAATTCCTTTGTGAAACCTACACTATTTTTCCTTAGGTTCAGACGGTAAGATAACTCTTTCACTTTCTCCCCCTACATACAAAAATCAAACCTAAACAAGTATATACTGGTCTGAACATACTGGGAGGAGTGGCTTCTAGATAGACTTCAAAATAAAGGTTTAAATAATATAGAATTATACATGGATACAGAAATAAACAATAGATCAATATTAATATAGTGTTAATTCACAAATTCATAAAAATCACTTTTGACTGAAAATTATTTCAAATGAATTATTTAGAACCAATTAAATAATAATGTATAACACAAATTGAAAAGCATATTGAATTGGCTCTAACACGGGCTAATGCATAAAAAGGTGTTTCTTCAACTGTATGCACTTTTGACCTTGTGGATTATTAAAAAAATAAACTCCTTTAAAACAAACCTCAAATTATGTGTTTTGTTGAATAGTGTTCTCTGGTGGAAATGACATTTTAAACATTCTTGCAAAGGCTAATTTCATGGCTAGCATTTTATGTATACTCAATACACACAATTACATAATATTGTCACACTTTTTGCATAATATGACAAAATTACAGCTTTATTGGCAATGGCACAATAAAATCAAATGTCTCATATTTCATATCAAGCATGCTCTTCACTGACACTTTTGTCTACAGTGCCAAGAGAACAGTGCGGGAATTTATTTTTTGAATAGTTTTGTGTATCCGCTCAGTTATTTTGGATTCCCTTGCATAAGTGTTTTCCTTGCTATAGCTATTCCAACTATAGTTACTGTTGCAAAGTCATAGTTACTTTTATTAGAGAATGAATAAAACTATTGCAAAGGAACCCGTAAATATATATATATATATGTGTATATATATATATATATATATATATATATATATATATATATATATATATATATATCTATATACAGTACAGTGCAACATTTTTAGGCACTTGTGAAAAATGTTGCATAGTGAGGATGTATTCAAAAATAATGGCATAAATAGTTTTCATTTTCACTTAATGTCATACAAAGTCCAGTAAACATAAAAAAGCTAAATCAATATTTGTTGTGACCACCTTTGCCTTCAAAACAGCACCAATTCTCCTATGTACACCTGGACACAGTTTTTCTTGATTGTTGGCAGATAGGATGTTCCAATCTTCTTGGAGAATTCACCACAGTTCTTCTATCTATTTAGACTGTCTCAACTGCTTCTGTCTCTTCATGTAATCCCAGACTGACACGATGTTCAGTGGGGGGCTCTGTAGGGGCAATGCCATCTCTTGCAGAGTGCCCTGTTCTTCTGTTCTAATCTTTTCTATTTGCAAAAGTACTGTTTGGGAGTCTAAAATGTATTTTTCCTATTGACACACTAAAGCTGAAGATATAAATAACCATCTTAAGACAAATGTTTTTGTGAAACATCTTAAGTGCCTAAAACTTTTGCACAGTACTGTGTGTATATATATATATATATATATATATTGATTGCTTTGGTACTTTTTTCACAAGTGGTAAATTTTCAAAACTCAGTACAAAACTCCATACTGATCAAACTTGTAACACAACTAGTCATTTTTTCAAAACCTGCTCTCATGCTTTTATTACGGTTATACATGTTTTCTTTTCACATAATTATTGTTTCAAAACACAAGATTATTTAACATGTCATGAGAACATTTGGTTTGATCACCAAAACACAACAGTATGATCTTCTTTCAATTTAGTACTTTTAACAGTCAGTTAATTCAGTAGCAAACAATGCAAGATACATGTTTCAAATCACCCTTGGTGTTGAATAAAAGAAGTTACTCTACTGTAATATACACAGTCATCACCATGGACATTACACTTGCATTGTGCATCTAGCCAAAGTGACAAAATCATGATGCCTAACAAATGTATCCAACAAGTACGTAAACTATATGTTCAAAGAAAAAACAAAGTCATTCATGTAAAAATAAATACTGTAAAATAAATAAATAAATACAGGTAATATACAGTGTACAGCAATACTGTGGTTGCATTGTAAAACAAAACAAATAAATGTAAACTTCCTGTAAATGGAAATAATCTCAATCTCAAATACACAATACATGATAGTAATCTGGCAGTCTGATGGTAAGGCCTCTGTTACTGCAACCACATAGTCAACTATGATGGCTCGGACCTCATTCGAAATGACTGTACACTGCATTCTGTCTCCATCCCTCCATTCCAATGTCCACCTTTTTGTGGAGGACCATGCCCACCTCTTTCGCGGGGTCCACGTCTACCTCTTTCACCCCCCTGCATCTCTCTCATGCAGTCTATCCTGCTCAATGTTTGCACATTGCAAATTCTCACACAACGTTGTACTTATTGTATATGGTAATCAGATGTGATTACCAGGTAAAAGAAATGAGTCATAATTGGGATTTATTATGTTTGGTTTATCCTAACTGAAAGCTCTTACAGTTGTTGATACCTTACCAACACACAATAATCAGACCAGTTGAAAATCTGGTAATTTGGATTAAATGATAGACAAATGTATTAATGTATTAAACTGAACGAGAATAGATGCAAACGAAATGTTTGATGGTAATAGCATTATGAAAGGCTGTTACTGTGAATGAAAAGTGTATATAGATTAAACACTTATTAGATGCAGTGAAAAGGTTACTTTGTGATTTTGTGTATTGTACTAATACAATTGAAAATATGCTGAAATGTTTGAAAAAACTGTATTTTTGATGATTTGTTGTGATATTAGTACTAAGAGAACTTGTGAAAATAGTACCAAAGGGGGAAAAAAATTTTAATTGCAAGGGAATGCAACAATTACTAATAGGGAATGCAGAAATTAGTGTGAGGTAACACAAATTTTTTCTGTGAGGGAATGCTAACTGTTTCTAAAAATAAATTCCCTTCCTGTCCATAAAGGAACTCTGTAGTTATTTCCTTGCTAAGTACACTAACTTTTGAAAAAGCTTCATTAAATTGTTTTAAGTGGTGGACATGATGCCACAACCAATGGACAGCAATAATTTGTTTAAAATTGATAAACTGTTTTCACACAAAAATTTAAATAATTTAAATCTTGGGAGCCACGTGACGCCATGCAAAGGGCAGACATGTGAGAGACAGCTCTGTGCACTTTGCTAATTTTTTTAATTATTTTCATGATATAATCCAGTGAAATTCGATACACCCATTACACATTTGCTGTTTGAGGTAAACATGGCAAAGAAGTCAAAATCCTCGGGCTCTGGAGACATTAAAAGACACTTACGTGTTTAAGATGAAAGCCCAGACAGGCCTGTGGACTGAGGACTCGATTTAGATGGCGCGGCGGGAGAAGGAATCCAGCGTCAACTGTCCAACATGTCGGTGATGTTGACGAAGGTACTTGCGGACCTGGAGGATCTCGCTGTAATACGTCGATCAATTATGGTGATGGAGAAAATATTCTCTGAGTTAGTCACAAGAGTGACAGATGTTGAAAGACGAATCGATTACTTGGAGTCATCAGAGAGAGAATTAGCCGCTAATCCGCCTTGAAAAGCTTGAAGTTCTTGAGAATAGAAGCCGCAGGAATAACATTCGAATTGTTGGAATTCCTGAGCATGAGGAGGGCAGAGATATGGTGAAATTCCTAGACGAGCTTTTCCCGAGTCTGCTCGACATAACAGGCCACAACCTGGAAATCGAGCGAGCTCACAAAGTCCCAGCTCACAGATCTGCTGAGGGAGAAAGGCCCCAATCGATTCTGGCCAAATTTTTGAGATCATCCAATAAAGATCTCGTGTTGCGCCAGGCGAGGAGCAAAGGAAAGCTTTCTTGGAAGAATTACAATATTTTCTTGTTCCCGGACTTTGGGAACTCGACGAGAGAAACGCGATCAGTTTAAGGAATGCAAGAAACTCTTACATCAGTGGAAGATCACTTTTGCTCTAATGTTTCCAGCCAGACTGAGAATAAACACCAAGGACGGCAGCAAAGTATTTACATGTCCCAATCAGGCAATGTCTTTTATTGAAACAATGGGTGAGTAACCATTGGGTGTTTTTCTTGTGAGTGGATTGACTCACTGTACATACTCTGGCTTTCGGAGGAAGCTGTTTTTTGCATTGGCTCCGCCGAGTGGCTGGAGTTTGTTTTGTTTTGAGGATTAACACTTTTCCTTAAAGAAACTTTTGCATTGACGGAAGATCACTTTTACAATGAAGTTCCCGGGCAGATTGAGAATAGACACTACGGATGACCGCAAAATATCTACATGCCCACACAAAGGATGTCTTTTATAAAGTTGGCGGATTGTGTAAATCATGGGATATACTTTTATGCGGCCTCCAAGTGAATTGACTCTTGACCATCCGAGGAACCGGGATACGTGTTTCGTTTCCTTTTGTGCTGGTTCCGCCTAGCGGATGGAACTTTTTTTGTTAAATAACACTACTTGGGGACAGTTATGGATGAACCTGTCAGTTCCTTGTGCTTATGCCTTCTGTTGGCTGGAGTATGATTTGTGGAGTATTTTCGTGGGACATTGGAATGATTACGTCATTTGCTGCACTCATCAGCTAGCTCACTGTGAGCCACACAGTCAATCATTCCCTCAGTGAAATCTGCTGGTGGTGAAATATTTACCTCAGCCATTGATATCAATAATGCCTTTAAAGAGTTCTATCTTGATCTTTATAGTTCCACGTCTTCGTCTACTAATGAAGATATTAGAAACTTTGTGGAACCATTAGATCTTCCTAAACTGAAAACTGAGCAAAAAAAACCTCTTGATTCTGAGATAACCCTGGAGGAACTTGACGAGGTAATTAAGTCCCTACCTACAGGCAAAGCTCTGGGGCCAGATGGTTTTGCCGCAGAATTATTTAGATCCAATGCTACAGAACTGGCTCCACTTTTGTTAGAAGTTTATACTGAATCATTAAAGAATGGAAAGCTTCCTCCAACTTACTATCTTAAAAAGGACAAAGATCCAAGTGAGTGTAAAAGTTACCATCCAATCTCCCGGATCCAACTAGATTTCAAGATTTCACTATCTGTTGGTTAACCGATTAAGTAAGGTTATGACATCTCTTATACACATAGATCAGGTGGGATTTATTCTGAGCCGCAGCTCTTTTGATAACATCAGGCGTCTCATCAATATCATTTGGTCAGTAGCGAATGATCAGTCTCCGGTCGCTGCCATCTCACTTGATGCCGAAAAGGCATTTGATATGGTAGAATGGGATTATCTTTTTAAGATTTTGGAAATGTATGGGTTTGGGAGTACATTTATTGTTTGGATTAAGTTACTTTATGGACACCCTGTAGCAGCGGTACAAACAAATGGATTAATTTCAGATTATTTTACTCTGGTTAGGGGCACTCGGCAGGGTTGCCCTCTTTCTCCATTATTGTTCTGTCTTGCCCTGGAACCATTAGCAGCCGCGATAAGAAAGGAGGATGATTTTCCAGGTGTGGTTGCGGGAGATGTGGCGCATAAGCCTCTGCTTTATGCAGATTATATTTTATTATTTGTCTCTGAACCTACTAGATCTATGCCTTGCCTCCACAGAATTATTCATTCCTTTTCCAAGTTCTCAGGATACAGAGTTAATTGGTCTAAACCCGAAGCTTTGGCTCTGACAGCATACTGTCCAGTAACAGCTTTCCAGCCAGGCGCCTTCCAGTGGCCCAAACAGGGCATTAAGTATTTGGGGATTTTATTCCCAGCAAATTTGTCTGATTTAGTTAGTGTTAATTTTGACCCTTTAATAAAAAGCGATGTGGGCGGGTGGGCTTCATTACATTTATCGATGATTGGGGAGGTTAATGTTATTAAAATTAATTGTATTCCAAAATTTAACTACCTGCTACAATCTCTCCCTGTAGATGTCCCCCTCTCTTATTTCAAGCAATTTGATAGCATAGCGAAGTCCTTCATTTGGAATGGAACATCCCAGATTGCATTTTAATAAGTTACATAGGCCAATTGACAAAGGTGGGCTAGGCCTACCCAAGATTTAGTTTTATTACTATGCGTTCAGTCTCAGACATTTGGCTCATTGGTCACTTCCACCTGAGAGAGCCCCTCCCTGGTTTGTTATTGAACAGGCAGTTCTTGCCCCTATTTCACCATTATAAAGTGTCTCTATCAAACTAGAAAATTTAAGTTACACACCGTTATTTTGCATTTACACTCGGTATGGACTAAAGTGTCCAGATTGTTTAAATTGGACACTTATTTAAATGTTGCCTCGAGCATATGGCAGAACCCAAGACTGTGTATTGGCAAGTCCCCTTTCTGCTGGCCAGAGTGGATTGTGAGGGGTGTTCCTACACTCAGTGACCTATATGAAAGTGGAATGTTGAGATCGTTTGAAAACTTGGTCCAACATTTTGGGATCCCCAACCCTCAGTTTTATAGGTATTTACAACTGCGCCACCTGCTTTGTACTATTTTTGGGAGTAGCACACACCCCCCTAAGGAGGCAGATGTTTTGGGAGAGGTGATTGCGGCTTTTGGAAAAGGTCATGAGGCATCAGTGTACTACTCCCTGTTAATTCAGAGTCTGGGGGACGGAGCCTTAACTTCTCTCAAGAGAGTATGGGAGAAAGATTTCAACTTGGCATTGGAGGAAGGAGTGTGGGCTAAGATTCTTAAAAACGTTAAGTCTGCATCTAGAGATGCAAGGGTGCATCTTATACAATTCAAAATTTTGTATAGATTTTATTGGACCCCCTCTAGACTGTATAGGCTTGGTCTTAAAGACACACCCACCTGCTGGAGATGCCAATCGGAGGATGGAGACATGGCCCATGTTGTTTGGTGGTGTGTCGAGATCCAGAAATTCTGGTCGAAGGTTCAGAATTTTGTGTGCGACGTGGTTGGCACTCGGGTTTTGTTTTGCCCCATGTGTGTGTGTGTGTGTGTGTGTGTGTGTGTGTGTGTATTTTTTTTTTCTATATGTATATATGTGTGTCTGATTGATTTGTATTTATATATATATTTACTTATGTTTGACCACAGGGTTGTTTTTTTTGGGGGGGGGGGGGTTGGGGTTTAAATGTTGATTTTATATATATATATATATATATATATATATATATATATATATATATATAATATATATATATATATGTTTTGCATTTCATTGTTATTAATAAATTTTATGATTTAATAAAAATTTTAATTATTAAATGTTATAAAAAAAAACTATTATTTAAATCTTTTTAAATTATCATAGTCAATTATCATTATCAATTATCAAATATCATTATCATTTTAATGTAATAATATTTTTTATGGATTTTCATAGTTTAAAATTGAAAGCCTGAGACAAGATAAAATGTAAGACATTTGAAAAGTAGCAAAAAAAAAAAAAAAAAAAAAAAGGATGAAGGAATAGTAAAACTTTTCCAAGATATTCTTGGTTCAATACGAATTAAGCTCAATCGACAGCATCTGTGGCATAATAATCATTTTGATTACCACAAAAATGAATTTTGACTCATCTCTCCTTTACTTTTTAAAAAAGCAAAAATCTGTGTTTCAGTGAGACACGTTCAATGGAAGTAAATGGGGCCAATTTTTGGAGGGTTTAAAGGCAGAAATGTGAAGCTTATAATTTTCTAAAAGCATGTGCATTAATTCTTCTGTTAAAACTCGCATATTACTTGAGCTGTTAAGTTGTTTAAATTGTAATTTTTACAGTCATTTTAGGGTTATGTGATCTTCATATAATATTCTGATAAAAAAGTTGAAATGTAACATCATTAATTGTCTTTGCAGGCATCACGACGGTGCTCACCATGTCCACTATCATCACTGGAGTGAACGCCTCTATGCCCAGAGTCTCCTACATCAAAGCTGTGGACATTTACCTGTGGGTCAGCTTCGTCTTTGTCTTCCTGTCTGTGATTGAATACGCTGCTGTCAATTACCTGTCCACTGTACAGGAGCGCAAAGAAAGGATGCAAAGCAATAAGGCAAGACAGTTCACATGCACTTGTGCTGTGGTTAATAAAGCATCTTTATATGTTGTAATCAAATCACTTGAAATTTGTTGTGATGACCCATTTCCAGAAAACAGTACCATTTGTGCCGGAAAATTTCATTTGAAAAGAAATCATATTTTATTATCTCTGAACCCCTCCTCCTTTACCAGATTAGTAGTCACCAAATATGGGCTTTTCAATGGACTGGTCTTAAAGGCATAGTTCACCCAAAAATGAAAATTCTCTCATAATTTACTCACCCTCATGCCATCCCAGATGTGTATGACTTTCTTTCTTCTGCTGAACACAAACGAAGATTTTTAAAAGAATATTTCAGCTCTGTTGGTCCTCACAATGCAAGTGAATGGGTGCCAAACTTTTGAAGCACCAAAATGCAGATAAACACAGCATAAAAGTAATCCATAAAATTCCAGTGGTTAATTCCATGTCTTCTGAAGAAATGTGGGTGAGAAACAGTTCAATATTTAAGTCCTTCTTTTGTTTTTGGTGATTTGCATTATTCGCGCATATCGCCCCCTACTGGACAGGGAGGAGAATTTATGGCAAAAACTGACTTAAATATTGATCGGTTTCTCAGCCACACCTATCATATCACTTCTGAAGATACGGATTTAACCACTGGAGTCTTAAAGATTGCTCTTATGCTGACTTTATGTGCATTTTGGAGCTTAAACATTTTGGCACCCATTCACTTGCACTGTATGGACATACAGAGGTGAAATATTCTTCTACAAATCTTTGTTTGTGTTCTGTAGAAAAAAGAAGGTCATACACATCTGGAATAACATGCGGGTGAGTAAATGATGAGAGAATTTTCATTTTTGGGTAAACTGTTCCTTTAATTCTTACCCCCTTAACATGTTGTTACTGTCTTGCAAAGAAAGTACCAATAGTTATTTCCCATTACTAACCCTAGCCTAACCTTAAAGGGCTATATTATTTCAGGCCCGTCACAGTCAGCTTAGAATTTATACAGGCTACTTATAATTTTAATATTTAGATAACTGAGTAAATTCTGTTGTGTCATCCAGTTTCTTTGTGCCTTTTATTAAATAAAATATTATAAATAAAAAAATACATAGTAATAACCCATGACATTTCACTATTAAAATTATGTTTTTGGGATTGACCATGCAACCCTATTACATAAAAACATTTTTGGTGTTGAACATTTCAGGGATTTAGGTCAGTGCGAAAATGGCTCAGAACAGCCTAAATTAGATAATATAATTGCATCACACCACTCTATTTACAGTCAGTATATTTATGCTTATTGACAAGAAAACATAAATTCAGATAATGGATTGCTGTGATTTTGTCCAGTGGCAGAGTTATAATCTACAATATAAACAAAATCAAATACTAATAAAGACTGTAAAAGCAACCTACCTATGTTTGAACCATGTGGTCAACAAAAAAAATAAAAATAAATAAACAAAACAATAAAATAATAAAAAAAGAAAAAGAAGAAAAAAAAAGACGATGTCATTTTCTTCAATGTGATGTCAGACACATCAAAACATTATTGTCACTGCATTAAAGTGTTGGACAGGGGTGAGAAACTGCATTGGGCAAAAACAAATTAGAAAAATAATAGTGAAAGCATGCTATTTTGATTTCAATGAAAGCTATTTTTTTAATGTAACTTTTAAAATGTTGAATGGGGGACATGCTAAAAAAAATAATTTCAATTATTATTATTATTATTATTATTATTATTATTATTTTGCATTATACATTACACAACAGAGTTCAATGAAATAATATGGCTAATTTCAGTATCTGTGATTTTTCCTGTTAATTGCATCAACAGTAAGTCATGGGGACACAAATGGCACCGTTTTGTGAAAATGAGCCTGATACATTTTTAATTCGAAGCATGACAAGTCAAATAAGATGTCATTGTATACTGGTGTAGATGCCGTGTACGTGTGGAATGACTCATCCTGGTCAGATGATCATGAGCAGCAGCTACAGTGAAATGGACATGATGACCACAGGAAACTATGGCATGTCTGAGATGAATGGAGACAGACAGGAGCATTTTCTGATGCACCTGGTGCTGGAGAACGAGCAGGGAGAGCAAGGACCTTCTGTGACATCACACAGCAGTGTGTTTATAGACACTCATGCTATTGACAAATACTCTCGGGTCATATTCCCTGGAGCATACACACTCTTTAATATCATATACTGGTCTATATACACACAATGACCACTCTATTTATTGTTATATGGACATTTGAGAATGTATTGGGAATGCAAATTAAGTAGGAAATATATTTACCCTCCCTCTTGGACTTTTACTAATTTTATTATGTTTTGCCATAGTGAATTTTTTGCTACTCAGCAATTAAAAAAAAAAAAATTCCTGTCACTTTTTCTTAAGAATATTGAGAGATGACTAAAATTGATTTTGTAGATTGATTTTCCTGAAAAGTGCAAACACTTTGTGATTCTGTGTCACTAACAAAACATTGCTCTGTATGTTTAAGCACCCCAACTAGTCCGAAACAGCAACATTGGCTCAACCAATGGTTTAACCTTGGGGCAGGACTATCTGTTTGGCTGACCACTGGTAGATAAGAGGGGCAAGTTCAGAAAACCTATTTGAAAACAGTGATTATTTTTGCAATTCCATTTGATGATGCTAGTGGCACAATTTTACACACTTCAGATTTAATACAGTGCTACAGACTCCATAGAGAAATGAATTTTTTGAAATAACATAAAAACCTTTGAAGACCAACATACCATGACCTCTGAGGTTGTTGATATACAGTATGCTTCTGTAGAAGCCACACGTCAGTTTGATGAACTTTGCTGTCAATCAAAAATCGTGTTTAAAATAGTGAAATTCCTGGTGAAGAACTACACTACCCTTAATCCTGAAGCGACAAGTCGGTGATTTAAAAGCATTGCGAGTTACATGATGGAGTCTCCCTAGAGAGTATAAAACAACTTTAATTGTATATGTTTGAATATTTAGCAGTAAACCTCAAATATATGGTGTTTTAGACAATGACTCAATATAGTAGTTGATACACGATCTATATTTTTGTCTTATTTTCTGATAAAAATGACTAAACATCCTTAAAATAAGAAAAAATTACTTTGAGTAGCAGAATGACACTAAATATTAAGTCTTGTTTTCAAAAAATCTAACGAAATTTAATGGGGTGTATTCTTAAAACAAGAAAATAACTATTTGCCAAACTCTTCCACGATGAAATAATTTGTTTTGGGTGCTGTTTTAAAATAAAACTATTACTTAAAATCTGGATTTGAGATTCATTATAATGGAGTGGTTAAGGGTCTGCATACTTTTGCAGTGCACTGCACATATGCTAAGAATTTACTAAACACATTAACAGGCAAATAACCGCAGTAGTTATAAATGATGAGGACCAATAATCTTTATTTCAGTAAATTCAGAATAAAAAGATAAAATGAATATTATTACAACTGTATTAGCCTGCATAGTTTTTTCTATGCTACAACTGATAATTGTTGAAAAAAAAAAAAAAAAAAAAAATGTCTTATAGCAATAGTTCACCCAAAAATGAAAATTCTATCATCATTTACTCACCCTCATGCCATCCCAGATGTGTATGACTTTCTTTCTTCTGCAGAACACAAAGATTTTTAGAATATTTGAGCTGCCGGTCCATACAATGCAAGTGATTGATGAGTAGAATGTTGAAGCTCCAAAAAGGTAATCCATATGACTCCAGTGGTTTAATCCATGTCTTCTGAAGCGATACAATCAATTTTGGAGAAGAACAGACCAAAATATAACTCCTTTTTCACTATAAATCTTGACATCTGCAGTCTTGGCAATCGTGAAATCATCAAGCTCAATTACACTTCCTGCCTAGAGGCTGCAATGACTTATGGATTACTTTTACGCTGCCTTTATGTCCTTTTTGGAGCTTCAAAGTTTTGGGCACCATTCACTTGCATTGTGAGGAGCTACAGAGCAGAAATATTCTTCTAAAAATCTTCATTTGTGTTCTGCAGAAGAAAGAAAGTCATACACATCTGGGATGGCATGAGGGCGAGTAAATGATGAGGGAATTTTCATTTTTGGGTGAACTATTGCTTTAAATTAAAATCAAGCTTGACATCACAACACTAACAGACCATGTGCAAAATTATGCTTCAGACAGTTCTAAACAAAGTGTTATAAACAAATAGAAACTCATATTTTATCAGTGCTTGAAAACCAACACAAGTGATTGTGTATACACTGACCAGAGTGCATCAATATAAGGTCAAAAAAAAAAAAAAACATCAGTTCTAAATCAGGATTTTCCAACACAAGCAGTGCATTCTGGGCATGGAACCACCAGCAAAACACAGTTGCAAATGTCTCATTCGTTCTTTAGTCCTGTGCAAAATGTTATGAGGTTTAATCCCATAAAACCTGTCGAGGACATTTCCATATTTCACCACAAAATCAAAAGAAAGAAGAAATTATATTTTGCATAAAGAAAATTAAGCCTATTTTTGCAGTAATGACAACAACAACAAAAAAAATTGTTTGATAGTACTTGTACTAAATTTAATTTATGCTAATTTGAAAAAAAACAAAAAAACAACAACACTGCATTACAGTAATGATTTAATACAGTAAAAATAATGAGAATCATGATTATAACTGAAATTACAAAAAAGCCCTCAAAATTAAAATGTCAAAAACAAATCTTAATAGTCCTAAAATGCACCTTAATTTTCTTTACACAAAGTATAATTTCTTTATTATTATTTTTTCTTTTGATTTTGGCTTGAAATATGACTTGCATGTGACTTGACCCATGCCATATTGTGAAAACATAAATGCAACAGTTAAAAAATATCATGATACAAGTTAAATGAGCTTCAGTGCCAAAACATGCTAAAATAACATGAAAAAAATGTCTTCATTTTTTACACTTCCACAACTCAAGGTTGACCCAACACAACTGCAAATTTGCAAACTGCAGTTACTTGTTCATGTCATTTTCTAAGGAGTCCCGTGTTTCTCAAGTCCACATCTGTGATCAGATTTCATCTCAGGGTTTTGCTTGGACATTCAGCAAGGTTTTTAGCTGCACAGAAATCTGCTCCTGACTGCAGTTGTGCTGCGCAGCAGCATGCTGATGATGAACATACTCACCCACCCAGTGGCGGGGCGGTTTGGGAAGGACGCTGGGTGAAGGGGGCTCGCTGAACTTGGCTCCGGCATATGCCTTCTGGGCATCTGAGGAGGGCTCAGGAGAGCAAACGTTCCTGATTCCCTCGGCTGGGGTCAGCATGCTGTTCTCTGTGCATGTCTTGTGTGTTTTAGCATGCTGAGTATTGCTCCTCAATCTTCGGTTGTTCAGGTTCACAGATGGTCTGCTGGACTGACTTCCTCGCTCGACACATACTGTTTTGGACTTGAACTGTTGAAGATAAACAGGACACAATATTAGCATCTTGTAGTACAACCTTAAAACACCCAAGGAGGTCTATAATACCTGGAGTTCTCCAACTGTTAGGATTTCCATTAATTTCAATAGCAGTTGCTCAGGTGGTGCAGCACCCCCCAGAAGTACACAACACATTGGCAATGTTGGGACTCATGTATTCAGATAGAAGACAAAGGCAGGCCTAACACAGTCGTAAAAACCTAACTCAGGCCCCCACATACCAGGTCATAAATTATACTGATAAAAATCGCGCCAAAATCAAACAAAGGGAATCCAAAACAGACTACAAATCCCATGAAGCCTTGCTCACTAAAGGATCGAACTCTCAACTCCTATGGGATGAGGCACACAACAGAACGTCCCTCAAACCATGACATCATCAGGAGTAGAAATACCTCTGAAATGCTTCCGGGATTTGCTTCCAGCAACTTTGTTCGCCGAGTATAGATGTAGCGCATCGCTGCTCTCAGGTGCAACCTCGTGGCACAAGGAAGTAATGTCCGACTTGAAACTGTAGCCATACAATCTCCATCTCGCTGGACGAGTTGAGATTACTCTGTGTTCCACCGAACACTCTAACGGATCCATAGGAGACCGCCGAGCAATCCGCATCTTCATCCGTTTGCCTGCAGAAGTGAAGAGATTAAAGATTTCTCTTCCATCTTCAATCAAGTCGACATTTCTGAAGTTCTCCGCCAGCCCGCCGAGAATCAACAGCCGTACCCGCCAACAGAGCGAGGAAACGGCCTCCTGTCATCACACAAGCCTCAAGGAACCGGGTCGGAGTTAAAGGACGGAGGAACACACATTCTACCTGTGTCCTCATGCGATTCAAGTAAGAGGTTTATGTCTGGGCAGAGATAGAATATTATAGTGTGTTATTCTTGTGTTTCAAGGTTTTTTTGCTTGTACAGTTTACGGACCACCATGTCCGCTCATTATTAATACTCAGGGTATTAATTATCACGAATTAGTTTTGCTGTATTGTGGTCCAACCAAATTGGACTGTTGTGCATTTTCGCCATCGCGGGTGAGACCGGCAAACTGAGTTATCCATTAAAGAGTCAAAGAACGCGGGACTGTTTACGAGCCATCCACCGCGTCTCTGAGCGATGAACTAAACAGCTGCTTTCTCTCCCACGATCGCGAAATCGGCTTTAGGGCCGTCACTTTATTCTCTCTCTCGTACTAACCACACAAACACACGTGTGCGACCCCTCACAAACACACACACCCTCATGTGTTATAGGATTATTTTGATTTTCATATCTAATCATATCACTGTTTAGTTTGTAGTTGTAAGTCGGAAGTTTATTGACTGCATTGTATTAATTATTAATTGATATTACTGCATAAATAAACTTTGTTTATATTACAAAGAGAAGTGTTTTGATTTGTTTTGCATACGCCTGTGTCATGCTGATGGGATGTCAGTGCTCGGATTCAAGCCTTCATTCATTGTTTTTTTTCCCGAAAATCGATATTCTTCGGATGTCGATTTTCCTAAGAAAACAATCTAATATTGAGACTGTTATACTATCTGGTTATTAGTCCCTGATTCCAGGGTGGTGCCCCATCAATGTTAATCCTTATTAATATTCCATTGATTTTTGATAATTATCTTTGATGATTGTTGAATTTGAATGATCAATAAGCTAGTTAATTTTAATGTTTCATCGATGTTAACAATTAACGATTATCTTTGATAATTGTTGATTTAAAGGATTAGAAAAAGCTAACATTGATTCTCATCAATGTTCTATTGATTTTAATAATTAATAATTGTCTTTGATAATTATTAATTATTGCTAATAACCAAACCCGCTCCTAAACATAGCGCACTACATTTAATGAGTTTTTAAGGTTTTAATGAGTTAGATTCAATTAATTAATTTAAATATTAATTAATAACTAAAGAAATAATTATTAATTATTTCTGACAGTAACACTGATCTAAACAACCAGTAAGGCCCTACAGCAACCACCCAAAAAACCCTAGCAACTGCAGAGCAACGCAATACAAACCAGTCAGAACAACTTGGCAACTGCGTAGGCAACACCCTAGCAATCACCATAGCAACACCCAGCCAACCACCCAGAACACCTTAGCAACTGCTTAGCAACTCACTAGATTTTTTTCTTTTCTTTTTCATTTTGCTTCTTTAAGGGATAGTTCACCTGAAAATTCTCTCATTATTTTCTCACCCTCATACCATCCCAGATGTCGATGACTTTCTTTCTCCTGCAGAACACAAATGAAGATTTTTAGAAGAATATCTCAGTTCAGTAGGTCCATTCAATTCAGGTGAATGGGTACCAAAAGCATATAAAGGTAATAGGGCTGGGCGATAGGACGATGTAATCGGATATCGCCGATGTCTTACAAAGATCCCGATGCCGATTGCGAACAGATGATGATCGACAATATCGGGAAATGGCAAAACCATGGATCTGTGAAGTCGCCAAATATATTAAACAGTAGCCCAGGGTGTGAAACTAGCACCCGCCGCCCGCCAAATGTGATGCAACTGAATCCAGTTTACAAGCTCCTCGTCCAAATGTATTTCATGAACGGGGTAATTTTGCTCATCTACCCGCAACAGGCGGGCAACCTGTAAGACATCTGAGTGACACATGATTAGAAATGCTGTTAGTCACAAAGACACACGCTTGAAGAAACACACTTTATTATATTTTTAAATATTCTTCTAAAAATATTTGTTTGTGTTCTGCAGAAGAAAGAAATTCATACCCTTTAATTACATTTTTCTTATTTGAAGGATGTTCAGATTTTGTTTTCTTTCAGGAAAACAGGTCAAAAATACTAATTTTTTTGTTGTTGCTATGTACACTAAAAACAAAACCAAGTTGGACTGTTCACTGAATTAAAATAACCACACCAGGTAGTAACTACCACTGACCTACCTATCACTGAATAATTAGATACGTTATATACGATATATAAACTCAGCAAAAAAAAAAAAGAATGTCCCTTTTTCAGGACACTGTATTTTAAAGATAATTTTGTAAAAATCCAAATAACTTCACAGATCTTTATAATAAAGGGTTTAAACAATGTTTTCCATGCTTGTTCAATGAACCATAAACAATTAATGAACATGCACCTGTGGAACGGTCATTAAGACACTAACAGCTTACAGACGGTAGGCAATTAAGGTCACAGTTATATAAACTTAGGACACTAAAGAGACCTTTCTACTGACTCTGATAAACACCAAAAGAAAGATGCCCAGGGTCCCTGCTCATCTGTGTGACCATGCCTTAGGCATGATGCATGGAGGCGTGAGGACTGCAGATCTGCCCAGGGCAATAAATTGCAATGTCCGTATGGTGAGACGCCTAAGACAGCGCTACAGGGAGACAGGAAGGACAGCTGATCGTCCTCGCAGTGGCAGACCACGTGTAACAACACCTGCACAGGATCTGTATGTCCGAATATCACACCTGCGGGACAGGTACAGGATGGCAACAACAACTGCCCAAGGTACACCAGGAATGCACAATCCCTCCATCAGTGCTCAGACTGTCCGCAATAGGCTGAGAGAGGCTGGACTGAGGGCTTGTAGGCCTGTTGTAAGGCAGGTCCTTACCAGACATCACTGGCAACAACATCGCCTATGGGCACAAACCCACCTTCGCTGGACCAGATAGGACTGGCAAAAAGTGATCTTCACTGACGAGTCACGGTTTTGTATCACATGGGGTGATGGTCAGACTTGCGTTTATCGTTGAAGGAATGAGTGTTACACTGAGGCCTGTACTCTGGAGGGGGATCGATTTGGAGGTGGAGGGTCCGCCATGGTCTGGGGCGGTGTGTCACAGCATCATCGGACTGAGCTTGTTGTCATTGCAGGCAAACTCAATGCTGTGCGTTACAGGGAAGACATCCTCCTCCCTCATGTGGTACCCTTCCTGCAGGTCATCCTGACATGACACTCCAGCATGACAATGCCACCAGCCATACTGCTCGTTCTGTGCGTGATTTCCTGCAAGACAGGAATGTCAGTGTTCTGCCATGGCCAACGAATAGCCCGGATCTCAATCCCATTGAGCACGTCTGGGACCTGTTGGATCGGAGGGTGAGGGCTAAGGCCATTCCCCCCAGAAATGTCCGGGAACTTGCAAGTGCCATGGTGGAAGAGTGGGGTAACATCTCACAGCAAGAACTGGCAAATCTGGTGCAGTCCATGAGGAGGAGATGTACTGCAGTACTTAATGCAGCTGGTGGCCACACCAGATACTGACTGTTACTTTTGATTTTGACACCCCCTTTGTTCAGGGACACATTATTCCATTTCTGTTAGTCACATGTCTGTGAAACTTGTTCAGTTTATGTCTTAGCTGTTGAATCTTTTTATGTTCATACAACTATTTATACGTTAAGTTTGCTGAAAATAAAAGCAGTTGAAAGTGAGAGGACGTTTATTTTTTTTGCTGAGTTTATATACGGTGTGTGTGTGTGTATATATATATATATATATATATATATATATATATATATATATATATATATATATATATATATATATACACACACACACACAGAGTCATTAAAACTCATTTTTTAACCACTCCACAGATTTAATATTAGTAAACTATAGTTTTGGCAAGTCGTTTAGGACATCTACTTTGTGCATGACATGAGTAATTTTAGTAACTTTTGTTTACAGACAGATTGTTTCACTTTTAATTGACTATCACAATTCCAGTGGGTCAGAAGTTTACATGCACTAAGTTAACGGTGCCTTTAAGCAGCTTGGAAAATTCCAGAAAATTATGTCAAGCCTTTAGCCAATTAGCTTCGCATAGGAGGTGTACTGAATTGGAGGTGTACCTGTGGATGTATTTTAAGGCCTACCTACAAACTCAGTGCCTCTTTGCTTGACATCATGGGAAAATCAAAAGAAATCAGCCAAGATCTCAGAAAAAAATTGTGGACCTCCACAAGTCCTTTGGAAGCAATTTCCAAATGCCTGAAGGTACCACGTTCATCTGTACAAACAATAGTATGCAAGTATAAACATCATGGGACCACACATCCATCATACCGCTCAGGAAGGAGACGCATTCTGTCTCCTAGAAAAAAAAGAAAAAAAGTTTTTGAAATTGATGACTTGGACCAAATAATAAAGAAAAGTAGCCAATAAGTGCCCAACACAGATGGGAACTCCTTCAAAACTGTTTAAAAAGCATCCCAGGGTGATACCTCAAGAAGTTGGTTGAGAAAATGTCAAGAGTACATGTCTGCAAATTCTAGGCAAAGGGTGACTACTCTGAAGATGCTAAAATATAACACAGTTTTGATTTATTTTGGATTTTGTTTAGTCACAACATAATTCCCATAGTTCCATTTATGTTATTCCATAGTTTTGATGACTTTACTATTATTCTAAAATGTGAAAAGAAAAATTATAATAAAGAATGAGTAAGTGTTTCAAAACTTTTGACTGGTATTGTGTATCCACAGTAAAATGAGTCCTATATCAACATAACCTGAAAGGTTGCTCAGCCAGGAAGAAGCCACTGCTCCAAAACCACCATAAAATAGCCAGACTACAGTTTACAAGTGCACATGAGGACAAAGATCTTACTTTTTGGAGAAATGTCCTCTGGTCTAATGAAACAAACAATTGAACTGTTTGGCCATAATGACCATTGTGATGTTTGGAGGAAAAAGGGTGAGGCTTGCAAGCTGAAGAACACCATCCCAACTGTGAAGCATGTGGGTGTAAGCATCATGTTGTGGGGGTGTTTTGCTACAGACAGGGCCATAGCAAGGTAATCTGGGCCCCCTGACTGTATATTGCTCTGGACCCCTTTCGTATGAAAACATACAGTTGTGGGGCCCCCTGGACCTTTGGGCCCATAGAATCGTTACCAGCTTTCACCCCACTAGCTACGGCCCTGGCTGCAGGTGGGACTGGTGCACTTCACAAAATAGACGGCATAATGAGGAAGGAAAATTATGTGGATATATTGAAGCAACATCTCAATACATCAGCCAGGAAGTTAAAGCTCGGTCGCAAATGGGTCTTCCAAATGGACAATGACCCCAAGCATACCTCCAAAGTTGTGGCAAAATGGCTTAAGGACAACAAAGTCAAGGTATTGGAGTGGCCATCACAAAGCCCTGACCACAATCTGATCCAACTTATGGGCTGAACTGAAAAAGCGTGTGCGAGCAAGGAGGTCTACCAGTTCTGTCTGGAGGAATGGGCCAAAATTCCAGCAACTTATTGTGAGAAGCTTGTGGAAGGCTACCCAAAACGTTTGACCCAAGTTAAACAATTTAAAGGCAATGCTACCAAATACTAACAAAGAGTATGTAAACTTCTGACCCACTGGGAATGTGATGAAAGAAATAAAAGCTGAAATAAATCATTCTCTCTACTATTATTCTGACATTTCACATTCTTAAATTAGTGATCCGAACTGACCTAAAACAGGGAATGTTTTCTACGATTAATGTCAGGAATTGTGAAAAACTGAGTTTAAATGTATTTGGCTAAGGTGTATGTAAACTTCTGACCTAAACTGTATATAGGCCTATATACGTGTGTGTGTGTGTGTGTGTGTGTGTGTGTGTGTGTGTGTGTATACACACCATGATGGCAGTAATGATCATTTACCATGGTCTTAACATGGTACACTCCAATGTACTGCAAAGAATACGGTGGTAATAAAATGGTACGTGTCCAAAAACATGACATTGTGCATAAATACTAATGTACGTTACCAGTTTATTGGTGGTTGTTTTAGTCTGAGCTGCTTTACAATCTTCATGGCTGGTTAACGGAGGTTTAGAGCTGCTTTTGTTGATGTGTCCTATTGTTTTATTGGGTTTGTTGTGTATATTTGGTCCACTCTTCTTCCATAGAGCTTGTTTGGATCGGTTTATCTTCACAGATTTATTTTCCACGCGCGATTCAAGACGAAGTGCAAACGCGTCGCCCAGCATAATTCATGAATATAATGCAATAAAACCGTACTTTATATGAACACGTCCAGATGTGTGAACCGAAACTGATGATTATGGGGATTATTAGGATCTGTTGAAAAATTCTTGAGGTTCGCAGCCAGAAAGTGACAATGCATGAAGCTCACTCTACAAGTGTCTGCACTTCTGTCTTCACTAATACTATTAAAATAATCGTTTGAAACGCGTTAACAAAAGATCGATGCTTCTTGCATAATAGCTGTGCACGGCACGATGCGCATGCGCCCTCTACAACTATTACATCATGATATTAGAGTGCAAACTATGATGTTACTATTCAGGATTATTACTATATTTTTTAGTACCCTCACTCCCACCCATCCATCCATCCATCTATCTATCTATCTATCTATCTATCTATCTATCTATCTATCTATCTATCTATCTATCTATCATGTTAGAGCTCCACCTGCTGGCCGCCTATAGTCACTGTCTTGTTTGAGAAGGTAATGCAGGAGAACTGCGGGACAACGTGGAGAATTTGTGTTAACTTGGTAAAAGAGCTTGAGAAGCGAGCGCCTCATGGACCTTGTTTTCTGAACTCTGACCCGAGGAGGGCGCTTTCTACAACATCCAGCTGTTGATAAGTCTTTGAACCCCTAAAATAACTAGGCTCGTGTTAAGGGCCCAGACAGCGGATCACTGAAGATCCACCAACCCGCTCTGAACACTTGAGCTACGGCGCAGCTGAACGCGAACTCTCGACCTGAATGTCTCAACCCGGAGCGCCTCCTCGATGGATGAACTGCCCGAGAAGAGGACAACCTGTGGCTGGTAAGCGTCTGTTTTAGATAGCTCTCAACAAAGCTGCTTTTCCAACCTACACTCAGTCTCTGTGTTTAAATGAGCATTTTAGGGTTAGGGCACTATTTCTACCTTATTATAGTGTATTAAAACACAGTGCTGTGTGACTGCAGCATCAGTGAGCTGAAATAAAAATCTCTGGAAAAAATTTTCAGTCTACTGTAAAGCAACTATTAGCATGCACATGATCATAACACTGCCATATAACGCCAAATATACTGCGTCATATGTCATAATAAACCAGTGTTAGAGTTATTATGTGTATATTTTACTAGGAAGGTGTACGACATCCATATAAACAGGTAGTGTACTGTAAGGTTGTTTAGTTTTTTAGGGTTTAATTTGAGCGGTTAGCCAGATTAGCTCGCTACACGCAGGACAACACATAACGTCACTGGTCAAGAGGCGGGAGGATTGGGTTCATGAATATTAATTAATTTTGTGACGTTTGGCCACCTGATTTGCTGATAGGTAGTCGTTTGGGTTCGGTTTACGAATATTACTAAGATTACTTGACGCTCTGGGAAGCTTACGAAGTATTGCGATGTATTAATATTCATTAGCTAAGGTTTCGCTTCATTAGTTTTGTGTACAGTAAGGGCTTCTAACATGTTTTTGTCTACTCAACTCCTATGACCAGAAGTATTTACTTTAGTTAACCCTAAAATTTCAAATAGTGTTATAAACGTCATGCATATTATTAAATGTAAAGACTAATTTTGTATAAAAGTTTATTTTTATGTGAAGCAGTTTGTTAAAAATATGTATTGTGAAAAGTGCTATACAAATAGAAACTGACTTGACTATTATAATTGTATTCGTCTTTCAATAAATTAGCTCCATGATTTGCTTTATGCCATTATTTTTGCAATTCCGTTTGGTGGCGCTAGTGTTGCAGAAATGATACACTTCAGCTTTTGCGCTCATAGCACAAACGTCCCATAACTATGTTGAATTTTTCTCTTGCAGGCAAATTTCTCCCCATGAAAACCATGCTTGGGCCACGGTACGATGATAAAGTCCCTGAGGAGAACAGGTTTCACCCCAGCATGCTGTCCAACTATCTCAAGAGCTTAAAGGTACTTGGACATTCCTGTAAAACTGATATATGCACTGTTTCATCAAGATGTTGAGCTTATGTGAAGGTGAACTCTCGTCCTCAGGTGAAGATGGGTTTGCTGGTGGACCTGACCAACACGAGCCGCTTCTATGATCGGGCAGAGATAGAAAAGGAAGGAATCAAATACGTAAAGCTTGCCTGTAAAGGGTACGTGACATCGATCTGAATTGAATGGGTTTTTGTAGCTCATCAGAGAAGACCTCAGGAAGCATTAAGCGAGCTTATCTAAAATAAAAAAACAAATATGTAAAAATAATGTAACCAAAACATGACATACAGTGTACATATTTGAATGACCAAAAATAATGAGTTTTTAAACTGCAACTTTGAGGAAAAATTACATTTAGTTGCAAATGCGTCTTAATTTTATGCAGCTGAAATAGAATGTTACGGAAACATTGTGTAAATTCCTACCTGGTGCGTAGTTTTAAAACATTGATATAACATAATATTTTATTACAGAAACAAAAACATTTTGTTTAGGTTTTAATCTGTAATTTGTAATTATAATAATATGTGCATTTATATTATGATTACTTTTAAATAGGAAAAACGTCTTTAACAATTTATTTTTATATCCAATCTACTACTGGTCCACTTTACAATGTTTGTGGAACATTTGAGGGCTTTTCACACTGCACTCAACCTGGGTTATCATCTTTTTAAACCTTACTCTTAACCCCAGGTAAAGCAATATTTCACATTTGTAATTTTTAAAGGAGGTTAGCACGTCCATTCGCTTAGTACAGTCGCACAAACTTTAAACCGATAAAATGGGAAACTGGTAAAATATTGAACAGTTATGGCAAATGCAAAAACAGGCGTGATGAAGGGACAGTATTCCTTTTGCATGTGTTTTTGTGGTATGTTTCAGAAGGTGAGGAATAATTCCTAACCTGAAGTAAAATATAAACAGTGTGAAACATGAAACGAGAATCCAGGATTAATAAATTGTGAATATTAATATTATTTTAAGTTTGTGACATACATTTCATCAAAAAGAAAAAGAACAAGGAAAAAAGGAACCTTTTTCATTTTGTTCAGTGTGAATTTAAAGGATTAATTCACCCAAAAATTTTAATTCTCTCATTATTTACTTACCTTCATGCCATCCCAGATGTGTATGACTTTCCTTCTTCTGCTGATCACAAATGAAGATTTTTTGAAGAACATTTCGGCTCTTTAGGTCCATACAATGCAAGTCAACAGGGTCCAAAACGTTGAAGCTCCAAAAAGCAAATAAAGGCAGCATAAAAGTAATCCAAACGACCCCAGTTGTTTAATCCATGTCTTCAGATGTGATTTGGTAGGGAGGAGAATTTATTGTAAAATTTGTTTCTCACCCACACCTATCATATCGCTTCTGAAGACATAACTTAAACCACTGGATTTGTATGAATTACTTATATGCTGCCTTTATGTGCTTTTTGGAGCTTCAGAGTTTTGGTCATCATTCACTTGCATTGTATGGACCTACAGAGCTGAGATATTCATCTAGAAATCTTCTTTTGTGGTCTGCAGGAGAAAGAAAGTCATACACATCTGGAATGGTAAGAGGGTAAGTTGATGAGAGAATTTTCATTATGTGTGTGAACTATCCCTTTAAGCTCTCAAACCTCCTTAAAGATCACTTTCTAGCCACTCAGCAAAGATGTCAGTCAGCTAATGTGTTGTCTGCATTATGATTAATTAATGATCATTACTGCTCTGCCTGACTTTCTGGCTTCATCCTGTCACATTACTACATTACTACAATCTATCTGTTTCCCTAATGCAGTCATGCTGAATGCCCTACAGTAGAGACGACAGACACATTCATCAGACTGTGTGAACCCTTCACTGAAAAAACACCCACAGAGCTCATAGGTAAGAACTGACAACTCACAGTTATATTATTAGTTATGGATACCAGATATTTGGATTTTAATCCAGTGTTGGGCTGGTCTGGTCTGGATGCTCAAACAAACAGAGGAATGTTTTGATGGTGCTACAGAGCTGCAGATTTGACACTTTTCATGGGAGATCAACCCATGAATGGTTTACTTACAGTTGACTCTGCATTTTAAGGTGGGGTAGGAGAAAGTATCTTAACTAAAAAATAAATGACACACATCAGCTTTAAGCTTAAAATCCCAAGCGTCAAGCATTTCTGTAACACATTGCACTTAAAAAGTTGGAAAATGTATGTATGCAGTACTTTAAATATTAAGTAAGTTGTAGGCATGTGACGGTATTTGGTTATACGGTAAATCACCATAAATAACATCAATTATATTGTTATCGTGGGCATTTCAAAATACCATTATTAATTCCAGATAACCTTTTGGCCAAATTGCTTTGATTTTTCTGATCGCACATTAGTTTTTATTCCATCAACGAATCAAGATTCACAACACTGCTTGTACGCGGCACAAATGACACATGCACACTCTGATGTAAACAAACAAGCGTGGAAGAGAAACGTAGCTAAAGGAAGAACGCTGCTGACCCTTTATCCGCATTCTAATAGGGTTAAGTCGGAAGTGTGGAAGTATTTTGGGTTCTATAAAAATGCAGAGGGATTGTTGGTTGGAGATAGTTTCCCTTTGTGTAAAACATGCTGCAGAAAAGTGGCAGCGAAACACGGGAATACCTCCAACATGTTCGCTCATTTGCGGTACAGTCATCCCGTGCAACTCGGCGAGATAAAGGTAAGTTGTAACAAACTGTTTTTGAAAACTGAGACAACACTGTAAGAGACAACTAGCTAAGTGACTACTGTAAGGCTACTAAAAAAATTAACTCTTGTTGCCATTTGCAGATAATGTGTAAGTGACCAAAGAGTAGTTCGCTAGAACTCCGCTAGCTACACAGTAACATTTGCGTCTTGTAGTAACAAATAAAATACAGTTGTAATCAGCTAACACTAAGTCCTGTGATTAATAATGGCAATGTGGCACAATGATGATTTCAATATTAATTTCAAGTTGGAATGCCAGTACACCACACAATCATACGTTGCCTTACAGTGTGAGCGAACTTGCGGTGTTAAATTTGTAGCTAGCGCCTTGCTATATATTAGCAACAGGCTTACTATCCAGAAAAAACATGCATACTGTTGTTGTAGCCGGCTTGATAAAATTAGTCTAGCCTTATTTTAACATTAGCCTCAACAAGACAAGGTCTGTACTGATCTGTAATCTGTAATAAATCAACTAAATGTTATATTTATCTACTGTATGTATCTATGGTGTTGATGGTAGTTTTTTAAATGTTCAGGGTTTCAAAACATTTCAAAGTTCTGTTATCTGTTAATTTAAAGGCCATTTTGGTATTGAAAAGGTAATTAAACTTGATATTAAGAGAACAACAATAAAGTTTGTTTATCGTTCAACCCATTTATGTAATGTAATTTAATACTGTGATAAAACCGTGTACCGTGATTAAAAACTTCATCAGTTATCGTGATGTGAAAATTTGATACCGTCACATGCCTAGTAAGTAGTGCTGGCTAGTAACAGATTACATGTATTCTGGATTACGTAATCAGATTACAAAACCAAGTACTTGTAATTGTATTACATGTTAAAATACTTGTAATTGGACTACAGTTACTTTTTATAGATTACATGATTACATATTAACAAGGCAATGGCAGTAAACTGTTAATAATTTATTAATCATCCTATTCATTCTCTTTTTACAATCTTTTAAAAAAAAATCTAAAACAGCACACCGCTGATATACGTTCAGTAAGTCTTCGAGTGTTTTCGAAAGAGAGGAGGAGGGTTGTGTGTATTGCACTCAGAAATGATACTCGCTAATAGCCAGCCATGGTGAAGATGGAGCGATCTACCTCAGCATTTAATCACTGAATATATAGAGGCAATTTCATTTTTAAGAATGAAATTACACCAATGGTGTGCAGCTCACACATTGAATTGAATTGCTTCAAAGGATCTAGTGGATGCCATCTCTAAGGGTCCTGCCACAGGGTACAAAATAGTTCAACTGCAAAATGTGCAGCAATATGAAACAAAGCCCATCGCTCTACTGTTGCTGCTGATGCAGTGGAGTCCACTGCATGAAACTTGACATAAAACTTGACACAGTTGTTCCTTGTGTGACTCGGTAGAACTCTGCTGTTTTAAAATATTCTGCTCTTTTAGAATATTCAAGCTGTTCAAAAGACAATATCTTGCACCTCAGCTTTAGAGTAGGTGATGGACTATCAGTAAGCAGTAAGGGTTAAAAGTGTTTCAGTGCTTTTCGATGAAAACTTTGACCTAGCAACATTTCTGATGATTTTATGGTCATTAATGTTTACAATGTTGCTATTGTTTTGTGTACTTAGTGAACTTGACTTCTCAGAGTTTTGAATTATTAACTTTGGTCATGCACTGTCATTGCTGTTAGATTTAATGTTTATTTCATTCATGTAATGTTTAATGTACTTTTAAAAAAATCACATAAGGAGTTCTTTTTGTGAGACCCTTTTTGTTAGTAATAAAGAATGGAAAACATTTTCTTCCTCTTTGTTCCTTTATATAAAATGATTATCCTACTCAAATGCATGTGACATAGAAATAGGTTTAAAGTAATCCAAAAGTAATCAGATTAGATTATCCCAAAAATGTAATTATGACAAGGAGGAGGGCGGGGTGGGGCCATTAGGATGGACGCCTGGCACTGAGTTACCGCAATCAGCCGGTAGAGGGATAAAGAGTAGCCAGAGATGACAATTTGAGAGAGAGAGGGAGGTGCACACAGCTGCCAAACGTGTGCATTCCGTCTGTTGGACTGAAAAGTCATCAGAATGAGAGAGCACACGGAGCTGTGTGTGCGTTATGGTTTTGTTATGCTGAAAAGTAGTTTTATGTTGTGTTGAATTAAAAGTCTTTTGGTTGTAAACCCGGTTCCCTGCCTGCCACAGTAATCTACGAGATTACGTTATTGATTGCATTTTTTTGTCATGTATTTTGTAATCAGTACCGGATTACAATTCACAGGTTGATTTGTGATCAGTGTTTAGTTGCATCAAATCATGGTGAAATTAAAGCAATAGTTCACCCAAAAATGAAAATTCTCTCATTGTTTACTCACCCTCATGCCATCCCAGATGTGTATGCTTTTCTTTCTTCTGCAGAACACAAATGAAGATTTTTAGAAGAATATTTCAGCTCTGTAGGTCCACACAATGCAAGTGAATGATGATCAGACTTTTGAAGCTCCAAAAAGCACATAAAGGCAGCATAAAAGTAATCCATATGACTCCAGCTGTTAAATCCATGTCTTCAGAAGTGATATGATAGGTGTGTGAGAGAAACAGATCAATATTTAAGTCCATTTTTACTATAAATTATCCTCCCTGCCCAGTAGGTGGCGACATGCACGAAGAATGCGAATCGCCAAAAACAAAAGAACTTAAAAAGAACTTAAATATTGATCTGTTTCTCATCCACATCATAACACTGGAGTTTTTTGAGCTTCAAAGTTTTAGTCACCATTCACTTGCATTGTGAATGGTGAAGCTGAAATATTCTTCTAAAAATCTTCATTTGTGTTCTGCAGAAGAAAGAAAGTCATACACATCGGGGATGTCATGCGGGTGAATAAATTAGAGAATTTTCATTTTTAGGTGGACTATCCCTTCAAGTGTCCAAATATTTTTGGGGGTTATAGTGCTCAAGTAAAGAATGTTTTCGATTTGCTTGATATGTTTACACTATTGTTTTTTGTCCTTAATACCGCAATGCATTTATTTACATATCACAGTCCTGACCACCCTGTCAGGTTTTATTTTGTGGTATGGACTGGCTGGCTGATGCTTTTACTTGTGCTATTGTAGTTTAACACTATGCGTTTGGCCTGTTGGAGGCGCTCTTTAGTCTTGTTAACGTATTACACCGTACAGCAGCAAACTAAGCCTGCTAAATGACACCTGAGGATGATATGAATGTCTTTGTTATCACCACGGCAACACTGTGATTGACACTGCAGGGAACATTTGAGAAAGCAAGACACAATGATGATTATTAGTCAGTTACATTAGCTTTACTACAGTGTATGGTTGGAACAGTTAGTATACTAAAAAAATCAGTCTGTGTTTCCATAGAATATAGCTTTCAAAAAACATACATTGGTGATGTATTTAGCTCAGAATTTTTTTAAATTCATCAAACACAAAGTATTTTATATTGTCAAAGTAACAAACAGTCAGGCATTTTGTAAGATTAAGTACAAAAATAAAACAGGATATAAATAGTAGTGTTTGCTATGGCAGTAGTGCTCAACTGGTTTTGCTTTAGGACACAGATTTTTCATTGGAAAACAACTGGTGACCCAGCACAGGAGATAAATTGAATATAATACAAAAATGTCCTTAAGATTACACTACATTATAGCAATAATATGAATTATTATAATATGAATGCAAAAAGTATGTTCATCAGGGCCACAAGTATTTGTGTCTGCATTTATATACTTGTGTAGAGTGCGTTTCTGGCCTTTGACCTCTGCTGTGTCAGTGGTTTGAGGAATAAATACACTTAATATTTGAAAAATACTTTGTTTACCCTGCATCACTGAAGAAACTGAGATTGGGCTTTCAACAGTGAATGTTGGCTAGTTTACGAACAGGAAACTCAATATGTTTCCATGTTTGGTGTTTGTTGGCCTGGTGTCATCAGTTGTAGGATGGCGAAGATATTTAAACTTGTGAATCGCTGTGAGTGTGAAAAATGAGGTGCAACGGTGGTGAAGAGCACAAAGTATTTTAAAGCTAGCCAAAAAACTGTTAAAAAAATGCACTTTAGGCTTTCATTCTGGAGAAATTATTATTCTTGAATAAACTGTCCTATTTTCTGTTAGGTGATTGGTGCTTGCCTGTACAAAACTCACCACCATGCTAGAGTGTTGTTTGCCAAAGTGTTACTATGAAGTTCTGAACAGCATGTTGCTATGCAGTTGCTAGGGTGTTCTGGGTGTTTTCTCAGTGGTTGTTTACTGTCTGTAGATATGACTTGGGTTCCTTCAATCTAAAGCCCCGTTCACACATGCAGCGACATTATTGCTTGATATCGCTAGTCCTTGTACTGTATGTCACTAGTGGGCATTAAAGATATTGGTGGACTGCACGTCTGGCCATGTCTTTTGAGAATCTGATCACATCACAGATGAGACATATTGCTGGTAATACTAAGATGTCATTTTAATTTGACAAGGAATTGGTTTTCTTGTCACTAAAAATGGACATTTTGAAGGGGAGTGTGTTTTTATATGAACTGCTACAGTGCTCATTGGAGCATATTAACAAGATGAACTCTGAACTCGCTTGTTATAAATGTCCGGTATTCCATATATACACTACCGGTCAAAAGTTTTGAAACACTTACTCATTCTTTATTATAATTTTTTTTCACATTTTAGAATAATAGTCAAGTCATCAAAACTATGGAATAACATAAACGGAACTATGGGAATTATGTTGTGACTAAACAAAATCCAAAATAAATCAAAACTGTGTTATATTTTAGCATCTTCAAAGTAATCATCCTTTGCCTAGAATTTGCAGACATGTACTCTTGACATTTTCTCAACCAACTTCTTGAGGTATCACCCTGGGATGGTTTTTAAACAGTATTGAAGGAGTTCCCATCTATGTTGGGCACTTATTGGCTGCTTTTCTTTATTATTTGGTCCAAGTCATCAACTTCAAAAACTTTCTTTTTTTTAAATTACATTTTTGTTTTATAATGAAATAAATTAATATGGTGGCACAATTATATTTTCGTCTACAAAACTAATTTCAAACATTTAAGAATACGCCTTCAGATCAAAAGATTTTTAAGATCATGAGAAACATTTCAGTCAAGTGTTTCAAAAATTTTGACCGGTAGTGTATATATATATAATTGTATATATTAATCACCCCCTTTATTTTTTTCTTGGGACACCTTTAGTCAAAATCAGCATGAACTTAACAATCAATCATGGTTGTTTAAATAGACGTTTAATGTAGGGCTGTGAATGTAAAAAATTAAATGAATCAATCGCAAATTTTTCTGTGATTAATCGCGATTAAATTGTGGTACATGATACATTACAACAAACATAAAAAAAATCATAAATATATTTACTTGCACTTTGTTTCAAAGAGCTTGCAAGAAATTGGTAAGGCATTTATTTTAATTATTTAAATATGTACATGTTAAAATGTACATTTTATTTTAATTTTTTTTGCGGATAGAGTTGAACACATTTTTACAGGTATTAATCTTTGATACAAGTACAGTTGAAGCCAGTTTACATACACCTCAGCCAAGTACATTTAAACTCAGTTTTTCACAATTCCTGACATTTAATCGTAGAAAACATTCCCTGTCTTAAGTCAGTTAGGATCACTACTTTATTTTAAGAGTGTGAAATATCAGAATAATAGCAGAGAGAATGATTTATTTCAGCTTTTCTTTCTTTCATCACATTCCCAGTGGGTCAGAAGTTTACATACACTTTGTTAGTATTTGGTAGCATTGCCTTTAAATTGCTTAACTTGGGTCAAACGTTTTGGGTAGCCTTCCACAAGCTTCTCACAATAAGTTGCTGGAATTTTGGCCCATTCCTCCAGACAGAACTGATGTAACTGATTCAGGTTTGTAGGCCTCCTTGCTCGCACATGCTTTTTCAGTTCTGCCCACAAATTTTCTGTCAGATTGAGGTCAGAGCTTTGTGATGGCCACTCCAATACCTTCATTTTGCCACAACTTTGGAGGTATGCTTGGGGTCATTGTCCATTTGGAAGACCCATTTGCGACTGAGCTTTCTTCCTGGCTGATGTCTTGAGATGTTGCTTCAATATATCCACATAAATTTCCTTCCTCATGATTCCATCCATTTTGTGAAGTGCACCAGTCCCTCCTGCATCAAAGCACCCCCACAACATGATGCTGCCACCCCCATGCTTCACGGTTGGGATGGTGTTCTTCGGCTTACAAGCCTCACCCTTTTTCCTCCAAACATAACGAAAGTCATTATGGCCAAAAAGTTTTGTTTCATCAGACCAGAGGACATTTCTCCAAAAAGTAAGATCTTTGTCCCCATGTGCACTTGCAAACTGTAGTCTGGCTTTTTATGGCAGTTTTGGAGCATTGGCTTCTTCCTGGCTGAGCAACCTTTCAGGTTATGTCGATGTAGGAGTCATTTTACTGTGGATATAGATACTTGTCTACCTGTTTCCTCCAGCATCTTCACAAGTTCCTTTGCTGTTGTTCTGAGATGGATTTGCACTTTTCGCACCAAACTACGTTCATCTCTAGGAGACAGAATGTGTCTCCTTCTTGAGCGGTATGATGGCTGCATGGTCCCATGGTGTTTATACTTGCATATTATTGTTTGTACAGATGAACGTGGTACCTTCATGCATTTGGAAATTTCTCCCAAGGATGAACCAGACACAATTTTTTTTCTGAGGTCTTGGCTGATTTCTTTTGATTTTACCATGATGTCAAGCAAAGAGGCACTGAGTTTGAAGGTAGGCCTTAAAATACATTCACAGGTACACCTCCAATTCAGTACACCTCCTATCAGAAGCTAACTGCCTAATTGTCTAAAGGTTTGACATAATTTTCTGAAATTTTCCAGGCTGCTTAAAGGCACCTTAACTTAGTGAATGAAAACTTTTGACCCACTGGAATTGCGATATAGTCAATTAAAAGTGAAACAATCTGTCTGTTAACAATTGTTGGAAAAATTACTTGTGTCATGCACAAAATAAATGTCCTAAACGACTTGCCAAAACTATAGTTTACTAATATTAAATATGTGGAGTGGTTAAAAAATTTGTTTTAATGACTTCAGCCTAAGTGTATCTAAACTTCTGACTTCAACTGTATATGTATACATGCCATCAAATCAGAGGATATGCTGTAATTAAAAGTTGGGCAAAATCTTCTGGTGTTTTCCAGTTTTCTTTTTTTATCCCCTTTTCTCCCAATTTGGAATGCCCAATTCCCACTACTTAGTAGGTCCTCGTGGTGGTGCGGTTACTCACCTCAATCTTACCACGTGCTCCATTGAGAATGAGAACCACTAATCGTGACCACAAGGAGGTTACCCCATGTGACTCTACCCTCCCTAGCTACCGGGCCAATTTGGTTGCTTAGGAATCCTGGCTGGAGTCACCCAACACACCCTGGATTCGAACTTGTGACTCCAGGGGTGGTAGTCAGTGTCTTTACTCGCTGAGCTACCCAGGCCACGCCCCCCCCCCCAAGTAATTTATTTTAATAATTTAAATATGTACATTTTTTCTTCTTTTTTTGGGGGGTGGATAAACACATTTTTACAGGTATTAAAAAGCTGGGTGAGCTACCCAGGGCCACGGTGGACTTTCTTTTTGATAATAGGATCAAATGGGCAGATTCAGTTCATATGAAACTTTGTGTACATTTCCAGTGCATTATAAGACACTATACATTACATACAGATATAAAACATGCTGAATGCTGAAAAGGGATACTGCATTAATTGCGTTAATTTTTTTAACGGGTTAAAAAATATTAATCGAAATAATAATTTCCAAGCCCTAGTTTAATGATATTCATGCTTTTTATGTCTTTTTTGTAACATCACAAGTAGGCCTGTCACGATTATTAAATCATCTGATCGCAGTTATTTGATCTAACGGCAGTTATTTAAGAGAACCCCGATTAATGTGCACTTTAAATTCCAATCACATTTTAATGCCCAAATAAGGGAATTTTAAGCGAATGTATATGCTAAATGTCGTCAACGGTGTGATTGTGTGTCATTCAGTTGATCTCCGAGCGTCACTGAGCCGCTCCATGGATGTCAACCAGAGCAGCTCCTGTCCGGAAGAGCGCATGAGGCGCTTCAGCGCCCTGACCCCCTGTCTATCTCTACTACACCAGTTAAATGGTTTAGAACGTTTTGTCATCGCGTCCAGTGCCCGGTGTAGGCAGGGTGTAAATGTAAATCTGACCAAAACTAAAGTTGACCAAAAAGAGAGACATATTTTAAGTATTTAGAAATGTTTTGATATTTAAAACATTATATATTTTTCATGTCATTCATAAGTTTTTAAAGCCTTAAAAGGAAATCATATATCCCTATTTTATCATTTGATTTATATCTTTGAAGTTAAATAGGAAATATTACTATTTATATGGCAATTAATTGCGAAAGCCCTAAAAGAAACAATTAATTGTCATAATCGCAAGTAATGGTTGACCGATATGGGTTTTTTTTAATGGCTGATGCCAATATCCAGATAGCAGGGTGGCCGATACAATGGCGATATATCACACAATTTAATATAATAAATAACAAAAAAAATTGCAAAAAAAATTATAAATCTTATTTAGCACTATATTTACACAATTTTACACAAAACTTATTAATATAAGTTATATAAATAAACTTTTATTATATTTAATTATCTTAAATTAGTAGTTTCTTCTTATTTCTGTTTAGTCATAAAATTTTTGTAATTTATTTCTACTTGAAGAAATTGTTAATATATTAGAAAGAAGGAAATTACAGTACACACAGTAGTTCAGCAACAATGGATGGCATTTGTGCATTACCAATTGCATTTTCTCATAAAAGACCCAATCAAAGCAATTGTACATACAGTAAGTACACAGTGAATATGGCATTTACTCATAGTGCACATGAAGCGCTTTTAATTTTGAAGTTGCGCTCGTGCGGATCCAGCGAGAGCAGCAGCAATCTACTGAGAGTTTAAATGCCGTGGATCGCCTGCTTGGATTATAACGATATGACCATCGTGATTTGTGAATCAGAGGAACTTTTGATCCTTATCCTGAAGTTTTTGATTCTGGCTGATGGAATACACACTTCAGAGGAAGATATTAGATGAGCGCTGGACAGGAAGAAAACGCTGGATTTTCACGAGGTTCGTGAATTACATCTGTTTAAACGAGATATCCGCATATTTGCAGACAGTGTATGATTGAATTTTTATTGATATTTGCCTTTTTATCATTAGACAATACAGTTAAGAGATACACGGAACTGTTGAGAAGAGAGATGGAGAAGGAAACAGGTGAGCACTTTAACACGTCGTGGCTCTGATATGCGGATCATTTAAATGAGACTGTGTTGCACACCGGTCTATTATTGTAGTACCACGATGTACAAAAAAACAAATTGTGACTGGTCGTTTACATGTCACAGACGCACCTTCACATGCAAGTAAACAATTCTCTGCGTCTTCGTGGCCTTAAGAAACAAATCGGCCAAACGGGAAAATGTATCATCCGATGCTGGTAATAAAAAAAATTCAGAATATTGGCCAATTTATCTGCGTCTGCGATATATCGGTTGACCACTAATCGCAATTATTTGTTTGGTAATTGTCAGCCAAATTTCGTAATCGTGACAGCCTTAATCACAAGGCACATTTACCTATACTCATATACATGCCCTCACTCCATATTAGAACACTTCTCTAGCCT
This sequence comes from Myxocyprinus asiaticus, assembly GCF_019703515.2. Lineage (NCBI taxonomy): Eukaryota > Metazoa > Chordata > Actinopteri > Cypriniformes > Catostomidae > Myxocyprinus > Myxocyprinus asiaticus. Next base: position 43,257,254 of record NC_059368.1, on the reverse strand, counting down.
AATCAAAATATCAGAAGTATAAAATACACACAAATATGGATGAATATCGTCAGAAAGGCATATTTAGGCACAGCAAATCTTCACGAGGTGACTGATTGGTTAAATTTCTTCTCCAGAGGCTGTGGTCATAGTCTAGCATGCAAAAAACTATTTGCCAACTATTGTCGTTATTTTCTGCCAATAGCCGATAGTTCCAAAAGCAACTATCAGCTTAGATTAAACGGCAAAACCGCTAAACTGTTCAACCTCTAATAAACAACACAACCCAAATAAGCAAACATATTGTACAGTAAAAAAAAAATATAAATGAGGTATAAATGTATAGTATGTAGGCAATACATTTGCAGTAAAGTGAGTTGTGATGTATTGTGCAGGTGTTCACGGAAAAAGATACTGTGCACTTGACTGTTGACAAGATGTACTGTTCTAGTATCTGTCTGTGTCTTGCAGTACGTTACCGCCTACCAGAAAGTGTGGACAGGGACTGAGTCATGAGTCGGTCTCTACTGCAGCAGTGGATGGTTTGAGTTTGTGTCTTGCCAACTAAATGCAGATCGCGACCCAAAGTCATCACTGCTGTTGCTGCAAGTCTTTATTTACTCACGTTGTTCCAAAGCGGAATCCTGTTATTTTTTTCCAGTGGAACACAGAAGGTGAATTTTTAATAATCTTGACGTGGCTCTTTTCCATAGAACAACACTTTAAGCTCCAGAAAGGACAAAACACAGCATCAAAATATTTATACCATGGTCTATTCGAATACTCAATTCTGATTGGCTAGAATGTGTGCGTTAAAACCATTTAATGCACAGGTTGTTCCAGTCAGTTTTAATAACCGTTCTATATTGATGCACCTAATATGCTGTCCTCCGTAATGAGACATTGCAAGAGTTTTATGCCTATGTTTAATAAGCCTCCAGATGTGAATATAGTGTATGAAGTCTGATGTTGAGTCTCAGATCCAAGATTAACGGTCACATCTCTAAACACAACATCATCAAGGCATGCAATGTCATCTTTAAATCAACTGTGAAGTGCTACAGAAAAAAAAACAAAAACGGAAGATACACCAGTGTTCATCGGCCCTGTACTACTGAGTCTCACCTTGAGATAATTAGAAATACACCTACACTTTCCCCTTATACACCCAGAGGGCTTTTAAAGCAAGTATGGTTTGACGTTCAGCTATGTTTTGCAAGAAGGTGGAGAGAATGAAACCGGGATCCATCATCCGTCTTTTGCTGTCCGGGAAGTAGCAAGACGATTTGAAATAATAAACATCATTGTGACGAGGAGGAGGGCGTGGCCGGGCCGAGAGGATTCATGCCCAGCGCTGAGTTGCCCAATCAGCAGGAAAGAGATAAAAGGAGGAGCCGGGGACGCCAGAGGGAGAGCGCATTGCCACGGAGACATAGCGCGTGTGGAGGCTTCACACCATCCACTGCGGCATCCACGCTCAACTCACCACATGCCCCACCGAGAATGAACCACATTATAGTGACCGCGAGGAGGTTACCCCATGTGACTCTACCCTCCCTAGCAACTGGGCCAATTTGGTTGCTTAGGAGACCTGGCTGGAGTCACTCAGCACGCCCTGGGATTCGAACTAGCGAACTCCAGGGCTGGTAGACAGCATCTTTACCACGGAGCTACCCAGGCCCCCAGTCTTTTTGATTGTTAATCTGGTTCCTGCTTTGTCCTTTCCCGATGAACGAGAGGCTTGTCTGCCACACTGGTGCCGAAACCCAGGACTGAAGGAAGACGTGCCGTCAGAGGGCCCTCGCCGTTGTTGGAGGATCGCGACGAAAAGGAGAGAAGTGGTTTGATGGTATTGGAATGGTCCGCCAGGAAGCGGAGGAGCGGCTGCCGTCCGCCGGGGGGCAGAGGATCATGACGCAAAGGAGAGAAGTGGTTCGGTGGTATTGGAGTGGTCCGGCAGGGGGCGGAGGAGCGGCTGCCGTCCGCCGGGGGGCAGAATCCAGTGCCATCGCGGATTATTCCTTTTAACCTTCTGAGACCCGATCATGACTGTTGTGTGCATTTGCCATTTCCCTTTTTTATTTGTAACTAGTTGCACCTAATGAACAAGCAAAAAAAAAAAAATATATATATATATATATATATATTTTTTTTTTCTTTTCAAGCCAATAGTTTTCCTAAATTGTCCACATGTGGACAGCTGAACTAAGTAGTGAAATTTTAAATAATACTGAGCTATAGAACGATTTTTTTCATCAAATAGTTTATTATGTGTCCAGGAGTGTTTGTTATTCATTTTTATGAGACGTTACAAACATTACATGCTGATTTTCTGTTAAGCCTTATAAATAATTCTAATTAAAAGTAATGGCCAGCATTATCCAATCACTGCCAACCATGTTAAAATAAAATTTAGCATTATAAATTCTGAATCGATGTACTGATTACCATTGAGTTATCCAAACATCATCTGCAGCCTGAAACTGAACTTTTGGTCGGATTTTAGGAGTGAATGCATTTAGCTGCATAGAAAGTTATAGGATGCTCCCTTGCTCCCTATTTAGTGAATGACTTAACCTCCAGTGTACTGTCTGTCTGCACTGGTCTCAGAAAAGTTTGAAATGCACCTTATTTTCATCCTAACTCAATATAAAGCCTCTGAATGCCTCTCATTTTTGGATGAATACATTGATTCTCAATGTGAAACTGCACTGTAAATATAGGAATGTATTCATTAATGTTAATGAATAGAACCATATTGTGCAGTGATAACAAAGTAAAATATAAAAACAAAATATATTAAAATGAAGCAAAATGACCCACAAATGTGTTAATGTTGAAAATTATTCAAAATAACTAACATGTTTTTTCAACTTTTGAGGAACAAGGTCTGAATTTCCACATATGTGGACATCATGTTTATCAGCGCACTGATGTGTGAAAAATGAATGCATTTTTTAAAGCTGCATATTAAACTAAACTAGAGATGCTACTCTTTACAACCAAACAGGTTTCAATGAAAAAACTTACAGGTTTCTCACCAGACGCAGTTTTGTTGGCGCTGTGCTTGTAGAAGCGCTTCACGGAAATCGACTCTCTGTTGTTGTGTCACGTGACTCGGTGCGCCAGAAGTTTAACCTTAAATGACAGTCTAGAGTGTTGTGAACAGTATTCAGTCAGTTTAAATTAATTTCAAATATGTTTTGCGTATAGAAAAGCAAAAATACAATGTCCACACATGTGGATGTGGGGTCGCACAAGGTTAAACCCACCAAAAGACCTGCAGTGACCAGTCAAAGCCCAGACATCTGTGGAGTGACTTCAGTGTGAAATCAGTGTTTGCAGAAGTGCAGTATAAAGGTTTTGTAAAATGATTATCTATAGTCAGTGTGACAGCTGTGGTGTCTGTGTTATGAAATCTGTGTTATGGAATCCACACATTCATCAGCGTGCCTCTTTTGAAATCTTATTTTTTCTTTCTTTAGCCAGAGGAAATAATCCCAGAATTGACAGCTGCACCCATATGAGATTGATTTGATGATAAATCTAAATCGGTGATACATCTGTTGAATTATTTGAACTATAAATGTGACAGTTATGTGAAGTCTGGTGATTAAGAACTAACAACAATCACAAACTTAATGGATGGTTGAGTTTTGACATTCAGCTAGCATCTACTTTAATAAATGTAGGGTAATTGCAAAAGTTTGTTAATCAATGGCACTTTGTCTTGGTTTATGTTTACACGCTAAATGTAAGAAACAAACTGTGTTTTACTTTTTCACAGCACTGTAGAAGCCAGTGGACCATTTCTGCCCATAGACACTTATACTACTACATAAGTATTCAATAATAGTGAGATATAAAAATGTTCAAAGGGCCGGAGTCCCAACGATTGGTTTGGTGTGTAGGTGGTTTATGTGAATATTGTGTGATTCAGCTGTGTTGTGTTTTCCGCAGGCATTCACTGCACACATGGCTTCAACCGCACAGGCTTTTTAATATGTGCCTACCTGGTGGAGAAAATGGACTGGAGGTACAATAACATGCATGCACTCACCCAATGAACACATGCTGAAAGTATATCTTATTTCGCAGTATGAGTAATTTTATATCACAGTATAGATATACTGTTTGTCTCAAAGTTTTGTTTTTTTTGGGGGAAATTCAATGAAAAATTTTGCTTATACATACCCATATGGGAATGCCCATGTTTTGATACTATTGTGAATTATCATTTTTATTTTTTATTTTACTGCTGTTTTGTTGAACTGTTGAACAGGTTATGAAGTCATTTCTAAGGCTCTGAGATTCCTGCAAACTCTAAAGCTGTAATCTATAAATGGAAACGCTTGCAACAGTAGTAGATCTTCCTTGAAGCCATCTGCTAAAAGTTTGATGAGAGTGCATTAAAGAAACATGCATAGCAGTTCCAGCTTTACTTATATGGCCTGAGGTCAGTGTTTAAGACTCCACCATCAGTAAATCATGGGTAAAATCCTGAGAGACCAGCATAGCACAAACCAATACTGGCAAATACCAACTTACATACTCGCCTCTCGTTCATTTTAAAAGACTGGATTAATTCCATATTGGAAGATGATAAAAGGACTGCACAATTTATTGAAAAAATAATCGACTTTATGTAGTTGACTATCTAAACATGCAAACTAAGTGTCGAAAACAGCATTCCATTCATGTCTTTTCCTGTTGTTTTAAAAATGTTCTATTTGCAACAGCAGACTTCAGCATTGTAACCAATCACATGCATGTCTGTTGAGTGTACGAATGCAATGGCCAATCAGAGGCGTTTAAATTAGTCCTAAAAGGGATAGTTCACCCAAAAATGAAAATTCTTTACTCACCCTCATGATATCCCAGGTGCGTATGACTTTCTTTCTTCAGCAGGACACATTTGAAGAAAAATAGAAAAATATCTTAGATCAGTAGGTCCTTAAAATGCAAATGGATGGCAGTTTCTCTTTTGAAGCTCCAAAAATCACAGATAGATAGCATAAACGTCATCGAAACGACACCAGCTGTAAAATTAATGTCTTCTAAAGGGACACAATCGCTTTTGGTGCGAAAAAGATAAATATTCAAGTACTTTTTTTTAACTCTAAATCATGCTTCTGTTCTGCAGCAGTACGCGCGTGTGATGTAATCGCATTGGCATTTGAAACAAGCGAGAACTGAGGCACGCGCGCCATAGCCGGAAGAGCAGCGCTGTTTACAAGAGAGAAGGTGGAATACTGTACAGTATCTTGGTTGGTTTTGATTTAGATTTGTATTTGTATTTATCTGTTTTTTTACTTACAATGATGCGTTTATGTGGTCATCTTGGATGTCTCAACCAAGTGGAGAATGTGAGATAACATCTGTATCCATGGAAAAGCGAATATGTCACACGAGAGACCGTGTGATCTCCACCCGGTCCTGAAGCTTACATGAAGTGATGAATTAGAGTTAAAAAGTACTTAAATATATCTTTTTCGCACCAAAAGTGATGATATCACTTTAGAAGACATTAATTTAACCACTGCAGTCGTATCAATGATGTTTATGCTGACTGTCTGTGATTTTTGGAGCTTCAAAAGATAAATCTCCATGTTGTTGCATGTTAAACTATCCCTTTAATGACAACAGTACAGGTTAGTGAGTTTTAAGACCTCTGTTTGTGTTGGCACAAGAAGCATCACCTGACACTCAAAAACAAGCTTTCGAACAAAAGCGAAAAGCATCGGAGGCACTTTTGAAATATTTTGGATTTGTAGCAAAACTATAACACTCCCATTCGAATCAACAGCAGGGCTCAAACAGTTACGTGAAAGTGCCAAAATGTCAAGAGCCACATGTGGAAATACTTTGTGTTGAAGGCTACATTGCTAATTATTTTCAAGTATTTTTATTTAATTTGTTAACATTTGTGCAACATTTTAGAAGTTCCAGGTTCAGTACAAGTTAAGCTCTATGCTGTCGATAATCACTGAAAATAAATTGAACTCGTCCCACATTGTTGTACATTTGCACAATAAAATTCTATTGTAAGTGCGTCTGCACGTTTTTGTTTGTTTTTTATAAACTGGGATGAGATGAACCTGGAACATTCCTTTTTATAGCATTTAGTTTTTTTTTGCTGTCTGTGTTTTTTGCTAGAACTGAATAATCGAGTCCAACATTCTGGTTCTCGAAGTTTAATCCCATTAAATGTTTCTAAAGGGGAATTGATTATTAATTATAACTTAAAAACCTTTAAAGACAGACCTACCAGTGAGGCCTGGATAGCTCAGCAAGTAAAGACGCTGACTACCACACCTGGAGTCGCAAGTTCGAATCCAGGGCGTGCTGAGTGACTCCAGTCAGGCTTCCTAAGCAACCAATTGGCCTGGTTGCTAGGGAGGGTAGAGTCACATGGGGTAACCTCCTCGTGGTCGCTATAATGTGGTTCTCGCTTTCGGTGGGGTGCATGGTGAGTTGTGCATGGATGCCACGGAGAGTAGCGTGAAGCCTCCACACGTGCTAGGTCTCCGCGGTAACACGCTCAACAAGCTGCGTGATAAGATGTGTGGATTGGCGGTCTCAGACGCTAGGCAACTGAGATTCGTCCTCTGCCACCTGGATTAAGTCACTACGCCACCATGAGGACCTAGAGCGCATTGGAATTGGGCATGCCAAATTGAAAAAAAAAAAAAAGTTGTTAATTGATGGTGTATCAGAAAACGTTATTTCAACGTAATTTTGAAAAACAAACAAACAAACAAACAAAAAAATTTTAAATAGTGGAATTTCAGAGAATCGCAACAAAAAGACTGTGGCAAAAAAGTTCTGCAGCAAGCGGCCACTCCCATGACACACTGTGAATTACACAATCAAAACATAAAATCATCTCCCTATACTCTTAAACTGCTAATTTATTTGAATATTTTGCAACAAAAAATCTCTGTACTTACCAACAACTTAAAATAAATAGATTTATGTATTTCTGTTTTTTTTTCATTTGATTACATCATTCATAATGCTTCATGGGATTGTAGTGCATTCCCTCATTAAAGACATTGGGCCCTATTTTAAGAGTGCAGTGCTATGCAATACATAATAAGCACAAAGCTAGTGGGCATGGCCATGAAGTTTTGGTATTTCATGCAAGCATGTGCTGTGTCTAGGTGCAAGTGGGTTTGGCGAAATAGTGCGCGCATATTTTTTAAAATATTATTAAAAATGGAAATGATGTAACATATTACAGTGCTGTGAAAAAGTATTTGCCCCATCCTGATTTCTTCTGGTTTTGTGTATATCTCATACTAAATTGTTTCAAAAATTCAAACAAAAATCTAACATAAAACAAAGACAGTCTGAGTGAACACAAAATACAGTTTTTAAATGATTGTTATTTATTGAAGCAAAAAAGTTATCCAATACCAACTGGGCCTGTGTGAAAAAGTATTTGCCCCCTTACTTACTAAATCCCCAATTCTGTGAAACTGCATTCATAATGGGGTTCAGCTGGACTAAACACACCCAGGCCTGATTACTGCTAGCAATCAAATCAACACCTAAATAGAATTTTTCAGCAGCAAGAAGTTGGCTAAAAGGTCTCACCCAATAGTGCACTATGCCATGGTCAAAAGAAATTCCAGAAATGATGAGGAAAAAGGTGATTGAAATACATCAGTCTGGGAAGGGTTTCAAAGCTATTTCAAAGGCCCTGGGACTCAAAAGAACCACAGTGAGAGCCATTATCTCCAAATGGAGTAGTGAACCTTCCCAGAAGTGGCCGACCTTGCAAAATTCCTCCAAGAGCACAGCGATGACTCATCCAGGAAGTCACAAAAAAGCCAAGGACAACATCCAAGGAACTGTAGGCCTCTCTCGTATCAGTAAAGGTCACTGTTCATGACTCCACTATCAGAAAGACACTGGCCGAAAATGCCATCCATGGAAGAGTGGCGAGGCGAAAACCAGTGCTAACCCAGAAGAACATTTAGGCTCGTCTAAATTTTGCCAAAACACACCTTGATGGTCCTCGAAGCTTTTGGGAGAATGTTCTGTGGACTGATGAGTCAAAAGTGGAATTGTTTGGAAGACAGGGGTCCCGTTACATTTGTGGTTTGGGGATGCTTTGCTGTTTCAGGGCCAGGGTGACTTGCAATAATTGAGGGAAACCCATTTCCAGCAGCCATCACTCCAACACCTTATCCTTGAGTAATCATGCTAAATTGCTAACTTGGTACAAGAAAATCACTTGCCATTATATCAAACACAGTTGAAAGCTATTTGGTTCGTTAAATGAAGCTTAACATTGTTTTTGTTTTTGAGTTGCCACAGCATGCAATAGACTGGCATGTTTTAAGGTCAATATTAGGTCAAAAATGGCAAAAAAGACACGGCTTTCTCTAGAAACTTGTCAGTCAATCATTGTTTTGAGGAATGAAGTCTATACAATGCTTGAAATTGCCAAAAAAAAAAGATTTCATACAAAGGTGTACACTACAGTCTTCAAAGACAAAGGACAACTGACTCTAACAAGGACAGAAAGAGACGTGGAAGGCCGGATGTACAACTAAACAAGAGGATAAGTACATCAGAGTCTCTAGTTTGAGAAATAGACACCTCACATGTCCTCAGCTGACAGCTTCATTGAATTCTACCCGCTCAACACCAGTTTCATGTACAACAGTAAAGAGAAGACTCAGGGGTGCAGGCCTTATGGGAAGAATTGCAAAGAAAAAAACACTTTTGAAACAGAAACTCAAAAAGAAAAGGTTAGAGTGGGCAGAGAAACACAGACATTGGACAACAGATAATTGGAAAAGAGTGTTATGGATCTTAACCCCATTGAGCTTTTGTGGGATCAGCTAGACTGTAAGGTGTGTGAGAATGCCCGACAAGACAGTCACATCTATGGCAAGTGCTACAGGAAGTGTAGGGTGAAATGTCACCTGAGTATCTGGACAAACTGACAGTTAGAATGCCAAGGATCTGTAAAGCTGTCATTGCTGCATGTGGAGGATTTTTTGATGAGAACTCTTTGAAGTAGTTTAAGAAGTTCTGAACATTTTTTTCAAATTGTAATAGTAATTTTTCATGTTAATAATGTCCTGACTGTACATTGTGATCAGTTGATTGCCACTTTGGCAAATAAAAGTAGCAATTTCTTTCCATAAGAGCAAGATATGTACATTATTCCAAACTTTTGGCCGCCAGTGTAGGAGTAATTCCACCTCTGAATGGCTCAAAAGATGCTTAATTTAAGTTTTGGAGTGGCCTAGTCAAAGTCCTGACTTGAGCCCGATTGAGATGCTGTGGCAGGACCTTAAACGGACTGTTCATGCTCAAAAACCCTCCAGTGAGGCTGAACTCAGGCAGTTCTGCAAAGAAGAGTGGGACAAAATTCAGTGAAAGACTGATCTCCAGTTATTGGAAGCGTTTGGTTGCAGTTGTTGCTGCTAAAGATGGCACAACCAGCAATTAAGTTTAAGGGGGCATTTAGTTTTTCACAAGGGTGATATAGGTGTTGGATAACTTTTTTGATACAGTAAAAAATATATGCATTTGAAAACTGTATTTTGTTTATAAGAGAGGAGAAAACACTTCCCATATCTTTTGTTGTTGACGTCAAAGACCATGCATCCAACCAGACTCTGCAGTATTTTGGCTTTAATTCATCTGTCACTTAGACAGATGCCAACATGGACAGGTTGCGTGAAATGCCCTCATTCTTAAAAACCATGAACAAAACTAAACAAGATAAAATACAACATAGATTTTAAATTTGAATTTGCTTCCTGATCACAGTACGTTTTGTACAGTGAATTATTACCTATTCACCCTGTGTCCTCATGTGAATAATTTTGCACGTTGGGCCTATGCAGTTAATGGTGATATTTATATACTTCAATGTTGGATTATAAGAAAATTTTTGTTACCTTTTTACAATAAATAGTTTTGCTGCTGTGTTAGGTCACTATTTGAAGTCCAATGTAAAATCTGTGTCCTAAAACAAAACCAGTTGATCAACAGCACACTCTACAAGAGCACTTCTTATGAAAATAGTTACTCTTCAGTTTTAAATCCAAACACTTCCACTCCTGGTTTGACTAGCCTATGGCTACGTTCACACAGTCAGTGTTTGGGATTGACAGCCGTATTTACTTACATGTGTGAGTCTTGAAATGTCCCATTCATACATTAGCACAGTAGCAGTTCGAATGCTGTCTGTATGAACAAACAATTGAAGTCACAGCCGTATTCAAACAGCTGTGTGAATGTGGCCAATACTTCATTTTTAATTGGACTCAATAATTCACCAAGTTTAATGGATCATGTCATAGGCTGAAAATAGCTAAAACATGCAATGGCTAAGATATTTTCCACATTGTGTTTTCCAAGTAAATAAAGACATACTGCCCTGGTAAATAACTTTGTGTATAATTTTCTTGGCTGCACTGGTGAAGGAAATTTAGCAGAAAAGATTAAGTACTTTCTACATTGAATAAGTTAGTTTAAGCGGCAACTTGAAAATATTAAGTAAATTCCACATTTGTACTCAATTCAAACATGTAAAAATGTAATGCTCTAGCTTATAAGTAAATATGATTTAGGATTGTTTGTTATCTTTACAATGCATCATCATGTATCAATCCCAAATTAGAAAACCTTGTCATGTTTATTTGCTAATTTGAGTACATTTTGCAGGTGGATAAAATAACTTAATTTTACTTTTCAATGCTGTTTTTCCCAGCATGCAACGGGTTAGAATAATTAATGAGCTTGCATGGTTTCAGTTTGCAAGTTTATTTACACCGTTTTTGATTGTTGATTTGTTTTTATGTTTGGCAACTTGTTTTGTGAAGTGTGAAGTTCATTTTCGACTTCAAATTACTTGTTCATGATCAAAACAAATTCTGTGTATTGCTACCGTCATCGTGTTGTTTGCACCAAGTGTTCACATCTGAGTGCGTAGCCCTACATATCATTTATATTGCCAGTAATTTAAGGTGATGTTGTCGAATAGACTACATAGCATGCATTAAGCTTTCATATGTTATCTGGTAAATGATTTAAACGTTTTAGTGAGGAAAGTTAAAAATTGGAAATTTTTACTGATTTTATTCAAGTACAATGTACATCAGATTTGTAAGTAAAAGTTACTCTACTAACCGAAATGTTTAAGTTAAATTTACTCACTCACTTTAATCATTATGTCATGAAGTTAAGTAGATTTTACTTAATTTTATACAATTGCAATTTTCTTAGAATAACTATGTGCAAAAACTTAATACAAATTAAGTAAATCTTACTAGTCATTTTATTTTTCTTCAGTGTAGCCCAGGATATACCATACGACAAAATAAAGGCAAATTTCATTCTGAATCGAAATTTTCCTCACATTTTACTCTTGTGGTGATGTAAACATGTTGTCTTTATGACTTGCTAGTCATATCTGATAATTGCTAGTACTAATGTTTTCTTTATTATAGTTAGCTGATTCTACAGTAACCATCTGAAATAAATAAAAATTAAAAAAATTGGCAGCATTTTACTATTTACCTTCCGTACATTTTTAAGGCTTATTTTTGTGTGTGATTTAAATAATATTGAATATTTGGGCAACTTCCACAAAAAATGTGTTTGATAAAATACACAGTACACAGTATTCTATTATTATGGGCCAGAAAAATTCTATGTATCAATGTACTGTAAGTGTGGATGGGTTGACAAATAGTATTTATATATATATATATATATATATATATAAAATTTTTGCAGCGACTTTTAATCTACTGGTGTCAAGAATGTTTTGCACTCCTGTTCTTCTGTAATTCCAGGGTTGTTGTTGCATTTGCAAGTAATCAAACTGCTCATCTGTTTCTCATGGGTGAGGAATGCAGTTTATGTGATTGTGTGTTTTGTCATCTTAGTATTGAAGCCGCGGTGGCAGCGTTTTCTCAGGCTCGGGCACCGGGAATCTATAAAGGAGATTATCTGAAGGAGCTCTTCCGTCGCTATGGTGATGTAGAGGACACCCCACCTGCGCCTGCCCTCCCTGAGTGGTGCTTTGATGAAGAGGAGGATGAAGGTGTGGATGATGATGGAAACACCATCAATCAGGCGGCGGAGCCCAGCTCCTCACACTCCACTCACGGCAAAAAGAAGAAGAAGGAACGACTGAAACTGGCGAGTAATCAAACTCATATCAACATTTCATCACTTGAAGCTTGTGCTAGTTCTGATTCAGTTGGTTTGAAGTCCTTTATTTATACTCATAAAGGAAAATCCCACTTAAAGTATTGGTTAACCCAAGAAATGAAAGATCTGTCAAGTACTTTCAAGTACAGGTTTTTTCAAACCTGTATGGTGTTATTGTCTGTGGATCATAGTGACCACATCTTTCAAGCTCCAAAAAGGACAAAAAGCACCATAAAAGTAGTTCATATGACATCATGTGCTATATATCAAGTTTTCTGAAGTCAAACGATAGTTTTGTGTAAGGAACAGACCAAAATTTAAGTTGCTATTCACGGAAAATTTTCCCATCTGCCTAATTTAAATAATTTTAAATCTAAAAATGACTGCATCAAAAATTGCTGACTACAGAAAATAATTATGACCTATCTCTCAGTTTGTAAACACAAACAAAAATCGTGTTTATAGTAAAGCACTTATAATGTAAGTCTATCACACTAGTCTTACACCAACACGTGTAACAGTGTGAATTACATGTTTGAAACATTTATTTGTGGTGCTGCACACTTGCTCTATAGACTTCCTTTATAAGTGTATTACTGTAAATGCATTTTTCAGTCATTTATGCATACTGGGGCATGAGCTGAAATTTTTCTGTAGTAATTGACAGCATGGCACAAATGCTGCACATATACATTTGATTGTTTAATACCAGGAACATTGCTTTTAGTATTCTGGGCATCATGTTCCTTTCCATTGTGAATGTCAGTCATGATCTGTGCAGTTAGTGTGCGGGTAGGGTAGACATGACAGGCAGTCTGAAGTGTTGTTTATGTATGTTGTGTCTCAGGGGGCTGTGTTTCTGGAGGGGGTGTCCGTCAAAGGAGTCTCTCAAGTCACGTCACAACCCAAACTCGGCGAGATCCAGCGAAAATGCCAGGAGTTTTCTGAGTGGGACAAGTGAGTGTGTGCGTGTATGTGTGTTTGCACGTGTGGGTAAGTGTGTTTTATCGCCTATGGATCCCTTCCAGCTGTGAGCCTGTGTGACTGATGTGTGAAATAGAAAACTTGTAAATCACAATCGTACTGCTGATGTGTGTACATCACATTTATTGGGTACAAAACATGGACTGAAACTCTTAATGTAAAGAAGGAATTTTAAGATGTTTTATTTTCTATTAAAGGGGTCGTGACATGAGGAATCAAATTTTCCTTGATCTTTTGACATTTATATATGCTGTAATATAATATAATATCCAAAAATCCAAACATTTTAAAATAATTTTAAAAAAGGCATGTCGTGACCCCTGTAAAGCTGAAGAGTGTAATTTATGTGGCACCGAACGGAATGGCAAAAATAAACAGTCTTCGAGCAAACAGGTAATTCCGCCCCCAACTCACGCCATTACAAGATTTAATCATGAACTTCTGTAAGACAAAGTGAACATGTAACAACAACAACAAAACACCATCTTTTTAATTATTTAGTGAACAAATAAACATGACTTGGATACCTGGTTTCATGCAGGTGCTTAAAACAGTCAAATGCATAGAAAGGAAAACATGCATCTCACACACTTCCGTAGATTGCAGAAATCATTTATATATATACACAGCCATGCTGTTCTTCAGGTTAAATATTGCAGGTAGACCGAACATTGCTATTTACATAATGGATCTTGCCAGCTGCAGCTACATGCAGAAGCATACTCCCTCATGTCTTAGTATTTAGAAACTCACAATAATATTAAAACCCTCTTTGAAACAATGATAGCAAAAGTTTATTCAATAGAAACTAAATAAGAGCTATCTCTGGTCTAAGAGCTATGCTATCTCTGGTAAACTGCTGTTGATTGAGCTTAACTTGTATTGAACCCCGAATATTCCTTTAAAAAAAAAAAAGAGAGAGAGATCTGTTGTAGACAATCAGAGAAAACAATTATTGAACTCCATATTTAATCCGCACTTGATATCACCTCGTCCGCCATGAATTTTCCTCCAGCTTGGAAACACCAGTCTGTTGTGATTGGTCATGAGGATCAGTGTCGGGGACTGTTGGGTAGTAGACCGCTGGAGAGCTCGCACTGATGCGGGTCACCGAAGGGCACGTGGAGGGCGCAAAAGAGGCACTCATGTCAAATGGGACCCCTTACACTCTTGTGGACTTCGCAGGGATGAGCAAATGAAGACCACGAGACCACATCAAGTTTACCATTTGGGACAGGAGAGACATATTGTTTACAGTTTTTGAGAAAATGAACCTACAAATGGCTGCATATTAAGCTGGGATAGGAGAAAGTATTTTAACACCATAAAAGTTCAGCTTTAATTTAATACGTTTTTTAGGCTTTTACCAAAATTTTAGACATACAGTATAAAACCCTTTTGGTGTGATTTTATTTTCTAGCCATAAACGTAAATAAATCTAACAGAAAATAAATAAATAAATAATAAAAAATTCATTATATTTTTAACATTGAAATCTACAAAATTCTATAGATGGTCGCAATTAACAGAGTTGAATATTTATCCTCAAATAAGTTCAGTCATGACAACTCGCTGAAAAAGAATTTATGTTATAATGGATATGACAAGTTGGAAGGTTTGTACTTGGCGGGCTAGATCTGCTATACTGCTGCTGCTGCTGTTAATCCCCTTAAAGCAGATCTAGACAGGTGATGCTGGGGAGGAGGAGGGTTTCAGAGAGAAAACTCTTACAGCTCTCTGCAGTGAAACCGGCTCATCTGCAAAAAACTGAGCAATATAAATGTTACACAAATACGCAAGTTGATTGGCTAACAGATTACATGTCAAAGGACCTATCAGCTTGCACCATGGAGTGTGTGAGCCAATTGGCTAACAGATTACTAGTTCAAAGACCAACAGCTTGCGCCATGTAGAGTTCCATGACTGCACTTAAAATCATCTACATCACTCAGTAGAGGCTAGCTAGTTTGGCAATAAATGTTGGTTTGTAGTTATTGATAAACTTATATTTTCCAATAATTAAAGAAAAAAATATATTAGTTTGATCTTTTTCCAATTAGTTTGGTAACAGTGCTGAAAGGTTGAACTTGACAAATGCAGTCAGCACTACAAATTGTTGAATACTTGTAAAAATGGAATGAGATTATTTACTTAAATTCTGCCTGTTGAAAACAGCACCCACGTGTCTTGTCATCAATAAGTTGATGAATGAAAACTCCCAGTGTGTAATTTGTGTCCCGAAATTACATTATTGTTGTTTGTGTGTGTTTGTCAGATCTGGGTTTCCTGGTGCTCAGCCTGTGTCGATGGACCGAAGGAATATTCGTCTGATAGAGCAGAATGTGTATAAGGTCAGCTGGAAGGCAGACGGGACACGGTGAGTACAATAACTGATGTCACAGTCCGTACTTAAAACAGATGAAACTGTAGTGTGAATTCGGTACCTGCACACTGTCTAACTGATAGGCCTCTTGTGGGCATGCTCTGTGAAGATTGAATTTATAAATCATATAGTAATATAACAGCTTTAAAATATATATATATAGATATATTGGGTCAGTAAGTTATTTATTAATAAATCAGTAAAAAATACTAGTAATTTTCTTTGTAATTTTATTACATTTTCAATCATATTTTTGTGCACATTTATAGTTTGTTTATTTAACAAAAGTATTTTTTTCACTGCAAGTTAACTATAATAACCTTGTTTTGGACTGAGGAGGAAGCTTTGAGTTTAAGTGAACATTAAAGTACAGTATGTCTACATAATCCCTCAAACTCTTATTTGAAAAGATCAAGAAAAATCATATGCTAAAGCATGTATTTGTGGGTCCTTTAAAAGCTCATTCGCTTTCTCTGAAGTGATGTTTTGGAATTCGTAACGGAGGCTTGTGCGCATCTTTTGAACTAGCAACGAAAGATCCTGATCCGTGGCCTAAGAAAGTAGTTTCATGCGTAAACGTGTTTTTTGTGAGTCCTTAGTTTTTCCTCATGTTTTTTTTTATTTACTTGTTCTTTGAACTGTTCTATAAAAGCAATTTCACACTTGCAAGAGTGCTGTATGGCCCTAAATCAGCACGGCTGTGATCACTTGCGACCAGATCACAATTGTGCTGATGTAGGGCCATACAGCACTCTGGCGGGTGTGATATTCCCTAGACCCTTTCAAATGATATTCAGTGTAATTGTCACGTCCTCTATTGGAGATGTTAGAGTGTAGTGCACATAGAGTGGTCATTAATGATGGTGAAGGTCATCTAATGGCAGCTCAGCCTCAGTTTGTCTGCTTTAATGATGTGAAAAGTCACTCCTGCTGTCTCATGTGCTCAAACTAGCATCAAATGTCTGTTTCAACATCATTACACTCTCATCCACTGAAGTGATCAGTTCAGTGGCTCCACAGCTGGCACCTTGTAGAATGTTTCATGTCCAGACAGCAGTGAATGAACGATGTTGTCTAAACCCATTTGAAATGAATGGCTGTTATTCTTTAATGGAGAGATGCCTGAGTCAACGACCGAGATGTTGAAAGCATGTTGTGGTTGTCTTTAACTGGAGATGTGCTCTAACAAGCCCAATATCTTGTGCTGTGGTGAACCAGCATGTATCTCTGATAGCTTTACTCTGGAGACACCCAGCAGTGCTCAATAATAATGACCACACAGCAGAGTATTAAAGGGATATTTCACCAAACATGAAAATTTTGCCATCATTTACTCACCCTCAAGCTGATGCAAACCGATGTGACTTTCTTTTTGTTGTGTGAAGAACAGACCAAAATGTAAGTTGTTATTCACATAAAATCTTCCCGTCGGTTGTAGTTTTTAAATCACATTCCTTCATTTGCATACTCAAACTTGGCACATTAGGCCAGGTTTGACATCATTGATATCAAATGCCTGTGGACCTCTTTCATGAAAAGCAAATAAACATCTTTCGGTGTAGCTAAATAGTTCATAAAACAATTCTTTACGCATATGGTGTTATCGCTCTAGTCGTGTTTCTGGAATGAAGCCCATCAAAGCCACTCGCACTAAACCTCTATTGACTCTATTGACTGTTTTTTTTTTTTTTTAAATCTTCATTATCAACATGATGTATCTGCATTTTTCTGATGGAAATGAACCACACTGCTTAATCAAAGCATAGTCATTAATCAATGAGTTAATCAGTCCTGCAGTGTAAATGCCTCTGGGATGTATTGTTATTAATCAGTGCATATCTTTTTCAGCAATGAGTTTCCGCTCATAAACAGCATAGAGCTGCTAAATCTGGCTTGGCTTGTTTATGTCATTTTCTTTCTCATGTTGTAGCCGCATGTAATCTTACAATATAACCTGTAATGTTCTGTTTTTTGAGGGGAAAACGTCTGTTATTGTTGGCTATAGCGTTATCCAGTATTGTTCTTTATTATAGGTATCACTATTATCGTCACACAGTAACTTACATATTCATGAGTGCCCCACACTGTTTGTACAATAAACATGAGTGATACCTCAAATCATGGGACTACGGTTTTCAAAATTTGATCACTTCGATGCGAACGATAAAATGTGTGAAATCACATTGAAGGATGGACCCGAGCCATATCTTGACACTAGCCGGTTGCAACAAACACGTTTTGATAAGACAACCCTTAGTAACAATTAACTTACAGTTATTACCAAATGTTGCCTTAACCAGGGTTGGGGATTAACTGAGTACATGTAATGTGTTTAACATATCTAAAATATGAAATATTAGTAACTGCATTCCATAACTGTTAAGGAAAAAAAATTGGCAATCAGAATAGTTACATTCAAACAGTATTTAGATTTATTTTATTGTCTTTTGTTTCATTTAACGTTTACTCTATTTAGCTGGAAAACATCCGAGGAGTGTTTGAACAGCGGTGAAATATTGTCTTGTGATGTGTTATGTTAGTGCAAAAAAATCATTTTATTTCGGAGTATTTTTGTCTCATTTTCCGGTATACATTTCTAAACAATCTTAAAACAAGAAGCAGAATGGCATAAGATATTAAGTCTTGTTTTCTGAGAAATTTAACAAAACTTGGTAGGGATTATGCCTAAAACAAGAAAAAACTATTTGCCAATGGGGTAAGAAAAATAAACTTGTTTTCCCTTTGAATCAGAATTTTTTTTCTTACCGCAAATTTAAGCATACATTTTTTTAAATGTTTTAGATTTATTTAAAAAAGACTTATTATTTGAAGTCATTTTGCTTCTCAAATGTATCTTGTTTGAAGAATGTTTAGACCTTTGTGTAAATTGTCATGTAAACCTTTAGCTTTATGCTAAGCTAAAATGCTTTTTCTAGCCCATAAATGCACCTGTTTCTAGGCATGATTATATTTTCATTTAGTCAATTAGCAGATGCTTTTATCCAAAGCGACTAACAAATGTCAATAATATCTTAAGTATCGCATTGCCAAGTTCTCCAAGTTGCTAGAGTAGTACAGAAGCTAGTGCAGAAGAAAAAGACAGACAAAGAATTGTGTTTATTTATTTTATTGTTAAATAGTAAGTGCAACTATATTTTTTTGATGCTTTCTATCCAGGGCTTGACATTATCTTTTGGCTCATTGCCCACTGTAGCTGGTGGTGTTCCAAAGTCATTAGCCACTCATCATTTTCACTTGCCAAAATCCCCTGGCCCACAAAAAGTGATAAAAGTAACTGGAGACTGTAACTGCGTGCATTTGTTTGAACATTTTATTTGAACAAGAATGACATGAGTTTAGCAGGACACAGGTCCAAGTAATCTGTTTGAATATATGAAAGCAAACATAACCAGTCAGAACAGGAGTAGGACAGAACAGGAGGAAAACTTTGTCAATCATTTGTCCATAATTCATGGAAGTTCTTGTCATTCAAAATTGTATTACTTATGAACGTGTTACATTTGTTCTTTGATTCTGGCATTTTTAATAATAAGGCCATTACCACAGGTAAGTCCATTGATGGCTCCTCATGACTGTGGTTAGGTCAATGTAGATAGTCTTTCTAAAACAAATAAACTATAGGATTTGTTATGGGAAAACGAATATCCTAAACACATTTAGAAACTTTAACTACAACATTCACAGTTGTATTAAAACATGTTTAGTCTAATAGATTTGTGCTTATTTAATGTGAATCTTTAAACGTTTTGTCATATTAGCTTTAAGTGTAACTGCAGTACAAAACATGAAAAGTTTTATTAAGGGTGTTGATGTGTAGATTGAAAAGTGTAATTTATGTTGGTACATGCCACTGTGTTGTTTACCCTTTTTCCTTGTCAGATGTCAAGGCTGTCTAGCTGTTTGAGATGTCTGACTTCCTTCAAAGCACTGTAAAACAATCTGTGTTAAATTTAGAATGGGTTGCATACGTTTTGTGATCTGCGCCGCAATATCGAGGGAAGCCTGGTTGAATGTGATCAGCTCTGCGCTGTCCAAGCATGCATAATGATAAATCGTGGATAATGATGGAAGCCTGAAGGATGAAGCAAAAACCCTGAAAACATCACCTGCCAAAGTGGCTAGTAACAGTGACGGAGTTTCCACCGCCGATTTCTGCCTGCATTTGGCACCAATTATCATGTTTGATAATAGGGAAAAGATGGACAGCAAAAATCCCATACTTAATGAGAATTTTGTGTTGTTTTCCTGCCAAAATATCTAAAAATCCTTAAAACTTGAGAAGCAACACTGCATAAGATATTGAGGCTTTTATTTTTTTCAGATAACATATTTTGTGAAGTGTATTTTGTCATTCTAAGTATTCCAAAGTATTTACAACCACATTGCAATGCCCTAGCAACCCCCCACCCCCACTCATGTTCTTTGCTTATTTTTATTCAGAACAGGAGCCGTGGAGCGCTCCAAATTGGCCACTTGTAAGATTCCATTTTGGTTAGGATGTTGCCTATGAAGGCATCTTCCTATACAGACAGTAGACGGGGAGGCAGCTCATTATGAAGCCCCCTCACGATGTAATGAGCCAATTATATTATCTACAGTGATTTTACTCCACACAGAAGCCGCAAAAGAGTGGCCAACATGCCTTCGGAATGAAAGTATTTACACTGAAAACACAACCGGGGAAAACAATGTAGCACACAGTCGCATGTTGATTATTGATTTGCATGCACAGTGGACCAAATGTATGACTCCCATTGATTTGCGGTACTCGCTCTGTCTTTTGTGTTTTACAGGTACATGATGTTAATCGATGGTAAAAATGAAGTGTACATGATTGACAGAGACAACTCAGTGTTTCTCATAGTAAACCTGGAGTTTCCTTTCCGGAAGGATCTACGCATTCACCTCTCCAACACGTTATTGGATGGGGTGAGTTATTTCATGCATGAAAGCCTGTTAAGGGGGTCAGAGAGTGTGGATCAGCTCTATCACTACACTGAGTGGGTGCCCACAGATTCAGTTTACATCAGACTGGTCAAAAATATGCGGTATTGTCAGCTAATGTATAGTATCTTTCTTGAAACATTAAAGTAGAAAACATGTTAAGAGCAATATCCTTTAAGATGATATTGCTCTTACAGCATTTATTAGTTCATTCTGTGAGTGTGTACTGCACAAATTTGCTTATTTGATTAGTAACCTAGAAATAGTTTAGAATCTGGAAGATTTTGTTTTATTTTGCATCATTGTTTCTTTACATCTTTCAAAATCTAAAATGTTCAGTGTATTTCAAGGTTTAAACGACTAAACAATTTCCCATGTTTTCAGCTTGTTCTCAGAATTTTTTATCCCCACTATAGAGGTCAACCGATAGTGGATTTTGCTGATACCTATAACTAGGGTGGTGCAAAAGGTCGATAACCGATTAATCGGCCAATTGTTTTTTAAAAACGATTTATAGAATCATAACAAATTTCCTTACTATAAAGAACACAGACATTGAGGCTGCAAAATGAATAAAATCCCAAAAACAGTTTATTGTGCATCCAAAATCCCAGTAATAACCAGAAAAATTAAGATTTGGTGTATGAAGCCAGACTTTTACAGTAACTATAAACAAGCCAGAAATACACTTATTTTCAAATGACAGAGACTTGGCTCTGTTACAAAGCTCTATATACTGTATGTGCATGTGTCTAAATATATATATATATATATATATATATATATATATATATATATATATATATCACACACACACACACACACACACACACACACACACACACACACTGGCGGCCAAAAGTTTGTAATAATGTTCAGATTTTGCTGTTTCGGAAGGTACTTTAATTCACCAAAGTGGTATTCAACTGATCACAAAGTATAGTCTGGACATTACTGATGTAAAAAGCAGCACCATCACTATTTGAAAAAAGTCAATTTTTAATCAAATCTAGACAGGCCCCATTTCCAGCAGCCATCACTCCAACACCTTATCCTTTCTCTAGAAACTCGTCAGTCAATCATTGTTTTGAGGAATGAAGTCTATACAATGCTTGAAATTGAAGATTTCATACAAAGGTGTACACTACAGTCTTCAAAGACAAAGGACAACTGACTCTAACAAGGACAGAAAGAGATGTGGAAGGCCAGATGTACAACTAAACAAGAGGATAAGTACATCAGAGTCTCTAGTTTGAGAAATAGACGCCTCACATGTCCTCAGCTGACAGCTTCATTGAATTCTACCCGCTCAACACCAGTTTCATGTACAACAGTAAAGAGAAGACTCAGGGGTGCGGGCCTTATGGGAAGAATTGCAAAGAAAAAGACACTTTTGAATCAGAAAAACAAAAAGAAAAGGTTAGAGTGGGCAAAGAAACGCAGGCATTGGACAACAGATAATTGGAAAAGTGTGTTATGGATCTTAACCCCATTGAGCTTTTGTGGGATCAGCTAGACTGTAAGGTGCGTGAGAATGCCCGACAAGACAGTCACATCTATGGCAAGTGCTACAGGAAGTGTGGGGTTAAATGGCATCTGAGTATCTGGACAAACTGACAGCTAAAATGCCAAGGATCTGCAAAGCTGTCATTGCTGCACGTGGAGGATTTTTTTTATAAGAATGCTTTGAAGTAGTTTAATTGAATTTTTTTTTCAAATTGTAATAGTAATTTCTCACATTATTAATGTCCTGACTGTACATTGTGACCAGTTGAATGCCACTCTGGTGAATAAAAGTACCATTTTCTTTCCATAAGAGCAAAATCTGTACATTATTCCAAACTGTTGGCCACCAGTGTAGGAGTAATTCCACCTCTGAATGGCTCAAAAGATGCTTAATTTAAGTTTTGGAGTGGCCTAGTCAAAGTCCTGACTTGAGCCCGATTGAGATGCTGTGGCAGGACCTTAAACGGACTGTTCATGCTCAAAAACCCTCCAGTGAGGCTGAACTCAGGCAGTTCTGCAAAGAAGGGTGGGACAAAATTCAGTGAAAGACTGAATATATATATATATATGTGTGTGTGTGTGTGTGTGTGTGTAATATATATATATATATATATATTTATTTTATTTTTTATATATACACACACCTGTGTATATTCACTAGATGAAAGTGTTTCGCCAAATGAGGTTTATATGGTGTCGGCAACAATCGATAGTTCCAAAAAGCAATTATCGGCACTGATTAATCTGTAAAACTGATATATCGGTCTACCTCTATATACTGTATAAACCTAATGATTCTAGTCTTTGATTTGTGTGTGGTTGAGCTTTTAAGCTAATTGTATAAATTTGGCCATTACATTTTTTTTTTAAATAATTTAGCTCATTGGGTTTTATATTTGATTGTTTTGGTAATTGTTTTCTACTTTTATGAATTTGTAGGAGATGATTATCGACAAAGTGAATGGTCAGCCTGTCCCACGTTATCTCATCTACGACATCATTAAATTTAATGTGAGTACCTTTCGGCAACAGTAACAAAAACACGCCTGTTTGTTCTTGATTTAATTTAGAAAAAAGCTGTTGGCAGAAACCCAAATGCAAAAGCACATAACAGGAAGAACAGAAGGAGGTATTTTACCAACCATAAATAGAATACTTTACCCAAAAAACATTCCATGTTGACTAAATTCTATTAAAAGTGTGGGTCAGTTCTTAATTTTGTGTCTTATGTTTGAAAGAGAATGCAAAGGTATACCAGCATTTTTTCTGCACTTTTTTTCCTCTCCAGAGTTCTGCTGAATAAATGATATACTGTAGATCCTGGCATTCACGTGGCAAACAGTCTTCATTTGAAACAGGACGCTTGAATTGGTTTTGCTTCGTTACCGTAGCGGAAAGCCATTTTTCAAAAAAGGAGCTTGTAAACCTTCATTTGTAAGATTGATGCCACAGCAGCCAGCATGTAAATACAGACGACACATTTATTGCGCCTGTCTAATGATGTGCCAAATGCTGGCTTCTATCAAATGACTAATATTCAAACATATATACTGCTCACATATTTTCTGTGTTCCATCAGCTTTATTTATTAAGTTTGTCTATGATATACGAGTATATTAAACACTAATACAGATATATCTCTTAAAAAATATTGACCCATCAAGGCCAGATCTCATTTAAAAGCGTGTGTGTATTGGAGGTAGATTATCGATCTAGAAGTGGCTGGCCACACATTCATCCCTTATTCCTTCCATGTAATATTATTTATATGCAACAATCGTAATCCTTTAATTGTAACTCGTCCTATGGAAATTAATTTTAACTGAAATCCTGAAGCTTGTAGAGGAGATGTGTGCTATTATTTGTCTAAGTGATCACACATTTTGTCCTGGAAATAGTCCTGGTGGATGATAAAACTCCAGAGAAACTGATAATTTTGCAGTGGTCTCTTAATTTTTTCCAGAGCTGTATTTTAAGTTGGATCTGTGAAATAACTGGGGGCAATAGTAACACACTGAATTTCTTCAATTACACAACTTCGACAACATGCTCGGTATAAATCTACTCAAATACTCTCAATAATAATCCAATGTTATATCTTAGATGTCCAGAACAAAATATGACATCCAGCAGGAAAAGCATGCTAAACAAATCATCATAAAATAAGTTTTCGACTATTGATGGTAAAATGTGATATATCTTCGCAAAGATGAGAATCTTAGATTTCTATTGACGCCTACATTGAGCTACTAGTCTACTCAGAGGACGAGATATTCAATGAAACAATGAGGGTGGTGCATGAACTGTAAATTAGACTGAATGTCTATGGACGAGCACATCTGTGAGGGCTAAAATGCATTATAGTGCCACCTACATTTCAGATCTGTATATTGTGATAGAATATGAAAAAATTATTTTTTTAGCACGTGCTGCCATCTAGTAGAATGAAATAAGACTTTTCAAAGTGAGATGGAGTGAACAGAACCATAATTACATGCTTACAAAGTTGGAAAAAAAAAATAGAAAAAAAAATCTATATATCATAAGATACATACAGTATTATTTATGAATAATTGGAGTCTTTTTTTTATTATTATTTGGGGGTTTTCTGAAAAATATTTGACCATTTTTTTGCTATTAGTCCACAGTGTGTGTGAATGGTGTACTTTTAAATTTGAGTATGAAACATTGCCATTTTTTTTTTTTTTTACATACAGTGTTTCAGTTGAAATTTAATTTATTACTACTGACAGTCATGTGAGAGAAAAAAGGTTTGAACATCAACCATAACAAAACTGACACTGATTCACGCTTCTGTTTACAAATTTGAAGGCTGCTTATTGGATCAATAAAAGTAAACATCATATTAAGGCCTCAATATACTTCATCCGAAATCGAAGAACGAATGGGTGTGACGTAATTTAGAACAAAATCTGGCCAAAAATAAGGTGTTTTTGAGTTCGTTTAGGTGGTGCGTAACAGCTCGCCAGGGGTAACTTTTAGGAAAACTTCTGAATGGCTGCTAAACACCTTACTGTCATTGGTCCACATCATCAGTAGGTGTGACCAAGAGCTCCACTTACCTTGAGGCCGACAGCTAATTCTGTTTACGTTCTTCAGTCAGTCAAAATCAGTCAACATGAACAAATCGGCATGTAGAGGTAATAGCAAGCTGGTGCAAAGGTTACTACATCTGTACGATCACTCACGTAGAGAGATTTTACAAGAACATGTCATGGGATTTGTTTTTTGTTTATTTTGTCTACAAAAGGAATCAAATCTACTCAAATACTCTCAAGTGCCCATTCACTCATGTGCCATCTGCAGCGAAAGCCATTCACACATCTGCCCAAAATAAGACATGCCTCTCTTATCGTCATTCTTTTGTCAGTTTTTCCTCCTTTAACACTCTTCTATACACCCACTTTGTAGTAGTATCATCATAAATTACAATAACAGAGTGTAATAATATTATGTTGCCGCATATCGTGTTGTTAGCTCAATAGCTACATGAATTCAGAATCTAAACATGACAAATAAAACATTTCTACTGCATATATATTACTTCAAATAATCATCAAGTGGTTAAAACACTGTCTTTTACTGAATTCATGTGAATTCTACTCATAAAATGAGGCATTGATAGCACATTTCGTCATATTAGTTAAGGTTTTACATGTCGTCTTTAGCATCCTCATATTTAAAAATACCTCTATACGCCGTCCCACAGAGGTGTGGCGGGTGTCTGAATGTTCGCAAACAGTAAACCATTGCTCAGCTGTTTCTAACTTCTTTTTACCCCTGAACAAAGAACGAAGAAGAACTTCTACGGAAGTATATCGAGGCCTTTATTTGACCACACATTACTTTACAGATAGCTTACCACCTACTAGCTAAGTCTTACGTCCCAAATGAAGTGAGACACAGCTGGTGCAACCCTACCCAGAACACCTCCGCATTATGGTTGTCAGTTTGCACGAGCAGTCTCACCT
This sequence comes from Myxocyprinus asiaticus, assembly GCF_019703515.2. Lineage (NCBI taxonomy): Eukaryota > Metazoa > Chordata > Actinopteri > Cypriniformes > Catostomidae > Myxocyprinus > Myxocyprinus asiaticus. The sequence goes on along the minus strand of NC_059368.1, from coordinate 43,231,256 downwards.
CACACATTTTCTTCAAAATATCTAAACATTTGGTTATATAATGTAGTGTTTAATAAGAGTAGTCCCTGTGATGTGAAGATTTAATCTTGTCCTCTTAGACCTGTGCGGCATATGGTTCATCAACAAAGAATTGTCGCTTTACTCGTAGTTGTCCATGACCTCCCGCTGGTCTTATGAAGACCCCTGCTGTTGTCTGGCCCACTGTTGCTCTGTTTCTGTTGCGTTTGCCCTGTTGGACTTGGCAGATGATACTTTACCATTGCTATCGTTTGATGACCAGCCAAATCCACTGAAATTATAGTTTTGTCTTGCTTTGCTTTTTTCCATGACTCTTCTTTGGGGTTTTATTGGTGATTATTGGGTAATATTGTCTAGGCATGTGCAAAACTCTGGTCTGGGACACCGCAAACACACAAGCGAAGTGATGCAAACAGTAAAGTGGCCCAGTACTGTTATACTAAATATCAGCACTCTTAAATTTCTACATGACCTATAAGATTGGGGAGTGGGAATAACTGTTGTTTGATAAATAAGAAATGTAAAACAGTTTAAGAATTAGGAGAATAATAGTTTTCTTATTTCAAAACTATTAAAAGACTATTTACATGGTTAGCAGGTTACACTTTACAGCTTTTGTAGACTGTTCAAGTTTAAATTATAATTTAGGAACTAGTAAATTAATTTGATGCATTTTCTTACATTGGCCTCATCCAAACCATTACTGTTTCACTTGGTCACAAAGGCCCTGTTCAGACCTGTTATTAACATCGGTCTCATGTAATCCGATCGCAAGTTAAAGAACACCCGCTCATTCATGGCCTCGCTAAAAGTTGCTGGCTTATTTCCGTTTGTGTTGTGTAACTTGTATGTTTCAAAATTATTATTTATTTTCCTCTACCGAGCATGTTGTGTAAGTTTAATCACTGTGAATTATCTGTTATTAAAGAAATTCAGTGTTACTATTGCCCCCAGTTATTTCATAGACCCAACTTAAAATACAGCTCTGGAAAAAATTAAGAGACCGCTGCAAAATTATCAGTTTCTCTGGATTTACTATTTATAGGTATGTTTTTGAGTAAAATGAACATTTTTGTTTTATTCTGTAAAGTACTGACAACATTTCTCCCAAATACCAAATAAAAATATTGTCATTTAGAGCATTTATTTGCAGAAAATGACAACTGGTCATAATAACAAAAAAGATGGTGTTTTCAGACCTCTCATAATACAAAAAAGGTTGATATTCATTTTTAAACAACACAATCCTAATGTTTTAACTTAGGAAGAGTTCAGAAATCAATATTTGGTAGAATAACCCTGATTTTCAATCACCTGGCTTTCATATGTCTTTGCATGCTCTCTACCAGTCTTTTACATTGCTGTTGGGTGACTTTATGTGAGTTAGTGAAGGACGCATGAATCAAGCCATGTACAAAGTTGTCCTGGAAGAAAACTTGCTTCCTTCTGCTCTGACAATGTTCCCCAACTCTGAGGATAGTTTTTTCCAGCAGGACAATGCCACACAGCCAGGTCAATCAAGGTGTGGATGGAGGACCACTGGATCAAGACTCTGTCATGGCCAGCCCAATCTCCAGACCTGAACCCCATTGAAAACCTCTGGAATGTGATCAAGAGGAAGATGGTTGACCACAAGCTATCAAAGCCGAGCTGCTTTAATTTTTGCACCAGGAGTGGCATAAAGTCACCCAACAGCAATGTGAAAGACTGGTAGAGAGCATGCCAAGACGCATGAAAGCTATGATTGAAAATCAGTGTTATTCCACCAAATAGGCTCCTTGCGTGATGCGTACAGGAGACTTAACTTACAATTTTCAATAAAGTTTGACGTTAGCATGTTTCTAAGCTAAGAATACAGAGGATGTGTTCTTGTGCCCTCCAATGCTATTTTTTAAATTGTTGTACCATGTTAACATTTCTCACGACTTGTCCACCATCTTGGTACAGTGTGTTCTGGGATTGCCTTCACTATGAAGGACACATGTGATGCTGCCTTATAATTTGCCTTAATTTGCCAACAATAGATTTGGCAACACTGCCCTATTTTTGTTTGTCCATGTGTACATGTGTCGGATGGACACTTTTGGAGCAAGGTTACGACACATTTCTGGTTTTTAACGTATTGTGCCATAAATCTCACATTTCTAGACATTGTGTCAAGTTAAAAGTAGTTTGAAACTTCGAAAAACACGCATTGAGGCCCGTGCATGTTGTACTCTGTCCAGCTGTCTTTGAATGTAGCCCTATGGAGAAGGTTCCTAACTCATCTCATGATTATACATAGCTATTTGTACATCAGTATTTGTAACATTTAAATTTAAATTTTTGTACATTTTGTTTGTTGAAGCTACATATCACAGCACATCTCAACAGTTACATAGATGTGTTTTACGTCCTTATGTCTTCCGAGTTCGCTCTTTCAAGGTAGTTAGGCAAGACTATTTTACCAAGAACGAGAACGCGTTCTTAGCATTGAGAAACACCCAATAAGCATTCGACATAACTGGCATAAAACTTGTATCTTAATGCTTCTTGAGGCGGCAATTTTTTAATCATATAAATAAAGGAACCGATGCAGGCTGACAGTTATGGCGGGAGCCAAGGAGGATGGAGACAGAGATTGTATTTGATTGAATAAATATACTGTTTAATCTGCAAGTTATGCACGCTTCATTGTGATCATCATGCTCGCTCTTATTTGTGTGAGATGACAGAGCAGAACAATCTGAAGTGTGCAGCACATGTATTTATTTTATTTAATCATCTTTATGGGGATTAATAATCACACTGGGCCATGTAGTGAACTGCTTATATTACTGCATGTAGTGAAATGACTCCTGTGGCAGCAGGAGTCATTCAGGTTCCTGAGCACTACCATCTCACAGGACCTGAAGTGGGAGACCCACATTGACTCCATTGCGAAAAAGGCCCAGCAGAGGTTGCACTTCCTTCGCCAGTTGAGGAAGTTCAACCTGCTACAGGCGCTGCTGATACAGTTCTACTCAGCAGTCATCGAGTCTGTCCTCTGCACTTCAATAACTGTCTGGTTTGGTTCAGATACGAAATCGGCTACAAAGACTACAAAGGACAGTTTGAACTGCTGAGAGGATTATTGGTTACCCCCAGCCCTCCCTTCAAGAACTATACACTTCCAGAGTGAGGAAAAAGGCTGGAAAAATCACTCTGGACCCCACTCACCCTGCCCACTACCTTTTTGAACTGTTTCAGGGCTCTGAGCACCAGAACCATCAGGCACAGGAACAGTTTTTTCCCCCCAGGTTATCCATCTCATGAACAGTTAAAACTGCTCAACTGAGCAATAATTAATGTGCAATACACAGCTTAGTCTTTTTATATTATCCAACACATCCAACCTCTTCTGCCATTACATTCCCTTGCACTGTATATAACCGATTTGTATTTAGATTTGCACTGTGTCTGAGTATGTCTGTGTGTGTGTGTGTGTGTGTGTGTATGTATGTATGTGTGTATGTATGTGTGTATGTATGTGTGTATGTATGTGTGTATGTGTGTGTGTGTGTGTGTGTGTGTGTATATATATATATATATATATATATACAGTGTGTGTATATACAGGTGCATCTCAATAAATTAGAATGTCGTGGAAAAGTTCATTTCAGTAATTCAACTCAAATTGTGAAACTCGTGTATTAAATAAATTCAATGCACACAGACTGAAGTAGTTTAAGTCTTTGGTTCTTTTAATTGTGATGATTTTGGCTCACATTTAACAAAAACCCACCAATTCACTATCTCAAAAAATTAGAATACATCATAAGACCAATAAAAAAACAATTTTTAGTGAATTGTTGGCCTTCTGGAAAGTATGTTCATTTACTGTATATGTACTCAATACTTGGTAGGGGCTCCTTTTGCTTTAATTACTGCCTCAATACGGCGTGGCATGGAGGTGATCAGTTTGTGGCACTGCTGAGGTGGTATGGAAGCCCAGGTTTCTTTGACAGTGGCCTTCAGCTCATCTGCATTTTTTGGTCTCTTGTTTCTCATTTTCCTCTTGACAATACCCCATAGATTCTCTATGGGGTTCAGGTCTGGTGAGTTTGCTGGCCAGTCAAGCACACCAACACCATGGTCATTTAACCAACTTTTGGTGCTTTTGGCAGTGTGGGCAGGTGCCAAATCCTGCTGGAAAATGAAATCAGCATCTTTAAAAAGCTGGTCAGCAGAAGGAAGCATGAAGTGCTCCAAAATTACTTGGTAAACAGGTGCAGTGACTTTGGTTTTCAAAAAACACAATGGACCAACACCAGCAGATGACATTGCACCCCAAATCATCACAGACTGTGGAAACTTAACACTGGACTTCAAGCAACTTGGGCTATGAGCTTCTCCACCCTTCCTCCAGACTCTAGGACCTTGGTTTTCAAATAAAATACAAAACTTGCTCTCATCTGAAAAGAGGACTTTGGACCACTGGGCAACAGTCCAGTTCTTCTTCTCCTTAGCCCAGGTAAGACGCCTCTGACATTGTCTGTGGTTCAGGAGTGGCTTAACAAGAGGAATACGACAACTGTAGCCAAATTTCTTGACACATCTGTGTGTGGTGGCTCTTGATGCCTTGACCCCAGCCTCAGTCCATTCCTTGTGAAGTTCACCCAAATTCTTGAATCGATTTTGCTTGACAATCCTCATAAGGCTGCGGTTCTCTCGGTTGGTTGTGCATCTTTTTCTTCCACACTTTTTCCTTTCACTCAACTTTCTGTTAACATGCTTGGATACAGCACTCTGTGAACAGTCAGCTTCTTTGGCAATGAATGTTTGTGGCTTACCCTCCTTGTGAAGGGTGTCAATGATTGTCTTCTGGACAACTGTCAGATCAGCAGTCTTCCCCATGATTGTGTAGCCTAGTGAACCAAACTGAGAGACCATTTTGAAGGCTCAGGAAACCTTTGCAGGTGTTTTGAGTTGATTAGCTGAGTGGCATGTCACCATATTCTAATTTTTTGAAATAGTGAATTGGTGGGTTTTTGTTAAATGTGGGCCAAAATCATCACAGTTAAAAGAACCAAAGACTTAAACTACTTCAGTCTGTGTGCATTGAATTTATTTAATACACGAGTTTCACAATTTGAGTTGAATTACTGAAATAAATGAACTTTTCCACGACATTCTAATTTATTGAGATGCACCTGTATATATATATATATATATATATATATATATATATATATATATATATATATATATATGATATATATATATATATAGATATATATATATATATATAGATAGATAGATAGATAGATAGATAGTCTATTGTGTATTCTATATATACTTTTTTCTTTTCAATATGTATTTATTTTTTATTCCATTTTTAATTATTTTTTAAAAGTCTTGTTGCTGTTTTGTATTGTTGTGTACTGGAAGCTTCACCAAGACAAATTCCTTGTATGTGTAAGCATACTTGGCAATAAAGCTTATTCTTATTCTGATTCTAATATGCCATTATAATCAGGGTTCCCACTCTTTTCGAGGCACAATTTTCCAGGACATTTTATGTGCCCAACAAGTGTAACATTTAAGCAAATATACGTGCGTCCATTTAAATAGAGATTTTATTTTGGCGTTTCTGTGTGTTTTTGATGGTAGTCTCTCACCTCCAGATACAGTGCATCTGGAAAGTATTCACAGCGCTTCACTTTTTCCACATTTTGTTATGTTACAGCCTTATTCCAAAATGGATTAAATTCATTATTTTCCTCAAAATTCTACAAACAATACCCCATAATGACAATGTGAAAGAAGTTTGTTTGAAATCTTTGCAAATTTATTAAAAAGAAAAAAAGAAAACAAAATCACATGTACATAAGTATTCACAGCCTTTGCTCCATACTTTGTTGAAGCACCTTTGGCACCAATTACAGCCTCAAATCTTTTTGAGTATGATGCTACAAGCTTGGCACACCTATTTTTGGGCAGTTTCTCCCATTCTTCTTTGCAGGACCTCTCAAGCTCCATCAAGTTGGATGGGGAGCGTCGGTGCACTGCCATTTTCAGATCTCTCCAGAGATGTTCAATCGGGTTCAAGTCTGGGCTCTGGCTGGGCCACTCAAGAACATTCACAGAGTTGTCCCGGAGCCACTCCTTTGTTATCTTGGCTGTGTGCTTAGGGTCGTTGTCCTGTTGGAAGATGAACCTTCACCCCAGTCTGAGGTCCAGAGCACTCTGGAGCAGGTTTTCATCAAGGATGTCTCTGTACATTGCTGCATTCATCTTTCCCTCGATCCTGACTAGTCTCCCAGTTCCTGCCGCTGAAAAACGTCCCCACAGCATGATGCTGCCACCACCATGCTTCACTGTTGGGATGGTATTGGCCAGGTGATGAGCGGTGCCTGGTTTCCTCCAGACATGACGCTTGCCATTCAGGCCAAAGAGTTCAATCTTTGTTTCATCAGACCAGAGAATTTTGTTTCTCATGGTCTGAGAGTCCTTCAGGTGCCTTTTGGCAAACTCCAAGCGGGCTGTCATGTGCCTTTTACTGAGGAGTGGCTTCCATCTGGCCACTCTACCATACAGGCCTGTTTGGTGGAGTGCTGCAGAGATGGTTGTTCTTCTGGAAGGTTCTCCTCTCTCCACAGAGAAACACTGGAGCTCTGTCAGAGTGACCATCGGGTTCTTGGTCACCTCCCTGACTAAGGCCCTTCTCCCCCGATCGCTTGGTTTGGCCGGGTGGCCAGCTCTAGGAAGAGTCCTGGTGGTTCTTCCATTTACGGATGATGGAGACCACTGTGCTCATTGGGACCTTCAATGCTGCAGATATTTTTCTGTACCCTTCCCCAGATCTGTGCCTCAATACAATCTTGTCTTGGAGGCCTACAGACAATTCCTTGGACTTCATGGTTTGGTTTGTGCTCTGACATGCACTGTTAACTGTGGGACCTTATATAGACAGGTGTGTGCCTTTCCAAATCATGTCCAATCAACTGAATTTACCACAGGTGGACTCCAATCAAGTTGTAGAAACATCTCAAGGATGATCATTGGAAACAGGATGCACCTGAGCTCAATTTTGAGTGTCATGGCAAAGGCTGTGAATACTTATGTACATGTGATTTTAAAAAAAAAATATATATATATATATTTTTTTTATAAATTTGCAAAGATTTCAAACAAACTTCTTTCACGTTGTCATTATGGGGTATTGTTTGTAGAATTTTGAGGAAAATAATGAATTTAATCCATTTTGGAATAAGGCTGTAACATAACAAAATGTGGAAAAAGTGAAGCGCTGTGAATACTTTCCAGATGCACTGTATCTGAAGGTGAGAGACTACCATCAAAAACACACAGAAACGTCAAAATAAAATCTCTATTTAAATGGACGCATGTATATTTGCTTAAATGTTACACTTGTTGGGCACACAAAATGTCCTGGAAAATTGTGCCTCGAAAAGAGTGGGAACCCTGATTATAAAGGCATATTAGAATCAGAATAAGAATGAGCTTTATTGCCAAGTATGCTTACACATACAAGGAATTTGTCTTGTTGAAGCTTCCAGTACACAACAATACAAAACAGCAACAAGACTTTTAAAAAAATAATTAAAAATGGAATTAAAAATAAATACATATTGAAAAGAAAAAAGTATATATAGAATACACAATAGACTATCTATCTATCTATCTATATATATATATATATATATATATATATATATATCACACACACACACACACACACACACACACACACACACACACACATACATACATATAAATACACACACACACACATACATACATACATACATACATACACAGACATACACATACATAGTGCAAATCTAAATACAAATTGGTTATATGCAGTGCAAGGGAATGTATTGGCAGAAGAGGTTGGATGTGTTGGATAATATAAAAAGACTAAGCTGTGTATTGCACATTAATTATTGCTCAGTTGGGCAGTTTTAACTGTTCGTGAGATGGATAGCCTGGGGGGAAAAAACTGTTCCTGTGCCTGATGGTTCTGGTGCTCAGAGCCCTGAAACAGTTCAAAAAGGTAGTGGGCAGGATGAGTGGGGTCCAGAGTGATTTTTCCAGCCTTTTTCCTCACTCTGGAAGTGTATAGTTCTTGAAGGGAGGGCTGGGGGTAACCAATAATCCTCTCAGCAGTTCGAACTGTCCTTTGTAGTCTTTGTAGCCAATTTCGTATCTGAACCAAACCAGACAGTTATTGAAGTGCAGAGGACAGACTCGATGACTGCTGAGTAGAACTGTATCAGCAGCGCCTGTGGCAGGTTGAACTTCCTCAACTGGCGAAGGAAGTGCAACCTCTGCTGGGCCTTTTTCGCAATGGAGTCAATGTGGGTCTCCCACTTCAGGTCCTGTGAGATGGTAGTGCTCAGGAACCTGAATGACTCCTGCTGCCACAGTGCTGTTTAGAATGGTGAAGGGGAGGTGGGGGGCAGTGTTGGGGAGTCCACAATCATCTCCACCGTTTTGAGCGTGTTCAGCTCAAGGTTGTTTTGACTGCACCAGACAGTCAGCTGTTTAACCTCCCTTCTGTATGCAGACTCATCGTCATCTCGGATGAGGCCGATGACAGTGGTGTCGTCTGCAAACTTCAGGAGCTTGACAGAGGGGTCCTTGGCGATGTAGTCTTTGGTGTAGAGGGAGAAGAGTAGTGGGGAGAGCACACAGCCCTGGGGGGCACCAGTGCTGATTGTACAGGTGCTGGAAGTGAATTTCCCCTGTCTCACAAGCTGCTGCCTGTCCATCAGAAAGCTGGTAATCCACTGACAGATAGACATGGGAACAGAGAGTTGGTGTAATTTAATCCAGAGAATAGCTGGGATGATGGTGTTGAAAGCCGAACTGAAGTCCACAAAAAGGATCCTTGCATATGTCTCTGGTCTGTCCAGATGTTGCAGGATATGATGCAATCCCATGTTGACTGCATCATCCACAGACCTGTTTGCTCGATAAGCAAATTGAAGGGGATCTAGAAAGGGTCCAGTGATGTTCCTCAGGTGGGCCAACACCAGTCTCTCAAATGACTTCATGACCACAGATGTCAGGGCGACAGGTCTGTAGTCATTAAGTCCTGTGATTTTTGGTTTCTTTCGGACAGGAATGATGATTGAGCGTTTGAAGCAGCAGGGAACTTCACACTGCTCCAGTGATCTATTGAAAAATCAGTGTGAAGATGGGGGCCAGCTGGTTAGCACAGGATCTAAGACATGCAGGTGAAACACCATCTGGGCCCTGTGCTTTCCTTATCTTTTGTTTTCGAAAGACACGGCACACATCATCTTCACAGATCTTAAGTGCAGGTTGAGTAGCAGGAGGGGGGTTGCAGGAGTTGTTGGTGTTTGTGTGAAGTGAAAGTCAGAGTGGGTGTGGGGTTTGAGATTGGGCCTTTCAAATCTACAAGAGAACACATTCAGGTCATCAGCCAGTTCTTGGTCCACCACAGGGTTGGGGGTAGGAGTCCTGTAATTCATAAGTTGTTTCATGCCACTCCACACTGATGCAGGGTCGTTAGCTGAAAACTTGTTTTTCAGCTTCTCAGAGTATCTTCTTTTAGCCACTCTGATTTCCTTATTCAGTATGTTCCCGGCCTGATTATACAAGACTTTATCCCCACCTCTGTAAGCATCCTCTTTGGCCTGACGAATCTGCCTGAGTTCTGCAGTAAACCATGGTTTGTCGTTGTTAAACGTTAAATAAGTCCTAGTAGGGATGCACATATCCTCACAGAAATTGATATATGATGTAGCAGTATCTGTGAGCATATCCAGATTGGTGTCTGCAGCCTCAAAAACACTCCAATCAGTGCAGTCAAAGCAGGCTTGTAGTTCCAGCTCTGCTTCATTGGTCCATCTCTTTACAGGCTTAGCAGATTTTAGTTTCTGTCTGTAGTTTGGAAGAAGATGAACCAGACAGTGATCAGAGAGTCCCAAAGCTGCTCTAGGGACAGAGCGATATGCATCCTTTATTGTAGTGTAGCAGTGATCCAGTATATTTCTGTCTCTGGTGGGGCATGTAATGTGCTGTCTGTATTTGGGCAGTTAAGCGTCTGTGGCCCTAGTTTTTGTGCTGTGTCCCGCACTGTTGGCACTAGTCACGTTTATGTACACGAGAGTGGCCATGATGAGCTCTGCCAATAATCCACATCTCCATCACTACTGCAGCGGCCGTCTCCATGGCAACATCTTCATATAATGCTCTGTTGTCTAGGGTGTATCATAGCACTCCAATGGGTCCACTGAGCGATGTCCCAACTTAATCAAACCTAGTCAGTATATGTAAACATTTGTATGTTTCTAAATCCGTTAATACGTAAAATGATTACGTTATAGATGCTGTCAATACGTCAATATTGTACGTTTTGGTGTCAATGCAAATGTAAGACAATGTACATTTGTTAGAACCAAACTTTACGTAAGAATACATACGAATCCTCATGAGATCACGTTGGGTTTGGCGAGATCAGGGGCTGAGGCTGCGCTCACTAACCCCTGCTGACTGTGGAAGGCAAAAAATGAAGGTGGTACTTCAAGCTTGAATTGCTTCGATGGTTTGAAAAATTATTTTATACAGAATATAGGCTACATACGGTTCAGGGGGCATGATTAATTGCGTAAATCTTTAACATTTATAATTTACATTCGCACTAAATTAATGCGTCAACAACCTTGGTTAAAAAAACATCTCGAAAGTAGGAGTAAAGGCCGGGACACACAATGTCAGGCCGTCATTAAGCGTCTGTGGCCCTAGTTTTTGTGCTGTGTCCCGCACCGTTGGCACTAGTCGAACCCCTGTCTGCGGCTTTTCGGCCAATTGAGCATGTTGAATCGGCGGCGGAGCCCGTTGGTGAGAGAGATCACTCTGATTGGCTGTTCAGCTTAGTGAACCAGTGCACGAGAAGAGAAACAGAAGTGACATTTAGTGTGGTTTCTCCCAATTTTTCGCCTCCGCCTCTTCCTTTCTACTTCCACAAGCAAAAGACCAAGGGCTGACAACAGCAGTGCCATTTGCAACTTATCAGACATATTCAAAGTGCCTATATTACGAATCCGTCTGTGGTGAGCGAGATTGGTGTGAAAATGGTAAGCAAGCACTGCTTTGTTGATGGTTTGTATATCCTCAGACTAAGCTCTTCCGGTTTCCCTTTTTTAAATGATGAATACAGACAACTGCCATCTGCTGGTATGGAGAGTTATTTCCTCTCATGCAGGCGCAAAACGTACGTGCTAGTTGGCCGTTGAGTGTAGTCTTTGTGGTGTGTTCAAGTGCAACTTTTTGGCCCAGACACCGGCGACGTGAGGCAACGCCACAGTCGGCCTTCGTCGCCGCTAGTTCTTTGATGTCACTTTGGTGTGTCTGGGCCTTAAGATTCGTTAACAAAGACCGCAATGCTGTCATGTTTCTTTGTGGACAGGTCACACGGTAAGTTGGGCTGTCAATGTAATGTGCTGATTATAAAAACAATAACACAATAAAAAATTTAAGCAATTAATCATGCCCCTGACACACTCATAAATTCCAAAATAAGGAATTTTCCAATCAATGCTATTCAAGCTAGAAATATATCCTTTGTTTTTGCCCATCCGCAATTACCACAGCTGCTATTTCCCTAGTCACATTTAGGGAAGGCAGACAGCACAAAATGAGTGAAGAGCCATTAGTGCAGGATGTGTTCTTGCGTTCAGAAACAGCAGGACACAGCACAACAGAATGGTACAGAACGCCAAGGTCTTAGGATGCTTTTTTCAAAGTTTGAAGTCTTGAGCAATAGCAAATTGTAATAGCAAATAGTCTTTAAGTTACCTTTATTTGGGGGCTTTTCTAATCAAATATGGATTTGAGGTTACTTGCAGTTAATTTGATTAATTACTAATCAAGATATCATGTAATTAATTTGATTATTTTGAATCGATTGACAGCCCTAGCAGGGCTTCAGACTGCGAATTAATGGTCACATTTGCGACCATTTTTCCTAACAGTGCGATTTAACTTTGCAAGGGGTCGCACTGATGCGGCTACAAAGTTGGCCGACTCTCTGATTATGTGTGTCATTTTTTGTTATGGATGAGAAATATCAAACAGCAAATGTTTAAAAAGTTAAACGTAGCTCTACCCATATCAGTTACCACAGCTCAATGGACAGATCAGTGCAGAGCACGTGCGTTTACACATGGATCGTTCACGAGCTCTCAGCTGCGCAAATCATCATAAACAGTGCTGTGAGAAACACGAGCTTGGTCGCGGATTAATCTGCATTGATTATTTGTTTAAAGCCTCTATGAAAACCCCTAATGTGTTGGTGATTAAACTAGTTTAAAAAAAGGCTTTGTCTTCAGATGACTGTATTGACTGTATTTTAATCAGTAAGATCCTAATGAAAGGAAACCGTGAACCCCCCGGTGTCACCAACTCGGGTGTTGTGTGCGACCATCTGTGACATCTGTGTTACTGCTCTCAAATGTTAGTCTGAGCACTGCCTAGTAGTAACTATTAGTAAACATTCACGTTGTTTTTCAGTAGAAACAGGAAAATAGGAATGGAAGTTCTAGTTGTCTTTTATGTAGACACTTTCTGCTTATCTATTTAGTCATCTTTGCATCTTATTAAGTAAAATGACTTTTTCATGTAATGTTTTGCATTATTCTGCCCTCCACTGTATTTCTATAAGCTTTCATTATTACGTTTTGATATGGAATGTGTTAGACCGGAGAGCCTCTTAAATTATAGATGAGCATTTGATTCCACTGTGGCAATTTGCACTTGAAAGTTGCCCACCGACAGTTGGGCCGCAGGTATGGCTGCATTTGCGATAGGAAACAGGGAAATTGGAAAATTGCAAATAAGTTGTAAAATATATAGTTAAATTTGATCTCTCTTTCTTGCGTCTCTCTGCTTTGGCACTCCTCTTTACCACAGAAACTTTCAGCTGTGAAAACATTTGAATATTTCATTTATATTTGAACATTAAAAATGCTCTGCATGTTTTTTTTGTTTTTTTTTAAGCTCACATTCTCTAAACATTCTCCTCCTTTTTGGTTTGAATTTTAAATGAATTTATACAGTAAATATCTTCATAAATATATTATTGTTGGTGGTGTTTTCTAATTAAAGCATGACTTATACTGTTGCTCATACTTGGGGTATTAGTATGAAACTAACAAACATAACAAATAGTTTGTGCTACAGACATGAATGATACCTCAAATCAGTAAGCTTGTTGAGAAGAGGTGTGCTATTACTTTTCTAAGTGATCAGACTTCAAGATCAGAAATCAAGCAAAAAAAAAAACAAACAAAAAAAGGCACAAAAAAATCTCTAGATGCCTATCATGGGATCAGAATGTCATGGAGACTTGGAGGCTCTTTTGTTCTGGGCCAGTAAGCAACCACCTAGCAACCACAACACCCTAGCAACAACTTAGCTATACTAAAGTTTAAGAACATTAAAGTTTACAGAGATTTAATGATAGTACTATTTTAACCTACTATATGTAATGCTGAATATAATGTACTGTATAATAATGCTATGAAGGGAATGGAGAAAATATATAAGATGGATATATAACATTAGGGGCCAATTATGAAAATATTTGTACCCTGAGAAGACACTGAACCTTTAGGACTTGAAGGGAACAAGTCTGTCAACATGAGTTCACAGATAAGATGTTTTGTGGCCTGGAAATAGAAAATACTTCTGGGTGCTGAAAAAGTATGAAAATGTTATAATCTGCAAGGGATATTTTACAGACCTTAATTTTAGGTCACCATCAACAAATAAGCAAGTTTTCACAAAATCTTTAGTCGATGCAGCTGTCTGATTTGACATACTGTAAAATACTTTAAGTATTTTAATATAAATTCTATTAATCACAATTACAATATCATGGAAAATAATGACAATTTTGATTTTTGTCATAATCGTACAAAACTGCTAACTTCTATCTGTCTGTCTGTCTGTCTGCCTGCCGCCTGCCTGCTTGCCTGTCTCTCTCTCTGTCTCTCTCATCTATCTTTCAAAACCATATTTCAGACAAGGCTTTATCAAGCCAACATCAAAGTTTGTCTACACAAACTTTACCTATTTAGTTAATTCTGTTATCCTAGTCACAGCTTTATTTGAAACGTTACGTGACTAGGTTTAAGTTGGGACATCGCTCAGCGGTCCCATTGGAGTGCTACGATACACCCTAGACAACAGAGCATTATATGAAGATGTTGCCATGGAGACGGCTGCTGCGGTAGTGATGGAGAGGTGGATTATTGGCAGAGCTCATCATGGCCGCTCTCGTGCACATAAACACACCATCCCTATGTCTTTTGCTTCAGCACGTACTGTGATCACACTTAAAGGGAACATCATGGACAATCATATTTTCTTTCTTTTTTTCTTTTTTTTTTTTTTAAAGAAAAAGGTTTACAATGGTTCCAGAAGTAGTATTTCCTTTTATTTATTTCATAGGAATTACATAAAATAAAAGAGTTCTAAGCAATGAACCAAACCAAACAGCTCCGAGGTGAATCACAACGTTACAAACTTTGATTGAAGCAAAAAAGTGTTCGAAAATCGGACAAAAAGACAAAAGTACAAGCATGTGAACTACAATCCAGTGCAGCATTGCGAATGACTGAATCGAAGTAAAAACAATGGAAATATATAAAACTATTGATTTAAAGTTGTTGATTAGAAATACAGAAACAATATATTAAAATTTTACTGCATAATATTCAGAAATGAACAAATATAGAAATAGTTTGAGAGTGTAGCAAGACAGATTTGATTGTGCCATTCACAGTGTATCATGGAAGTGGGTGGTCGCTGCAGAGCTCTTTTGGTGTGCATTGTTTGCCGCGATTCTTTGATTGGTGAATCTTTCTCTTCAGGATCATTGGTAATGTAAATCTTTACCAGTAATTCACTATTAAACATTATGGTTTTTAAAACATGAAGTTGAAATAACGTTGTCTGGTGGCTTCAACAGAAGCATATATTATTGATTAATAACCTTAGAGCTCATGCTTGGTCTTATTTAAAAGGTTTATATGTTATCGTTAAATATCAGTTCGGGGGGGGGGGGGCTGGGTAGCTCAAAGACACTGATTACCACCCCTGGAGTCGCGAGTTCGAATCCAGGGCGTGCTGAGTGACTTCAGTCAGGCTTCCTAAGCAACCAAATTGGTACAGTCACACAGGGTAATCTCCTCGTGGTTGCTATAATGTGGTTCTCGCTCTCGGTGGGGCACGTGGTGAGTTGTGCGTGGATGCCGTGGAGAATAGCGTGAAGCCTCCACACACGCTATGTCTCCGCGGTAACGCACTCAACAAGCCACGTGATAAGATGCGTGGATTGACGTTCTCCGACATGAAGGCAACTGGGATTTGTCCTCCGCCACCTGGATTGAGGCGAGCCACTACGCCACCACGAGGACCTAGAGCGCATTGGGAATTGGGCATTCCAAATTGGGGAGGAAAGGGTAGAGAAAAAAAAAAGAAAAATCAATTTGCTGTTGGAAAAAATGAATGGGATTTTTACTTCCAGAACCTGACTGTTGCGCTCTATTGTAAGTGTGCAGCCCCGTTGGACATACAGTACTTGAGGCCCAAAACCTAATTTATGCAAGTAGGCAAGTGCAGGCTGCACACCCACAAAAGAAGTTCAACTTTAAATTTGTCTCAACCCATCAACCTCTGTTCCATTTTATAGCGCTGCGTTTAGCTGTTTTCTAATGCTTTTTTTGTGAACACCCTCTACACAGATGTTCAGCATGCACATTGTGTGAATGCTATTATCTGTTAATATGAGTGCCAAAATAAACATGCAAAATTAAGCAATCAACAGGTTCTAAAGCCACTTATTGTATTGTCATTCAATGCTTTACTTCTCTGCCACAATAATCTAATGTCTTTGTATTATATTCATTTGGGGGCTTTTCTCAGCAATATTGATGTATGTGATTAATTTGATGAATTGAACAGCACATCATGTAATTAATTTGAGGAAATGTTTGAATAGATTGACTGTTCTATTGAATTGTTATTTGTTGGGTTTGTTTGGCAGGGTCAGCCCGTCGGTCAGTGTGACTTTGACAGACGTTTGCTGTGTATTGTGAAGGAGATCATCTCCCCTCGCTCTGAGAAGATTAGATTGGGCCAGATCGACAAAAGCAAGGAGCCGTTCAGCGTCAGAAACAAGCCTTTCTTCGACATTCACGCTGCACGCAAGGTATTTATTTATAAACCCCAGCGGCTCTGTGTAGAAGCGTGGAAGGAAAGCTAATGATGATGGAAGTGTTTGTGTTTACATGCACACTGTGCTCCTCTGATTTTGCTGTCTGCTAGTAAAGAGGTAAACCTGTTCAGTAACTGTTGTGACTCACGCATCTTTTAACAGCCTTTGCCACAGTGTACAATTTACTATCTTTACAATGCCTAATTTTTTTTTCCAGAACTCTTTGTGGTGATACAAATGTAGTGTATTAAATGGGGACATTTTAAACACTTAATGCATCTTAACATACTTGATTTTCTCTTTCCTTGTTTTAAGCACTATTTACTGCTAAAACATACATTAAGCATTTTCCTGCTACAGAGAAAAACAAAATATATTGAAGCGTCCATATTTTCTTTGTCCTTCAATTATAGTGCATTCATTTGGCAGCAGGCAACAAGGAAATTTAGTTCTTGCTGCTTATTGGTTTAGTACATTAAGCCATGTTAAGCTTTTCTCACATTAAACATTTTAAAATGTCCCTATAAATGTGAGTTTGAGACTGGCTCATATATGATACTGTGGCATTCCGGCACCTCTGATTCAAAGAAGAAATATTTTTTTGCTTGTTTGTCAATCCTATTTCTCAGTTCAACAGTTTATCTGTTTCACACATTCTGTCTTGAGTATGCTTGGCCAAAAAAATGTTCAAGTTCATTATGCTAGGTTCGTCAGTTGCGGCACATTCACGAGTGGCACGATTCTCTAAAGAGGCACAAGACAACGTGCCCCCCTGCATACAGACGGCGCTACGCCTCTCTATTGCTCCGCGGTCTGTACTGTTCCATGGTGAAATTTGCAACAAGCTGTTCACCCATTTCTGTCATCCACTGATTTTCAGTTGCAATTTTGCTTGGTTTATTCAAAAGCTGTATACATAAAAGGTGCATAAAGAGGTTTTGAGGGTAGGCCTTAGTACTGTTCTATGGGAATGACGAAATGATAATTTAACATTAAAAACTGCCTTATACTTATTTGTAGGGTTGTAATAAATAGTGTTCATCTAGAAACAAAGAGTAAATCAAAAGCAAAACAGTAATATGATAAATAAATGTAAAAAAAAAAAAGACTCCAAAGTAGATCAATTGGCCGTAAAGGTATAGGTTTTCTGTTGCATTCTGGATTGTATCTGCTGGAAATGTCCAGATCGGTGCATCTCTACTACTGGCTCAGAAATACTAAACACTGAAAAGGCTAGCTATATGATTGAAAGTGTACTATTCCTCTTTACCTCTTTAAGCTAGTTACCATGAAGCCAGAGCAGAACATTGTTCAATATTTCCACAAGTCAACACTATTGAGTCATTTGATCATCATAATAGTAGGGCAATCTCCAAGAAGAGGGTACAAAATAAAATAAATAAAAAACGGCTACTTTTCATGCTATATTAATCCTATGTTAGATAATAGTTTATTTCATATACGTAATATCTGTCAGTAGGGATGCCCCAATACAAATACTGCTCTCATGTTCTTGTGCTCGTAAAAATGCTCTGATACCAAAAACCGATACCATCTGATGTACGAATGTCATTCAGTAAACATTCAGCACACAAATTAAAATCACTTTATGTCCTTGTGTGATTATTAAACCGCAAAGGCTGCTAATCAGTTAGATAAATATATAGTTTGCATGTGCTGTGCGCTTCAAATGTGAGCGCTTGTAAATGTGTGGAGCCGGTGTTGTGCTGACACAGACAGCTCGTACCTTTTAGAACTCTTTGTCTCTTACACGGAAAACACCATTATGAGCATTGCGTGCGCTGTTTGTACAATTATGAGCACAGCGCTGATTCACTTTGTAGCATGAGCCATGTGCAGACTGCATTTAATTAAAAAGCAGCCTTTTGCAGTTTAATAATCACATTGGGTCATGTAGCGACCTGTTTTTCCGGAAGTGAGAAGCTACCGTCAAAAACACACGGAACAAACGGAAAGGACTTCACTCCAAAATAAAAGTTTCCACCAAAATAAAAGCTCAATTTAAATGGAAAAAGTACAACAGAAATATATCACAACTGTATAGTTATGCAATATTCACTACTAAAATAATAATAAATCAATAGTAATTGTTATATTTAGGCAATATACCATCTGTTATGTTCTGTTATGCAGCACTTAATTTGAGAAAAAGGATACAATATTATGTTAAAAATGAATTGTTCTGTTTTTATTTGATTGAAGTTTTAATGAAATCATTAATTTAGACACCATTTTGATGACAAAAAATGAAAAACTCTTGATATGGAATTCAGAAAAACAAAACCGGTATCGGCGAATACTGAAAAGGAAGTATCGTACTCACACTCGTTCTCAAAAAAAAATTGTATTGGGACATCCCTATTTGTCACTATGGAAAACATGGGATTTTATGGGAAAGAAAAGTAATAGGACATCAAAGTGTACCCTATTCATGGAAAGTAGCAAATATTCCATGGGTAGTTTTGTTGTTGGAAAATGCACATTTATTTCAACATGGTCTGGCCAAAGAAGCATTGCTTCCTCAGCTGAGTCAAGGTTGCTTCCTTGTATACATAAACATCTTTGGCAGTTTTTCATTGCCACAGTCAGTTGTTCACTGTGGGTTTGTAAGACACTGTTCTTTGTAAAGCTGTTTTGAAATCATTTGAGTAGTAAAACGCACTATAGAGGTATAGTTGAAAGGTATTTGTTCAGTGAAATGTGGCTCAGAGCTCATAGGGCTTTCAGAAGTTACAGTTGAAGTCAGAAGTTTACTTAGACTTTTAAGTGTTTTAAGTCATTAAAACAAATTTTTTAACCACTCCACAGATTTAATATTAGCAAACTATAGTTTTGGCAAGCCATTTAGGATATTTACTTTGTGCTTGACACAAGTAATTTTTTCCAACAATTATTTACAGACAGATTGTTTCACTTGAAATTGACTATCACAATTCCAGTGGGTTAGAAGTTTGCATACGCTAAGTTAACTGTGCCTTTAAGCAGCTTGGAAAATTCCAAAAAATTATGCAAAGCCTTTAGACAATTAGCTTCTGATAGGAGGTGTACTGAATTGGAGGTATACCTGTGGATGTATTTTAAGGCCTACCTTCAAACTCAGTGCCCCTTTGCTTGACATCATGAGAAAATCAAAAGAAATCAGCCAAGACCTCAGAAAATAAAAATTGTAGATCTCAAAATTTTTTGCTGCAGTAGGGACTGGTGCACTTCACAAAATAGATGGTATCATGAGGAAGGAAAATTATGTGGATATATTGAAGCAACATCTCAAGACATCAGCCATGAAGTTAAATCTCGGTCGCAAATGGGTCTTCCAAATGGACAAAGTTGTGGCAAAATTAAAAATAAGGAAAACAGAGTCAAGGTATTGGAGTGGCCATCACAAAGCTCTGACCTCAATCTGATAGAAAATGTGTGGGCAGAACTGAAAAAGCATGTGCGAGGAGGCCTATAAACCTGACTCTGTTACATCAGTTCTGTCTGGAGGAATGGGCCAAAATTCCAGCAACTTATTGTGAGAAGCTTGTGGAAGGCTACCCAAAATGTTTGACCCAAGTTAAACAATTTAAAGGCAATGCTGCCAAATACTAACAAAGAGTATGTAAACTTCTGACCCACTGGGAATGTGATGAAAGAAATAAAAGCTGAAGTAAATCATTCTCTCTACTATTATTCTGACATTTCACATTCTTAAAATAAAGTAGTGATCCTAACTGACCTAAGACAGGGAATGTTTTCTACGATTAAATGTCAGGAATTGTGGAAAAACTGAGTTTAAATGTATTTGGCTAAGTTGTATGTAAACTTCTTACTTCAACTGTATATGAAACTTTAAAGGCCACAATGCCCAAAATACAAATGAAACCAATGAATAGCGGCTACTGTAGGTGAACTTTTTGTTTTTTATTTAAATTCCTCAGTCCTTATTCAACAGAGGATTCTTCTGATATTTGTGTATAGGACATGTCGTGATCACTATATGGGATTATTACAATGAGCAAAATCTAAACAAGTATTTATATGATTTATAGTGTAATATTTTATATCTATTTACTGTGTGTTCGTGTGTGTACAGACAGACAGACAGATAGATAGTTAGATAGATAATACATTCAGTGCATTCAGAAAGTATTCAGACCCCTTAATTTTTTTCACATTTTGTTATGCTGCAGCCTTATGCTAAAATGCTTTTTTTCACATCAATCTACACTCCATACCCCATAATGACAAATCAAAACCAGATTTTTGATAACTTTGCAAATTTATTTAAAAGAAGTCTTTTTGGGTATGCAAACCTGGATTTGAGGATTTTCTCTGCAGATCCTCTCAAGCTCTGTCAGGTTGGATGGGGACCGTCGGTGGGCAGCCATTTTCAGGTCTCTCCAGAGATGTTCGATTGGGTTCAAGTGCAACTTCTGGCTGGGCCGCTCAAGGACATTCACAGAGTTGTCCCTAAGCCACTCTTGCATTGTCTTGGCTGTGTGCTTAGGGTCATTGTCCTGTTGGAAGGTGATCCTTTGGCCCAGTCTGAGGTCCTGAGCGCTCTGGTCCAGGTTTTCATTAAGGATATCTCTGTATTTTGCTGCGTTCACCTTTCCTTCAACCCTGACCAGTCCCCCAGTCCCTGCAGCTGAAAAACACCCCCACAGCGTGATGCTACCACCACCATGCTTCACAGTTGGAATGGTATTGTGCAGGTGATGAGCGGTGCCTGGTTTCCTCCAGACATGACACTTGGAATTGAGGCAAACAGTTCAGTCGTTGTTTCATCAGACCAGAGAATCTTGTTTTTCACAGCCTGAGAGTCCTTTAGGTGCTTTTTTGCAAATTCCAAGCGTGCTTTCATGCGTCTTGCACTGAGGTTGAGGCTTCCGTCTGGCACTCTGCCATAAAGCCCATATCGGTGGAATGTTGCAGTGATGGTTGTCCTTCTGCAAGTTTCTCCCATCTCCACACATGATCTCTGGAGCTCAACCAGAGTGACCAATGGGTTCTTGGTCACCTCACTTTCCAAGGCCTTTCTCCCCCGATTGCTCAGTTTGGCTGGGCGTCCAACTCTAGGAAGAGTCCTGGTTGTTCCAAACTTCTTCCATTTAAGAAATATGGAGGCCACTGTGCTCTTGGGAACCTTCAATGCAGTTTTAATTTTTTTTTGTAGCCTTCCCCAGATCTGTGCCTCGACACAATCCTGTCTCTAAGCTCTGCAGACAATTCCTTTGACCTCATGGCTTGGTTTTTGCTCTGATATGCATTTTCAGCTGTGAGACCTTTTATAGACAGGTTTGTGCCTTTCCAAATCATGTCCAATCAGTTTAATTTGCCACAGGTGGACTCCAATCAAAGTGTAGAAATATTTCAAAGATGATCCAGAGAAATGGGATGCACCTGAGCTAAATTTCAAGTGTCATAGCAAAGGGTCTGAATACTTCTGTCAATGTGATATTTCAGTTTTTTCTTTTTAATACATTTGCAAAGTTATCAAAAAATCTGGTTTTTGCTTTGTCATTATGGGGTATGGAGTGTAGATTGATGTAAAAAAACAAATATTTAAAGCATTTTAGTATAAGGCTGCAACATAACAAAATGTGAAAAAAATTAAGGGGTCTGAATAATTTCTGAATGCATGATAGATAGATAGATAGATAGATAGATACATTGATTGATTGATTGATTGATTGAATTATCTTTTTCGCCCTTTTGAAGCTTGTATAGATGTGCACCATCCAGCCATTGTATAACATTGGTGAGCAAAACGTAGGGGTCATAGGAGTTTAGACAAGGGTGAGTAAATAATCACAGAATTTTCATTTTTGGGTGAACTATCCCTTTATAAAACCAAAATGCAAAACACTTCTTGGGAAAACAAATTTTTTGAAAACCTTGTAGTTACTGAGATATAACTCTTGTTAGATCTAGCTAGCCGACTAGCCCCGATCTCTTATACCTCATGAAATTAGGGATTATTAGTGAAATGTTGTAAACTCACTGTGTATTAACATGCTCACAGATTAGAAATGCATATTGCAATGTTGTACGTCCTGGTAATTTCTCTAGGAGTTTTATTATATATTGCTATCCAGACCTGTAATGCACATTAAAACCATAGAATAAATTTAAAACCCCTTCCTGTTTTAAACCCATTACTTCTCTCACAAAGGCCAAATTATTTAAGGGGTAATTTTCTGTGAAATTAACATTTGCAAGGATTTCCCAGAAATTTCCCACAAGAACAGCTTCTGAACACGTCGGCGCTGACCATTCTGTAACCATAGTTCATTCTCTGTTCATTGTTGGCCATTAATACATTCATTTCCTCTGCTCAACCTTGCGCCATTGATGTTCAGGCCAATGTTCTGGATATCTTTGTATCTCAGCTTTGTCTTATGTAAGGATGAAGTCTTTCTGGATGAAGTCATACTGACATGCTCTGGAGATGTGAGAGGGTCATTGTTGTTATTCCAGACATCTGATGTGCACACAGGAAATGGAAAATAGTGGAATGGAGAGATTTCTAACAGTACTCAGTGTAGAATGGCATGTTTAGGATCAAAGGGCTGTTGTCCAGACATTCACTCACGAACAGACAAACATATGATTTGATTTCAGATATGGAACTCCAACCAGTTGAGCAATGATGTCAATGCTCATGAAAACAGAAGGAAAGGATGTAAAAGAGAGAACAGATGAGAGCAAGAAAGACAAAAGAATACAAACAAACAAAAATAAGTGGAAGAATAAACTAACAAAAGAAAAATGTGAATGCACAAACGAAAGAAAAAAATGGCAGAACAAACAAATGAAAGAAAGAATGTACAGAAGCAGAGTGGAAAAAGATTCTCTGCAGCACTCAGTGAAGAATGGCATCTCTACTGTGTACTGTGGTCTTCACTCATAAATGAACAAGGATCATCAGATATCCATCAGAACCCTCAACCAGTGTTCATGAGCAGTGATGTCACTTACTGTCTCAAATCCTCTTGAAAAATCTTCTACAGTCTCCTCAGCATGGGGTTGACTCTCAGAACATCTCAGTAATTTGTATACTTACAGTATATGTGGCATTTACGCTGCTCTTTATGGATATTTTGGTCATAAATATGATAATCCTTAGTCAATATGATATATATTAGTCTCGCGAAGCCAGACGTTGTACTGCAGTAGGATTGTATAGACCTTATTCACGCTAATGCCATCTTTGATTTTTAATTGTAATGACAATGAGGCTGTCAGGGATAGACTTACTGTCTCTTCAATGGTCTGAACTGCAGTTTCAAATGTTTTTGGATAGTTCCGTGGACAAAACGTTGATAAAATATCTGTCCAAGAACATTCAGTATACAAAGTTGTCCAGACAACATGAGTTGTGGAAAATCAGATGTGATCTAGGAGCTTTGTACAGCTTTATACCGTTCGTGCCATTGAAGAGAGGGTAAGTCTTTCCCTCACAGCCTCGTTATCATTCCCTTTACAAATCAAAGATGGCGCTAGCATGAATAAGGTCTTGATACCTTAGTAATGTCTTAATAAATTATCGCAATACAAGTCGTGTTGTTTGAATAATGGGCTGATTTTCATAGCTATTCTGTTGTTTTATTAATTATTTAGTTTCTAAAGATACTGTTGATAATATTATTGTTTTATTGTTATTGATTAGAATATTATTATACAACAATAATATAGTTCTGAACTTCTGTCATAATTTCTTCACTTTCACTCAATGTAGTCCAGTTTTCACAGAAAAATAAAGGAAGAATTTTCTCCAGCAAAACTAAGATTTGACTTAGTTATGTCTACTGTAACAAAAAATAAATAAATAAAAATAACAATTAGCATGGAATCTAATAAATAAGTAGTCATGTGCTCCACAATACTGAAATTTGACACTTGGATGTTTTTTTCACTCTGTTTGTTTCAGGGGTCTCAGTGTGGTTCACTGGTTTTTGTAAGTGCTCCAAACAAACCCAAAAATTTAACAAAAATAAAGAGAGAGAACAAACTAAAAAATAGAGAAACGATAAGAGAATGAACAAACAAAAGACAGAAAAATAAAAAGACAAACAAAAGGTGAATGAACAAAAGAGAACAAACAAACAAAAGAATGGGCAAAATGACAGAGTGAAAATAAAAAAAGAATGAATAAAAGAATAAAAAGGAAGAAAATGGCAAACAAGCAAAAGATTGAATGAAAGAACAAAGATACAAATGAACCAGTGTACAATGTACACAATATGAAATGAACAAAAGAGAACGAGTGAAAATAGAACAAGTGAAAGAACAAAAAGAGAGAACAAAAGAAAAAATGAAAGAGAGGACAAACAAAAGAGAAAAATTCAAAAAGATAAAACAAGGGGGCCTGGGTAGCTCAGCGAGTATTGATGCTGACTACCACCCCTGGAGTCGCGAGTTCGAATCCAGGGTGTGCTGAGTGACTCCAGCCAGGTCTTCTAAGCAACCAAATTGGCCCAGTTGTTAGGGAGGGTAGAGTCACATGGGATAACCTCCTCGTGGTCACGATTAGTGGATCTTGCTCTCAGTGGGGCACGTGGTAAGTTGTGCGTGGATCACGGAGAGTAGCATGAGTCTCCACATGTTGTGAGTCTCCATGGTGTCATGCACAACGAGCCACGTGATAAGATGTGTGGATTGACGGTCTCAGAAGCGGAGGCAACTGAGACATGTCCTCCGCCACCCGGATTGAAGTGAGTAACCGTGCCACAACGAGGACCTACTAAAGTAATGGGAATTGGGCATTCCAACATTGGGAGAAAGGGGGTTAAAAAAAGAGAAAACAAACAAAAAATGAAAAAGAGAACAAATGGAAAAAGAACAAGCTAAATAGAGCAAATCAAAGGGATAAAGAACAAACAAAGAAAGAAAGAGAAAGAAAGAAAGAAGAGAACAAACAAAAGAATGGACAAAAGGAAAGAAAAAGGCAAACAAAAGATCGAATGAAAGAAAGAACAAAGGTACAAATGAACAAGAGTACAAAAGAGGTCAAATAAAAAGAACAAAGGGAGAACTAAAATGAAAAACAAAAGAACAAATGAGAGAGAGCATACAAAAAAGAGAACAAACAAAAGAAAGAAACAAAGAGAGAACAAGTGAAACTAGATAGTAAAGTTTGAAGATACATTTTATGTTGGCTTGACAAAGCCTTGCTTGAAAGTTTAAAATAGTTTGAAGAGTTGGAAGTTTGAAGGTCTTACAGTCAGACAGACAGAAGGAACATCATACAGATAGACAGCCAGCTGCAAGAAGTCCTATGCATCCCTACCCTTTGCTTGTTTTTCTGAATGGCAAATTAGTTGCTAGGGTAACCCTATTTGGTTGTTAGGCAGTTACCAAGGTGATACTGAAAAGGCTCCTTTCTACCCTGAGTCAGATGAACAAAACCAGAAGTCTCTACAATGTTCTGATGCAGAGATATGTGATTTGTTACTTTGTTGCTAGGGTAACCCCATCTGGTTGCTAAGCAGTTACCAGGGTGATACTTATCAAGGCTCCTTGCCATCCTGAGTGAAGTAAGTCAACCCGGAAGTCTCTATGATTTTCTGGTGCAGGGATATGTGATTTGTTACTTGGTTGCTAGGGTAACCCCATCTGCTTTGCTAGGCAGTTACCAGGGTGACACTTACCAAGGCTCCTTGCTATCCTGAGTGAAATAAGTCAACACGGAAGTCTGTACGGTGTTCTGGTGCAGAGATATGTGATTTGTTATATGGTTGCTAGGTTAACCCCATCTGGTTGCTAAGCAGTTACCAGGGTGATACTATTCATGGCTTCTTGCCATCCTGAGTGAAATAAGTCAACCCGGAAGTTTCTACGATGTTGTGGTGCAGAGATATGTGATTTGTTACTTGGTTGCTACGGTAACCCCATCTGGTTGCTAGGCAGTTACCAAGGTGATACTTAACATGGCTCCTTGCCATCCTGAGTGAAAAAAGTCAACCCGAAACTCTCTACGATGTTCTGGTGCAGAGATATCTGATTTGTTACTTGGTTGCTAGGCAGGTGCCACTGTGAAACCAAGAAGGCTGCTTGCTGTTCTGAGTCATACAAGCCAACAATGAAGTCTCTACGACATTCTGATCCTGAGATACCATCTAAGCAATTTTAAATAGAAGTCAGTGGGGTTTCGTTGCAAGGGTGCTCTAAATGGTTGCTAGGGCGTGGCTAAGTAGTTTCCATGATGATACTTGAAGACTGATTGCTCACCCAATTCAAACAAGCCAACTCTCATGTCTGTAGAACATTCTGATCTGAAGATATCACACTCAGCCTTTTTGAATGGAAGTCAAAGGGGTTTGGTTGCTAGGGTGCTCTAATTGGTTGCTAGGGCATGGCTAAGTAGTTTCCATGATGATACTTGAAGACTGATTGCTCACCCAATTCAAACAAGCCAACTCTCATGTCTGTAGAACATTCTGATCAGGAGATATCCATCTAAGCCTTTTTGAATGGAAGTCAAAGGGGTTTGGTTGCGAGGGTGCACTAAATGGTTGCTAGGTTGTATGCAGTTGCTAGGGTGTTAAAGTGGTGGAGTGAAAGAAAGAATAAAAAGAGTGGAGTGATGGAAAGATAGAGAGTGATGGAGTGATAGAAAGTAGATTGAATCCTCTAAAGGAGTTATTACAGGGAAAGGTTTTCACACCTTGAATGGGAGTCAATTTAAAATCAATCCAGTTCGGAAGTCTGATATGGGAATACCGGAAGTCCGATCAGTTAGAAAAGAGATAGCAACCCGAGTCAGAACAGTCTGAAGGTCTGACCCAAGTTTGGTGGTTGTAGCTTTAAAGCTCTAGGAGGAGATACAGTTTAAATTTTGGCTCAGAAGAAGAAGCAGCTTAAATAGTAAATCAGTATGTTGGCTTTGACAAGCCAACATAATAAATTAAAGAGCAAAAGAGAACGAGTGAAAAAAGAACAAGCCAAAGAGAGAAAAAGAGAGAAAGAAGAGAACAAACACAAAAGAATGTACAAAAGGAAGAAAAGGGCAAACAAACTTAAAATCTAATGAAAGAACAAATGAACAAGAGTACAAAAGAGGTCAAATAAAGAGAACAAATGAGAGGGAGCATATGAAAAAGAGAACAAAAGAAAGAAAGAAACAAAGAGAGAACAAATTAAATTAAAGAGCAAAAGAGAACGAGTGAAAAAAGAACAAGCCAAAGAGAGAAAAAGAGAGAAAGAACAACCAAAAAGAAAGAAAGAAATAGAAGGAAAGAAAGAGAATGAAATAAAAGGAAAGAAAATAAACAAAGAAAGAAATAGAAGGAAAGAAAAAGAAAGAAATACAAGGAAAGAGAAAGAAATAGAAGGAAAGAAAAAGAAGAAAAGAAAAAGAAATAGAAAGAAATAAAAGGAAGAAAGAGAAATAAATAAAT
This sequence comes from Myxocyprinus asiaticus, assembly GCF_019703515.2. Classification (NCBI taxonomy): domain Eukaryota; kingdom Metazoa; phylum Chordata; class Actinopteri; order Cypriniformes; family Catostomidae; genus Myxocyprinus; species Myxocyprinus asiaticus. Next base: position 43,203,596 of record NC_059368.1, on the reverse strand, counting down.
AGAAGGAAAGAAAAAAGAGAAGTATACATTAATTGCTGCAGTTGACAAAAGAACGTAGAGTGTAATGATAGAGGCATCGCCCAGCCATTAAGAACCTGTTCCTCTCTTTTCAATCCTCTTCCCACACACTTACACCTCTCACAGGAAACACGTTTAACAAGAGTTAATGAACTCGTTAAGTGTTAATATACTCATTTACAGAGTCAGAGACAGACAGAGTGCCTCTAACTGGACACTAACCTGAGCAGACTGTAAAATATCAGGTAATATTGAAAAGACAGCAGTGCCTCAGAGCTTTGAGGGTGAGTTGTATTAGGAATGAAAGATTCTGTTTGCAACAGACTGCCGAACTGACTGGAATTTTAATGCACTATCTGAGAAGCTTTATACGGCAGAGCAGATATTTGTGTGTGTTTCTGAGAGATTAAATGAGAAAATAAGGCAGCTAATGTGGAGTTGAGAGCCATGCTTCATTAGAGGAAAGAAATTCTCCTGAAAGGAATAGTGCACAAAAAAACAATTCTATCATAATTTACTCGTCCTCAGGTTGTTTCAAAACCATATGACTTATGACTTTGTGTTACATGGAGCACAAAAGGAGACATTTTAAGGAGTGTCTTTAAAATCTTTTTTTTTTTTTTTTCAATTAGGCTTTCAAGTTGATATTTACTGATAATTTTCCCCGTGTTGACCACTGCAACAGGATAATGTAAACAGTGGGCCCTATTTTAAGACTGCTTTGTCTTCAGCGCAGTGCTATGCAATACGTCATTCACTCAGGGAGCATGGCCACGGAGTTGAATTTTTTTCGTGCAAGCATGCAATAAGTCTTAGGCTTAAATGGATTGGCGTGGGGTAGTGCGCACATTAGCGTGAATAGGTATGGTCAAGTGCCTAGCGTGGTGACGAATATAGCGCCCACTGAGTTGAACTCTGATTTGTAAACGAGTCAGTCAGACTCATTTTGTGAACCGAAAAGACCAGACTTAAATGAATGCATTGCTACTTCTCCCATGAAGGAGAGCTAGAGCAGATGTCAGGATTTTTAGTGAATAATGACTGAAATATCAGTCTGTTGCGCTCACACAAAGCTATTGGATGCTTTCAGAACTAGGGTTGGAAACCGAGAACCGATTCTTATTCAGAGCCTGTTCAATAAAAAAAAGATTAAATCTTTGCCAAAAATTAATGCTTCAAACATGGCACAAACCAGAAACGAGCACAACCAATGGAGACAGATGAGAGTGATTGACATGGGGTTTAGTCTGTGCGATTTCACAGCTCCCAAAAGCTATCTTGTTTAATACAAAGAAAGGAAAATGTTATGATGTTTCTTTTAACCTCACAAATCAAGCACAAACGAACGGCACCGGTTCGGGACGATTTGGGGTGGAGAGTGACGTAACTGCTCCCGAAAAGTTTCTTGCTATATCTGAGTAAGGGAAATAGTTACAGTGTTTCTTTTAATGGCACAAAATGAGCACAAACAAACAGCACTGGTTTGGAGCGATTTGGACCAAAAGGGGTGGAAAGTAACGTCACGCAGTCAAAAAATTATGTCTAATATTTTAAACACCGAACCAGCACAAACATTCATTTTTACGGCACAAATCAGCACAAACAAATGGTATAGATTTGGTAATGATTTAATTATATGTCAAGGTTACTAAAGCAATTGCTTCTCTACACTGCTTCCTTACAGCTCATTACTGTAGGACTGCTCTAATCCATGTATCATTCGTTCATTTCATATTCAATTAGGAATTCAAAATCTGAAAAACAAATAATGACTTGTTTTCCCTAATTTCGATGTAATGCTCAAGTTAAATATAGGAAATTGGAAAAATAGCCACGGGACACTGTGCGTTTTGATTATTTGATTTCACTAATATGTGGCTTGAATATTTGATTCGTACATATGGGTGAACCTGAAACGACCCTTTCTTCTGATGGGTCGACCTGTACCGTCGTCCTCTCAATGATGTGAGACAGAATACAAGTTCTCTGCTGTTTAATTGCTCAGATGAATTCATCTCAGTCTCTCTCATCAAATAATCAGACACAGTGCCTACACATAACCGTCAAATGTTCACTGAATGCAGACAGGTTTTCGTCTTCATGCGATTCAGCATTAGGACAATCATTACCACGTGAAGCAATTGATGAGCGATATACACACACACACATTAAGATGTTTATTAAGATTAATCCCTCACTCTGTATGCGTCATTTAGCGCGTCACGGTAGACTTACAGTCGGGATACCTTTTGTCCTAATAATTAGTCTAAGTTAGCTATAGTTTGATTGCTTTAAATAAGCGTTTTTAAATTGACATCAGTGTTTCTTGCATTTTTTAAATGAGAAATCATCAAAGAGTATTGAAAGAATACTCTTTGAAAGTTTATTTTCATTTTTACATATTACAGTGAAATAAAGCAAGATGCGGTTCATGGAATATACAGACTTAACCTAGGGTGTATCCAAGACAGATGAGCATTCATGCCAGTGAATTATAACAGCCACAACAGTAAATAACTAATGATAAATAATAATAATAATAACAAATAAATTGGAAGATATTATTACATTTAATATAAGACAATAAGTATTTACATGGGAGCGAAGAGTACTAATTTCAAGCTCAGATCATTCTGACATCCATGTTTTTGAATGGGAATATGGGTAGTCTTTACCTACTGGGTCGCATACGCAGCAGTTTTGTGTACCTTTTATTATCGGACAAATGTGAAGGCTGTGTAAATGCTCATTTTAAATTCACTGGTCGAGCTTTTGAGAGATGAGCATTCATGAACTTTCTTTAGCCCTATGCACTGTTCAGTCATTTTTGAACAGATTTTGTTTCTTCAATAAAACTAGTTATTGAAGGTACGAGACTTGGTGACTTTTCGTCCATTTCATATCTGAACACACACACAAAAAAACTGAGTTGATTTGATCATTCTAAGTGGTATAAAAAAAAAAATCACGCTTGTACTGTTCCAGGTCAAAAGTGACCACCATAGGAAATTAATGGGAAACACTAAAAATCTGATCTTTTTTTGCATAATTAATTATATAAAATCTACAAAACAGCCACAATGCAGAAAAAACACACACAGACATGAATGGGTGAGACTACCAAACATCAAGAGTGCAAAACTCACAAATACACAAAGCCTAACTGGTCAGACTATAAAACAAAACAATTCTTTGAAATTTGTCAAAAAATAAAATGCAGAACACACACACCAAAATGAATTGGTGAGACCATAACACATCTACAATGCTGAACATGCATGCACACACACACACACACACACACACACATGTTGGTGCGGCTATCCTTATGATGACTCTCCATAGACATAATTATTTTTATACTGTACGAACTATAGATTCTATCCCCTACCCCTAACCTAACCCTCACAAAAAACTTTCTGTATTTTTACATTTTCAAAAAAGCATAGTTTGGTATTTTTTATTTTATTTTTTATTTTTAAGCGATTTGAATTATGGGGACACTAGAAATGTCCTCAAACCACATTTATAGCATAATACTTTTGTAATTACTAGGGATAATAAAAATGTCTAAATACTCAAAATGCACAACTCTAGTCCTTTTACATGATTGAAGTTAGAGTTGTTACATTTCTTTCATAGCAATTAAAAAAATTACACTCAATGTTTCCGGTCACTTTTGACCGGGAACAACTGTAATGTGATTCAATAAAGAACAAGGCATAAGGTTTAGCATAATTTCCATGATGAGCAAGTCCCTCACACCTGCTTCCCAGAGCAGGGTAAAGTTAGTTTTAGGTTCGATATTTTTGGGATATTCGGTGGGTGGAGTTTTCAGACGGTCCTTTATGCACCATAGACGAATATCCAACGAATATCAAACCTAAAACTAACTTTACCCTGCAGTTAAAAGTAAGCCTATGTCTTTACAATGTAGGCATATGCTTCAATAGTCTTAGGAATTTATGGTTATTTTCATCATCTCATTTAAAACCATGCCTTTTCAAACCAGAGCAACGTCAAATACAGTATGTTTATGTGTAGGGCTGTCTGATAAATTTGGCTATTTGATGAGAGTGATAGCTCAGCTGCAATAAACGTGGCGAGTTTTGGAGAATAAATGGTAAAGAATTTAATATTAACTGAGACTAATTCATCTGAGCAATTAAACAGCAGAGGACTTTTATTCTGTCTCACAGCATTGAGAAGACGACGGTGCAGGTTGACCCATCAGAAGAAAGAGGCGTTTCAGGTCCACCCATATGTGCAAATCAAATATTCAACCATATTTTATTGAAATCAAATAATCAAAACGCGCAGTGTCCCGTGGCTATTTTTCCAATTTTCTATTTTTAACTTGAGCATTACATCAAAATTGTGAAAAACAAGTCATTATTTGTTTTTTAATATTGGTTTTGTAAACGAATAATGAAATAAGTTGTTTTTTGTTTTTTCCGATTTTGAATTTCTAATTGAAAATGAAATGAACGAATGATACATGGATTCACTCTCTCTGCCATATTTGTGAACAAAGCCCATATACTGTATCTTCTGTGCACTGTGGGATCATCGGTCATAAGCATTGGGACACCATTAAACTGCTAAACTCTTTCTATTTATAAAGCTTAATAAAGTGTTAACTTTCATTTACACAACAAGAAGGTCTTTTTTTTTTTTTTTCTTCCAGTAAAAGTTAAGTTTCATTTCACACAATTCTAGCAGTGAAGGTGTAAAACACATGCTGGTTATTGCTTTTTTTTTCTCTTGGAAAATGTCTGGCCTAAATCATGGACATTTTACCTCAAACATCTTTGACATGTTAATTGCCATTATCTTGTGTCAGTTAAATTTTGCCTAGAACATAATCGATTCAGGTACAGTTAAAATGTAAGTTCATTCATAATTCAAAATGTTAAATCCATAAGACCCAGACTACAATTGTAAAAGAGGAATGTGATAAATGAATGTGTATATTGTGTGTTTACTGTGTGTATAGCTACTGTCAGTCAGTAAACATCTTTATGAAGATGAGCACAACAAAAGTTTAAGCACAAACTTTATTTGCAACATTATAAACAGATATACACAGCAGGTTGATGTGGAATATGATGCTGTTCTTTTTTTTTTTTTTTTTTTTTTTTTAAGCCTAAGTTAAGGTGTACAGTTCAACACTTGATTTTCAGTTAAGGTCTACAGTTCAACACTTATAAGGTCCAAAAACGAACATAACAGTACAGTTGAATTAGACTAAAGAAGAATAATCAATACAAAAATAGTGTCAAATATTTCTTAAAAAAGAGAGAAACAAATAAGCAAATAAATAAATAAATAATATGATGCTATTCTTTTGACAGCATCACGATTACTAGCTCCCATACTGGACACACATCGCTGTGCATGCTCAGGTAGGGCCGCTTTCAGCATTTCACAGCAACAGTGAGCGAGCCACCATTAACTTCTGATATGCTTTGCATCCGTTTCTTATGTGTGGGATTCGCAGACCCAATAATATCACGCAAACTGCTCGTACTGTCATCCAATGACAGGCCGTCTTACATCCTCTACGAGTGGCACGTGGGAGAGGGGGTGTGTCTTATAACTGAGTCGAAAGATTGGTTGCTCCCACGAGTCAGCAGTCCAATGGCATTTTTTAAACTCGATTCTCAATTGAAGAAAGTAAAGGAAAAGCAAAACGAAATGAAATAAAAGCCATTGGCAAATGGATGAGGAAAAGCAATTGGCAAATGAATTAAGCAATTGCCAAATAGCTTTTTAAAATGCAATTTAAAAGGTGCTTTTAAAGTGCATTAAAAAGTGTATTTTAAAAGACCCATTAATGTACTCATTTATTGCTAGATTTAATGACAATTTAAAGATTAAATAAATATGATTTATTAATGCACAATTTTATTATGAAATATAATGACATTTTTAAACATGAATTAAATAAACACATTTAAATGTGTCTTTTTACTTGTCCATTTATAAATTTACTTATTTATTTAAGTTTTTATTTTCAAATTAATAGATTGATAATTTATTTCTTCATTCTTTTTTAATTGGCACTCCTGGGCTTTAGCTGGTATGGATTGACAAATGGAAAAGAAAAGTCAAACAATAAAGAAAAGCAATTGGCAAATGGATGAAGAAAAACAACTGGCAAATGAATGAAGAAAAGTAATCGCCAGTAGCAGATTTAGGCATGGGGACATGTGCAGTTGCCCAGGGTGGCATCTTGCGGGGTGGCGGAGGCAGCTTGCGGGGGGCAGCATGAGGCACCCACACAGACACCATGTTTGGGTTTTGCCCAAGCGCTATACATAAGTGCTGTGGGTCAGTGGTTAAACAAAAATGATTTTGTAAGAACTAAGTTTTAGTCCTTGAAGTCATCCTGAATTAACTGAGGAAATACACATAGATGCATTGTACTTTGATTTTGGCCAATGAAGGCTTCCAGTCCAGTTGGAAGCTTATGGTAGGTAATTTTGGTGAACTCCATCCTGAGCTCATGCTTCAGACAGAGGCTCATGAAGAATCCCATGTCTTTGAGTTTGCATTAATTCATCCTCTGTGAAGTCTGTCTTAGTAGACTGAAGTGAAGTCTGGCTGGCACATGCAGTTGGTTATAATCACTCAGCGACACAGTGGGAGTCGGACATCAGGCAGGATCGGAAATTGATCTGGCAGGCTCTGGTAACCTCAGGATATAATCCAGAGGTTTAGACAGGGAAATAAATAGAATAAAATTAGCATAGATGCCATTCACTTTAAAGCAGGGTTAAGGAATAAGAGAAGTGTTTTCGGTTCCGGCAGACCTAACTAAAGCAGAATAACTATGAATTGAGGGATAAATTAGGTGTATGCCTGGCTGAATAGATAAGTGTTTTGTCTAGACTTAAACTGAGAGAGAGTGTCTGAGTTCCAAATACTGCTAGGAAGACTATTTCATAGTTTAGGAGCCAAATGATCTCCCTCCTTTTATGGATTTTGATATTCTCTGTATTGTTAACAGGCCAGAGTTTTGCGATCGTAGTGAGCATGATGGATTATAGTGTGATAGAATGTCACTTAAGTACTTTGGAGCTAGACGATTCAAAGCTTTATAAGTGATTAACAGAATTTAAAAATGAATACGAAACTTAACAGGTAGCCAATGTAACGTCGATAAAATGGGGTTGATATGATCATATTTCTAAGCTGCTGCATTTTGAACCAACTGAGGTTTATTTATTAAACCTGCAGGACATCCACCTTGAAATGCATTACAATAAGCTAGTCTTGAGGTCATGAACGCATGAATTTGTTTATCGGCATCAGAAACAGATAGCATGTGTCGTAAAGCAATATTTCTGAGGTGGAAGAATGCAGTTCTACAAATATTGGAAATTTGTTTTTCAAAGGGTAGATTGCTATCAGATATAACACCTACATTTTTTGTTGTAGAAGTTGATGTTACAGTACATCTATCAGGAGTCAGATTATATTTTTTTAGGTTTTTATTCCAATAATTAGTACTTCTGTTTTATCAGAATTGAGTAGAAGGCGATTTCTAGCCATCCACTTTTTTTTTTCTCTCCAATTTGGAATGCCCAATTCCCAATGCACTCTAAATCCTCATGGTGGCGTAGTGACGGAGGACGAATCTCTGTTGCCTCCGCGTCTGAAACCGTCAATCCATGCATCTTATCACATGGCTTGTTGAGCGCATTACCGCGGAGACATAGCGCATGTGGAGGCTTCACGCTATTCTCCACGGCATCCACGCATAACTCACCACGCACCCCACAGAGAGCGAACCACATTATAGCGACCTTGAAGAGGTTACCCCATGTGACTCCACCCTCCTTGGCAACCGGGCCAATTTGGTTGCTTAGGAAACCTGGCTGGAGTCACTCAGCACGCCCTGGATTCGAACTCACAGCTCCAGGGGTGGTAGTCCACGTCTTTACTCGCTGAGCTACCCAGGCCCCCAGCCATCCACTTTTAATATCATTTATACACTGTTAATTTTGAAAATTGTGAAATTTCATTGGGTTTCAAAGAAATATAAAGTTGGGTATCGTCAGCATAGCAGTGAAAACTAATTCCATGGTTCCTGATAATGTCTCCTAGGGGGACCATATATAGGGTGAAAAGCAGAGGCCCTAAAACTGATCCCTGTGGCACTCCATACTTAACTTTAGTTTGATCCGATAGTTCCTCATTTACACAGACAAAGTGGTAGTGGTCAGAGAGATAGGACCTAAACCAAGCTAATGCCTGTCCACAAATGGCAACATAATTTTCAAGCCTATGCAAGAGAATGTCATGATCTATGGTGTCGAAGGCAGCACTAAGATCTAAGAGCACTAGAAGAGAAGTGCAGCCGTGATCAGATGATAAGAGCAAGTCATTTGTAACTATAAGTGCAGTCTCTGTACTCTGATGGGGCCTAAATCCTGACTGAAATTCTACAAATATACAATTTCTCTGTAAAAATTAACAGTTGGGAGGACACTACCTTTTCTATTATTTTCAACATAAATAGGAGATTTGAAATTGGTGTATAATTAGCCAATTCTCCTGGATCAAGCTGTGGTTTCTTGATAAGTGGTTTTATAACTGCCAGTTTAAAGTTTCTTGGGACATGCCCTAAGGACAATGAGGAGTTAATAATTTTAAGAAGAGGTTTTTATATTACAGGAAACACCTCTTTTAGGAGTTTAGTCGATATTGGGTCTAACATACATGTTGTTGATTTTGATGATTTAATCATTTTTGTTAGCTCTTCCTGACCTATAACAGCAAAGGATTGAAGTTGCTCGTAGGGAATAATTTTAGTCTTCTGGGGTGCTGTGGCAGATGGATGCGTAATTCCAATTTTGTTTCTGATGATTTCGATTTTATCAGTAAAGAAATTCATAAAGTCATTACTACTATGCTGTGATGGAATATCTGGTTCAATCAAAGTTTTATTCCTAACCAATTTAGCCACAGAACTGAATAAACATCTAGGATTGTTGTGGTTATTTTCTATGAGATTGCTCAAATGTGCAGACCTGACAGTTTTTAGAGCCTGTCTGCAGTTAGAGACGCTATCCTTCCATGCACCGCGAAATACCTCTAATTTTGTATTCCATTTGCGCTCAGTTTTCCGAGCTCCTCTCCTGAGAGCATGAATGTGATCATTGTACAATGATGCAGGATTTTTCTCTTTAACTTTCTTTAATCGAAGGGGGGTGACACTATTTAGAGTGCTAGAGAAGACTGTATCCATATTTTCTGTGACATCAAGTTCTTCTGAGTATTTGAGACAAATCTGGAAGATTATTAGTGAAGCTATCTTTAGTAGTTGAATAGTTCTACCTGAATGATAACGTTGTACAGATTGAGTGACCTTTGCTAAACACAGCATACAAGAGACGAGGTAATGATCTGAGATATCATTGCTCTGCAGCAGAATTTCTATATTATCAACATCAATTCCATATGACAAAATTAGATCTAGCGTATGATTTTGGCAATGGGTTGGACCTGTCACATTTTGTCTAACCCCAACAGAGTTGAGAATATCGTTAAATGTTAATCCCAGTGTATCATTTTCATTATCTATGTGGATGTTGAAGTCAGTGATGATTAAAGCTCTATCCACAGCAACTACTAGATCTGACAGAAAATCAGCAAATTTTCAAAGGAATTCCGAATATGGCCTTGGTGGTCTATATACCGTTGCAAGAACAAAAATCGACAAAGAGTTTTTATTTCTATTTGACGATGTCACATTAAGCATTATCAGTTCAAAATAATTAAACTTATATCCAGACATTTGAGTACCACTAAAAATATTACTGTAAATTGTAGCAACACCTCCTCTTCAACCTTTCAGACGAGGCTCATGTTTATAACAATAACCTGAGGGAGCAGACTCATTTAAACTAATATATCCTAATATAATCAAGGTTTCAGTTAAACAGAGCAAATCCAAACTATGGTCTGTAATAATTAATTTACAATTAGTGATTTGGATGAAAACAATCTAATGTTTAGTAGCCCTTCCTTTATATGATGTTTATCTTCTGTTTTTTGTTTTTGTCAATAAAAAAAAAATCTAAATGACTTAATGAGCTTTTGTGTTTGGTAGTTCGGGGAACAGACACAGTCTCTATATGATATATAGGTGAATCATTATCTATGTAGTTTATGTGACCTGTGTGATGTCTCAAGGCAGCTAGCAGATGTTCGGATTAGCCAGTTTGTCTGCTTCCTGACCTGGGCCCCAGTTAGTCACTATTAAGACTAAGAGCCATATTACTAAAGAGGAGAGCGGCACCTTCTCTGAAAGGATGGTGTCCGTCTCTCTTTAGCAGGTCAGGTCTTTCCCAAAAATTCTTCAAATTGTCTATGAATCCTATGCTATTCTCCGGACACCACTCGGACATCCAACCATTCCGTGATACTAATCTACAATAAACCTCATCACCACGACGAACAGGGAGGGGTTCAGAGCATATTACAGTGTCTGACATCATTTTTGCATGTTCACACACTTCTATAATGTTGTCTTTAGTGATCTCCGACTGGCGAAGCTGAACATCGTTAGTGCCGACATGAATAACAATCTTAAAAAATCTTCGTATAGCTTTAGCCCGCTTATAAATTTGATCTGATGTCAGATGCTGTGGCACCCAAAATGCATTTAACAATGTTGGCCGGATCACTATTTCCATGTTCCTTACAATAAAGTCACCAATAACAAGGGCACTTTCAACATGATTCTCAGTGGGTGCATCACTGAGTGGGGAGAATTGTTTGGAAATCCTAACAGGAACGGGAGAGTGATGTCACTTTGCCCTACGAGTATGCTGCCGAGACGTCACCCAAAGGCCCTGCTGCAGGGGCTCTACAACCGGAACCAAAATGTGTGTTGCATGCTGTACTACCCGCATCCGAAACCGCCAGTAGGGCTTCTCTTTCTCACTGACCTCCACTAGCGTTCGGATGCGTGTCTCTAACTAATTTATCTTCTCCGTCAGCTTGACTAATTCTTTACATTTATTACATATGTTTTTATTGTGGTGGTGGTTTTTGATCAGCGGGGGTTTGAGATTTATGTGAATCCCTCATTTAATAGTTGTTGTGGTGGTGGTTCCTGATCACCAGTGGTTTGAGATTGATGTAAAGATCTGTGTAAAAAATGCATGCGGTAAAGCACGCAGTTTAAGCGCGATAAAAGTAGAAAGGCGGTGTGCACAGTAAAATGCACGTAGGTGTATCACGTTAAAAGTACAAAAGTGGAAAAAACAATGCGTGCGTAAAATGGGAGAGATTAAAGATGAAACGTTGAAAATAGAAAGATAAGCAATGCTAAGCAGGCTAGCAGGCTACAAACACGAGCACAAGCAGCAACAGGAACAGGAAACAGCGTCACCATAGGGCGAGTCAAAATAAATGTATATGATAATCAACATTATGCCACAAATGCTGTCGATTGAACTTAACTTGTATTGAACTCGGAATATTCCTTTAAAGAAGTCATTAAACTGTGTTCAGTTTACAGAGTCCAAGGTCTCTTGCTCTGACATTGTGCAGCAGTCTTCTTCTTTAGTCGTGTACCGAAATTTTATGCTGGAGAGATCATTTTAAACACAAACAGACTTGAAGGTCTTGAAACATTTATTAAATGAGAATTAATTTACGGCAGCTGTACTATAGACCATTCTTCACTTAATGAAGATAATAAATCTCGAGTGTTCCAGTGCTCGCTCACTCAATTTCACAGTGTACTTTCTGTTGTTTGAGGTATGCATTTTTTATTTTTTGCACACTTGCTTAGATTACTTTTATAACTCATTGTTTTACATATTAAATTGGTTGCTATTTCTCAGTAATGTCCCCTTTTATTGCTGAGAAAAATAAGCAGCTTCAACCAAACTAAGAAGGTTTTTTTCAGGTCAGGCTGATCTGGTTTGCTAGAAGAATTTTGTGCACTTGGCCAGACAGGGAGACCAGCTAGACCTCCTTAAACTTCTGAGACCAGAGTGTGATTGCTGTGTGCATTTTCCATTTCCTTTTTGATTTGTAGCTAGTAGCACCTAATAAACATGCGGAAAACAAATTCTAGATCAAACAGTTTTTCTTAAAATTGATATTCACATATATGGACAGCGGGACTAAGTTGTGAAATTTTAAATAATACCAAGCTGTAGAAAATCAGATTGTTTTTTAAAAATTGTTTATTATGTGTCCAGGAGTGTTGGTTATTCAGTTTTTTGAGACGTTGTAGACATGACAGCTGATTTTCTGTAAAGCTGAATAAGTAATTCTTAATGGCCAGCATTATCCAATCACTGCCAACCATGTTAAAATAAAATGTAGCATTATAAATTCAGAATCTATGTAATGATTACCATTGTCCCATGTCTGCCAAACATGTTGAGCAGTCTGTGAAGAGGAGGAGGGCTTGGCCGGGCCGTGAGGATGGACACCTGGCGCTGAGTTACCCCAATCAGCGTGAGAGGGATAACGTGAATTGTCCACCCAGTCTCCACTTCGTCTTTGGTAGGGAAGACAGTGACATCTGCCACACTGTCCAAACATCATTTGCAGCCTGAAACTGAACCTTTGGTTGGATTTTTGGAGTGAATGCACTTAGCTGCATAGAAAGCTATAGTATGTCCCCTTGCTTCCTTGCTCCCTATTTAGTGAATGACTTAACCACCAGTGTACTGTCTGTCTGCCCTGGTCTCAGAACAGTTTGTACATTATTTTCATCATAACTCCATATAAAGCCTCTGAAAGCAACATTTTTCAGCTTTTGTATGAATACATTTATTCTTATTGTGAAACTGCACAGTAAATATAGGAATGAATTTACTAATGTTAATGAATGGAACCCTGTTGTACAGTGATAACAAATTAAAATAAAGGAAATTTATATTCAAATGAAGCGAAATGACCCACTGATGTGTTAATGTTGAAATCTATTCGAAATAACTAACATGTTTTTCAACTTTTAAGGGAATTGAGGGTCCTTTGAGGGTCCTAAAATCCACATATGTGAACATCATGTTTATTAGCGTACTGATGTGTGAAAAATGAATGAATTATTTAAAGCGGCATATCAAATGAAACTAGAGACGCTACTCTTTACAACCAAACAGGTTTCAATGAAAAAACTTACAGGTTTCTTACCAGAGCTAATTTTGTTGGCTCTGCGCCCATGAAGTGTTTCATGGAAATCAATGCCATGCTGTTGTCACGTGATGCGGCGCGCCAGAAGTTTAACCCTTAAATGACAGTCTAGAGTGTATGTTGTGTATAGCAAAGTCAAAATACAACGTCCACGCATGTGGACACAGTGTCACACGAGGTAAAACCAGCTCCAGACCAGACCTGTAAACCAGATTTGGCTGGTTTAAGCTTTTTTTTTCATGTATTGTTCCACAAAGCTTTCTCACTCTAAATTTTTAAAGCAGACATGGATTAACCCTATTTACTTAATACATGTTCATGGCCTTATTATGCACATGCTAAGGAATGTAATGTTTATTATGTAATATTTCATACAAATACAGTTAAAATCTTTTTTTAAATGACTTTCCTTTTCAGCTGATGTCATCAAGCCCAGCTGTCATATAGAGACACGTTTCTCCATCCAGTCAGTTCCTTGTGCATAGAATCAAGTCCTGACATTTTTTTTCTCATTGAATATCCTGTTTCATTTGGAAATTCATCAGATTTCCAGATAAAAGTACATTGAGTTCAAAGGCTATTTCATGTTGACAGATAATCCCGCCCATACTCGCATTATTGGTTGTGACAGTGTTGCTGTGTCGGGCTGTTTGTGTTGGTCAAACAGATGGAGTTACGTTTTGAAGCACCAAAGAGTCCCAGTGTTTACACTTTTCAGTGGTTTTATTGCCGTGAATCAAGCTGGACACTAATGCTTGTATGCAAATGTACATTTTTGGATGTTAAAATACTTTCTCCTATCCCAGCTAATCCATTGGTAGGTTTGTGATGTGTAATGTGTGTGTTTTCGCAGCTGTTGGAGGGCAGTTTCACCTCTCAGGTGAGCCATGAAGTGGATGGCCTGATCTTCCAGCCGATAGGGGTGAGTTTTACCTTCAGTATTTTGTACATATTCATTAGCATGTCATTCACATAAATGTAAACTGGTGGAGTGGAAGTGGAACGTGCCGTCAAATTCAGAAAAGAAAATGCAGGAATTGAGGCTGGACAAAGTAACTTTAGCATATTAAAGTGTAAATAGGAGTGTCTGATTGTGCTCAGAATGGAATACTAGCTTACTACATACGGAATACTGCACAGTACATATTGTATACTGCTACTTTTTAAAATAGTATGTGAAACAGAATGCATTATGCATCAACAACATTTTAGACAGTAATATGCTAAATTGTTGTCGTTTGATTACATTTTGCAAGTGATGTCCAGTTGTCATCTTATTTTGCATTTTTAATTCAATTTGCGTAAAAGAGAATGTCTTTGTCGGTCTGATTAAATAATGAGTCAAGAAATAGATGTTAAAAATCACAGCTCATATCACTTCATTACACTGGAAATGAAAGGTCAAGCTGAGTGCATTGTGCTGTGGGAGACCGTATTCTGTGCAGTGTGCTCTGGTCGTAGACTGCACATTTTGGTAAATGCACATTTTGGTCATCTAGAAATTCTATGCATACAGAACATTCACATGCTGTGCACATTATACATTCTATATCTTTTCCTTGATCTTGCGGAACTTTCAGAGCCATATACAGGGTCGAGAAGTAACAGAATACATGTAACGGCGTTACGTATTTAAAATACAAAATATTAGTTACTGCATTCCATTACAGTTACAATTTAAATCGTTGGTAATCCAAATACACGTTCATTCAAAAAGTAGTTTGATTTCTGAAGACATTACTTTGCATTGTATTGTTATTTGTTTAATTTAATATTTAGTCTGTTCAGTTAGAAATCATTTTTATGGATAAATGTTGTGATCTGAGAAGTATTTGAACATCGGTGAAACATTTTCTTATGATGTGTTACATTCATACGAGCAGACAGAGGGCACTTTTACACTGTTATGAGTGAAAAGGTGGAAATGATGTCATTGAGGAACTTCCCCTTGGGAGCTTTATAGAGGAACTAGAGCATATTGACCTGTTTCATGTGACGTCACTGTATGTCCATGCTGCCATGTTTGTGACCAATATTCCATATACCTTCATTGTGCTGCGTTGTGAGATGGGACAAAAACCTTCTTCAGGAGTTAAAAGTAGGGATGCACCGATCCGATACCTGGATCGGTATCGGCTTTGATACTGAAGCGTTTAGACAGATCGGGTATCGGTCCAACGAGCCCGATCCAAATTCGATACTGTGTGTTAGTCATGTTCGTTACTGTCAAGCTCCAAAAATGACATAAAAGAACCATAAAAACACCATTAAAGCAGTTCATAGGACTTGTGCATTTTATTCAAAGCCACTTGAAGACGTGCGATAACTCTTGAATCACAAAAGGCTGTGTTTCATAAGTAAATATATAGTATGCGCAGCACCAGCGTGTTAGTGAATGGTGCTGCTCTGTTGACACAAACTCATACACAGGCTGGTGATGCACTCGCAGCTATTTTTAGCCTTCACAGCGGTGCGCAATATTTGAGCGCTACTCAAGAACAGCATCTCAGATGTAGATGCTCAATAGTTCTGTTCACTTATAATATGCATTTAGAGCGGCACCAGAGGTGCATTTTACCAGAATTTGAATAAGCGAATTAAACTACTGTGAACTTGCCTACAAACAGACACATACAGGACTTCCTGGAGAGTTTAGAATGTCAAAAAAGCGTGAGGATTTAAAAAGTGCACGGTTTAAATATATTACTGTTGTATTAAAATTCAAATGAAAAGTCAATAATATAATATACAATTTATTATTATTATTATTATTATTATGATTATTGTCATCATTAATGTTTGTTTACAATTTATAACAATATTTAAGTTGAATGGGTTCCAAAAAATAACTGTGTGAATGAAAAGTGGACTGATGTCTTACAACTAAATTGAACAAAAAAGAAACCTGAATCCTTTAAAGTCCAGATGCAAGTTGAAACATTTTTGAAAAAAAAAGTATTTTCTACTGAAGACTTGAAGACTGGAATTACTGTTAATTTTGCTGCTACATTATCCAGTATACTAGTTTATAATAAAGTGTTTCTTAATAAGCTATACATTTATATTGAAATAATGTGTAGTTAGAGGTTTGTTTTTCTTTATATATTAAAGAGTACTTCCAATTAGTTCCACACAATAATGTAAAGATATTCTAAACTGATTATGCAAAACAACAACACTGGTATCGGCTTGGGATCGGTATTGGCCGATACTGAGATTTCCGATATCGGAATCGGATCTGAAGAGAAAAAGTGGTATCGGTGCATCCCTAGTTAAAAGCAGCTCTTACATTCATACAGACAGGATCATCACAGACGTTTTTTAATACTGTGACTAAATCAGACCAGAAAACAACACAAAAACATTTCCCAGATGGCACACGTACGTCTCCGAGACGTTCGTTTTAGATTTGTCATCTGGATAGCATCCCATTTTAATAAACATCTGCTGCTTATCTTACAAAGTTCAGATTTAAAAACATTCTAAATCAAAAATGTCTCAAAGATATCTGCTGAATGTCTGATTGTGGGCGTGTATACTCGCCGGTCAGACTCGCCTGCATCTGTGGATGAATCGTGGGTAAAATATCTTTATATGTCCGTAAAATTTCAATTTGGTAATATTTGTGCCACCTTTAGACCTGTATGAACTTTTCCTGGGACTTAGCGTGGATCAAAAGTAATTTTTGATGTTTTTCTTGATATCATGTTTCAGGTGTTTTTCCATTCACCGCTATTGTTTCCTCCCGCTGATGGTCACAAATATGGCGGCTGCACTGATACAGGTTAATATACAATTTAACAGAAAACAGTTAGAAAGGCTTTGACTGATGAAACATGAATCAAATAAATACACAAATTACAGCAATATGTGGTTTGTCAGTGTTTTTTATGCGGTTTGTGTTATTTTACAAGAACAAAGGATGCTATAGGAGAAATGCTAACCAATGTAGCATTTAGTATCATATAGAAAGCTACAAATAATATATTTTCTGCATTATTCTATGAACAAAATCAACATACAGTGTGAAAAAGATGTGGTTGTATGCACTCTTTGGAGCAGCAGAAATGGTTTACATACATTTAGCTTTATGCTAACCTAAAATCTTATTTCTAGCCCTTACCTGCACCTGTAACCTGGTGTGATTATATTTTATAATAGATTCTGTCATGGACACATGGTTTCTGTTCTTAGTGACAGTGAGCACAAAGGATGAGCAATCTTTTGTCAGAACATTGCATACATACATACATGCAGGTTAAGCTACTGGCTTACCACATAGAAATACACGAGATTCACAACAAGTTTGCAGTATTGACAAAAGAATCTTGGCATCAATATGACATTGACTGTTTAGAAATAAAACAGATGAGTGTTCAGTGGTTTCAAATTCTCTTATAATCCAATGGTTTCATGCTCTCGGCAGCCAATAATTCACAGAGCAAAATACATTATGGGTGACACAAACCATGTTTATCCTTACAGCAAGTGAACCCGTATTTAATGTTTAAAACATCTGGGTCATATTTTCTTTTACCTTGTGTAGTTTTGTTCATGGTTTTTAAGAATGAGGGCATGTCTCACAACCTTCACTATATCTGTGACTAAAAACCTCTGAAATCATCAAAAATGCCATAAGTTTTTCTTGGGAAAAACACATTTCCATTTCTCCCAATATTGTTCACCCTTTCTGGAAATACAAAGTAAAGGTCACCACATGTGCCAAATTCCTGCCTTACAATGAATAAATAAAAATGTTTTAAAGGAAGTGTTTTCAAAGCCATATCTCTTAATATGATGTGATTCTATCAAAAATATTTCTAAAGCTGGTCCAATTTTGCTTTTCTTCCACTTTAATGCAGTGAAATATTTTTCATACAAGTAGAAAAACATTTCAGTTGACTCTTCGCTAAGCTCCGCACTTTAATTACTGTTGCTCTCTCGGAATCAATTGGAGATTTCTGTGAACAGCACAATTTTCACTTCTTTCTTTTTTCTTTTTTTTTATTGGTAACAATTTAATGGATATTATTCTTACATGGGTTGAAATGTGGTGTGACATTACAAAGCAAGCTACTCTTTTAAAAAAGTATTTAGCTACACTACAAGCAACTAACTACTAACAAAAAACTATGTTAAAGCTATTTAAAGTAAATAATATGTTTGGATGTAAAGCAATATAACTGATTACTGAATTCAGTAATATCACCTGATAGTTATATATTTAAATAGGGTTACATTCCCTAACATAAAATGAACTATGGATTTACTACAGTTAAAATAGTTATATTTATTTATATTTATAGTAAATCTATAGTTACCACAAAATTTACCATAGTTACTAAAGTCGTTGTAAATACAGTCATAGTGTTGCAAAACAAATTTTTTGTAAGGATTAAAAAAAATACTGTGTAAATATTATACTGTATACAGTGGTGGCCAAAAATATTGGCCCCCTTGGTTAATGTGAGCAAAGAAGGCTGTGAAAAAAAATCTGCATTGTTTATCCTTTTGATCTTTCATTCAAAAAATATATTTTTTTTTCTCCAAAATGCATTGGCCATAAATATTGGCACCCTTTTATTCAATACATTTTGCAACCTCCCTTTGCAAAGATAATAGCTCTGAGTCTTCTCTTATAATGCCTAATGAGGTTGGAGAACACATGGCAAGTGATCTGAGACCATTCATCCATACAGAATCTCTCCAGATCCTTCAAATTCAGATGTCCATGTTGGTGGACTCTCATCTTCAGATCACCCCACAAATTTTCTATGGGGTGCAGGTCAGGGGACTGGAATGTCAATGGCAGAACCTTGAATTTGTGGTCAGTGGACCATTTTTGTGTTGATTTTGATGTGTGTTTTGGATCATTGTCCTGCTGGAAGATCCAACCTGGGCCCATTGTAATCTTTCTGGCAGTGGCAGCCAGGTTTTAATTTTTTATCTGTTGGTGTTTGGTAGTGCGTGATGTCATGTATCCAAACATGATGTCCAGGACCTCTGGCAGAAAAACAGCCCCACAACATTAAAGATCCAGCACCACATTTAACCGTGGGCATTGGGTACTTCTTCATCTCTGTGTGTGCCAAACCCATCTCTGGTGTTTGCTACCAAAAAGCTCTTTTGTTTCATCTGACCATAGAACCCGGTCGCATTTGAAGTTCCAGTAGTGTCTGGCAAACTGAAGACGCTTCAGTTTGTTGTTGGATGAGAGCAGAGGCTTTTTTCTTGAAACCCTCCCAAACAAGCTGTGGTGATGTAGGTGATATCTGATATTTTTTTTTGAGACTTTCTGACCCCAAGACCCAACTAATTTCTGCAATTCTCCAGCTGTGATCCATGGAAATTCTTTGGCCACTTGAACCATCCTCCTCACTGTGCATGGAGACAGTATAGACACACGTCCTTTTCCAGGCCAATTCTTAAGATCTCCAGTTGATTGGAACTTGTTAATTATTGCCCTGATGGTGGAAATGGGCATTTGCAATGCTTTGGCTATTTTCTTACAGCCATTTCCCATTTTGTGAAGCTCAACAACCTTTTGCCCCACATCAGAAATGTATTCTTTAGTCTAACCCATTGTGATTGATGATTATGGGTATTTGGCCTGTGTGTTACCTCATATTTATACTCCTGTGAAACTGGAAGTCATGGCTGAACAATTTTATGTTCCTAGACACCCAGGTGCACTAAAAAAAATTTGAATGGGGATATACTTCAGATATATATTAATTTCTAGGGATGCCTATAATTGTGGCCAACATGTTTTGGAGAAAAATATTTATTTAATAATTGTTTTACTTCAATTAAAGGTTTGATTTTTGTGAATTTTTTGAATGAAAGATCAAAAGGATAAACAATGTAGATTTTTTTTCACAGCCTTCTTTGCTCATATTTATCAATGGTGCCAGTTTTTTTGGCCACCACTGTATATATACAGGTGGCCAAAAGTTTGGAATGATGTACAGATTTAGCTATTTTGGAAGGAAATTGGTACTTTAATTCATTACTGATGTAAAAAAAAAAAAAACAGCACCATCACTATTTGAAAAAAGTCATTTTTGATCAAAGCTAGACAGGCCCCATTTCCAGCAGCAATCACTCCAACACCTAATCCTTGAGTAATCATGCTAAATTGCTAATTTGGTACTAGAAAATCATTTGCTATTATGTCAAACACAGTTGAAAGCTATTTGGTTCGTTAAATGGAGCTTAACATTGTTTTTGAGTTGCCACAGTATGCAATAGACTGGCATGTCTTAAGGTCAATATTAGGTCAAAATGGCAAAAAAGAAACAGCTTTCTCTAGAAACTCGTCAGCCAATCATTGTTTTGAGGAATGAAGGCATTTTTTAAAATTGCCAAAAAACTGAAGATTTCATACAATGGTGTACACTACAGTCTTCAAAGACAAAGGACAACTGGCTCTGACAAGAACAGAAAGAGATGAGTCTCTAGTTTGAGAAATGGACACCTCACATGTCCTCAGCTGACAGCTTCATTGAATTCTACCCGCTCAACACCAGTTTCATGTACAACAGTAAAGAGAAGACTCAGGGGTGCAGGCCTCATGGGAAGAATTGCAAAGAAAAAAACACTTTTGAAACAGAAAAACAAAAAGAAAAGGTTAGAATGGTCAAAGAAACACAGACACTGGACAACAGATAATTGGAAAAGAGTGTTATGGATCTTAAACCCATTGAGCTTTTGTGGGATCAGCTAAAATGTAAGGTGCGTGAGAAGTGCCCGACAAGACAGTCACATCTATGGCAAGTGCTGCAGGAAGCTTGGGGTGAAATGTCACCTGAATATCTGGACAAACTGATAGCTAGAATGCCAAGGATCTGCAAAGCTGTCATTGCTGCACATCTAGGATTTTTTATGAGAACTCTTTGAAGTAGTTCAAGAAGTTCTAAACTTCTTATTAGTAATTTTTCACATTATTAATGTCCTGACTATACATTGTGATCAGTTGAATGCCACATTGGTGTCCTGCGGTATCTGGCACCAAATGTTAGCAGCAGATCCTTCAAGTCCTGTAAGATGCGAGGTGGGGCCTCCATGGATCGGACTTGTTGGTCCAGCACATCCCATAGATGCTCAATTGGATTGCAATCTGGGGAATTTGGAGGCCAAGTCAACACCTTGAACTCTTTGTCATGTTTCTCAAACCATTCCTGAACAATTTTTGCAGTGTGGCGGGTGCATTATTCTGCTGAAAGAGGCCACTGCCATCAGGGAATATTGTTGCCATGAAGGGGTGAACGTGGTCTGGAAAAATATTTAGGTAGGTGGTACATGTCAAAGTAACATCCACATGAATGCCAGGACCCTAGGTTTCCCAGCAGATCATTGCCCAGAGCATCACACTGCTTTCTTCCTGTGGTGCATCCTGCTGCCTTCTCTTCCCCAAGTAAATGACGCACATGCACTCGGCCATCCACATGATCTAAAAGAAATGTGATTCATCAGACCAGGCCACCTTCTTCCATTGCTCCATGGTCCTGTTCTGACGCTCACGTGCCCATTGTAGGCGCTTTCGGCGGTGAACAGGGGTCAGCATGGGCACTCTGACTGGTCTGTGGCTACACAGCCCCATATGCAGCAAGCTGTGATGCACTGTGTGTTCTGACACCTATCATGGCAAGCATTAAGTTTTTCAGCAATTTGTGCTACAGTAGCTCATCTGTGGGATCAGACCAGATGGGCTAACCTTAGCTCCCCACATGCATCAATTAGCCTTGGGCGCCCATATACTGTACATATATTTTATATTATATACATTATAGAAATTGTATAAATCCTCTCTGGGCACCTTGCCAATATTAAAGCAGTATTTGTGAGTAAATTCTGTAAAATTTGTGGTAAAACTATCCAAACACAAAGGCCTTCTGTCGACCAACATTAGAAAAGAGCAAAAGTTTGTTGTCTGATATGATGGATGGTAACAGTTGCTAAGGTAGGGTTATTCAGTAACTGTACGTGACTTTATCTGAATTCACAATTACCTCTAATTTTCCAGCATGTTGTTATTATATTTAGGTTTCGTTACTGGAGTAACGCATCAGCCAGTTATTTTGCAATTATTTCAGTCTTTCATTAAATTTCTTCATCTGAGCATCCCCGCATGCCTCCATCCAATCATCATTCATGCTATCTTCATTTCTGTATGTGCCCCGGCCTTTCATTTTCAATGGGAGAAATCCTGTAACCCTGATAACAGTGTGCCGTTCGGTAATGAAATTATGTCCTTTCAAATGACCTGTTCCAGCTGTGAAAACATATTAATCCTGTTTAACGAGCAGTTTTTAGAAGAAAATACAACACTTTGTCCTTATATTTTAAATAGACTAAGATAATAATAGATATTCCAAATAATACATATTTGAAAAGAAAGCTTTTTTGGGGAGATCATACATTTGTAAAAGGGCTACATAATTACACAGACAAATGACTGCTTTCAAATGCTCACACGCATATTTGAGCGTGTGCTCTGTTACTCCTTTTAAACTGAAATGCACAATTAATCCAATTAAAATCATGAAATGTTCTAGTGAGACCGTGAAACCGTGAAAGGCTGCAGTCTTAGTCTGCATTCAAGCTGTGTGCTTTAAATGTGTGAAGCACGTTCATACATTGGAAACTTCACAGACATTGAGAATCATTCACTTTGTATAAGATGACAGAGCAGAGCACTAATCTACTGTGAAGCGCACAGCACATGTAGACTTTATATAATTAAATCACAGCATTTGCGTTTTAACGATCACACTGTGCCATGTAGCAAACTGTTTAACTGGACAAGTGAGGCTTTTGTCAAAAACACACGTCAAAATAAAAGCTCATGTCAAAATAAAAGCACGACTCAAAACAAAAGATAGACATACGAAATCGAAGAAATTGCAACAGCTATACTGTATATTACAACTATAAAGTAAAATGTTATATTCACTGTAGTAAAATTAATAATAATAAATAATGATAAATTATAATAATAATTAAGCAATAGATCACAAGCAAGAGTGCTGTTGTACTGGGTATAAGTTTTTTTATAATAGTTTTTATAAAAGTAATTGCTATTCAGTATGTTCAAATTAAATTAAACATTTAAACATGGAATTCTAAAAAAAGAAAAAGAAGAGAAAAAAAGGAAAACATGATTTGGGAAATAATAAAACAGATTTCAGTAGGGCCCTACTAAAAAACACTTAAGCAATGCATACTTAATTGAGAAACACTTGAAGGAAACATGCATTTCTTTTAATTTATTATGTACTTTGAAATAAAACTTTAAAGAGGCTAGAGTGTGTTCAGTAGCACTTTAACATATTAGCATATTTTTGCTGTGATATCGAAATTGGTATTGAGAAACGCGAAATTTCACTGGTATCTGTACTGACCACTGACATTTTGGTATCGTGACAACACTAGTATGAGTTATTTTATACCACGGTAATGATATATATCATGGTATAGTTATTTTTGTTTCAACCTTAACATGTTTTATTAGTCACATAACCATAAATACTATTTTTGATAATTCAGTCACAGTGAATGAAATGCTTCACAAATGAGTGAATCCCTTCTCTTTTTATATCTTAGGTGCCAGTGTGGTTGAATATGTAGCCAATGTTTAGTGTCTGATTTTTATTTTTATTTATTTATTTTTTTTATAGCACAACAGATATACCTAATTAAATATAGTCCTATAGTCAGCATGTGCTGCATACTTCAAAGAGAAGGGCTGTTGAATTAAATTAGATTCTGCATAAACAAAATTAAGCCTATTTTGTTTAGGAATTTAAGATTATTTTCATGACAATTAAGCACATTTTCCAACAAATTCTCATATTATTCTAATGTGTTTCAGGTGAGATTCACCCATTTTTAGAATATTATTTCTTCTAATTTAGGATGTGGGTAAAAAAAAAGACTCTTGTTGATTTTTTTTATTTTTTATTATTTATTTATTTTTTAAATATTATCATAAATTACTGTGGCAATATGTACACCTATACAATATATAACACCTGTGGTGTTATCTAGATTCATAATGCTGAGTTATATTGAGCTTAGTAACTCTGTTATGAGTTTCTTCCTCTCTTAGCAACACGATAGAGTGTTAAAATTATTCATCTTGCAGAGTGATATTTCCTTAACATGTCAATAAGACTTAGTAAAGCAGGGATGGATGTGTCAAAGCAGTTTAGATGAGAGAGACATCAATCTCAGGAAAGCTATTTTATGCTCAACAAAAGGTTCAATGGTGATTCTAAAGAGGACAGAGGAGCTCTTGCCTCTAGACATGTTAAATGACTTTGACACCATGTTGCTGATTAGCCCTGCAGCCACAGGATTTTTATAGAACTACCACATCCAGATCTCTTAAGCTTTTCAAAAGATAGGCCCATTGAAGCCCTTCAAAATCTCTTTTGCATACACTGATAGCAGAGCTATATTCTGCACTTGTCTGACGTTGTGAAGTCCTTGGTTGCCTTGGATAAAACCATTCTGGTCACTCTGTGTAGAGAGGGTATTATATCCTCTAGCCATTTTGCAAGAATTTAGTTATTTAATATCTTTGCATCTGCATTTAAAAGGCTCATAGGGTAAAAGTTTGCACATTTCTTGTTGGCTTTTACTGGTTTTGGCAGTAGTATAATTAGGGCTTTATCAATGTCTACAGGAAATCTTAACTGGATGAACAAAAATTTGTCATGCAAGTTATTATTGTGTGAGTGTGTTTGAGTGACTGTGGTGTGCGTGTGTGTGTGTGTGTGTGTGTCTGAGATGCAAGTCTCAACATTTTCAATTTAAATTTCCACAACGATGGAAGTTTATTTAGTGCTTTAGTACACGGTTTATACCGCATACCACATTTTACTGGTTTATTACACAGTGTCTACGCTGTAAGCAAACGCATGACGTGCCAAAACTACATCTCTCTAAAATGAAAAAAGCGCTCCTGTTATTATCAACACAGCTGTCTTTTTTTGTGAACTTCACTTTATACTTCAACAGAAGCACAAACAGAGAGATACGAGTCTAATTCTTGTTTTGAATGGATTCCATGTAAAGAATATTATTCTCTTCGAAATATACACTACCTAATATACAGTCATGCATTTTACCACTTCTATGCTAAGAATAAATTGGGTATTATTTATTTATTTATTTATTTGTCCAATTTACTAATATAATTATAAGTTGTTGGTTAAAAGCTAACATGAGTCATAAACTGTAACTGGTAGTTACCATAAAGGATTTCATCAAGGCTGAGGTCAGGGGCAATTGTAGCACTACACACAAGGTGAAAATTGAATGATTAATTGAAAAATATTTAAAATGCATAATGCACATTACTTTGCCGAAATATCTAGTTTTTGGCGTATCAGCTAATTCGATAAACATAATGTAGGTTCCACTTAGACTTTTGTTTTAAATGCTTATTATTCCTGGAAGCTAAAATAATTAGTATCTGATAAACTGTTAACTATTCAAAGCATGAATTTTATTACTTTGTGCTGTGTTGTTATTTGAGATACAGAGTGTTAATATTTATTTTTCATAAATCTGTAATGGGTAACAATTATAATCCTGTGGGCGCTTGTATTAAATTTAATATTATTTTCAAGTCTTTCTCATTACAAGTCTGTGCAGTTACTTTAGGCACATATAAATGTTTCTTACTCCAATTGATGGTAGAACGATGTATCTGTAACACAGACTCTGGGTGAGATCCATGTGCAGTTTATTAACACACAACAAGTTCAGAGAACAGACAGGTGTGGGTCGAATAACCAGGGCAACCAACAGCAATAGAGCTAGTCCAGGCAAACACAGTGGTAGGCAGGCAGCAAAAAATCGTGCAGAGTCTGGGACGACGATGACGGTCAGCTTGTTCTTTTCCCCTGTTTATGGGACATTGTAGATGGACATGTGCTTGATCCTAGACAGCCTCACTTCGTTGAAACCATTCGTTCACAGCAGGTACATCAAACAGTTCACCAGACCATGGAAATAGAGGGGGTTGGAATCCCAGAAAACACTGAAAGGGTGTAAATTTTGTGGAAGGTTTGAGGATCAAGTTATGCGCCTATTCTGCCCAGGGAAGAAAGCGGCTCCAGTCGGCTTGATTCTGTTGACAGTACATGTGAAGGAATTTGGTGAGTTCTTGATTTAGACGTTCCATCTGGCCATTAGACTGGGGGTGGTAACCTGAATTGAGACTTATATTGACATTCATTAGTCGAAAGAAAGCTGTCCAAACCCTTGATGTAAACTGAGGACCCCAGTCAGAGACGATGTCTTCAGAAAGACTATAGTAGCGGAACACATAATGGAAGAGATGTTCTGCAGTTTCGAAGGCTGATGGGAGCTTAGACAGGGGTATTAGTCAACGTGCCTTAGAAAAACGATCAATGACAGTTAATATGGTGGTGTTACCTTGAGAGATCGTGATGAAATAAATGGCGATGTGGGACCAAGGTTGTTGTGGTATGGGTAGAGGTTGTAGCAACCCTGCCATTAGTTGTCTGGGGGGTTTTGCTGTGGCGCAGGTGTGACAAGCATTCACGAATGAACTGGTGTCTGCCTGTAACGTCTCCCACCAGAATCGATTTTTTTAGCAATCGCACTGTGGTAGTAATACCTGCATGGCCAGAGCTTGTGGAGGAGTGCACCCAGTGGATTACCTTATCTCGAAGACTAGGTGGCAC
Source organism: Myxocyprinus asiaticus (assembly GCF_019703515.2). Lineage (NCBI taxonomy): Eukaryota > Metazoa > Chordata > Actinopteri > Cypriniformes > Catostomidae > Myxocyprinus > Myxocyprinus asiaticus. The sequence goes on along the minus strand of NC_059368.1, from coordinate 43,176,687 downwards.
AAACGTTCGGTTGGGCGGGAATTCTGGAGGGGGTGGGTTTTGTGCGTGGGCCTGGGAGGTTTCTGACATGATGTCCCACTGGACCGGAGCTAGAATCAGAGAGGATGAGATGATGGGTTCAGGAGAGGAATACTGAGGAGTGGAGTCATATTGACGGGATAGTGAGTCGGCTTTGATGTTCCTTGATCCTGGAAGATAAGTGATAGAAAAGTTAAATCAAGTGAAAAACAGTGCCCATCTGGCTTGTCTGGGGTTTAGTCTCTTGGCTGAGCACAGGTATTCCAGGTTGTGATGATCTGTTAATACCAGAAATGGATGTCTGGCCCCCTCCAGCCAGTGTCACCATTCTTCAAAAGCTGCTTTCATGGCTGACAGCTCACAATTGCCCACATCGTAGTTCTGTTCAGCAGAGGAGAGTTTACGGGAGTAGTAAGTACATGGGAAAAGCTTAGGAGGATTACCTTGGCATTGAGAGAGGATAGCACCAATACCAGTGTTTGATGTGTCTACTTCTACCACGAAAGGTATGTTGGGATCAGGATAATGCAGAATCAGAGCAGAGGTGAAGCGATTCTTCAAATCATTGAAAGCTTGAATGGCGTCAGTAGACCAGTGAATCTTGGTGTTTCCTCCCATTATTATGACGGTGAGGGGAGCGGCGACAGTACTGAAGTTTCTGATGAATCTTCTGTAAAAATTAGCAAATTCTAAGAATCGTTGTAATTTCTTTAGTGTAGTGGATTGTGGCCAGTTTAGAATCACCCGTACCTTGCCCTCTTCCATAGACACCCCTTCTGGACTGAAAATATAACCGAGGAAGGAGATTGAAGCTTGGTGGAATTCACATTTCTCCACTTTGGCATACAGTTGGTGTTCCATGAGATGTTTCAAAACTGCCCAGACCTGCTTGACGTGTTCCTCCAGGGTATCTGAATAAATTAAGATATCGTCAATATATACAATTAAACACTGATTTAACATGTCTCTGACAGTGCCCGCTGCTGGTGGAAAAGGCAGTTTTCCATTCATCCCCCTCTCGAATGCGAATGAGGTTGTAAGTGCAGCGTAGATCGAGCTTGGTGTAAAACGTAGCAGTTCTTAGTTGTTCCAAAGTTGCGGGGACCAAGGGTAATGGATATCTGAATTTAACTGTTATATCATTTAGTAATCAATACAAGGACGAAGGCTCCATCCTTCTTTCTCACGAAGAAGAATCCTGCTGCTGCCGGTGAAGTGGATGGATGAATTAAACCCTTGGCCAGGTCCTCTTCAATGTACAATTTCATTGCATTAACCTCAGGTTCTGACAATGGAAAGATTCTGCCTCTAGGTGGTGAGGTACCAGGTAACAGATCAATGGCGCAGTCACTAGATCGATGCAGTGGTAGTTGCGAGGCTTTGGTTTTACTGAAGGCTTCAATCAGATCAGCATACTCAGAGGGTACATGTGGTGCTATGTTGGACTCATTAGTCACCATAGTGGTTCTCACAGACATGGGGTGATTGGTTTTAAACACTTGGACGAGCAGCTGGAGTCCCATTGCATGATCTGCTTCTCACGCCATGAAATTTATGGGTTATGGTCTTGTAGCCAGGGTAAACCGAGGATGACTGGGTTGTGAAGAGAGTGGATGACAAAGAGGCGTGTTGTTTCAGTATGTAAAACTCCAATTTGCAGAATGAGGTCAGTAGTGGTATACAGTACCTGGCCGGTCCCCAGGGGGCGCCCATCTAGCGCTGCCACTGCCAAAGGAGAGTCACAAGGAATCAGTGGTATCTTATGCTGTCAGGCTAAATTTTCATCAATAAAGTTGACTGCTGCCCCCGAATCTAACAAGGCCTTAGTGGTGATGGTATCTGACAGAAATGTTCATTTTACTGGCACTTCAATACAAGTAGTGGTTTGGATAGAGGAAATCAACAAACTCACCCTGCGATTGTGTGTTTGAGGTGGTCGTGTTGGGAAGTCAGCTCTCAGATGCCCTGTTTGGCCACAATATAGACAGAGATGGTTCCTGATGCGGCGTTCATGCTCCTCTGTGGAGAGTTGAGTTCGACCGACTTGCATGGGTTCAGCGTCATCACTGATTCATTTGACTGAGAGGGCTGGTAAAATGGTTAGATCTCCTAGAGCAAATGAGATTGTCAATGCGAATAGCGAGGTCAATGAATTGGTCCAGGGTTCTGCCTTCATCATGGCAGGCCAGCTCTGATTGCACATCTGTGTTTAGTCCTTGACAAAACAGCAGTTTTAATGTGTCTTCCACCCACACAGTTTGCGCCACAAGAGTGCGAAAAGACAGAGCAAATTCAGCTGCGGTATCTCTTCCCTGACGAAGTGCAAGCAGTTGTTCCCCAGCACTCCTTCCTCCCTCAGAATGTTCAAATACCTCTCTTAGTTGTTGAATAAATTCATTGAAAGTGGTGTGGTTTAGTCCTTGATTGGCCCAGACAGCTGTTGCCCACTCCAACGCCTTTCCCGTGAGCAGTGAACACACAAGAGAGATCTTACTCTCATCAGTCAGGTATAATGAGGGCTGTTGAGCCAGAAACATAGAGCATTGTATAAGGAAGCCTTTACACTTGGTTGGGGTGCCGTCAAAGTTTCCTGGAAAGGCTAAACGTGGATTAGCAGACACTGAACTGTGAGGCATTAAGACTGATACCTGACACGCTTGAGGTGCTGTGGAAACGGATTCAGGTGCGGGCCGGTGGAGACTCTGTACTGATTTCACTAACTCCCCCGTTAGCGTGGTGAGATGGCCCAGTTGTTGTTGGTGAGACGCCAGTAGGTTTTCTTGGGCAGAGAGTTCGCTGGACAGATGCATGAGGACTGCTGGATTGGTAGCTGGCGAAGTCTTCTGTAACACAGACTCAGACTGAGTGAGATCCATGTGCAGTTTATTAACACACAACAAGTTCAGAGTACAGACAGGCGTGGGTCGAATAACCAGGGCAACCAACAATATCAGAGACAGGGCAGTGAACGTGGTAAAACAGGCAGAGGATCACGGCAGGCAGCAAACAGCAATAGAGATAGTCCAGGCAAACACAGTGGTAGGTAGGCAGCAAAGAATCGTACAGAGTAAATCCAAAACAGAGTCAAACACGGGCAGAAAAATAAAGTAAATAATAACACTCAGAAATGTAGCCAGGGCAAACAAGACTTCACAAAGGGTGAACACACACACCGGGCTTAAATAGTTTGAGTGATATGAGACAGGTGTGTAGTAATCAGTCCAGGCATGTGGGCACTTGGGAAATGTAGTCCAATGTTAATACTCAGGCGAATGAGACCTCCCGCCGTTCATGACAGTATCGGTTTTATGGATAGTAGTAAATAGTTTCTGTGTGGCCAGTGCTGGAGGATTCTACTGTTAAAACGACTTGGTTGTACTATATAATAGCAGCCTTTAGAGGTGTATACACCGATCAGCCACAACATTAAAACTACCTACCTATTATTGTGTAGGTCCCCATCATGCTGCCAAAACAGCACAAACCCACATCTCAGAATAGCAATAGAGAGAGGAGGTCCTTCCTCAGGGGAATCTGCCAGGAAGGGGCTGTTGCGAGGAGCATGAGATCTGAGAACCAAGTCTGAGTGGGCCATTACGGCGCCATGAGGGTGACCTGTTCTTCGTCCTCCCTGACCTTGCACAGGGTCTGTGCATGTAGGCTTACTGGGGGGAAAGCGTATTTGTGCAGCCCTCGGGGCCAGCTATGTGCCAGCGCATCTGTCCCGAGGGGGGCTCCCGTCAGGGAATACCAGAGTGGGCAGTGGGAGGATTCCCGGGAAGCGATCAGGACTTCCTGTGCTTTGCCAAATCAACTCCAAATCAGCTGGACCACCTGTGGGTGGAGTCTCCACTCTCTGCTGAGTGTCGCCTGCCGCAACAGCGCGTCTGTTGTGGCGTTGAGGCTTCCCGGTATATGAGTGGCCCGCAGCGACCTCAGCCGCTGCTGACTCCAGAGGACGAGAGCATAGGCCGCCTTGGCGATTTATATATGCTACTGTCGCTGTGTTGTCCGACCGGACCAACGCATGCTTGCCCCAGATCAAAGGCAATAGCCTCCGCAGGGTGAGCAGTACAGCCAGCAACTCGGCAAGGGGGACAATCGTGTCTAACGTACCTGTGGGTGGGGCCTCGCGGCAGGGGGGAGCAGGGGACGCCACATCGAGGAGACTTGCTTCGTCTCAAACCCATGGCTGTGCTGAGGGGGCCCTCGAAGCACTTACCTTGCTCCATGTACCCAGCATTGGGGGGGTCAGCGACAAGGGAGGAGGGACTTTTTGCCCGTCCTCGTAACTCGTCACAATAACGTGGGTATGAGTGTGGAGCGGTCGGGCGCGCGAAGGCAGGGGGCCCGTGTTCGAGTCGTCCAAGTCGCAAGTGCTCAGTGTCCGGACGCCGTGATAGCCATGTGACCCAAGGAGTGAGGAAACCGTTTTTTTTTTTTAAATATGGGTACGGCGAACACAAAACAAAAGGGAACACAAGATTTTCCTCCCAGCCCTCCACCGGGGGAAGGAGTGGTCTGGATACCAGCTCCATGATAGCAGCGGACATCTCCCTCCCTGGGTTGTACGTCTCAGGGGCGCTTAGGAGCCTTCCGGGTCCTTGCGCCTGGTTGTGAGGCGGGGGGATCTATGCTGGGGCCGAGAACTGGTCTCGGGCTGTGGCGGAGCCGCCTGGGCTTTCGCCGCCGCAGGGGGACGCCCTCGGCGAGCAGATGGGGTATGGGATCTTGAGCTGTGCCGGGGCAAGACGTGCTGTATCGCCTCAGTCTGCTTCTTCACCACCGAGAACTGCTGGGCAAAGTCCTCGACGGTGTCGCCGGCTAGGCCGATCTGGGAGATGGGAGCGCTGAGAAAGCGAGCCTTGTCGGCGTCCATCATCTCGACCAGATTCAGCCACAGGTGGCACTCCTGGACCACCAAGGTGGACATCGCCTGCCCGAGTGCTCGCGCCGTGACCTTCGTTGCCCAGAGGGTGAGGTCAGTCGCAGAGCGCAGCTCCTGCATCACATTGGGATCATGACTACCCACGTGCAGCTCTTTCAGTGCCTTGGCCTGGTGTACTTGCAGGACTCATCCTGCTCACAAGCCCCGAAGGAGATGTTAAGCTGGCCGTGAGGCGAGCTGGTCTCACCTCGGAACTTGACGGGGGCAAATGAGCATGCTGGGGAACAGGAGGTCCACGGGCATTTACCTGGCGAGGATGCGCCCATTGGAGTCTCCAAATCGCCTCCAGCACCAGCCGGGCCGGCCTCATACCATAGGTTGAAGGCCCAGCGTGGGGGGCGACTGGAGTGGCTTTCCCTTCGAGGAAGGAAAGCTGCGACCGCAACGTTGCCATGGTCATGTTCTCGCAAAGAGAACACGAACCATCCACAAATGCTTCCTCAGTGTGAGCTCAGACAAATGCTTCCAGACACGTGAGGCAGCGCCCGTGGCCGTCGGAGGCGGAGAGATAACGACCGCATCCAGGAATTACACAAAGACGGAATGGCATCTTTAAAAAGACGTTCACGTCAATGTGCTGCTCTAATAGAGGAAAATATACTCTCTGCAAAGATATATACTCTCTTAGTACCACTGTCGAAGCGCCCAGGGGCGTAGTCTGCACTAAGCGTGCAGAAGGAGAGAAAGCCGCTGGAATGTGCCGTATATCCAACAGCATACGCTTCTATCTGAGGTGAATGAACTGGCAGTGAATTTCAGCTCGCTGACACACAACCGCTCCGCTCCGAAGAAAAAATCTGAATGAGTGGTTGCAAGCCAGTTCCTTTTATACCTTTATGTCCGGGGGAGTGCCATGTAAATTCCACACGCCAATTCTCATTGGCCTTTTCTCAAAGATTAGAGGTGTTTTGGGCTCCCAAGGGTGACCCCTAGTGTCACTACATCGACACAACGTAGAGTGAGTGACAGAAGGGGAACTATTTTTCATAATTTTCATTATATATGTTTTTATGCAATTTACAAATGAAAGGTATCTCATCTCATTTACTTTAATTTTTGTTCTATTTATTTGAAACTTGATGGACGCAAACCAAAATATAATGTTTTTCCTAACAAATGAATAAATCTGGTATCAGTGCAGAAAAAGATTTACATTATGTATGTATATATAAATTATGTATATAACATGAGTTAAAAAGTAAATACTCAAAACAGTAATATAGTATCAATTCTGATTGGATGAGCCATTTGAAGTAAAATGCTGATATGCACACACACCTGTGACTGCACATCAGTTTAATTCTATAGTAGCGTGGCATGTTGCAACATTGTTTGACAATCGTAAACAATAAAATGATTAAAAATCAGTCCAAAAAATATCACAGACTATCATTGATGGTGATAACAGAGCCATATCTAGAGACAGGAATATCATAAAGAATTTGGGGTCAGCTTTTCTTATTGGGCCAGTAAGCAACCACCTAGAGCACCCAAGACTACTTTATGAAGTAGACTTATTCTGCCAGTCTTTGTAACAGTGCTATCCTTTGTGAGTGAGTGTATGTTAAAGGGCTTGTAAATATATTGGTTTTGTTTGTTCTGGTAGCACTGTCCATCATATACTTTGTGTTTGTAGAGCTGGGTTTAGAATAACCCCTCCACACACCAACCAATCCACATACATTTCTGCCTTCCTTTTGCTATTAATGACATTCACATGAAAATGCCAAGAGTCACATTTAAATGCACACAAGAGCTGAGGTTATACAAACACACTCACACATGTACTCTCCACCTCATGATAAACTCTTAAAAATAATCTTTGATCTTGCCATCTTTGATTTGCGCCAGGTGACTTCACCATCCTCGCAAAACAATAAGAACCTGAGCTGTGTGTTTGTTATGGTCCCTGAAGCCACACACACACATATGTGCCAGTACAAACAACAGACATTGGAAGGAACACACATGTACATGGATTATATCAAAATCAGGGCTGATATTTTAAATATACACAGCATATTCACAATGCACATTTTCTGGTGATGTAAATTGAATCAACACTGTGAGAATCACAATCACAGATGTTCAAGTATAAATTAGTAAAAATATATACTGGTAAATAGTGCTCACATTCAGGTCTGACTCCATTCTGGTATGGAACTCCAAGTTAGTTCCTGATGAATAAAATCATAAAGTCTTGTCCTCCATTTTGTTTCTCATTTAATATCCTATTTTGCTCAGAAATATGTTGTATTATTTATGTAAAATATCTTTGACTTTAAAATCAATTAATATTATTCAAGAAAATGATGTCACACGATGTTTGTAGAAGCATCAATGTGTACAATAAAGGTTACGTTGAGCAATTATAATGATATACAATAAAATGAGTGTGATAATGAAATAATTCGTGAACATGTCCTCATCTTTAGGTTAAGGAAAACTGTATGTCAGATGAATAACTGAATGATATGATCATACATCCAGAATGGCTCTCCAGTGTGCATAAGGAAATTGCCCTGTAGTAATTGAATATCTGTGACAGAGACAGATGTTGTTAATATCAGCTTTTGCCGGCAGCATTTGAAATCTCCAAGTATGGAGATAAAGACTCTGCTGGGATTGTGCCAGTCTGTGGCCTGCCATTTTATTCACACACTCTTATTCTCCTGCGCTGTCATTAAAATAGAATTCCTTTCAAATGTTTTTGCCAAAGTGGATAAAACTCATCTCTTAAATTCTACGGCGACAGATATTTCTTTATTAATGTAGGCTAGGGATTGCAAAACTAGTACACGACCTGCATGCTGCCATCTTTGCTCATGATTGGGCACAATTTTTTTTAAGCCAATCTTTTGAGCCATAAATGCTGTGACTAATCACTCTGGAGCAACAGAAAAATGACTTCATGACAAAGCTTATTGGCTGATAACACCACAAAGACACACAATGTCAGAATGTCAGACAGATGGCAAGATTATTCCAGAAAATCTCCCACACAGGTCAGGCAGATAATATCATATCCTTCACATTTGTCTGTGTACAAATATCGGATGCAAATAGAATTCGATTTGTAAATTTTCCAAAGAAAATGCAAGTTGTGCTTGCCCGTTGCTAGGGTATTGATAAATGTTTGCTAGGTTCTTTTGGACCCACCCCCAATTCTCTATGACCCTGTTTACAACAGATATTAAGATGCGTCTCAGGTGATCCAAAACCACATACGAAGGTAGTGAAAACCGCATGTGACCACATCGCATTTGAGGTGTAAACGCTAATTTATCCTGATGTGTCCCGGACAGCAGCGAAACACCACCCCTCTCACCTGTCAATCAACTGCTGTGCTAAAACAAGTTTAAACTTTGGTGGTTACACGTGGCTTTAAGTAGGGATAATGTACAGTCAGATGGTTGTTTTCATAAAATAAACCCAGACAGGGTGATCAGGACACAGCAGAGGAGTCCTGTATCAGCCTGAAGGGGCTGATTGCATGGCTAACAACCAAATAAATAAACACATGGACATAAAATGTTGATTTGCTTTGAAATTATGTCATTCTGTGACAAGAAAGAAATCCCTGAACAGATGAGATCCACCTCCGGTTCTGTTGGTGTTTATTTTGTGAAAATGACCATCTGACTCCTCATTATCCAGCTTATTACAAGACTACTTGTCAACTAAATAAATAAATGCACATGAAACATTGATTTGAGTTGAATTTATTTTATTAGCTTACTTATAGAGATCGCACAGTGATCCGAGAAGCAGGAAAGATGGCTCGCAGTAAACGGATGAGCGGTCATATACGTGGATGTGCGGTTGTTACAGAGAAATATCAGACCGCCAGATGGCTCCATTGAGCAATCAGAACCAGGATTCCAGAGAGCCATGCAATAAAAGGAAATAACCATCCGATCTGAAAATTTAAAGAAGCATGAGAACTTCATGGATCTTTTTTACTGTGTTATATCAACATGCAGTGACACTGATGAGAAGCACACACATTTGAAGCTCAGCCAACACAGGTAAGCAATGGATAATTCTGCTCAAAATGTTGCGTTTGTGCTTAATTAAATTTCAGTCGCATATGGGATAAACCATGGGCTGGTTCTTTCGCGCTTTCCTTTTATGACTTTTATTATCATGCAGTAACACACTGACAGAGTGATTGATGTATGTCAAAGATGTAAGTGGTCACAGGAGACTAATTTAAGCATCCAGGTGTGAACGGCAATGTGTCTCAGCTGACAACATGTAATCGGATCACCCGAGACACATCTTAACACCAGGTGTAAACTGGGTCTATGATGTTCTGGTCTCTAGATATGGCTTCAATGTAGGTTTATGGTATTTTGCACCCATTTAATTGTTCACCTGGCAAAAATTCTAAAGTCTAAATGCTTAGAATAGTAATTGCACACCTCTCCTCAAAGAGCCTCATGATTTGAAGTATTATGTACTTAGTACAAACAGTGCAGGACAAGTTACGTGTCGGAGCAGATGCCAGGCAGAATGTTAGCCTCAGTCAACATTCACTTTCTACAACTAACGATTATTTTGATAATCTGTTCATTTTTGATTTTTTCTTCAATTAATTGGATATTATAAAGCCAACTTTTAATTCCTGTATTTTATTAAAATGTATTTATTAAAAATATAAATGATTGTATGCTAAACATTGTGTACAAAAAATGTTTAACATAAATGTTACAATATAAATTGCATGCAGTTTTTCCAAAAAAAAAAAAAGGACAATTCTAAATTATTATAAAGAGAAAAAAAAACACAGTCTGTTAACTGGTTAGACATTGAATGTTGTTTCTATAAATATAAGGGATTCAGTTACTGTTGTTCTCAAATGTTATTTCTTACATTATATGTAGGATTTCATTTACAGTTACATTTAAACCTACAGTAAACTTGATGTCCTAAACGTATGTTTATTTAGACGACACATTTTAATCATAATGGTTGTGCTCCCTTTTTCTGTTGCGGTCGATTTCATTGATGCGGATGCATGATTGAAATGTTTAGCATAAAGTACTCCAGTGCGCTGGACAACTTAGGTTGCATTATTTATGCTTCAGCTTGTCTCCACCATTTTTCAAATCAGTTTTATCATGCAGACCCATTTTTCACTACTGTAAAATTACGTCAATGACATAGTTTCTCCTTGTTTGCCACATATATCAGACTGATTGATACAGCAAGTTGTTGATTATTTTCTTCATCGATTATTAATGATTTTATGGATTAGTTGTTGCAGCACTTATTTGAGTGAATGTCTCCTTTTATATCCCACAGAAGAAAGTAAGGCCACATCCACACTAACCTTTTTAAAGTTTCAAACCTCCATTTTTAGTTTCCTAGCATCATCGTTTTTCCTAAGTATGTGGTTATAGAGAGCATTTTCAAAAGTCACCTGAACTCCGAACGGACATTTTTGCGTGAACTGTCCCTTAAAACATAGGGTTAGAGTTTGATTTTGTTCAAATCACCCTAACCATGAGCAGTAGTAAAAGTGATTCTTGCCTTGGCAAACAAAATAGAAGAGCGTTATCTCAAATCTTGAAGTAGGATTTTGCTTGGGTTGGAAGTGTATAGAAATAAACATCATGCATTAGAATTGAAAAGCCCAAGGTAAACAGGTTAGTCTGGCATGGAGGAATGTTAACAGGGTAGAGCTTGTTTCCATGGTGATGTGTTGGGTTTGTGTTGCGCTCACCCTTGCATTCATTCCGTTTGACTCCATCAAGGACAAACGGTGCTCTGCTGTTGAGGTTCTTCAGTGTTGCCACATGACTGAATAACTCTACAGTTGATTTGATTAAAGAACACAATCCAAATGACTCTCAGAATGGTGTTTTGAAGACCCACAAGAAGATCTGCGGCAGCGACCTTGCTGTGCTGTGTGTTAATACAATACAGTGTTCAAATGAGGAACCTTCATGCATTCAGAATGCTGTAGCATTACCATCAAACCACATAAAAGCATAATCAGTAGTCTAGACATCTTGCACTTTCAGCAAATATGAGTTACATTTTCATAAACTATTTTGCATAACTCTTTTGTTGAAGTGCTTTAAACAGTGTTTTTGATTTATGTTCCACTAAATAACCTTATGAAACCTAAATGTTTTTAACACTAAAAAATTCAAACTTAACCTCTAATTGGTCCTTCCCTTAGCCCCGGCTGCGAGGAATAGTTCACCCAGAAATGAAAATTCGGTTATTATTTCATCGTTCCAAAAAACACAGTCAAGATATTGTAGGATTTGGCTTGTATGAAGAGGTACGTCTTTTATTCCCATAGACACCAACCAATCAACGAACTGAATTACAAATCGACACAATAAAGGCCTAAAATTTTAGCTAGCTTCCTATCCAGGATGCATCTCTTTGTTTTGTAAGGTTGTTTTCAGCCTCTTCAGTTTCACATGCAGCCAGTGTGAGTTTTATTTCCCCAAAATGATGCTCTTACAGTCAGCTTTGGTGCTGCTGAAGGGCTTTGATGAATTCAGAGAGCAGTACAGTAGAGATGTGTGAATGCAGTTTGGATACTGTGACCTGTAATAACTGCACTTTCATCCATAATCTTACAGAGACACCTCCTGTCATGTAGTCGTCCAGCGGCTCAAATTATTTTTCCTGGCAACACATCTGTTACGCTGGAACTCATTTTGGTCTGCCTACTCGCTGCTTTTCTCCAGATTTTGATTCAGCACGTCCAGAATGTTGACGTGAATGTATAATGAATGTTCTTATAGTCACATGACCAGTATCAACGTGAGAGCTGTCTAAAACCCTTGTAGCACCATTTTCTGTATTGTTTGTAAGTTACTTTATTTTTAGGGCTGTCAATCCATTACATTTATTATGAATGATATGTTGATTGATTAATTAATCCAATTAATCTCAAAATTGTATATACAGTGGCCCCAAAAAGTATTTGGGCACAAGTAGCACATAAACATGTGTTATTGCCATTACATTAGAAAACAAATTTTAAATGTAAATGGCATCTTCAAACAAATGCTGCTAGAGATTTCTCAAACTTCTCAAATTTTTGCAATGATTTTTAAGCATCTGGAGTCAATAAAGTTCTATTATTGAAAACTTTTGCTTGAAAAGGGGGCTGTATTTCTCTAAAATAAATGACACTTGCTTTGTATTTTGTTATATAATGCAAAGATATTAACGTAAGTACAAAGACTTTCACACAGAATGTGTTTGCACACTCAGTCTATGGAAAAACATGCTTTGGTTGGTGTTATAATTATATTATTTGTACGAAAATAATGTGTTAAATTGAAAGCTTATTTCATTTTATTTTTATTGAACTGTAATTAACATTTAGTGTACTTTTACTTTAGTGTACTAATTTAAATATGAGCCCATGTCCAACAAACCTCTAGATGGGAAAAATTGCTAGTGCTTCTTTAAGTCTTGAAGTTTTGTAAGTGGCTTTGAAGAGAAGTGCATACCGAATGAATGACTGTAATTTAAATGTAAATGTATATTAATGTGAATGAGCCCTGGTAGCCGGATTAAATGCTCGTCTTTGTGTAGTGCAAGAGCTATTCATCTCGGGTTGATAACTCAACTATAACTTGAAAATGAATCCTAAAGCAGGTTTATAATAATAATTTACAGGAAGTGTGTGTGTGTGTGTGCGTGTGTGGGCGGGTTTGGGTGGTTTACGAGGACATTTTATTAGTTTAAAAACTGGTAATTACAATGGTATTATGCTATAAATGTGGTTTATGAGGACATTTCTAGTATCTCCATAATTCAAATTGCTTAAAAACATAATAAACAATGTTTTTTTGAAAACGTAAAAATGCAGAACATTTTTTGTGGGGGTTAGGGTTAGGGGATAGAATCAATAGTTCGTACAGCATAAAAATCATTATGTCTATAGAGAGTCCTCATAATGATAGCTGCACCAACGTGTGTGTGTGTGTGTATATACACAATTACATAACATGCCAAAAAATTAATCGAATTAATGCAGATAATTATATATTTTATATAAAAATGTATATACATATATATATATATATATATATATATATATATATATATATATATATATATATATATATATGTATGTTAGGGCTGTGAATCGATAAATATTTTTTAACCAATTCAGTTTTCACAATTAATTGCGATAAAATTATGGCACATGATACATTATAACAAACATTAATAAATATATTTACTTCATACTTTGGCTCATAGAACTTTCAAGAAATTGGTTGGTCATAATTTATTTTCATTATTCAAATATGTAAATATGTTCAAATGGTCTTTTTGGGGAGGGGCTGGTGGTTGGATAGAGTTAATTAGATGCATTTTTACAGGTATTAATGATAGATACAAGTATATGTATAGGTATGCATGTCATAAAAGCAATGGACATGCTGTAATTAAAATTTGGGCGTTTCAAGTGGACTTTTTTTTAAATAGGATCAAATGTGCAGATTCAATACATATTAAACTTTATTGGCAAGAGAAACTTAAGTGTACAATGCATTATTAGACACTATACAAACAGATATAAAGCATGCTGACTGTGAAGTTTAATTTGTTGAAGTTTAAAATCTCAAAACTATTTCTCTCTGGCTGGCGTTCAGTCTCTAAGTATACTTGGCTGCAGTTTGCTGAATGTCCAGGGGGCCGGATTCACGGAACGTTCTTAAGAAATTTCTTCTTAACTACCATTTTCTTCTTAATTTGTAACTTACTTAAGAAAAAAGTTACGAATATTTTGTATTCCCGAATAAACTTCTTAAGAAAGTTATTTTTAAGAAAAAACTTAAGCAGCATTCAAATTCTCTTAAAATTAGGATAACCTCACAGTTGTCTTAAATCCTAAAAGGTAAGATGTTTAATGCATTTACTGAGTTTTTCATGTTGAGTCTGAAGTCGCAGTGGGCTGTTTATGTAGAAATGTGATTTTAGACCAAAAAACATTTTTGACTGTTTTGTGTTTAATTATATTTTTATTTTCAGCTTGTAAACCATGTAAATGTTATCACCAAATTCAAACAATAAATGTTGTTTTGAAGCTTCTTAATGTGGTGACCAATCATGCTAACGGATGCGCTGCATATAGCGCTCTCTCTCTGCAATCTTTAGAGTTCATAGAAACATAATAATTATAACATTAGAAAGCTGAGACTTTCTTTTTCACCCCCATCAGCATCCCTATTGGAGTTGGGCACAGCGGAGACGGCCTCCGCCACCCTTTCCCATTCACCCGCCTCGTACTTTCTGACGTTATATTATTATCAAGATTCCCAAGGAGAACTTTTTCCTTGCAGTAATTTCCTGAACAAGAACATCCAGCTCTTGTCTACTGACATTTTTGTCTGTTTTATTTTCCTCCATGTCAAATTAAAAGTTATCAAATGGTTAGCAGCAAGTAAATACTCCTTTGAAGGTACTAACACATCTCACGCACTTTACATTAAAAAAACATTAATAGATAAAGGTTAATAGATAAATTTACCAGTGTTGAAGTATTGAATTTGTTATTAGACAAGGCAACTCCATTAGCAGGCTGATCAGACAATGTCAAAGCCTGTCCTTTTATTCTTAAGAAAAAAATGAAGATGTTCTTAAGAAAATATTTGAGAACTTCTTAAGAATTTTTCAAGAATTGCACTTAGGAACGTTCTTATGAACTTCTTATAACTTATCCTAAGAACTTTCTTCATTTTTTTCTTAAGAACATTTTCGTGAATCCAGCCCCAGGTCCTTCAGTCTCTTTCACGCACATACTGGGTCCAGGGCTGTTTCTGACAATTTTTGCACCCTAGGCGAGATCCCACTTTGCGCTCGATTGGGGGGCAAATTTTTTTTTATGTGACAGCGGCCTCCTCATTGGTGCCCCCAGGCTGGTGGCACCCTAGGCAACCACCTAGTTTGTCTTTATCTAGAAACGGCCCTGACTGGGTCTCTCGGGCAGTTCCGCTTTTGAAACTGTGCAGATGAATGTTAATGACTGTTTCCAAACAATGCAAATAGATACGGCAGCTTGCCCATATTTCTCGTATATTCATATATTCTATGGTTCATTGCTTGCACACAAAGTCTCCATTCTCCGTACAATAGATCCGCTTTCGTATGTATTATGCCTGGGACATGCGTCACGCGCATTGAATAAGCATGCACTGCTCCACAAAATCCTTTCTGTGTTAGGATGTGCAGTGGAGTTGAGCGTACACCTCCTAAAAATGTATATGCCAATTTTAGCCACAAAAAGTGAAGAAAAACAAGCATCAGCTATTGTACAAAGTGCCTGGGTTTGTTCCTGGTAGACAGCAGATGCCCTAACCCCGCCTCTCCCTAATCGGAGCCTGTAAGGCTGAGTAGCCTGCCAGGAACACCTCGGGACACATTTCTCCTATCGCATGAAGTTTCAGGAAGTACAAAAAAAATGGACACTGCGTTAATTGCATTGACTTTTTTTAAAGTGTTAAAAAATATTAATTGCAGAAATTATGTATTTAATTGCAGCGTTAAATTTATATTAAATTCCTGTTGCAAATATAAATATATATATATATATTCGCAGCAGGAACCTGCAAAACAGTCATTAGAATGATTAAAACAGACTCATGCGTCTTTTAGTGGGATTCATTAAAAGAACGATAAAATTGGTGTAAAAATCTCATAGACTTGCATCGAAGGATGGATCTGTGGCAGTTTCAGAGGCATACTCCAACTGCCTGACGGCGAGCCAGATCTAGTTTGTCTTTGTGTTATTTCACGGTCTCCAGTCTTTTTATCACATTCAGTTGAGACTGAAAACTCACAACTGAAGTAAAATTTTATTTTATTTCTTGTATAAAAAACATTGGCACTCATTCCTTCATTCCTTTTCGAAAGTCATAGAGGGTCATTTCTCTCCTTCATGGTAGGATTTAAGCCAATGATATTTGGAATTTTAATTGAAGTGGTCATGCTCCACCAAATGTTGAATTGGACATTGAATTGAATTGGACATGGCCCACAGAATGTTCAATTGTAATTTGAATTGAAAGGACTATTCCCTACAGAAAGTTGAGTTTGAATTGAATTGGTCATG
Source organism: Myxocyprinus asiaticus (assembly GCF_019703515.2). NCBI lineage: Eukaryota > Metazoa > Chordata > Actinopteri > Cypriniformes > Catostomidae > Myxocyprinus > Myxocyprinus asiaticus. The sequence continues at coordinate 43,160,623 of NC_059368.1, read as the reverse complement.
CCCCACAGAATGTTGAATTGGAATTTGAATTGAAATAAAAAATTAAATGCAATTCAACAGTTACGAAAGAGAAGAAATGCTTTAGTCCAACATAAGCGACATTAAGTAAGGGATAATCCACGGCCAGGTGTGCATTAAAGGATTTTAATGCACAACGTGGAGGCGAAGAACCACCCGAAGCGGAGGCTTCCGCAAAGTGCGCTCAAAAAGATTAACGCACACCTAGCCATGGATTATCTCACTTATACCATGGTCACTTGCCAGCATTGATTAGTTACAGCTGTCAATGATTTTTACAGTGCAAAATTTGACTGGAAGATGAACAATAATGGTTAACTTTATCTACAGGTCGTTAGATCAAGAGTTCTGCCCAATCTAAATCAGACACAGAGATAAAGTTGTGTAATAATATCACAGTTTTGTGGAGACCAAACACTCTTTAAAAACTGTGAATTTAAATACTCAATCTAGAAATAATAATAGCCACATAATTTAGAAGGGTTGGCACTCCTCAGAACATGTAATATTTAATTCCTATTCTCTGTAATTTTCACATGAGGAAAAACCAGCGTTGCTGACGTGACTTACTGTATAAGACGAGGAAAAAACATCCAAAACACTCAAAACGCATTAACTTAGACCTCTGAAACATCCAAATGGTATCCATTAAAGCTGTAAGATTGATTGAATTAAGAATGAAATCGCAATGTGGCCTTGCTCAATTTCAAAACAGCAAAACGCTGCATGTTATAAAATAGTCTCCTTCAGCAAACAATGTGTGACTGCGGGGTCCCCTCTAGCGGTTATAAACACACGTTGAGTAAACAGTGCAGCTATTATTGATGATGAAACATCATCTAAAATAGCTGCACTGTTTGTACATACATATACAGTATCTCACAGAAGTGAGTACACCCCTCACATTTTAGTAAATATTTTATTATATCTTTTCATGTGACAACACTGAAGAAATGACACTTTGCTACAATGTAAAGTAGTGTGTACAGCTTGTATAACAGTGTAAATTTGCTGTCCCCTCAAAATAACTCAACACACAGCCATTAATGTCTAAACCGCTGGCAACAAAAGTTTGTACACCCCTAAGTGAAAATGTCCAAATTGGGCCCAAAATGTCAATATTTTGTGTAGCCACCATTATTTTCCAGCACTTCCTTAACCCTCTTGGGCATGGAGTTCACCAGAGCTTCACAGGTTGCCACTGGAGTCCTCTTCCACTCCTCCATGACGACATCACGGAGCTGGTGGATGTTAGAGACCTTGCGCTCCTCCACCTTCCGTTTGAGGATGCCCCACAGATGCTCAGTAGGGTTTAGGTCTGGAGACATGCTTGGCCAGTCCATCACCTTTATCCTCAGCTTCTTTAGCAAGGCAGTTGTCGTCTTGGAGGTGTGTTTGGGGTCGTTATCATGTTGGAATACTGCCCTGCGGCCCAGTCTCCGAAGGGAGGGGATCATGCTCTGCTTCAGTATGTCACAGTACATGTTGGCATTCATGGTTCCCTTAATGAACTGTAGCTCCCCAGTGCCGGCAGCACTCATGCAGCCCCAGACCATGACACTCCCACCACCATGCTTGACTGTAGGCAAGACACACTTGTCTTTGTGCTCCTCACCTGGTTGCCGCCACACACCCTTGACACCATCTGAACCAAATAAGTTTATCTTGGTCTCATCAGACCATAGGACATGGTTCCAGTAATCCATGTCCTTAGTCTGCTTGTCTTCAGCAAACTGTTTGCGGGCTTTCTTGTGCATCATCTTTAGAAGAGGCTTCCTTCTGGGACGACAGCCATGCAGACCAATTTGATGCAGTGTGCGGCGTATGGTCTGAGCACTGACAGGCTGACCCCCCCACCCCTTCAACCTCTGCAGCAATGCTGGCAGCACTTATACGTCTATTTCCCAAAGACAACCTCTGGATATGACGCTGAGCACGTGCACTCAACTTCTTTGGTCGACCATGGCGAGGCTTGTTCTGAGTGGAACCTGTCCTGTTAAACCGCTGTATGGTCTTGGCCACCGTGCTGCAGCTCAGTTTCAGGGTCTTGGCAATCTTCTTATAGCCTAGGCCATCTTTATGTAGAGCAACAATTCTTTTTCTCAGATCCTCAGAGAGTTCTTTGCCAAGAGGTGCCATGTTGAACTTCCAGTGACCGATATGAGAGAGTGAGAGCGATAACACCAAATTTAAAACACCTGCTCCCCATTCACACCTGAGACCTTGTTACACTAACGAATCACATGACACCGGGGAGGGAAAATGGCTAATTGTACCCAATTTGGACATTTTCACTTAGGGGTGTACTCACTTTTGTTGCCAGCGGTTTAGACATTAATGGCTGTGTGTTGAGTTATTTTGAGGGGACAGCAAATTTACACTGTTATACAAGCTGAACACTCACTACTTTACATTGTAGCAAAGTGTCATTTCTTCAGTGTTGTCACATGAAAAGATACAATAAAATATTTACTAAAATGTGAGGGGTGTACTCACTTCTGTGAGATACTGTGTGTGTGTATATATATATATATATATATATATATATATATATATATATATATATATATATATATACAATATAAATCTTCTTGCCTCATCTTGACGGACAGCAAAAGACTCATTTGATGGGTCACGTTTACTTTCTCTCCCTCTCCGTGGAAAAAAGAGCTGAATGTCAAACCATACTTTCCTCACAAGTGCTTTGGGTGAGTAATGCAGGCCTGAGGAACACTGCTGTCTTTTTCGTGTTTCCTGTAGCACGTCACAGTTGAATTTAAGACTGCACTGCATGACTTGATGATGTTGTTTTGTGATGTGATGGTTAATCCCGGTTCTGAAACTATATTCCTGTCCGGAGACCATTTGAACTGAGGCATAAAACTTATTACGGAGGATAGCATATTAGGCGCATTAATATAGAACAGTGATTAAAAGTGACTGGAACTACCTGTGCATTAAACGATTTTAATGCACGCATTCCAACCAATCAGAATCGACTATTCGAACAGACCATGGTATAAATAAGATTTAATAATAATTACATGATTAATTTTGCCTAATTATTCCTATTCATTCTCGGTTATGTTGAATACATTTTCTTTTAATTATACTTTTTTCTAAACTTAGTTAAATACTGTCAAAGCAATAAAAACAGCCATTACAGAACTATTTAATTTACTTTTATTTAACTTATAGTTTTAATGGTAATATATAAACATTTTGAAAATTAATGTTTCTACTAGGGCTTGGTGATATATTGAACATTCACAATATAATCGCAATGGATATGCTGACGAAATTAAATTAAGCAACATTGTGAATGTGCCTTTTATTTGGCCACTGCATTTCCTAAAGAGCATGTCATTAGCCTCGTTTCACAATCCTTCAGAGCTGCACAATTAATCTAATCAGAATCGTAATGTAGTCAATATGTCAATATTAATCCGCAATTAATCCTGTGACCTTATGACGTGGTCATTTGCACGCTCCTCTGTATCCATCACGGATAATGATACCAAGGAGCTCACTTAATACACAGTTTTCAGAGGTCTCAGAGCGGTTTACATGCATTGTGAAAGCAAAGTGCTGCAGGTTCAACCAGTCACGCAACTCCGAACATTTGTAACTGCTACAAGTTCTAAAAACACCACACAGTATCACAGAAAAGATGGAAATGACAGCATCTCACCGGTTTTGTAATGAGGAACACTGTCAAAAACACACTGACACTGCAGTGCGCTGTCAGTGTTCCTCCAAAATAAAAGGTTTACATTTATTAAATAAAGCTCATTTTAATTTATTATGACAGAAACACATTACTGTTGAATAGGACAAATCTAATCCTCAAAATAATAGTAATAATTATTCAGTATTGTGTTATAATAATGAACTTGACTGGGTTTCACAATAATAATTCAGTATTATATCATATTCTAATATTCTAACTCTGGGTTTAAAAAAAAATGTGTGGGAAGTTAATTAAAATATATATATATATATATATATATATATATATATATATATATATATATATATATATATAAAATGCTTTTTATAAAGCTAATATGTGTCATTGTTAATTGGTGCATATATACTGTATGTAGACAATTATGTATTATTCTTTCTTGTGTTAATTTAGAAACTTTTTATTATTTTTAACTAGATTTTGACATGCAATAAACAGTTTGAATCTACTTGACTTCAGTAAATGTTGTTGAAATGATAGTTCCTCTGAAAATAAAAGCCATTTCCGAGCAAATACATAATTATCAAGACAGCTGAAAAATATAAAGATATCATTTTTGTAGCCATATCGCACAGCCCTAGTTTCTACCATGATCCATAAAATTAATGTTTGTTTTTAAAATGTTTATAAATGAAATCCTTGTTTTGTTCGAGGTGGCATTTTAGACCTTGATTGTTAATATCATCTAATGTTTGTGGAAATAGCAGAAATAATTTGTTGCATGAGAACATGCTTATGGTTTATTCTTATTGAAAAATGAAATGTATTATCCAAAACTACACTTACAGCTGTATGAATTTATTTGAATTCATTTGAATTCTTCTTTCTTAAACTCATGTCTTTGTCCCTGTGTTGTTTGTCATGTGTATGTTCCTGTAGAAATATAAGCCAGGCCGGTGTGATGATATTCTGAAGTGGAAGCCGCCGAGCCTAAACTCTGTCGATTTCAGACTCAAGATCACCAAAGTTGGCGGGGAGGGGTGAGTCATCGTCACTATGGCAACTGCATCCACCACTCTGAAATCAATAATAAACATCAGAACGTTCCATACAAACTTCACACAACTCACACGGAGACATTGAGGGCACGTTTGTATTTTTGGTAGCTCAGTGATTTCTCTTGGGTATCTTTATATATGCGTTGATGTGTAGATTATAAAACAATCAGTTCTCACTCACTGGTAGGTGCGTCATTAGCGAGTTTAGGAAGCATTTTCAGTTTGGCACTAGGGTTATGACGAATGACAGAAATAATAATATTTTAAATATTAAAATATTTGCAAATGTTTCAAATACTCCTTTTGGTCCTCTGTAGTTTTAGTCCACTTTCTATTCACACTGTTATTTTTGGGAACCCAGCCAACCTGAATATTATAGCTTATTAATATACATATTTGACTATACAACACTTAGTCACGGTCCTCCAATCTGATGGGTCAAACGGTGTTCCAAGAGTGTTGATATTAAGCACTGAAACGCTTCACTGTTTGTACCACTTTGCTTGTCTTTGTTTGTGGCATTCCACAGGCTGTCAGGCCACATCCACACTTATCCATTTAAGTTTCTAACCTCCGTTTTATGTTTCCTAACATGATTGTTTTCCATAATATATGGTAATGGAGAGAGTCATTTTAAAGAGAGTTATTTTCCATCATGTGAATCGTAAAATTGCAGTGCTTTGCATTCACAATAGCGATCTGTTGAGATGGTCTTTTTGAGTTAATTTGGAGTACTCACATAATGAACTAATGCACTGAACAGTGAGACTGAGACAATTGATGCCAGTTCTGTTTTTACCTATTCACTTATTCACTTAAAGCTACACTATGTAACTTTTGGCCCTCTAGCAGTTGAAGCATAAAACTGTAAGTTACTTTTGGAGGAATACTGTTTCAGTAATTACGTGAGTCGGGCGTCGGCTCTGCTCATCTGTGCAGATGAATCTGATGGTTTGAGGAGTACCTTTGTAACCATGGGTTACAGGTGATCGTCTCATCAGAGCGAATGTCACTAACAACTACAAAACTCGCCCCCTCCCCTCAATAACTAAATTAAGAAAAAGAACGGCTAATAGTTATAATATATTAAATAGACTAAGGTAGTAACTGGTTTAGAGATTGGCGTTGTTACCAGCATGAAGTTAATATATTTTCCCATTGTCCTTCCTCGAAAATGAAATCAAGCACTAAAGTATCACAATCCATAATAAACGCTATCTAACGAACTACCGTGCTAAGCGGGCTACCTGGCTAACTATCGGTCTTACCTGTCGAGCGAGGAAAAACTCCACTCTGAGTTGGTTTTAAGTCCTTTTAGATCTCGGAGTTGTCACCACCTCTGAAAATCCAAGCCGATGTTGTTTCGTGTTTTATTATTACGGGCTCTGTCGCTTTCCCTTTTTGCTTGCAAACTCTTTTCGGTCCGAGGTTTCTTTAATTTGAAAATGGGTGATTCCCCAGAGGGTTGCCTTTTTGAATGATCCATGGTCAGTGACGCTTGTGTTGTGGCTACAAGCTTTCAGCTTCAAACTTCTACCATGCCTATCACTGCACATATACATGCGCTGTATAGCTGGACCTTCTTTTCTTTATTTACCGACATGATGTAAACACGCATGGACGAATGACGAAAGTATGCAATTTCCCACCAAATCTGCCCCGACAGCTCTAAAATATAAATCATTATTATAGGCTTACCATAGTGAGTCGGGGTAAGGCAAAACATGGTTTGGAAGATGGATTGTTGGTGTACTTGCTCATTAATTACATTTTGTTCATTTCTAACAAAAAAAACAAAATCTTACATAGCGTAGCTTTAATGCAATATGGCATTGGAATAGAAAGCTCACAACAATCATGGTTTTCTCAAATAATTGTGATTCAATTAAATAATGTGATTTTGTAATAACTGCAACAGGCTTAGTTGGCACTTTTGAGAACGTAATATGCACATAAATGTGCTTTGTGTGGCACATTTCTAAATAAACTAGCTTTGACTGCAGCTTGACATTTCTCTCAGCAGTAATGTAGCACATCTCATTTACACCTCTCTCAAACCATCTGTCCACTCACTCCAGACTCAAATGAGCGAGTCTTATCTTTAAAATACAGGCTGCATCCCAGCCAGAGGGAGGGTGGCCCTTCTCTCAGGACTTTCAGCACGTACAAAGCAATTGTCTTTGTTTCCTAATGTGAAAATCTAGGCATTCTTTATTGTACTTCACAGTATATGACTGAATCTTACAAAACCTGTCAAGAACATCTTCAAAAGAAATAAGAAATCATATTTAGCATAAAGTAAATGAAGTTTTTAGGACCATTGCATTGTCACGTTTTTGTTTTCATGACAATCAAACACATTTTCCTTTAAATTTTCATGTAATGTGAAAAAAATTCATATGACCCGGGCATGTTAGTCCATTAGGATTGAATTGATTCTGTGAGTGATAATTGTGACCTGATAATTGTGAGTGAAATCATTTCTACTGATCACCATTTATGTATTCTACCCAATAGATATTTCCCTCTAAGCTTTACTCAGCATGTTTCAATATTCCCAAACAATGTTCTTTAAATCATTCAGCCAAAAATGTTCTGTAGGAGTGTCAGATATATATTTTATGAAGGCCAATGGGCACTGCATGTCACTGAAGCATCATAGCATCTGGGCTTTTCTACAGCGGATGTGTCAGCGAGCAGCGGAGGTTATTAGTGGCGTTCCTTCCCTGCCAGCAAAGCGAGACAGATGACATCTCTCTACTCCCACACATCACTTCTTTATCCCTCTCAACATGCCCTCTTGATTTGCCGAGAGCTTTGAAATGAGATGGGTAAAATAATAAGAGAAACCCCCAAGTGTTCAGCATAGACAACACTGAATGTCGACACTTCTTACAACGAGAGTTATAATGAGAAGACCTCAAGTTGATTTTTTGCAATTGTCAAAGAAAATCAATTTGTACTTCAAAATTGTGCGCTATGACAACAAATAAACATTTTATTAGTCTTGCTTCTCCACAAACAGGCTGTGCGTGGTGGTAAAAGCAGTCAGAATTTTTGAGAATATTTTCTCAATAATGCAGTAACATGAAGGGGGGGTTTGAAAGTCATCATGCCCTTTCAGAATGTTCACCATTTGATGCTACAAACCTCAAAAGGCATTACAATAAAACTTGGTGTATTTACAATTTGAGGGGCGAATTCACGAAACAGTTGGCCACTTTAGCGCATTGTGGCTATGTTCAGACCGTTAGTCCAAATCCAATTTGTTGTGTGACCGATCAGAATCTGATCTTAGTAATTGACTGTCCACACTGTGTATCGCAACTGATCAGAACCGATTTGTGTTTCCTATTGCAATCTTAATTTTCTGGCATATCTGCATTGGTTGCTTATAGCAATGATGTTGCGTCAGTATGCAAAACAACAACATGGAGGGGAATGAAATAGAGATTTTAGCATATAACATGTCAATGTGTTGCTGCTTTGTAAAAATTGTATTTCATGTGAATTTTTTGGCAGTTTAGACTTGCTAAATATGATCGGATTTCATTCAGTTATGCACAAAAATCGTATTTGGACTGACAGTCTGAACATAGCCAATATTTCAATGCAAAAACCTGGGGCTTGTTTACAAACTGTCTGTATTCCTTGGTTTTTAAACAGTATAATGGTTCATCACTGCACACATTTACAGTCAATTACTTTTTAGCACAAACACGCCACCTTTCTGAGCAAATGAGGCTTATTTTAATATATGTGCTAAAATAACACAGATAACGTGCAAAAAACAACACCATCAATAGAGTTTATTAGTGAATTCCGAGCTCTATGTTGTAACATTCAAGTGAAAAAAGGAGCAAAAAAAAAGTTCATAATATACTTTTGTCTATCTGACCTTTTTTTTTTTTTTTTTTTTACAATTCTAGGCATCGCACATTTACAAACTTATTGATTCAGACTTGCCTTCCTGTTTTTAGAGCCCCATGACAGATGTAATCAAATAGATACATGAACTGGCTTCTGTTGTTGTTGTTGCTGCTACTCTATGTTCCGAGTTCGGGGGGGGGGGGGGGGGATGGGCAAAACAAAAGACCGCAAGAATGGCCAGAATGGCCTTTAGAGACTGCAACATGAGGTGGGTTAAACTCCACTTGAGTGCTTGTTCCCCATTTCCATTTCTTGAGCTTTGTGGCCCCACGCTCAGGATTTCCATTGACTGCTCACCGTATGACTTCAGATTTGAGTTGTAGAGCATCGAATACTATGAAATTTCCATGTACTTGTGGATAGTCAGCTAAAAAATATGAAACATGTTTGGTATCCTCTGACTAGATAGAATCATATTTGGAGGGTAAGAAACCAGAGTCAATTCCCATCATAAACTATGCAATTTTCTCTGACTTTCAAAATCTGCAGACTGGAGCGGACTAGCGCCGACTAGCTCCAACAATCTGTGTTAACGTTTTGTAGCATAATCCAGCCTTTAGGAAACATTCTACTGGATTTTGCACACCATAAGGAGTATATTTGAGAAGATTCTCAATCATCCAGGTAGGATATGAAGTAGAATTTCTGGACTCATTTTTCCATTCATTGAAGACATCACGCCACTCATCCCAGGTAAGACAGGGAATTCTAACCATCGCACAACTGATGATATGTGATAAAGCCACCTATAAGGAGAATACATTCTCAATCATTGTTCAAGATCAGTCAAATTATGCAATGACCATTTATCAACTGCCCTCTTCAAGTCATTCCAGAGATGCTCTTTGAAAAAAACTCAAGGACTTCACTGCTACATGGCCACAGCTTACACACACCAACACTCTTGCCTTTGGAGTTCTGGACTTTTCCATTTTCAATTTGGCCACTTTCCATGTTCCAATCTCTGACAAGTGTTGCATTCCCATCTCGTGGGAAACATGCAATAGGATGCTTTCAAGACCACTCTTGACTGTAGAAATTGAGTTTTTTGTATATTGTTATAATGGCCAGGTCAGAAATTTTGAATATTAGAAATTCTGGAAATTTTTGTTCACTTGGTCAAAGACTCTTTAAGGTTCTTTTTAGCAAACATTGCTGTTTTTCTTCTCCTTTCTAAACAGCTATCACTGGAGAGGAGATGAGAGTAAAGGCTCTCTTTTTTGCTCAGAGCTAGAAAAGAAGGTTGAAATAGCTGATCAACGGTAAACTGTTTGCGAACATTCAGACACCACCCATGTTTGGAGGAGCATTTAAATATGAGGCACAGACTTGTCGACAAACTTCATTTAAAACATTAACCATTGCAACATTGAAATGTGTTATGACTAAATGCTTGATTCTATAAATAGAATCCACATAAGATCAGTAAAAGAAGCTGTTTAACACAAAGTTTTCCTGAAAGTCTGCACTGGCAAGCTGTTTCAATCCACCTCAACAAACCAAAAAACACTTTTTCTTTTTTTTTTTTTTAAATGACATCACAACCGTTCTTCGATTTTGCTAGAAGTGTATTGCTGCCTTAATGTTTAGCCTATATATGTGGTAAATAAGGAGGCCATGATGGATAGAGGCCAGTTGGCAACTTTGGACATGATGACAGGGTTACACCCCTAATTTTTTCTAGAAACACCCTGGGATTTTTAATGACTACAGACTGATCTGAAAGTCTATGCCTTTTTACAGTATAGGGTCCCCGTCACTGTACTGGGGCATAAGGACCCCCTGCTGGTCTCACTAACAGCTCTGCCAGCAGCAACCTTAGTGTTCCACAAGAGGTCTTCTATCCAAGTACTGACCAGGCTCAGCTCTGCTTAGCTTCACAGGAAAACAGACAAGAGCTACATGGTGATAGCAGTTGACAAGCTGGTATCATCTTTTATTCGCCTCCTTGTTTGGTCATGGCTTGTGTTCTTGGTCAGTTATTTTAATAGGTATTTAGGAATGCATAGTCTGAGACATTGTAGGACAGTATGGTCTCATCTGTTGCCAGTCTCAGCTCCAGGATTTTTAATTAAGTGGAGTTATGGAAGTGTCATGCTGTGTTGCCTTATGGAGAGTGGCGGCAATGCCTGTCCTACCTATTAAGAGACATAAGCGGCTGCATGGTGCCCTAGCGGCCACTAGGGGGGCCCCTATCACAGGTTTAATATTGACAAATAATTATTTGCAATAAGTGTAGAAAGCATTGTCATCACAGCTCGGCTATATGCATGTCAATAGTCTGATGGTATCGGTCAAAACTATAAAAATATTACAATTTGAAGACAGGTCTGAGCCTGAGATCAGGTGTGGCGACATTAGTATGACAGTTGAATAGTAATGCGGATGATCCGAGTTCAGATCTGTTTTTTCCCCAAATTCACAATGTTCCCCTTATCCATGTCAAGCAAAGACAGACAATGACTATACGCCATCGTAAAGTCATTTATTTTAAATAAAAATTAACACAAGCGGTTTAAGTATAGTTTCTAAGGGAATTAGACCGAAAATTACCGAAAGTAAGTATTCTTGTCGTGATCTGGGGGCTCTGAAAGTTGGGCAGTGCAGAGAAGGGTTTGGTTTAGATAGGAAGGGGGGCGGGTGGCTGCACACGCACCTTTCCCTGTCTGGGTCGCATGGGTGGTTGCTTTTTCCAGCAGCTCGGCATCTCACGGGCTGGTGCACAACGAGGGATTCGACGCTGGTGCACGACAATGAATTACAATTATTATTTAATTATTTATTTTTATACACAATTTACAATCATATTTAATCAAACTACACAATGATTACTCTAAGACTTTATAGATATTACAGTTTCATTTTCTGTTAATGCATGATTTTCTGTAAAGCTGCTTTGAATCGATTTGTGTTGTGAAAAGCACTATACAAATAAAAAGTACTTGACTTGAGGGTCATGATGGCGACTCGGTTACCCGTTCCCTGGAACTGAAGAGGCCGCTCTCTTTAAAGCCATCCTCAGCATTTAAAGACTGCAGAGATGAGGTGCCATTAAATACCATTACGTTACGTGCACATCAGGTGTGTTTCGTCCCGCTGCCAGTGCCAGCGATGTATTTAAGTTGCGTCACAATACTTATATTATATGCACTATGTTGTTAGGTTATATATTGTTTTATAATACACCAGGGTGCAAATAGCATGTGCCACTATTTAATTAGTGTAAATAGCATCTACCATACCTTAATTTGTCATTCATTTCTTAATTATTCATTTGCACAGAATTTAATTAAATACATTTATTAATTTGTGCATGTGATATGTGTGTTTGGTTTTAAAAATTATATTATTTCTTTTTTTGTACTTCTAAAGTATACCTGTGCTGGTAAACTACAGTTAATAGTTTTGCATTTTAAGCTTTATTCTTTTGAAGAAATAGGCTTGTTTCCCTGTACAACTTTAAGCTTGCATAGTTATTTCTGTTGGGTGTGTTTAGAGAGGTGTACTTGTAGGTAGTGGGGTCCAATTTTGAAAATCTGCTTAGGGTCCCCACAATGCTAGGTTCAGCCGTTAGTGGCAGCCAGGCGTTTTGCAATGTTTGTGGCCAACTAGTGGGTGGGGCTTCATCTCCTGTAGTACCTTTCCATGAGGAAGCCATAGAACTGACCCTTCACCAAGCCCCTTCCTCAATTTTTACCGACCAATCATGAACCTGCAACTTATTTGTTGACTACGCCATTCTTACTTGCCAATTTTGCAGATTGCGATTGATAGCAAGGGGTGAAGGTTTGGCTAGCATGGCCAGTTAGATGCTGTAACTACACAATTCTTCTGCAAAAAGCATGTTTCTCCATTGAAACCCATTCAAAAGCCATGTTTTCTGAAAAAATAAAAAAAATTTGCAAGAAAATTGCAATAGATGTCAGTGATAGATTTTTGAAGACCTCATGAAATGAACTCTTGATAGTCACAAGTAGGGGCTTCCCAACATTTAGTTCTGGTACTCCCCAAGTGGAACTAATTGAAAGGAGACCCTTAAAGAGTAACTATATACCAAAAGAGACTTTTCCTTCATGCTTTTTCACCTACAATGGGGAAACCTGTGGTGATGTAATGTAGTGTTGACCGGGAGTGAGAGGTGAGAATAGGCGCTCAGCCTATTTTTACCACGCAGTACACATTTACATGCACAAAGTTTCGTCAATCCGAATAAATTCAATCCGATTGCAGATTCCAAATGTACTGCTTATATGTCCCCTAAACTTTATAGTCTGATACAAATATTACAATAGTCCGATAGTTTACGTGCATTACATGTATTCCGAACAAAACTTCTGCACATGCGAAGAGCGTCAGTCGTCTGACCAAGATTAGTCTGAAGAAGCTGAGAAAGTGAAAATGGCACCAAAAACCATAACTAGCATTTTTGCTTTGTTGAGATATCTAAAAAAAATATGCCTGAAAAGCTTTCTTCTTATGTTACTCACTCTACTCAGCAAACGAAGAATTAGAAGCAGCATCCCTGTCTGACTTAACCATGCATTTGCCTCATGCCCATTCCTCCTCCAGTTTAACCGCAGGCATCTCTGGATGCGAGTATTAATTAAAGACACGTGGGTGAGAGTTGTTCTTAAGGGAGTTTACAGATGTGGAATTGAAACAAAATAATAGGGACTTTAAGCAACAGCTGCAAACAGGACGCTACAAAAAAATCACTAAGCAATAATGACGGTGGAACGGAGCATTTAATCATTAAAAAAAAAAAAAAAAGGTAGGCTATTTAAAATTGCAAGAGAAGGGATGCTTGCCATATCAAGTAACTGTCTGAAGAAGAGTTTTACTCTTGTACGATATAAATAGCTTCTAAAACATAGATATTATTATTAATAGGCTATCAATAGTTAGAGTTTTTTTTTATTCAAAGCCTGTAACCGCATGCGTAATTTAACATGAGTTTTGAGGAAATTGTTTAGGATATTTACTGTGTTCACTTTGTATCATCTCTTGTAAAACATATTCTAACATTTACTTTCCTAAGGCACAATCGACTGTCACTATGGCAAAGAAGAAATGCTTTAGAAATTATGGTTTCGACATGAGTGAAGTTGCGTACATGCAATGGAACATATAACACCGCAACCGCACCTGCTGCTTAAAGTCCCTATTAAGATTGACACATTCTTTTTTGCTTTATGTGATGTCATGAAAGAACATATGTGCCTGCATACCCTTAATAATGCATTTTGTCATTGCTTTGTATAAATTAGGTTCCCGCAAAGAGTATCATGTATAAACATACATACGCACCACATTTCTGCGCATGAGCGCAAGGTACTTTAGAATACGATTGAGAAAGTAGTCGAATTCAAACGTTTACATGGCTAATAGTTTTTCTTTTAAACTGATAATTTGAGGTCTACACCACCCCCTTCAATCGGATGGAAATTTAATTCGGATCCAGCTCAATCAGATGATTTTTGTGTTTACAGGAAGGCTTTTCAATCCAATTGATCTATCAGTCAGATTATAAATGGATTATTTGGTTGCATGTAAATGTGGCCATTGAATACAAAGGGAAAACCTGTTGAAAATGTATTGTAAACCTGATTATCAACACAGTCTTTTTCAATATGAACTTTATGGAGCAACATAAAATACTGTTAACTACTCACCCATTGATTGGAAAAAGACAGTTAATTACGCAGTGACAGGCACACAAACACTTCCTAATCAATAGATCGGAATTAATATAGATGATTTTAGCAGTTTAAAGAGGGTTTATGTTATCTTCCATGTGAATGAATTGCCATTTATATGTAATGTGATCCTCCTCAGCATATAAATTAGATTTCATGGCGTTTAAGTTAAAAATAGTTCTCAATTACCCACTCGCACATTTTATAATTTATGGCTGTTATCATTGGAAAAACTCAACGTAGTAATAGAGAAATCACTTTATTTTCTACATGGAGCTGCACCTCTGTCACGCAGTAGAGATGTGGTGAAAACACAAAGCGCGTCGGCTGTTAAAGTCATGTAGCTGCTTACACCTCGCTCAAGCAGTATAGATTGAGTTACTGTTTACAAATGCTTGATGGTGGCACTTCCGAGTTCTAACTGCTTTAAATGATGATTCATTCAAATTGAGCAATGTGGGAAAAGTGCTGTTTGTGGAGACACACCCTGTTTCTGAAAGATTAATGGATATTTGGGCATCTTTAAATTTCCAGGAGATCAGGAGAAACTCTAAATAAAAAAATAAAATTATGATATTTCATCGTAACTTGTTCAATATAAATGGGCTGGTAATTTGAAAAGCCTATTGAATAAGTCAAATATTAATATTTACTGTATGTGAACCAATAATTTAATATTTCTTTCATTTTTATATGTCAATGGTTTGGTACTTGGCATATTCTTGTGGTGCCATTACCACTGCAACAAACTCAAAAACACATTTTTGGACAGATTTTGTTTGCCAAATCAAATCAACATTGTCATGACATTATTTCCTGTGGCTTCAGAGTGATTAGTCACATTTACGGCTCAGGTCATTGGCTCAAAAAAAGGTGTGCCCATAACTGAGAGTCAGTGAGCAAAAATGGCAGCATGCAGGTCATATATATCTGGGGGTTTATGCACCAGCCAAGGGACTGGCATTGAGACGAATGGGAATGCTAGCTTTCTCCTGGTATTATAGACCTCCTTAGTTAACACAAACACATAGGCGACCAGTCTTTTGTGAACTGTGTGAAATGAGAATAAATGTTAGGGGTTCTCCTCAGATGAATGGCGAAACGGCACTAGACTTGAAGTATCAAGTGTAGATGGAGGGTGCAGAGCCAGTTTTTGTTCTGTAAGCGAGCATTAATGCCTTATACTGGATGCAAGCAACCATTGGCAACCAGTGCTGTTATTGTGCTTGTTGAAGACAAAACGTGCTGGCGCATTCTAGATTAACTGCAAATGTTTTACTGTACATGCATTAAGTCCTGCCTGAAGAGCATTTCAGTAGTCCAGTCTAGATATAACAAGAGCCAGGACAATGAGTTGTGTAGCATGCTCAGATAGGAAGTGTCTAATCTTCTTAATGTGTAAGCGGGGTCAGGAAAATGAGTCACAGTGATGTGTAAACCAAGATTATTATTGTATTATCGTTGTTACATTTTGTGTAAAATACAAACAAAAACTTAAAATTACAGAGAAATGCTACCACCCCAGGAGTTCGCTAGTTCGGGCAGGCTGAGTGAATCCAGCCAGGTCTCCTAAGCAACCAAACTGGCCCGGTTGCTAGGGAGGGTGGAGTCACAACCTCCTCGTGGTCACTATAATGTGGTTCATTCTCAGTGGGGTGCATGGTGAGTTGAGCGTGGATGCCGCGGTGGGTGGCGCGGCAACGCGCTCAACAAGCCACGTGATAAGATGCGCGGGTTGACGGTCTCAGACGCGGAGGCAGCTGGGATTCGTCCTCCGCCACCCGGATTGAGGCGAATCACTACGCGACCACGAGGATTTAAAAGTGCATTGGGAATTGGGCATTCCAAATTGGGTGAAAATGGGGAAAAATAAAAAAATAAAATAAAAAAGATTACAGTGAAATGACTTTGTATTTTCAGTCAAATACAATTAGTTGTATATATGAAAAGAAAAATAACAACTGTTTACATTTTCAAAACTATAAAAACCTGGTGTAAACAATTAGCCACATTGTTGTTTTTGTATTTGACTAAAAGCTGTTAATCTGCATTTTAAAGGGCTGAAAAAAGTGCACAGACTGAAGAAGCCTATCCTCACACTTCCAGTAACAGAGGCTGAAAACAGTCATTGTGTGTGGGTAAATCAGTCCTCCACCGTGCTCCCAATATACAGCACCATTAGCTTGAGTGGCAGGGTGTTCTTTACCCTGTTGTCAGGGTTTGGATCCGGTCTCCTCCCCTATGATTTAGCACTATTCTGGATGTTAGCACATTTTAGTGGGCGTGTAAGTGTGAGCAGCTGTGACCATTGCAGAATGCTGATGATGCAGTACTCTACACTCTGTTTGTTAGGATATACAAAAGAAATATTCACAGTTGAAATCATCCAATATATGTTTCCACATTTATTTATTTTTGCCACTTTCCAAATTATGGCACAAATAAAATAAAAAAAGTGAATTCTTATATATGTTAGATAAATATTCCTAGTTTTAACCTCCCCCGAAACCTCCTAAGCTCGACAATCAACAGGTTAAGCACCTCCTTTCACTGAACATTTGTAAATGTAAATTGTAAAAAGGACTGCACTCATAAGTACCTTCATATCTATAGAACTATTTAATGCCTGCCTGAATTATATAGTGTTACCCACATTTATACTGATATCTAACTTATTATAAAGCTCTTTGGGTCTTTTGTATTTGGGAACTTCAGGCTGACTGTGAAGCCTTCAAGGCATTTATTATAAAGCCAAGATAATTGCATGGCAGTATTTTAGGAGAGCTGCTATTATTCTGTTGTCCTCTGAAATATCACAATGCTGCTCTTGTCCGGATGTGAAATTTAATTTGGATCTTTATTTTGGCTATTTTTCTGCAGACTGATTCCTCAGATGGTGGGGCTTCTGTATGTGGGCGGACATGATGTGCCCTTAGCACAAATGAAGGTGAGTCAAACATTGAATGTGTCTCTGATAATGTCTTGTGTCGGCATGATCCAACATTCACTGCAATCAGACACTGCTAAAGATAGTCTTGTCGAATTATTTTACTGATGGGCTTTTAATTAATTGAGGGAGACAGGTGACTCATCTTACATTCACACATTATGTTCTACATTTTGATTAATTTAATCTACTGATGTACATAACAATGTTACATTTATCAGTTCTTATTATAGCGACAAAACCATGAAATAGTTGACATTCAAAATTAACAGCACAAATCAAACCACAAACTCAACTTAAACCTAGATAGAGTCAGCAGCCTGTATGCTAGTTATGTGCAAAGATTACGGCTGGGGGCCTGGGTAGCTCAGCGAGTATTGACGCTGACCACCACCCCTGGAGTTAGCGAGTTTGAATCCAGGGTGTGCCGAGTGACTCCAGCCAGGTCTCCTAAGCAACCGATTAGTGATTAGTGCGTTCTTGCTCTCAGTGGGGTGCGTGGTAAGTTGTGCGTGGATCACGGAGAGTAGCATGAGCCTCCACATGCTGGGAGTCTCCGTGGTGTCATGCACAATGAGCCATGTGATAAGATGCACGGATTGACTGTCTCAGAAGCAGAGGCAACTGAGACTTGTCCTCCGCTACCCGTATTGAGGTAAGTAACCGCACCACCACGAGGACCTACTAAGTAGTGGGATTTGGGCATTCCAAATTGGGAAAAAAGGGGATAAAAAAATTAATTAAAAAAAAAATTGTGCAATCTCGAGCGTTTTCAGGGTCGATGTAATGTTTCCTCTGTACTGCGTGCTGTTCGTGCGGCCGCGCTCCAGATCCGCGAACAACAACTTTATGCGCTGCACGCTAAAACAAGAGCAGCAGAAACTGAGCCCTGGACAAGGAGCTCTACAACAGATGGTATGACCCCCACAGAGCCCTGATCTCAACATCGAGTCAGTCTGGGATTACATGATGAGACAGAAGCAATTGAGACTAAATATATAGAAGAACTGTAGCAAGTTCTCCAAGAAGCTTGGAACATCCTATCTGACAACATCCAAGAAAACTGTGTCCAGGTGTACCTAAAAGAATTGGGGCTGTTTTCAAGGCAGAGGATGTCACACCAAATATTAATGTAGGTTTTTTATGTTTACTGGACCTTGTATGACTTTAACTGATAAATAAAAACTATTTAGGGCATTACTTTTGTGCCTCAAACTTTTGCACAGCTGTGTGTGTGTGCGTGTGTGTGTGCGTGTGTGTGTGTGTGTGTATATATATATATATATATATATATATATATATATATATATATATATATATATATATATATATATATACTGTTTTCAGACGCTTCTGAGGTGTATCACTTGGGTTGCACAGCATGATTTTCATTGACTCTAGCCATAAACGCAATGTTTTAAGACAGCGTTTCAAGTTAAATGTGGTTTGAAACATTGAAAAATGTGTCTCAAGACACCTGTATTCTATTGTTCTCTATTGTGTATCCTATGGCTATATCTCGTTTCGAAGGTAGGATGTGTCCTTTGTAGTCAGCGGTATACAGAGTGTCCTCAACTTTGAATTAGCTTTGTTTAAACGAGATGACCTAGGTAGGGCAAACGGAAACAGAACGTATCATGGTTGCTGTGACAGTGCACACCGCTCTTATCCTGCGCGAGTGCTCTGAGCGGTATTTTTTTAGCTCCTTGAGAAGGAAGTTTGGTGAAAGCAGGGGCTGAGGCTGCGCTAACTGCCCCCTGCTGACTGAGAAACACAAAAATATAAAGGTGGTGCTTCAAGCTTGAATTGCTCCTATGGTAGGAAAAATCCTTTTTATGGAAATTATGTGCAGGTGTGGGCATGATGAATTGCATTAATATTTTTTTTAATGTGTTATTTTTTTAATATAATTAATCACACATAATTATCTAGTTAAATCAATGGCCTAAATACATATCATCAGCTCACTAAATTTCGGTATCAGCATCAGCCATTGAAAAACCCACATTGGTTGACCACTTTTCATTATTGTTTGTCTCATATTTCTACCGTATCACCATTGCAAACTATTAAGGTGTTTGTCAGGCTTTGGCACATAATGAATTGGATTTGGCTGTGTTAGGCACCTTGTGGTGTTTGTAAATGTCTGCCAGATCTTCAGTAGAGTGACTGGAGAGTCATGACGGTTTGATCCAGAACTAGCAGGAGCGTTGTGTTCCATGCCAGACGAAAGCCCAACAACAGCCCTGGATTTCTGCCATGTTTGTGCATGTGTGCTTGTGTGGTGTGCTGAAAGCGTGTGCAAGCCATCTTTTGCCCGCCTTCTGTATTATGTTTCGCCCTTTCCCAATCTATCTGAGTTAGGACAGGCCAATACAGCTGTAAAATGATGCAACTCTGAGTATAGGGAGGGATCACAAAACTACTTTAATTATGCACTCTTTAGACACTTAATGACAAAATAAAAGGAGCATTGAAATGATTGAGATATTCACCATGTTGCTTAATTTCATATTGCAAATTAAGATAATTGTAAAATAATAATTACAAAAAATAACCGAGAACCGCTGAATGAGAACTCGGACCAAACTTTTTAAGTGTAAGTGCCAGTCAAATTTGTTCCTTGTGGTTACATTGTACTTGTTTTACAACACTCGAGTAAATTATTTTCGTGAATGGTGTATGTCAAAAGTCCAAAAACATTGGGGTCATAGAACAATGCTCATGGCCTCAGATGTAGTATGTCTGGGAATGTATTTATGCAACACACCGGCATACCTAAAGAACGTACTTTATTAACAGTTGAGAAAGTATGTTCTTCATCAAATGCATCTCATACTCTGAAAGTATGAGAATGCATACACCGTTAAGGTACCACACCCCCAAATGTCAGTTAATCATTGGAATATTGTCCTGGTGTGTGTGTGTGTGTGTCCGTGACGTCTTCTGCCTCCCCTCTGTGCTCACAGATGCCCATCACTGTTGGATTGTAAGGGTATTTACTCATGCCATCATGCCAGCAGGCCGAGGGGAGTGGTGGGGGAGGTTTCATTGCCAGCTCACTTCCTCCCACACACACTCACACACAGAGCCTGCTGTAGTTCAGCAGGATTTTCTCTTTTTATCTTTCTAAAATTTCTTTCTCTTATTCACTTTGTAAACACTTTTTTTTCCTAAAGGCGACGTGTGTTATTTTAGAAAAATTAAATTAAAAAAAATAAAAATAAACGTTTCTTGGACTTTGTAAATGGAGGGGGGGGGGATTGCAAACAGAAACAGTTTTTATATGTTGAACTTGTTAGTAGATTTTGGAATTATTAATAGGGGGAACTAACATTTCTGTTAATCATCCAAGCTGGGACAATTATCGGCCAATACAGATAATGTCATTGCTTTACTTTTGCTATAAATAAAATGACAAAAAGTCCAAAACAATAATAATACACAAATAGCAATGCTTCAACAAAGTGGTTTATACATGTTTACAAGAATGCCTTTTGGTTTATATGATTCAACTTTGTCATTTTTGCTTCAGATTCATTAAATGCTGATGCCCTGTTATTCTTCTTCCAGGTGACAAAGGATCTGAAACAGTATGATAATAAAATCATAGAGTGCACATTCGCCAATAACACCTGGGTATTTATGCGGCAGAGAATTGACAAGAGCTTCCCCAACTCATATGACACAGCTATGGGTAAGAATTCACAGGTTAAACTAAAGCCAGAGTCAAACTCAGTTCCAATCCAGTTAACTAGATCAAAGCATTCTTATTACTCTTACAGCCAGAAACATACTCTAAGTACGCAAACATGAATGATTGGCTAAGACATTGCAAGTACACTGTTTTGTTTGACACACTTAACAATACTGTGGTAACAAACCAAAGGGGCAGTAGAGTTTCCTTTAAATGTCTGCTTTTAAACCAGATGTGTTATTATTCAGGTTGCATGTGTCGACAGTTATCTAAATTTAACTAAATAATTATCCAAGATTCTCTTCAAACTGTTGCTCCGCCATGACATTAGTTGACCTGAAAGGGAAGTCTGAATGTAAAAGTAAACCGATTACACTGATGTCCACTATAGCACCCCTTGCGGCAATGCTAAGAATGCAACACATACTTTCGTCGCGTAATAAATTGCGACTCATTTCAGAACGCAACAATGTATGAAGCATCTAGAAGTGCGTGTAGACGTGTTTGTTTTCGTGTACTTGCGTAGAGTCTGGTCCAAGCTAGCACTGCAACAACTAATCGCTAAAATCGCTAATAATCGCTAAAGAAAATAATCGACAACCAATTTTATTCTCGATAAGTCGGATATGTGTGGCATGCACAGAAATATTATGTCAGTGACGTAATTTTACAGTTGTAAAAAAAATTTTTTGCATGATAACTGTCATTTGAAAAATGGTGGAGACAAGTTGAAGCAGAAAAAAAACACGACCCAAGTGTTGTGTTGCAATATCAATAACCAGCTTAGACCATCTTGAAACCTGCTACCATGTTCCAAAACAGTTCCCAGCTTATGATGGATTTCCAGCAGAGAATCTTGGGTGGAATTTGTTAGATTTTGTTTAAAAGTTATATTATTTAGTTATTTACCCCTTACACCCTGAAGGCATTTTTGAAAGATTTACCTTCTACAGGGCAAACAGAAAATAAATGGTCGTAACTTTAAGGAATAAAAAATAAGTTTGGTTAATTGCATGAGATTTTCAGTTTTAGACACTGCTGAGAAAACTCACCAAATAGTTGTTGTCAAAAGTAGAATTTCTTGTTGTTTTTATTTTTTGACATAATACATCTTAGGATGCAAATAAGAGAAGTCAGTGTATCTGGCAAAAATGTTGTGTTTGTGGTACTACAAAGGAATCAAAAGTTACAACATTTGGACACTAGTGGCCTTTCATTACTCTTAAGAATCCAAAAACTTTTCCAAACAAGTATTCAGGTGTTTCATTGAACATTAAAATGGAATAACTGAAAACTATGAATGCAAACATCTGAGAAATATAAAAATACTTAAACTTATATCAAATATGCCTCAAATAATGAAAAACACTCACATTATCACCTTATTCTATCACCCCGTCTTGTGCGCAGTCCGTGTATGTGCGCACTGGGTCCCACGTTGAGATTGACCACTTTCCAAATATGGATTCTAACACTTTCTAGACATCAAGTGACGACGAGCTAACACATCTATGATGCAAAGGATCGTGTTTCAGTGAATCAATCCCAGAAAAACTTATAGATACACTAATAAATCACAACACTCTTTGAGGAATATTTCAGGATCTACACACCATATTATGTGGAGTGTGGGCTTGTTTGATTCGGAATCGTCTGCTGTAATTTGTGATATGCCACTTTCTATATCATGTTTATTTTTCATGAAGTAATTAACCAAAATGTGATAAATTCTGTTTATCTGTTTATTATACATGTGGATTTCACATGCTTATACACACTATAATCTCTGAATGTTCCCAAAGATATATAACACATGGCTATGTGATCTTTTTGATCTTTTTAGTGGTTTTAAAAATGATTGTTGTGAATGCAAATTTGCAAATGGAACAGTTCTAATTTGTCAATACATTTAAAAGCAGTATTTTAGAATTGGTCACATCAGCTATATTCATTGTAAAGATAAGAGTCTAAGCTTTGAAACGACACATATTTTGTGCAGATCAAGCAACTGGTTATTGAATAATACCATAATTCTTTTTTTTTTTTTTTTTATTGTGTTCAGCGCCTTGCTGCCAGGCCGCTGTGTGTTTTAGGGGTTAACCATGTAATTTACTAGTTATTTAACTTTTTAAAACACACGCTATAGTTGTTTATTTATAGTTTTTTTGTTTTGTTTTTTTATCTCTTTTTTCCCAACAGCTGTGTGCAACAGTATCAAACATCCTGTCACCAAGGAAATTCTCTTCGAGTTTCTGGACCGATGCGCGCAGATGCAGTCACGCAAACATCCACCTGACTCTGAACTCATGCCTCCACCACCACCAAAGAGACCAAACCACACCATACCATAATGACACAACACCGCCGGAGCAGAACTTAAGCAGTTACATATTTTTTTTATTCCTGAAATACTCTGCCGGTCCACACCGCAAGAGACTTTTGGAGAATGTTTTGATTTTTGGCCTCACTGGGCTTCTGCTGATGAGTGAATCTATTTAAAGACATTTTTCAGGGAGCTTGTTTCAACAATGAGTTCTTATTTAAAATAATAAAAGTAAAAATGGATTGGTTTGCATTTGTTTCCTTTATCATGATCTGTATTTGTTACAGTGTGTCCTTTGCAGTTATTTGTTTTTTTTTATTGACGAACAGTAAAGTGTGCTAGATTTGTCTACCCGCAGGTTGTCTAGATTAAAGAATAAGTCACCCAAAAAGGAAATTTCTGTCATTATTCCAAAGCCATATGCTGTTATTTTTCAGTAAAACACAAAAGTTTTTTTTTTTTTTAAAGAATCTTCACGCAGCTCAAACTCAAGAAGTTGATACGACTAGTGCACTATATTCCAAGTGGTCTGAAGCCATATGATCTCTGTGATCTGTCTTAAGTTTTTCACTCTCAAATAAAATATGGCGACAACAGCGCAGGTTGGATGTCAATAACATCCTTTTTGTGTGTCCCATGACTAAATGTCATGACATCAAAACTGCGGCATAGTCACTATTTGAATTGGACACGGCTAGCGGGAGTTGATCAATGATTTGATTTGAGAGTCAATAACAAAAAATGTTTCTGTTCATCACACAAATAGTTTGTATTGGCTACTTTTATTGTGGTTTTATGGTTGGGGGGTTGGGGTTCCTTTTTTGAGCAGCCTCTAGTCACCATCCACTTTAATTATACCAAAGGAAAAGAGCTTTTTTAAATATTTCTATTGTGTTCAATGGAAGAAAGCAGGTACAACAGGTTTGGAACAACATGAGGGTTAGTAAATCATTTTCATTTTTTATACTGTTTTATACTGGTATACTGTTCCTTTAAATCTTATTTCTGTCTGCATTCAGATTAGAAAAATAGGGCGGCAACGCACTGCATCAGGTTTGATGTCATGGATGCCATTGGTTCTTGTAAGTGTCATAACCAAATGCAATGTGCCAGTTTGAATATACAGAATGTAGAATAATGATTGAGAGCTGCCTCGGAGGGGAAGATTTTCAGTGAATAGTGATTTAAATTTGGGTCTGTTCCTCACACAAAGCTATTGTATGTCTTCAATGATTTGGACTACTTTTATGATGCTTTCATTATGCTTTTTGGACCTGTATGGAACTTGACAGCCGTGGTTGCTATTAACAGGAAAAGAGGTAATGAAGATTCTTAAATCTCATTTCATGTCCCATGAAAAAATAACGGCATACAGGTTTGGAGCAACATGTTGGTAAATAAATACTAAGAGTGTTTTCACTTTGTTAAACTATTCCTGACATTTTTGAGTGAAACCTGACATTGAAAACTGAGTGTTAGCAATTTTCTCAAATTTCACCAATTCTGGAATTATTTATGATAAATCATTTGAAACCTAGAATAGATTAGCATTTCAGTTGCTCTGTTTGTACAGTTATTAATTCATATGCTATTGTTTTATGATCATGTATTTTTTAGGTGAGAGTGTTTTGTATGTCAGTTTGTCTGGATGTTTTTAAAATCTTGCCCCAACCTTTTTTCTCGTGTTTTGTTTCTTGAAAAAATGGCTGGTGCGTTTAAGTTTTTGCTGGATTCATTGCTTAATGTTTTTGTTTTTGGACACAAAGTAAAACATAAGTAAAGCAATAAATGTCAAATAAAGATTGCAGTTATGCCAGTGACTTCACATTACATACAAAATGTGGTGATATAAAACAAAGATTATGGTGTTGGTGAATGTAACTGTCTTAAAATACTTTCTCCTATCCCAGCTAAATATGCAGAGAAAACTACAATTAAGCCATTAGTAGGTTAATTTTTGCAAAAACTGAACTCTGTGGCACTATGGGAATTGCCATTTGTTTGAACATCTTGCCAGTCTCTAGGCACGATCATGATTTCACACTCGATTACACTTCTTATTGCTTGATGCATGCACAGAGCACTAGATGGCCAAGGAGATATCAAGATTTATACTACAAATAGTAGTTTTGTCTTTCTCTCAAAACTAATTGGATTGCTTTAGAAGACATGGATTAAACCACTGGAGTTGTATGAATTACTTTTATGCTGACTTACAGGTGCATCTCAATAAATTAGAATGTCGTGGAAAAGTTCATTTATTTCAGTAATTCAACTCAAATTGTGAAACTCGTGCATTAAATAAATTCAATGCACACAGACTGAAGTAGTTTAAGTCTTTGGTTCTTTTAATTGTGATGATTTTGGCTCACATTTAACAAAAACCCACCAATTCACTATCTCAAAAAATTAGAATACATCATAAGACCAATAAAAAAAACATTTTTAGTGAATTGTTGGCCTTCTGGAAAGTATGTTCATTTACTGTATATGTACTCAATACTTGGTAGGGGCTCCTTTTGCTTTAATTACTGCCTCAATTCGGCGTGGCATGGAGGTGATCAGTTTGTGGCACTGCTGAGGTGGTATGGAAGCCCAGGTTTCTTTGACAGTGGCCTTCAGCTCATCTGCATTTTTTGGTCTCTTGATTCTCATTTTCCTCTTGACAATACCCCATAGATTCTCTATGGGGTTCAGGTCTGGTGAGTTTGCTGGCCAGTCAAGCACACCAACACCATGGTCATTTAACCAACTTTTGGTGCTTTTGGCAGTGTGGGCAGGTGCCAAATCCTGCTGGAAAATGAAATCAGCATCTTTAAAAAGCTGGTCAGCAGAAGGAAGCATGAAGTGCTCCAAAATTTCTTGGTAAACGGGTGCAGTGACTTTGGTTTTCAAAAAACACAATGGACCAACACCAGCAGATGACATTGCACCCCAAATCATCACAGACTGTGGAAACTTAACACTGGACTTCAAGCAACTTGGGTTATGAGCTTCTCCACCCTTCCTCCAGACTCTAGGACCTTGGTTTCCAAATGAAATACAAAACTTGCTCTCATTTGAAAAGAGGACTTTGGACCACTGGGCAACAGTCCGGTTCTTCTTCTCCTTAGCCCAGGTAAGACGCCTCTGACGTTGTCTGTGGTTCAGGAGTGGCTTAACAAGAAGTATACGACAACTGTAGCCAAATTCCTTGACATGTCTGTGTGTGATGGCTCTTGATGCCTTGACCTCAACCTCAGTCCATTCCTTGTGAAGTTCACCCAAATTCTTGAATCGATTTTGCTTGACAATCATCATAAGGCTGCAGTTCTCTCGGTTGGTTGTGCATCTTTTTCTTCCACACTTTTCCCTTCCACTCAACTTTCCGTTAACATGCTTGGATGCAGCACTCTGTGAACAGCCAGCTTCTTTGGCAATGAATGTTTGTGGCTTACCCTCCTTGTGAAGGGTGTCAATGATTGTCTTCTGGACAACTGTCAGATCAGCAGATTGTGTAGCCTAGTGAACCAAACTGGGAGACCATTTTGAAGGCTCAGGAAACCTTTGCAGGTGTTTTGAGTTGATTAGCTGATTGGCATGTCACCATATTCTAATTTTTTGAGATAGTGAATTGGTGGGTTTTTGTTAAATGTGGGCCAAAATCATCACAATTAAAAGAACCAAAGACTTAAACTACTTCAGTCTGTGTGCACTGAATTTATTTAATACACGAGTTTCACAATTTGAGTTGAATTACTGAAATAAATGAACTTTTCCACGACATTCTAATTTATTGAGATGCACCTGTATGTGCTTTTTGGAGCATTCAATTTCTGGTCATCATTCACTTGCATTGTGAGGACCTATAGAGCTGAAATATTCTTCTACAAATCTTAATTTGTGTTCAGCAGAAGAAAGAAAGTCATACACATCTGGGATGGCACAAGGGTGAGTAAATGATGAGAGAATTTTCCTTTTTGGGTGAACTATCCCTTTAACACACTGTGATAAGCAACAGGACATTATTGGATCTGTCCCTTATTTTCTATTTCTGTTGCATTGCATCTCATTGGTCCAAAATCCTGTTCCATATAATTGTACATAAAACATCCAGTTTATTCTGATTTTGATGATGGAATCTTACTGTGTTGCACCTTGTTAGGACACTGTGTTAGTCAGATAGATTACCAACAGACTACCATTAAAAAGATTGGAATCACAATTTAATTGTATTTTTTGAAAGGAAGAATAACTTTTATTCACTAATGTTGCATTAAATTGATCAGAAATTACACTAAAGACATTTATAATGTTATAAATGACCCTGATTCTTGAGAAATGGAATGAAACAGGCTACAAAACGAATACAATATATATATATATATATATATATATATATATATATATATATATATATATATATATATATATTCAGTAACACTTTACTATAATGTTCCATTTGTTAACAAGTTAATGCAGTATGAACAATGAACAGTTTATTTTTTACAGCATTTATTCACCTTTGTTACTGTTAAAATACAGTTATTCATTAGTTAATGCACTATGAACTAACATTAACAATTGTTAACAAATGCAACTTTTGATTTTAAAATGGTATTTGTATATGTTGAAATGAACATGAACCAAGATTAATAAATGCTGTAATAAATGATAAAGTATTTATCTTTGTCAGTTCATGTTAACTAATGTTAACAAATGGAACCTAATTGTATAGTGTTACCAAGTTTTCTGTATATCAAGGAATTTTTGGGATTAATCTGTTTAACAAGTTCAGAGCTATTCACCTATATTTGGGTTCAAACTCCTGCTTCTTACATTTTCTCAGGAAATCTTTTTTTTTTTTTTTACTTAATGGTTACAAAGTATGGGTCAGCATCATCAGATACAAAATAATAATATGTCATATATTTATGAAATATATTGACAAATCTATTTGGTCTTTGCTTTAACAAATGGATAAGTAGAGACTACAGGATGGTTTCATAATAAGTTGACAGCTGATGGTGTTGACAAAATGATAATATTTTTCATATCACTCCTGTATTAAATACAGTAGTCATTTAGTTTTTCTGGTGTCAGTAGCTGCTAAAAGGACCTACATAAAAAAAAGGAAAATATCTGAAAATCCCAAACAATTTATTATTTGTGTGACAGAGTTGACATATTGCAGTTGGATTAAATTCATTATTTTCCTTAAAATTCTACAAACAATACCCCATAATGACAATGTGAAAGAAGTTTGTTTGAAATCTTTGCAAATTTATTAAAAATAAAAAATGAAAAAAATAACATGTACATAAGTATTCACAGCCTTTGCCATGACACTCAAAATTGAGCTCAGGTGCATCCTGTTTCCACTGATCATCCTTGAGATGTTTCTACAACTTGATTGGAGTCCACCTGTGGTAAATTCAGTTGATTGGACATGATTGGAAAGGCACACACCTGTCTATATAAGGTCCCACAGTTAACAGTGCATGTCAGAGCACAAACCAAGCCATGAAGTCAAAGGAATTGTCTGTAGACCTCCGAGACAGGATTGTATCGAGGTACAGATCTGGGGAAGGGTACAGAAATATTTCTGCAGCATTGAAGGTCCCAATGAGCACAGTGGCCTCCATCATCTGTAAATGGAAGAAGTTTGGAACCGCTAGGACTCTTCCTAGAGCTGGCCACCCGGCCAAACTGAGCGATCAGTGGAGAAGGGCCTTAGTCAGGGAGGTGACCAAGAACCCGATGGTCACTCTGACAGAGCTCCAGCATTTCTCTGTGGAGAGAGGAGAACCTTCCAGAAGAACAACCATCTCTGCAGCATTCCACCAATCAGGCCTGTATGGTAGAGTGGCCAGACGGAAGCCACTCCTCAGTAAAAGGCATATGACAGCCCGCCTGGAGTTTGCCAAAAGGCACCTGAAGGACTCTCAGACCATGAAAAACAAAGATTGAACTCTTTGGCCTGAATGGCAAGCGTCATGTCTGGAGGAAACCAGGCACCGCACATCACCTGGCCAATACCATCCCTACAGTGAAGCATGGTGGTGGCAGCATCATGCTGTGGGGATGTTTTTCAGCGGCAGGAACTGGGAGACTAGTCAGGATTGAGGGAAACATCAATGCAGCAATGTACAGAGACATCCTTGATGAAAACCTGCTCCAGAGTGCTCTGGACCTCAGACTGGGGTGAAGGTTCATCTTCCAACAGGACAACGACCCTAAGCACACAGCCAAGATAACAAAGGAGTGGCTCTGGAACAACTCTGTGAATGTCCTTGAGTGGCCCAGCCAGAGCCCAGACTTGAACCCGATTGAACATCTCTGGAGAGATCTGAAAATGGCTGTGCACCGATGCTCCCCATCCAACCTGATGGAGCTTGAGAGGTCCTGCAAAGAAGAATGGGAGAATCTGCCCAAAAATAGGTGTGCCAAGCTTGTAGCATCATACTCAAAAAGACTTGAGGCTGTAATTGGTGCCAAAGGTGCTTCAACAAAGTACTGAGCAAAGGCTGTGAATACTTATGTACGTGTTTTTTGTTTTTTTTTGTTTTTTTGTTTTCTTTTATAAATTTGCAAAGATTTCAAACAAACCTCTTTCACATTGTCATTATGGGGTATTTTTTGTAGAATTTTGGCATTATAGCTGTCAGTTTGTCCAGATACTCGGGTGACATTTCACCCTACGCTTCCTGTAGCACTTGCCATAGATGTGGCTGTCTTGTCGGGCACTTCTCACACACCTTACAGTCTAGCTGATCCCACAAAAGCTCAATGGGGTTAAGATCCATAACACTCTTTTCCAATTATCTGTTGTCCAATGCCTGCGTTTCTTTGCCCACTCTAACCTTTTCTTTTTGTGTTTCTGTTTCAAAAGTGTCTTTTTCTTTGCAATTCTCCCATAAGGCCTGCACCCCTGAGTCTTCTCTTTACTGTTGTACATCAAACTGGTGTTGAGCGGGTAGAATTCAATGAAGCTGTCAGCTGAGGACATGTGAGGCATCTATTTCTCAAACTAGAGACTCTGATGTACTTATCCTCTTGTTTAGTTGTACATCTGGCCTTCCACATCTCTTTCTGTCCTTGTTAGAGTCAGTTGTCCTTTGTCTTTGAAGACTGTAGTGTACACCTTTGTATGAAATCTTCAGTTTTTTGGCAATTTCAAGCATTGTATAGCCTTCATTCCTCAACACAATGATTGACTGATGAGTTTCTGGAGAAAGCTGTTTCTTTTTAGCGATTTTTGACCTAATATTGACCCTAAAACATGCCAGTCTATTGCATACTGTGGCAACTCAAAAACAAACACAAAGACAATGTTAAGTTTCATTTAATGAACCAAATAGCTTTCAGCTGTGTTTGATATAATGGCAAGTGATTTTCTAGTACCAAATTAGCAATTTAGCACGATTGCTCAAGGATAAGGTGTTGGAGTGATGGCTGCTGGAAATGGTCCTGTCTAGATTTGATCAAAAATGACTTTTTTCAAATAGTGATGGTGCTGTTTTTTACATCAGTAATGTCCTGACTATACATTGTGATCAGTTGAATGTCACTTTGGTGAATTAAATTACCAATTTCCTTCTAAAACAGCAAAATATGTACATTATTCCAAACTTTTGGCCGCCAGTGTATATTTATATATCTGATCAGCTGGGACACAGCTGTGAAACCTTTTAAATAAGGTGTATTTTCTAAATAAACCTCTTCCTTCAATAAATATATATATATATATATATATATATATATATAATTTAGGTGGGGGGCTTATTAGGACAGGTGTAAATTTCACAATGTTGATAAAACAAAGAGAAATGATACATTTGAACATTCAATTGATAATCTCAGATTAGTTTCACAGTGGAAATGTTGCTATTTAAAAAACTAATCCCAGGTAAATTCTACAGAAACAGTGGACTATTTCTGTTTTAAATAAATGCCCAATTCTATAAACATTTTGTTTATCAAATAATTCCTGATCTCAAGACAAGTCAGAATAGTGTGAGATGGCAAAATCTTAAGAAAATAAACAAGTTGGCTTGTACAAAATGTATGACTTTTACTGTTGTGTACCACAAAAGAAAGAGAAACTGCAGTGTTTCGAAGTGGGGAACAATAAACCAACGGTTTGATGTCACAAAAACATTGGTAGTGCCAGGCCGAGCCATGCCGGGTAGTGGAGCAATGTTTAAACACATCTTCCCGATTTGCAGAAAGGAGGGGAGCAATAGCGACTGCCTAGCCCAATGCTTTTGTACACTGTAAAAAAAATTATATAATTCCATAACATTTACGGTAAATTACCAGCAGCTGTGGTTGCCAACATTTACAGTAAAAAATAAAGGTAACCAGGTTTCAGGCTTTAAGGGATGTAACTTTGTTGCCTGTATATTTTATGGTGCTTTACTGTTTGTAATATTAAATGATAAAATTGATATATTAACCTTATGAAACTGTAAAAATTTGCATTTCACTTTATAATGTATTGTTAATCACCGTAGTAATTACAGAAGGGCACATGATGACATGAAGTTCATCAATAGTGGCCCTTCCTGGAGCAATGACCAATAAACATGTAGAGACAGTGCTCAGTGTCACTCACACAAACACTAAACATGTGAAATTAGAATAATGCAATAAACATTAACTAAACTACATCAAATATTACACAGAACACCCCAGTGTACATAACTGATATTAAAAATAAGAAGAAACATAACTTTTCCCATATAACATAATGAAATGTAATGGGTCACACAGAGAATTCTGGGAACACCTGATTATTGTTTTTTTTTTTTTTTTTTTTTACCATAATTTTAACAATAATTTAACGTAAAAAGTACATGCACTCTCTTGTTAAACATAATATAATTTTTTACCATTAATTATATGGGAAAAATCATACTTTTTACGTCAAAACAGAAAAAAGCTTATATTGTCTTTTTAAGTACAGTGACACTAGCCAATAGGGTAGTGAAACATTGCACACATGCTCTCATTCACAGCAGTAGGAATGGAGAGACCATAGTTTTTGATCTAACACCAATTCTAACCAATTGCTCAGTGATCAGCCTTCTTCCTCTGTAAAGATCTGGGAAGAGAGGGAAGGTACATGCAGGTGGCAAAGGCAGCTGAATGTGACCCAAATCAGATTTTTTGCTCAAATCTGAATTTTTTTTTTTTTTTTTTTTTTTTGTAAGGTTGTTCACATGACATTTTAAATGTAGCCCATATCAAATCCTGGTCTGAACAGCCAATGCTCGTAAACTGACCATGCGTATGAAACTTTGGCATGTTCAGTATTATAATATGAATAATCTATTAAATTGCATTTCAAAATTGTATTAACTGTTTTTTTAAGTGGATAGTAAATGTACTGACTATCTAATAATATAAGATTGACTTGATGTATAAAGCATTTTTAATTAAAGTAATTTGCTTACATTTGGTGCTATTTAATTATCAGAGTGCAATACTACTTAAAGGGATAGTTCACCCAAAAATGAAAATTCTCTCATCATTTACTTACCCTCATGCCATCCCAGATGTGTATGACTTTCTTTCATCTGCAGAACACAAATGAAGATTTTTAGAAGAATTTCTCAGCTCTTTTGGTCCATACAATGCAAATGAATATACAGGTGCATCTCAATAAATTAGAATGTCGTGGAAAAGTTCATTTATTTCAGTAATTCAACTCAAATTGTGAAACTCGTGTATTAAATAAATTCAATGCACACAGACTGAAGTAGTTTAAGTCTTTGGTTCTTTTAATTGTGATGATTTTGGCTCACATTTAACAAAAACCCACCAATTCACTATCTCAAAAAATTAGAATACATCATAAGACCAATAAAAAAACATTTTTAGTGAATTGTTGGCCTTCTGGAAAGTATGTTCATTTACTGTATATGTACTCAATACTTGGTAGGGGCTCCTTTTGCTTTAATTACTGCCTCAATTCGGCGTGGCATGGAGGTGATCAGTTTGTGGCACTGCTGAGGTGGTATGGAAGCCCAGGTTTCTTTGACAGTGGCCTTCAGCTCATCTGCATTTTTTGGTCTCTTGATTCTCATTTTCCTCTTGACAATACCCCATAGATTCTCTATGGGGTTCAGGTCTGGTGAGTTTGCTGGCCAGTCAAGCACACCAACACCATGGTCATTTAACCAACTTTTGGTGCTTTTGGCAGTGTGGGCAGGTGCCAAATCCTGCTGGAAAATGAAATCAGCATCTTTAAAAAGCTGGTCAGCAGAAGGAAGCATGAAGTGCTCCAAAATTTCTTGGTAAACAGGTGCAGTGACTTTGGTTTTCAAAAAACACAATGGACCAACACCAGCAGATGACATTGCACCCCAAATCATCACAGACTGTGGAAACTTAACACTGGACTTCAAGCAACTTGGGCTATGAGCTTCTCCACCCTTCCTCCAGACTCTAGGACCTTGGTTTCCAAATGAAATACAAAACTTGCTCTCATCTGAAAAGAGGACTTTGGACCACTGGGTAACAGTCCAGTTCTTCTTCTCCTTAGCCCGGGTAAGACGCCTCTGACATTGTCTGTGGTTCAGGAGTGGCTTAACAAGAGGAATACGACAACTGTAGCCAAATTCCTTGACACGTCTGTGTGTGGTGGCTCTTGATCCCTTGTCCCCAGCCTCAGTCCATTCCTTGTGAAGTTCACCCAAATTCTTGAATCGATTTTTCTTGACAATCCTCTTAAGGCTGCAGTTCTCTCAGTTGGTTGTGCATCTTTTTCTTCCACACTTTTTCCTTCCACTCAACTTTCTGTTAACATGCTTGGATACAGCACTCTGTGAACAGCCAGCTTCTTTGTCAATGAATGTTTGTGGCTTACCCTCCTTGTGAAGGGTGTCAATGATTGTCTTCTGGACAACTGTCAGATCAGCAGTCTTCCCCATGATTGTGTAGCCTAGTGAACCAAACTGAGAGACCATTTTGAAGGCTCAGGAAACCTTTGCAGGTGTTTTGAGTAGATTAGCTGATTGGCATGTCACCATATTCTAATTTTTTGAGATAGTGAATTGGTGGGTTTTTGTTAAATGTGAGCCAAAATCATCACAATTAAAAGAACCAAAGACTTAAACTACTTCAGTCTGTGTGCATTGAATTTATTTAATACACGAGTTTCACAATTTGAGTTGAATTACTGAAATAAATGAACTTTTCCACGATATTCTAATTTATTGAGATGCACCTGTATGCCAAAATTCTGAAGCTCCAAAAATCACATACATCTCCAGTGGTTAAATCCATGACTTCGGAAGCAATATGATAGGTGTGGGTGAGAAACAGATCACTTTCACATTCTTTTTGTGTTTTTGGTGATTCCCATTATTCATGCATACCACCCAATACTGGGCAGAGAGAAGAATTTCAAGCCAAACATTACTTAAATATTGACCTGTTTCTCACTCACACCTATCATATCACTTCTGAAGATATTAATTAAAACACTGGAGTCGTATGGATTACTTTTATGATGCCTTTATGTGCTTTTTGGAGAGTCAAAATGTTGGCCCCACCCCCAAGCAACCATGTCAGTGTGTTCGCTAATGGCTGGGTATCCCTTGTTTGCTGCTCGTGTTAGGAGTCATGTAGTTCAGGTCCTTGGTTTCCAACTCTTCATAGTGAGTTGAGCTGGAGTTGCGTGACAGTTGTTCAATAGAATACAGTCCAGTTGCTTGAGTGGTTCTGGCAACGTTTGTGTGTTGGTCGGAGGCTTATCTCTGCCTGATCACCTCCAGTAGTGAATGGTGTGTGTACATCCTCAAGGGAATGTGGACTCGGGCTGCTCTGCTGTTTTGTTTTAGTTTGTTCTTTTTTTTTTTTTTTTTTTCAGGATTTATTCCATGCTTGTAATTAAGCTGAATAATTGTATTTTATTTATTTTTTTAGAGTGTTCAAAAGTGTCTAACTGTTGTTGGTGCAGTTAAGTATTTTTATTGAGATAATGGTTGTGATGAGAAACATTCCTGAAATTCTTGTCATTGCTCTGTCCTTGACTAATTTTATACTAAGTAATTGATATTAATTTTTATGGGGTGCTGTAGGTTTGCCTCAGGGTGGCTGGTTACAGGTCATCTTGGCCCTTATGTTTGCTGTGGTAGTTCAGTTGAGTACTGGTTTAAGTTGTGCAGTGGGAGCATGAGTTTGTGGGTATGGTAACAGTCACTTTTGGGGAGGGAGGTCAGCTCCAGCCTTCCCAGCTTTTTAAAATAGGTATTCTACTTATGTGTGTACAGTGCATCCGGAAAGTATTCACAGCGCTTCACTTTTTCCACATTTTGTTATGTTACAGCCTTATTCCAAAATGGATTAAATTCATTATTTTCCTCAGAATTCTACAAACAATACCCCATAATGACAACGTGAAAGAAGTTTGTTTGAAATCTTTGCAAATGTATAAAAAAAATAAATAAATACAAAAAATTTTTTTTTACATAAGTATTCACAGCCTTTGCTCAATACTTTGTTGAAGCACCTTTGGCACCAATAACAGCATCAAGTCTTTGAGTATGATGCTACAAGCTAGGCACACCTATTTTTGGGCAGTTTCTCCCATTCTTCTTTGCAGGACCTCTCAAACTCCATCAGGTTGGATGGGGAGTGTCGGTGCACAGCCATTTTCAGATCTCTCCAGAGATGTCCAATTGGGTTCAAGTCTGGGCTCTGGCTGGGCCACTCAAGGACATTCACAGAGTTGTCCCGTAGCCACTCCTTTGTTATCTTGGCTGTGTGCTTAGGGTCGTTGTCCTGTTTGAAGATGAACCTTCGCCCCAGTCTGAGGTCCAGAGCGCTCTGGAGCAGGTTTTCATCAAGGATGTCTCTGTACATTGCTGCATTCATCTTCCCTCGATCCTGACTAGTCTCCCAGTTCCTGCTGCTGAAAAACATCCCCACAGCATGATGCTGCCACCACCATGCTTCACTGTAGGGATGGTATTGGCCAGGTGATGAGCGGTGCCTGGCTCCCTCCAGACATGACGCTTGCCATTCAGGCCAAAGAGTTCAATCTTTGTTTTTCATGGTCTGAGAGTCCTTCAGGTGCCTTTTGGCAAATTCCAGGTGGGCTGTCATGTGCCTTTTACTGAGGAGTGGCTTCCGTCTGGCCACTCTACCATACAGGCCTGATTGGTGGAGTGCTGCAGAGATTTTTGTTCTTCTGGAAGGTTCTCCTCTCTCCACAGAGAAATGCTGGAGCTCTGTCAGAGTGACCATTGGGTTCTTGGTCACCTCCCTGACTAAGGCCCTTTTCCCCCGATCGCTCAGTTTGGCCGGGCGGCCAGCTCTAGGAAGAGTCCTGGTGGTTCCAAACTTCTTCCATTTACGGATGATGGAGGCCACTGTGTGTCATTGGGACCTTCAATGCTACAGAAATGTTTCTGTACCCTTCCCCAGATCTGTGCATCGATACAATCCTGTCTCAGAGGTCTACAGACAATTCCTTGGACTTCATGGCTTGGTTTGTGCTCTGATATGCACTGTTAACTGTTAACATGTACTTATGTATATATGATTTATTTATTTATTTTTTTCATTTTTTTTTTATTTATTTTTTTATAAATTTGCAAACATTTCAAACAAACTTCTTTCACATTGTCATTATGGGATATTGTTTGTAGAATTTTGAGGAAAATAATAAATTTAATCAATTTTGGAATAAGGCTGTAACATAACAAAATGTGGAAAAAGTGAAGCGCTGTGAATACTTTCCGGATGCACTGTAGGTAACTAAATGGTATGTAAATTTATTGTATTCTCATCAGTGACACTTGTTAAATGATTTTATTAATAAAAACACATTTTAAATGTGCAAAACTGTTTCCATCTTCACTGGGCATATCGAACCTGTGTCTTTGTGAGTAAGTGGTTTTCCTCTTAGCATTGAGTCCTTGGGTGAGAGTCCCAAGGTGGCATAGCTGGCTACATCCAAACTCCTTTAAGTCTGCCCTATCAAATTCCCAGATGCCCTCTGCCACAATCGCATTGTTTGGACCTACAGGGCTGAAATATTCTTTTAAAAATCTTCATTTGTGTTCTGCAGAAGAAAGAAAGTCAGTCACATCTGGGATGGCATGAGGCTGAGTAAAAATGAGAGAATTTTCATTTTTGGGTGAACTAAACATTTAAGACCCTAACACTTATATTCAAATATTCAAAGTGATATTCAAAGCGCTTTTGGCTGTTCACATTGGCCATCCAATTAACTGATCAGTGTCACATGTGAGTGAAAAAATCAGATTTGGGCCACATTCATGTGCTGTGTGAACGTAGCTGGTGTTTGGGGGAGCCCAAACCTGCAGCCAGACATATGTCTTCTAGGAACACACCCTTTGCCCATGCCCACGAAGAGGCTACACTACTGATAGAATGAGCTTTTATGCCTGTGGGATATTGTATGCTTTGTGAATCATAAGCAAGCCCAATAGCATCTATGACCCAGTGAAAGATCCTTTGCCTGGAGATG
Source organism: Myxocyprinus asiaticus (assembly GCF_019703515.2). NCBI lineage: Eukaryota > Metazoa > Chordata > Actinopteri > Cypriniformes > Catostomidae > Myxocyprinus > Myxocyprinus asiaticus. The sequence continues at coordinate 43,122,781 of NC_059368.1, read as the reverse complement.
GCCAAACCCTTTGCGCAGCCTCCAAAGCAAACAAAGATTTGTTCAGATACCATGAATTGACTCATTTGGTCAATGTGCATGTGTAGTGCCCTCACAGGGCAGAGCATGTGTAGTCTTTTAGCATCTTCCAGCTCCAAGGCAGGAGGAGAGAATGCCTGCAGGGCAACAACCTGAGTCTCAAGGGGGTTGCCATCAGTTTGGGCACACATCCCCCTCTGGGCTTGAGTATGGCCTTTGACAGGCCTGGTCTGAAATCTAGTATGAGTTGCTGACCGAAAGGGCCTGAAGGTCACCAACACGTTTGGCTGATGTCAAAGCGATTAGCAGCACAGTCTTCAAAAGAGAGTATGCATTTGCTAACAGCCTCTAATGGCTCATTTGAGGAACCTGAAAGCATATTTAACACTAGCGCTAAGTCCCAGGTCAGGATGGTATCAGATGAGCCTTGTTCAGAGGCCAAATATACAGTCTCCACATCTGGCTGAGGATGTAAGAAAGATTTTACTAGGGGGAGCATCCTCAGCTCTACCACCTCAGGGACCCAGTGGCTGTTGGGTGATTTCAGTGCAGCTACTATCACTGTTTCCTTGTCCTCCCATATCTTGCACAATACTATGATGTAGCAAGTGGATGGGGGGAAATTCATATTTGCATTTCGCTGGCCACCTGTGAGCTAAGCCGTGTTATGGTTCGCTTTCTAGTCTAGGGGTTGGCGGAAAGCGAGTAACAATGTAGTGGAGAGAACACAGGTGTTCTCCTGTCTCCAGGTCCCAGAACTGCACCAAGCACAGTTCCATAAAGATTTAGCAAATGAGAAGTATTTTTATTACATAACAGTGGGATTAACATAAAGATTCAGAAGGCTTCAGAAGTGGAGAAGGCCAAAGTAACAAACAAAAGACAATCTTCCTAGAAAGGGGAGTAGCAGTAACTTACCTACGGAAAAGAAAGCAAAAAACAAACAAACAAATAAACAACAATTAACTTCCCTGACTCCCTTTCTGTCCAAAATCAGGTGATAAGTATTTTCTCAAAGGCTTTCACCTACCTACAAGTTATCCCACAAAATCTGGTAATATTACGAGATACACTTATTTAGCCACTAAGACTAAGTAATCAGCAACAACAATACAACATTCACAACACTCTTCAACGGGCAACTCTTAGTGTGGCAGCCAATACTCTGAGACCAGGGGATAGGACAGCTCTATGTGGAGAAAACATCCTCAGTCTCTCCCTGAGTGAAGGAACTGTGAGCTTCTTGTACTCCAGCACTCCTTAACAGGGCCAATCATAGCAGTCACAGCTAACGAGCAGGAATTAACACCAGGTGACACACATTAACCTGTTAAAGTGGCAACAAGGAATGGAGCACAAAGATAGAACATAAAAAAAGAACTCGCTATCAATAGAGTGGAGTCTTGATTATGAGACAGTGAAAACTGCAGTTCTTAGGGCATACGAATAAGTGCCTGAGGCTTACCATCAAAAGTTTCGTTCCTGAGCAAAAACAGCAGAACAGACATATGTTGAATATTCGAGAGAGAAGAAAGTGTTGTTTGAAAAGTGGTGTCTTTCCAGCAAGACTACAACTTTTTATCAGTTGAAGGAGTTGATTTTGCTGGAAGATTTCAAAAGCGGTATTCCTGAGAACGTTGTCATTCATTTAAATGAACAGAAGGTCACTTCATTTTCGGATGCCAATATCTTAGCAGACGAATTTGCGTTGATGCACCAAATCCCTTCCGTACGTCAGTCATATACTCACTTTCAAGTAAGAGTGTTTCCGTAAGAGAAACGCCTCATATTTTCACACCTTCTGAAAGAGAGTGCTCCGCCTGACGTCAGTAATAAATCCATCTCACCACGGGTGGCTGACCATTGCGTCTGTTTTTTCTGTCTTGACCGTGGTCACCTGATTACTGAGTATCAGGTGTGGAAACAGAGAAAAGTGAATGCGAAGACTAAGAAAGTTGCACTTGTGCGGACTGTGTCGTAGATTTCTGGATCAGTTTCCCTTTCTGACACTGATCACAGACCTGTCGTAATTCTAAGAGACACTGGTTCGGATCAGTCCTTGATTTTGGAAGAAGTGCTGCCTTTCTCTGCAGGATGATACACTGGCATCGATGTCTTGATATGTGGAATTGAAATGGGATGTGACAGTGCACCTCTTCATAATGTCCATTTAAGGTCTAACCTGGTGACTGGTGCGGTTAAGCTTGGGGTGCACTCACGGTTACCTGTTGATGGTGTTGGTATTATATTGGGTAATGATCTTGCATATGGTGAAGTTTTTCACAGACCATCAGTAACAAGTGAGCTTAGTGCGAGCAAAGCGCCGGACCTTGTTCGTCAGTTTCCTTTTACATTTCCTACTTGCGTGGTGACGTGTGCACAATCTTTTAAATTTGGAGACATCGTTGACCTCTCTGATTCATTCTTGCAGGTTTCCTCTGAACCTGTTGAGTGTAAATTGACAGTAAAACCTGCAGTTGTTATTGACTCTGGTGAGTTGACCATAGAACCAGAGTTGCTTCACAAGGTTGGAAGAGAACAGCTCACTGCCACACAAAAGGCAGATCCTTCTTTAGTCTGGTGCATAAGTGCGGTAGTGGATATTAAAAAAAGAGTAGCTTATTTCTGGGAAGACGGCATACTTGGAAGTGGAAACCCCAGCTTTCGAACTAAGATTATCAAGATGTATGGCAAATTGTCTTGCCCTCTGCTTACCGATTACAAGTTCTGAAGTAAGCTCACGAAAACATTTGCTTGCATTCATTTAGAGTCATTTAGGGGTCAGGAAAACGTTTCAACATGTCTCTAAATATTTCTTCTGGCCTGGTTTAAAATCATCTGTGTCTGGGGGGTTCACGTGACGCCATGTGAGAGACAGACGTGTGAGCGACTAGCTCTGTGAACTCTGAGAAGTTGCTTTTTGAGGTAAATATGGCAAAGAAGTCAAAATTCTCAGACTCTGGAGACATTAAAAGACACTTACGTGTTCAAGCTGAGGCCTCTGATGGGACTGCGAGCCGGCGACTCGATTTGGACGGTGTGTCGGGAGAAGATATTCAGCGTCAGTTGTCCAACATGTCGGTGATGCTGACAAAGGTTCTTGCTGACTTGGAGGATCTCGCTGTAATACGTCGATCGATTACGGCGATGGAAATAAAATTCTCTGAGTTGTTTACAAGAGTGACAGAAGTTGAAAAACGAATTGATTATCTTGAGTCATCGGAAAGGGAATTATCCGATAATCCGCCCACGTCCAAAATAGATTTGGAATTAATTTTGGAAAAACTGGAATATTTTGAAAATATGAGCCGAAGGAATAACATACGAATTGTTGGAATTCCTGAGCATGAAGAGGGCAGAGATATGGTGAAATTCCTGGACGAGTTTTTCCAGAGTCTGCTCGACATAACAGGCCACAAGCTGGAAATCGAGCAAGCTCACAGAGTCCCTGCTCGCAGATCTGCTGAGGGAGACAGGCCCCGATCGATTCTGGCCAGATTTCTGAAATCATCCGATAAAGATCTCGTGTTGCACCAGGCGAGGAGTAAAGGGAAGCTTTCTTGGAAGAACCATAATATTTTCTTGTTCCCGGACTTTGCGAATTCCACAAGAGAGAAACGCGATCGGTTCAAGGAATGTAAGAAACTCTTACACCAACAGATCGCCTTTGCATTGATGTTCCCGGCCAAATTGAGAATAGAAACAAAGAATGGTCGCAAAGTATTTGCTTGTCCAAAACAGGCACTCTCCTTTATAAATACATTGAAGTAAGCCATTTGATGTTTCTTATATTAGTGGACTGACTCGCAGTTCAGGGACTCTATTATCTAAGGAAGCTGGGTGCCATTTTTGTTTCTTTTTGCGTTGACTCCGCCTAGCGGCTGGAGTTTGTTTTATGGCATGACTCCAAGAAACTTTTGCATTAACTGAAGATTTTTTTTTCCTGGCCAGATCGAGAATGGACACTTTGGATGACCACAAAATATCTACATGCTCACATAAAGGACGTCTTTTATAAAGTTGACGGCTGAGTAAGTTATGTTTTTTTTTTTTTTTTTTTTTTTTTTTTTGCGCGGCTTCCGAGTTAGTTTGGCTCTTGATCATCCGAGGAACCGGGATGCCGGTTTTGTTTTTCGTGCTTTGAATAATCCGAAGGCAAAGTCGTCATGGGGGTTCTCGCATTTGTACATGGACTCTTTGAGTTTAAAGGGATTGTTGTGCACGGGGTTAATGCGCACGTTTTTCTTTTTTCTGTTTATTTTGTTCCGGGGGAAGTTCGGGGTTTGATTGTTTCACTAATGGGGAATGTGGTCTGTGTAATCTTGTTTTTGATACACTCATTTTTTTTTTTTTTTATTATATCAATATGTCAAATGTTAATGTGAATGGGTTATCTCTCTCCACATGGAATGTGAATGGGTTGGGGCACCCCATAAAAAGAAGGAAGGTTATTTCTGTTCTTAAGCGCAAGAAATATGAAATAGTGTTTCTTCAAGAAAAGCATCTTTCCCCGCAGGAAGCTGAAAAATTTGAGAAGATATGGGGTGGACATGTTTTCTTTAGTGCTGGCTCAAGTAAGAGCAAGGGAGTCATTATATTGATAAATAAACATCTACAATTCAAATGTCTCAAACAGATTAAAAATAAATTAGGAAGAGTCGTTGTTTTAGGAGAAATTCAGGGGCAAAGGTTGATTTTGGCTGATATTTACGCACCTAACGTTGATGATCAGGGCTTTTTTATAGATCTTGAAGGGATGATGCAAGCTGCTGGCATCTCTCATGACATAATATTGGGAGGAGACTTTAATCTTTTGATGGACTCAGTCCTTGATCATAGTGAAGCAAAAGTGTGTAAACTCCCTAGAGCAACATTGACACTTCACAAGATCTGTAAAAATCTTGGTCTTGTAGATATCTGGCGACTTTTGAACCCATCTGGTAGGGATTATACATTTTTTTCATCAGTTCATAAGATTTACTCTAGAATAGATTTTTTATTTATATCTAAGTCCCTCATTTCATCTGTTGTTGATTGCTCAATTGGAAAAATCTTAGTCTCAGATCATGCCCTGGTGAACTTAGAGATATTGCCACATACAGAGAAAAGGAAATCATATAGTTGGCGCTTTAATGTATCCCTTTTGCAAAATCCTGATTTCCAACAAATGTTAAAGACTGAAATCAATGTTTATACGGAGACCAACTGGTCTTCGGTATCCTCTGTGGGTGTGGCTTGGGAGGCACTTAAGGCGGTTCTTAGGGGTCGGATCAGACAGTATGCCTCATTTATCAAAAAATCCAAAGCACAAGAACTTGTGGAGTTGGAAGGAAATATTAAAAGTGCCGAGGCAGAGCTGAAGCGCCGTATGTCATCTGATGGTTTTAGAGAATTGACCCGATTGAAATACAGGTATAATACTATTTTGTCGCAGAAAGTGGAGTTTTGGTTGTTCAGGGCAAGACAGTCATACTTTGAGTCAGGGGACAAAGCAGGGAAGCTTTTGGCTAGATATATAAAGCAGAGAGAGTCTTTTTCTACCATTCCCTCAGTGAAATCTGCTGGTGGTGAAATATTTACCTCAGCCATTGATATTAATAATGCTTTTAAAGAATTTTATCTTGATCTCTATAGTTCCATGTCTTCATCTACTGATGAAGATATTAGAAACTTTGTGGAACCATTAGAACTCCCTAAACTGACGAATGAGCAAAAAAACTCTCTTGATTCTGAGATAACCCTGGAGGAACTTGACGAGGTAATTTAGTCCTTACCTACAGGCAAGGCTCCGGGGCCAGATGGTTTTGCCGCTGAATTTTTTAGATCTTATGCTACAGAACTGGCTCCACTTTTGTTAGAAGTTTATACTGAATCATTAAAGAATGGAGAGCTTCCACCAACCATGACACAAGCCTGGATCAGTCTGATTCTTAAAAAGGACAATGATCCAAGCGAGTGTAAAAGTTACCGTCCAATTTCCCTGATCCAGCTAGATGTAAAAATTCTGGCTAAAATTTTGGCTAACCGATTAAGTAAGGTTATGACATCTCTTATACATATAGATCAGGTAGGGTTTATTTGGGGCAGCAGCTCTTCTGATAACATCAGGCGTTTCATCAATATCATGTGGTCAGTAGCAAATGATCAGTCTCCGGTCGCTGCCATCTCACTTGATGCCGAAAAGGCGTTTGATATGGTAGAATGGGATTATCTTTTTAAGATTTTGGAAATTTATGGGTTTGGGAGTATGTTTATTGGTTGGATCAAGTTACTTTATAGATACCCTGTAGCAGCGGTACAAACAAATGGATTAATTTCAGATTATTTTACTCTGGATAGGGGCATCCGTCAGGGTTGCCCTCTTTCCCCATTATTGTTCTGGAACCATTAGCAGCCGCGATAAGAAAAGATGATGATTTTCCAGGGGTGATTGCGGGAGGTGTGGCGCATAAGCTTCTGCTTTATGCAGATTATATTTTATTATTCGTCTCTGACCCCACTAGATCTATGCCTTGCCTCCACAGAATTATTAATTCCTTTTCCAAGTTCTCAGGATACAAAGTCAACTGGTCTAAATCCGAAGCTATGGCTTTGACAGCGCACTGTCCAGTAACGGCCTTCCAGCCAGGCGCCTTCCAGTAGCCCAGACAGGGCATTAAGTATTTGGGCATTTTATTCCCAACAAATTTGTCTGATTTAGTCAGAGTTAATTTTGACCCTTTAATAAAATGGTTTTCAAGCGATGTAGTCAGGTGGGCTTCATTACATTTATCGATGATTGGGAAGGTTAATGTTAAAAGGTAAATGAACTGTATTCCAAAATTTAACTACTTGCTACAGTCTCTCCCGGTAGATGTCCCCCTCTCTTATTTCAAGCAATTTGATAGCATAGCGAAGTCTTTCATTTAGAGTGGTAAGTGCCCCAGACTACATTTCAATAAATTACATAGGCTGATTGACAAAGGTGGGCTAGGCCTACCCAAGATTTTGTATTATTATTATGCATTCGGTCTCAGACATTTGGCTCATTGGTCGCTTCCACCTCAAAGAGCCCCTCCCTGGTTCTGCATTGAACAAGAACTTCTTGCCCCTATTTTGCCATTGCACAGCCTTTCCATCAAACTGAATAGAGAAGTTAAATCACACCCCATTATTTCACATTTACACTCAGTATGGACAAAAGTGTCCAGAGTGTTTAATTCAGATATTTATCTAAATGTTGCCTCGAGCCAATGGCTAAACCCCAAACTATGCATTAATAAGTCCCCTCTTTGTTGGTCAGAGTGGATTGTGAGGGGGGTTAATTCACTCGGTGATCTTTACGAGAGCGGTGTGATGAGATCCTTTGAAAATCTGGTTCAATATTTTGGGATCCCCAGATCTCAGTTTTTTAGATATCTTCAGTTACGCCATTTGCTCTGTACTATTTTTGGGAATAGCATACACCCTCCTAAAGCAGCAGATACTCTAGGAGAGGTGATTTCTGCTTTTGGAAAGGGCCATGAGGCATCAGTGTATTACTCCTTATTAATTCAGAGTCTGGGGGACGGAGTCTCAACCACTCTCAAGAGATTATGGGAGAAAGATTTAAACCTGGAATTGGAGGAGAGAGAATGGGCTAGGATTTTACAAAACATAAAAACTGCATCGAGAGATGCAAGGGTGCGCCTTATACAATTCAAGATTTTACATCGGTTCTGTTGGACCCCCTCTAAATTGTATAGGCTTGGTCTTAAAGACACACCCACCTGCTGGCGATGCCAATCAGAGGAAGGAGACATGGCCCATGTTTTTTGGTGGTGCGCTGAGATTCAGGAATTTTGGTTGAAGGTACAGAGTGTTCTGTTTTGACGTGTTGGGCATTCGGATTTCGTTTTGCCCCAGACTCTGTGTTTTGGGTGATGGGGCGGTCATCGATGTAGGTGATGAATACATAAAAAATTGGGTCCTCACCAGTGCGATGATAAGCAGGCAGATTGTTTTAAGGGGTTGAAAGTCGGTGGGAGCACCCTCAATTCGGGAGTGGTGCAAGGAGATGGGAAGGGTGGCAGCCTTCGAAGAGATAACATATTGAAGGCTGTTATTTATATTTATATTTCAAATATATGTATATATATATATATATATATATATATATATATATATATATATATATATATATTTATTTATTATTTTATTCTCTGTAAATGTGTGTACTTATGTAAGACCACTGGGATGTTCATTTGGGGTCAGGTGGGGTTTTTGATTGGGGAGGGGAAGTAATGGGAGTTAATGTTGAATCATTATTCTTCTGAAAATTAATGTTCAAGGTAGATCCTACCCAATGGGGGAGTTGTTACTACAAACATGGAGACTGGGGCAGAGGGGCTCTGCCCTAGGAAGTTTGCCAACAGGGAAACGAACTAGCGGAAGATATATATCGCATGGGGTTAGCCTTACAGGGAACCGCCACATGCCGAGCACCTACCCCAGAACAGGACTCTTAGTTAGCACGTGTACTGGGCCGGCAGCGAGTCTCTCCGAAAACTCGACTGCCACAGGGCTCGGAGGAAGTCAACCAGGGAACAAAGTTTGTGAACACTACTGGGAATTAATGGCGCATGAGGTGGTGGAAGGCGCTATGTGCAAGCAATACACCCGGCCAGCTATCCCGGGCTTATCCTCTTGTGTTGCATGCCTCTACCTGGGACAAAACTGGTTCCACCCGGAGGTTGTAGAACCTTGCAAAAGTGTTGGGTGTTGCCCAGCCCGCTGCTCTGCAAATGTCTGTTAGAGAGGCACCTCTGGCCAGGGCCCAGGAAGCCGTTACACCCCTGGTAGAATGGGCTCATAGCTCTACCAGGGGCGACACGTCCTGGGCAAGATATGCCATAGTTATGGCGTCAGTGAGCCAGTGGGCGATCCTCTGCTTGGAGACAGCGCTTCCTTTCCGCTGTGCACCAAAGCAGACAAAGAGCTGCTCAGAGACTCTAAAGCTCTGCGTGCGATCCAAATAGATGCGTAAAGCGCGCACTGGACACAGCAATGACAGGACTGGGTCTGCCTCCTCCTGGGGCAGCGCTTGCAGGTTCACCACCTGGTCCCTAAAAGGGGTGGTTGGAACCTTGGGCACATAGCCCGGTTGGGGTCTCAGGGTCACGTAACTGTAACCCGGACCGAACTCCAGGCACATTTCGCTGACAGAGAACGCTTGCAGGTCACCTACCCTCTTTATGGAAGTGAGCGCAGTCAGGAGGAAGTACGCATCCTTCAGGTCTACCACGAGCGAACCAATCTTGATGCCGGTCGCTTACCAGAATGCGTTTTTGCGTCAGCATCTTGAACGGGAGTCTGTGTAAAGCCCGGTTCAGTACTCACAGGTCCAAGATTGGCCGCAACCCACCGTCTTTTTTCTGTACGATGAAGAAGGGGCTGTAAAACTCTTTCTTAATCTCGGCTGGAGGGACAGGTTCTATCGCGTCCTTCCGTAGGAGGGTAGCGATCTCCGCGCACAGGGTGGCAGCGTTTTCGCTCTTGACCAAGGTGAAGTGAATACCGCTGAACCTGGGCGGGTGCCTGGCGAACTGAATCGCATAGCCAAGTCGGACGGTCTGGATCAGCCATTTCGACAGATTAGAAAGCGCGAGCCACGTGTCCAAGTTCCGCGCGAGGGGGACCAAGGGGACAACGTCGTCGGACGTACCGGCAGGTGGGGCCTCGCGGCGGGGCAGAGCACCGCGAGCGCCTTATCCACCAGGGGAAACGCCGTATAGCCCCTGGCCGCCCCACCATCGAGGGTAGTGAGAGCGGGGGAACTGCGGAATCGGGGCTGAGCAGTAAAAGGTGCCTCCCACGACTTCGTCAGCTCCTCGTGCACTTCCGGGAAGAATGGCACTGGAGCGGGGCGTGGCTGCTTTGAGCGGTGCCGCGAGCACAGAAACCAATCATCAAGCCGCGAGGATTCAGGGGAGAGCGGAGGGTTCCACTCTAACCCGACGCTCACGGCCACCCGGGAAAGTATGTTCGTCATTTTGGCATCGGCCTGTGACTGGACAATCGTCCCCGAAGGGGGAAGCCCAGCTGAGGCTTCTGCGTCCGACTGGACAAGCCCGCTCTCTGATGCTGCGCTCGAGAGCTCAACAGAGAACATGAACCATCCACGAACGCTGCCTCTGTGTGGGTCGTGCCCAGACACGAAAGACAGCAATCATGGCCATCCGAAGTTGAGAGATAACGACCGCAACCAGGAATAACACACAATCGGAAAGGCATCTTTAAAAAGACGCATCTTTAAAAAGACGTTACATGTGTGCCGCTCTTTTAGAGAAATATATACTCTTTTAGAGGAGGAAAAGCTCTTTCAGAAAATATACTCTCTTGTTTTTCTGCCGAAGTGACCAGGGGCGTTCTCTGCAGTGCACCAGTGCAGAGGAGGGAGAAGCCGCTGAAATGCGCCGTCAGATCCAGCAGAGGTGAATGAACAGTAGTATTCAGCTCAATGAGCATGACCGTTCGGCTCCGTACAGAAAATCTGAATGAGTGGTTGCATACCAGCTCCTTTTATACCCTTATGTCTGGATATGCATGCAAATACCACTCGCCAATTTTCATTGGCCTTTTATCAAAGACCAGAGGTGTCTCGGGCTCCCAAGAGTGACCCCTAGTGTCACTACATCGACACAATGGCGAGTGAGTGACAGATAGGGAACACTTGCAAAACATTGCCTTCTTTAAAACGATGTGCTTTCTGCAAGTGAATGATTTATACAGTATTTCTTTAATATACTGTTTTAAGAGTGCAATGTAAACATTACAAACCTGGAAGAGTTTTTGAAGAGGTGTTTCTTTTGCTGGAACACAGCAGGGAGAAGAATAGAACTCTTTCTTGCTGACTGGGTGCAGGTCACCATTGAAGCATTGGGTTTAAGGTTCCAGAGCATGACAGATGTCTCCACTCCTGCCCTGAAAGAGGAAAAATCTAATGGTGTGGCGCTGGGCTCCAGCTTATATGCCCACAATGGCATAAGCATAGGTGGAGCACCAAGCATGATTTTAAGAAGAAAATCACTGTTGTGTACCACGGAAGAAAGAAACCATGAAAGTTTGTAAGAAGACAAGGAAGGCATACAGGTTTTTCACATATATCAGTCATTTTATTGCACAATGAGTACAAAATTTGTTCACAGATGTTTCCTTTATTTAAAGAAAGTGTTGGACTGGAGGTTAGCAAAAAATCGATGCGTGTATTGTGTCATTTTGAAATTGAGTTTGTTCATTGGTTGGTATGTGCATAAAAGCATTACGTTGTATGAATTAATACAAATTGTCATGAGACTGTTGAAGCATGCTTAACTTTGTGCAGAGGCATTCTAACAGATTACAGACTTTTAAATGGTAGTGTATATACTGTAGATAGATAGACAAACAGACAAATAGATACAAACGTTGACTGATTTGAGAATCTATTCGGTTTAAGTCAGTCAAAATTAATAAGTCTAACAATTGATCACTGGTCCATTTTCATGAGTAAAACATTAAAACTTAACTACATTTGTATATAGTGTCATTATTTGTCACTTTATGAGATCATGATTAGCTGAATTTAACGTTGCATTCATTGGAATGTGTTGTTTTTGTAATTAATAACGGAGTATGAACATTTCAGCAGTTGTCGCTCGTGATTAAACTGTCACAGCCTCAGTGAAGGTCAGCGTGCTAAATGCAGTGAAATTGTGGCACTCTTGGAGAATTCTTTATCATTCTTGCGTGTCTCATCCAGTGTTCACAATATTGAAAGCTGCTACGCAAAGAGCAAATCCACACGACTGAGAAAAGCTGACATTATCTCTGTCCCTGGAGGAGTGAGTCACACCTGACATTCATGTCCAAATCTCTCCTGTTACTTCCAATTGTTTCCTTAGAAGAAAAATGAAAAAGAAATTGCTGAAAAGTACCACTATAAGCCTGTTTATCTGAAGTGATTAGACATTGATTGCAGCTCATATTCCACTTCAGATGAGTTTAAAACCTCAAAACACTCACTGAGCAGCTGGAAAGACTTACAGAGAGATGAGAATGGGAGAATCGATGAAGGAAGACTGACTTTAAGCACTGTTCTTTAAAAAGATGTGCTTTCTGCAAGTGACCCTTATATACAGTATTTCTTTAATATACTGTGTTAAGAGTGCAATGTAAACACTGCAAATCCATAAGAGTTTTTGAAGAGGTGTTTCTTTTGCTGGAACACAGCAGGGAGAAGAATAGAACTCTTTCTTGCTGACTGGGTGCAGGTCACCATTGAAGCGTTGGGTTTAAGGTTCCAGAGCATGAGAGATGACTCCGCTACTGCCCTGAAAGAGGAAAAATCTAATGGTGTGGCGCTGGGCTCCAGCTTATATGCCCACAATGGCGTAAGCATAGGTGGAGCACCAAGCATCACCAGCCAATCATATTGCCGTGATGGTATAGGGTTTCAAAGTCAATGCCCCCTTGGGGTGCTCCTATAGCCCCAGCATTTGACACAGCATCAAAGTTACCTTCTTAAAAGGGAACCATGATTTTAAGAAGAAAATCACTGTTGTGTACTGTGGAAGAAAGAAGCCATGAAAGTTTGGAAGACGACAAGGAAGGCATACAGGCTTTTCACATACAGTATATCAGTCATTTTATTGCACTATGAGTAACAAAATTTGTTCACAGACATTTTCTTTATTAAAAGAAAGTGTTGGACTGGAGGTTAGCAAAAAATCAATGCATGTATTGTACGATTTGAAATTGAGTTTGTTCATTGGTTGGTATGTGCATAAAAGCATTACGTTGTATGATTTATTACAAATTGTCATGAGACTGTTGAAGCATGCTTAACTTTGTGCAGAGGCATTCTAACAGATTACAGACTTTTAAACGGTAGTGTATATACTGTAGATAGATAGACAAACAGACAAATAGATACAAATGTTGACTGATTTGAGAATCTATTCGGTTTAAGTCAGTCAAAATTAATAAGTCTAACAATTGATCACTGGTCCATTTTTATGAGTAAAACATTAAAACTTAACTACATTTGTATATAGTGTCATTATTTGTCACTTTATGAGATCACATTTAGCTAAATTTAACGTTGCATTCGTCGAAATGTGTTGTTTTTGTAATTAACGGGGTATGAACATTTCAGCAGTTGTCGCTCGTGATTAAACTGTCACAGCCTCAGTGAACGTCAGTACGCTTAATGCAGTGACATTTTTGGCGCTCTTGTAGAATTCTTTATCATTCTTGCGTGTCTCATCCAGTGTTTACAATATTGAAAGCTGCTATGCAAAGAGCAAATCCACACGACTGAGAAAAGCTGACATTATCTCTGTCCCTGGAGGAGTGAGTCACACCTGACATTCATGTCCAAATCTCTCCTGTTACTTCCAATTGTTTCCTCAGAAGAAAAATGAAAAAGAAATTGCTGAAAAGTACCACTATAAGTCTGTTTATCTGAAGTGATTAGACATTGATTGCAGCTCATATTCCACTTCAGATGAGTTTAAAACCTCAAAACACTCACTGAGCAGCTGGAAGGACTTACAGAGAGATGAGAATGGGAAAATCGATGAAGGAAGACTGACTTTAAGCACAGCGTGGCTGACATTATTGCAGAGGATATGGTAGACCAGGGGTTGGCCTATTCAGCTTCAGAAAGCCCAGGTTCCACAAAGCATGATCCCTTTAGTCACGAGGGCCACACTGTTTTTTACTGTTTTATCAACAAAAGATTTAAAATCGTATTCAATTATTGAGACGTAGGGTACAAAGGGGCTAAAGGCACCTCTTAAGGAAATGTAGCTTTTTTTCTGGTCACAAAATGTATCAACGTCAAAAAAAAAAAAAAAAAAAAAAGAATATTGAATATTGATGGAGCAACATAATTTGTGTGAAAAGAAATAATAACAGAAGGCTGTTTCTATTAAAATTCAGTTAAAAATGTCAGAGAGTGAGACAAAGGGACCCAAAAGCAGAGGAACAGTTCAAAAGATTTATTTACAATAAATGATAATGTTAACTGTGCTGGAGATGACTGGAGATCCCGGCACCGGCTGCAGTAGAGGGAAGGAGTCTTGTGAATGAGTGTATGTGATAATCACACAATGGGCAGATCTGTGAAAAGTGTGTTCATAGACGAGTGTGTGCATTGTGGAAGTCAGGAGCAGATCCTGGAGCATGAGTGTCCGGATCCCAACACAGACCGAAACCGAACCATACAGAAGTCAGGATCCAGACAACATGCTCCAGACATGAAACAAGATCGACCAAAGAGTGCACTGCGGTAACTCACACCCGGACCCGTGCGCTCAACACAAAGACAGGTCACGAAACACAAGACAGAACATGGAATGATGATGTCATGGTCCCGTCAGACAAAAACCCAACCTGACAAAGTGACAGGATCGTGACAAAAAAAATAAAATTAAAATTGGTGAGGGAGCCTTTTACCCCACACTTGGGGTAAAAAGCTCCCTCACGTGGGGTAAAAGGCCTCTAGGGGGTTTAAAGTGATATTGTGTAGATACCTGGGCAATAGTTATAGGGCACAATTTGTCAGCTAATGCAAATCATTTTGAGACACCAAGTTGCTTTTTTGAATAACAAATAAAGATGATGCTTACTCAAAATAACTACTTCAGAAAAAGTCAACCATTTCCTGTTCATTTCAAACACTTTTGCCATTTTATTACATCTCAAGTATTCTATAAACAAACCAACCTCTATTATGATTGGATGAGTCAATGTGAGTCCACTTTGAAAATGTTTCATAACAAATCTATAGGGGCCTTTAGCCCCAGCAACAGGGGGGCTTTTTACCCCAAATACTATCCTTTCACTTATTGGACAGTTATTGAAACATTTTTGATTTAATGACCTTAAACACAACTGAAAATGATGAGCATTTTGTCTCAAAAAAATGTGTTAATTTCAGGGATTTTCATTAGCTACATAAATGTGCAATGTTTTAAAAAATAATAAAAATGAGATCAAATTGCCTCAAAATCAACCTTTAGACATTACATGCAAAGATCTCATGGAACAGGAAAATTGTCCAGTATATAGTGATAAACAGGTGTTTAGGAAAGTCCTGTGGTAGTTTTTGTTGTTATTTAGTGTTTTGGGAGAAAATAAAATCAATGGAGCATTTTACCCTGCGGAGACTTTAGCCCCATTGTACCCTATAGACTATATATGTGTATATATATATATATATATATATATATATATATATATATATATATATAAACATGATTAGTGTATATTTGTGTATATATATATATATATATATATATATATATATATATATATATATATATATATATATATATATATATATATATATATATGCATCATGGAAACGTTGTTAACAAGAACAACATGTTTCTCTCTTTCTCTACTGAAAGGACCAGCTAAAATCAGACTTAGCTGTTTTAGAGGGGTTTTCAACATTTTATAGCTGGTTTATAGTGGCCCTTTTTATATCCAAAAAGTGTTTAAAAAAAACTTTTAAAAGCCAACTGACCAACCTGACCAGGCTGGGCGAAAACCAGCATAAGCTGGTCTTAGCTGGACTTTTCAGAAGATATCTCTCTCTCTCACACCCACACACACACACACCATTGATACCCTCGAAAAACAAAATACAGGCAGATATACTAGCTCGAAAACAAATTAATAATGAAAAATTATGACCAGGAGTGGATCTACTGGGGTGCCAACTGGAACAGAAAAAGCACTGCCACCCCATCTGCCACCTCAGTATTTGGTATCCCAAAGCATAAAATATAAATGTAAGTATATTATATTTGATGCTGATGTAATGTAAAAGTTTTTTCATGTTGAACTGCTTCCACTCGGAACACATGGCTACAGCGGTCATTGTGCATATAGCAAACAAACATTGAAACAATATTAATGAGTCAGCATTGATGTGTCAGTGTTAATGGCATGGAATTATAATACAGTCTGATGTTGACTCTAATGTACATTTTGGAAAATACAGTATGTCATCCAACTATTTTATGAGTATGTAACTAGTCCTGCTCAACGCACTCCGAGCGGGATTTGAATCGGTGTTTCTGGCATGGGAGTTGGGTGCGCTAACGAGGAGGCTAAAGGCTGCAGCCTCCAACGTCAGTCACTAGTGTGCCTATTGTGGCCAGGGTAGTGAGGTTTACAGCTATCACATACCAGCTGTCTCCCATTACACATAAATGCATACTATGCCCGGTATACATACTGCAAAATTATGCCCGGTATACATACTGCAAAATTACTAAAGGTAGAGTGCTGTTCAGAATATAGCCAATGGGAACAATCAGCATATTGAAACACTGACTAATCTGGAAAAAAGTGGAAGTTGCAAACAATTGATTGAACAAAAAAACAAAACTTTTTTTTTTTATCAGTGTAGTCAAAACCAACATGAGGGTGAGTAAATGATGACAGAATTTTAATTGTTAGGGTGAACTATCCCTACAGTCATCAACGAGATCATACTGTACAACACCAACCGAACCACAATTCCTCCTCAAGAAGCAGTATCTTCTTCCACTGAGAGCAGGTGGCAGTCCGCTCAAGTGTGGATCATGGACCATGACCATGTGGATCCATCTCACCAGAGCACTGTGTGGTGGAAATGGTGTGATTTTGAGCTAACAGGAACTTTGAGGGTGATTTAACACTTCAGCCAAAAACCCCTGAATGCATTTATGTGAAGTGCTACTGTCCAGAAAGACTGAAACGGAATTGTTTCATGGGTTGCTTGTCTTTGCTCCATTTACATTATTTCAGGCATTAAGAGAATTGACATTGTCTTGAAAGAGACATCTATTTGCTTTCTCATCATGGCCCATTTCCTTTGCAATATGCAGCGCTCCACAGTAACACTGAAATGGCCTCAGCTGCCATCGACAAACATTAAATATGTTTGTTGGATGTGCGTGTTTCTTCAACTATGGCACTTATAGCCCTGGGCTCTATTGGAAGATAAGCTCTCATAGAACACATCTCACACTCTCAATAGTTTATTTCATGTGTAGTAATAACAATGTCCAGTAGCCTATACTGTACATGCATCACAGGAGAATTCTGCAGGTATAGGAAAGTTGTCATTTCCATCACTTCGCATGTGATGTGCAGTATTTTGTGGAACATTTTGTAATTTGGAATAAAATGGCCGACTCCTTTGTCTTGCTAAAATTGCATGTATCCAAATTCCCCCAAATCATATTTTCACGCTTTTTGCATAATATGACAAAACCACACCCAGATAGCAAGGTGACATTGATACAATGTTGATTTTTTTTTTTGTCCAAACCATCATTTTGGTTGAGACTGACATTCAGTGTTTAAAGTATGTTGGATCAATACTGAAATTTTGATGTAAGCCAACAGCACACATGGTTGACCACAGTGACATCGAACTAACATTGATTTGTAGTTGATGACTGCGAGATAATTTGTGCTTCTCAATACTCTAGTCTAATTGATGCTTTCTTGTAAATGAGAAAACACAGGTGCATCCTAAACAGAAGTTTTGTTTGTTGAACCACATGATGCACTCACACAAATTCTCTGGCATAATTTCAAACAATGTTCATCTACCTTATTATTTTTCTGACCCTTTGTTTTACTGGTTGTAGAATATTTATGGATGCAATTTTTGAGTTAAGGATGTAAAGTTTAAAAAGGTACTTCAATATTTATCTTTTTCTCACCAAAAGGGATCGTGACACTTTAGAAAACATTAATTTAACAGCTAGTGTTGTGTGGATGACATTTATGCTGAATGTCTGTGATTTTTGGAGCTTCAAAAGAGAAATCACCATCCACTTGCATTTTAAGGACCGACTGAGCTCAGATATTTTTCATATTTCTTCAGATATGTTCTGGTGATACAGAAGTCATACACATCTGGGATATCATGAGGGTGAGTAAATAATGAGAGAATTTTCATTATCCCTTTAACTGATGGTGCAAAAGTTATGTTGAACCAACATCAGATTGTAACATTGATTCAACAACATTACCACTGGTGTCTTGTTGAAATTTCAACGTTGATTCAACAATAGTGATGAAGAATCAACATCACACTCTAATGTTGATTCATTGACATTACCATTGATTTTTTGTCGAAATTGCAATTTGTTAACATTAGTAAATACATTAGGTATCATGAATATTATTATGAATATTATTACATTAATATGATTATTAATCTTTGTTAATGTTAGTTAATAAAAATGCAATTGCTCATTGTTAGTTCATGTTAGTTCATAGTGCATTAACTAATGTTAACTAATACAACTTTTGATTTAAAAAATGTATTAGTATGTGTTAGTATATGTTGAAATTAACATTAACTAAGATTAATAAATGCTTAATAAGTATTGTTCATTGTTAGTTCATGTTAACTGGTGTTGTTAACTAATGTAAAAAAATGGAACCTTATTGTAAAGTGTTACCTCAACGTTGTTTCAACATTAACTGAGGGTGTAAAAGTGTTATTGAACCAACATCGCCTTGTAATGTTAATTCAATGCCATTAACCTTGATGCATCAATGTTGATTTAGTATTGTTTCAATGGTTGCTTGCTATCTGGGATAGCTTGTCACAATAAGAAAATATTCTGCCCACAAGTGATAGTTACCTTTATTTTGCTTTCTTTACACATCACATGTCTCATATTTCATCTCTAGCATGCTTTTTCCTGACACTTTTGTCTCCTTGGTAACCAAGTACACTAACTTTTGAAAAAAAAAAAAAACTTTCCATTTCAATTTGTAACGAAATTGACAGTGAAAATGACAACACAGCTGTGAGGCAGTTGTAATTTGTGTAAAAATGAAATAAAGCATTTTCAAACAATAAATATTGAAACGATTTATGTTTATTATCAGTTTTAACAATTAATGTTTTATTGATGAATTTCACATAAACATTGAACATAATATTGAAAATCTGGGTCTGAGTCAAAGGTATAGCAATACACTCTATGCCTTTGAAAAGTACCAAAATTAAAATCTGTTAATTTAAAGTGGTTTTAAGGTCACCCCCTGGGACATAAAGATGGCTGTAGTGGAAGTTGAAGTTCTTTTTTGTTTCTTTTTTTTTCTTTTTTGGTGTCACAGAAATTCAATTTAATTGTTTTAACACCAAAATTTTGCTATGATGAAATGTATGTTGGTTTTCCCATTCACACTACTAGATCAATCATATTTATAGACGAAAAGATGAATTGAATTAAAACAGGATAATTAATCTGTGCCAGTGAATTTTGATTCAGAAAAAATGGCCTTCTTCAGTGAAGAAGTAGCACCTGCCATCATATAATGCCTCAGCACTTAGCTCATTTAACATTCACACGCTGTTTACGTTCTCCGTCTGAGGGAAACTGGTAAAATGTTGAGGAGCAAGTGCGATAACTGGTATGAAACAGAGACAGTTTTCTGTTGTGTATTCCATACATGTATTTTCATGTATTAGAAGGCGAAAGACAAACAGCAGATTTGCTTGGCAACATTTCCACAGATAAGTAGTTCCATTGATAAGCAGTTAGGTTACGAGCCCACTGCGAGCTTTATTCATCCAAACATTGTTATAGACCTCATAAAAATGCAAATAAGAATGATTACTCAGGGTTTACAAATCTACCTTGTGAAGCCTCGACACCAGAATACCCAGGATTAATTCCTAACTTGTGGTAAAGTATAAACAGTGTGAAACCTGAAACAAGATACCCCAGGATTACATTTACCCAGGGTTAAGAATGACCCTGGGTTAACATTTTCAAGTGTGAAATGCCCTGCTGTCTAATTGTGACTTCTCATCTGTAAGCAAATATTAAGGGCCCTATTTTAAGTCTGCTAGCACTAAGAGCAGTGCTATACATTAAATCATTAGTGCAAAATCAATGGGCATGGCAATGAAGTTTTGGTATTTTCGTGCAAGCTTGTGATAAGAAGTTTAGTTGCAAGTGGGTTTGGTGAAATTGCAAATGTCAATTGACTGTTAAATGTCTGGAATATTTCTATGACAGTGACTCACTTCTTTTATGTGCATGGAAAAGGTGGTTCTCATCAGGATTTGGATGTAGACTCCATTCAGTTTATAGAGAATTTAAGTATTATTAATGATTTTGATCTACTGACACACAAATCATGGCTGGTATTAACAGTAATTGTATCTGCTTTCCAGGTTAGGCTGTGAAAAATTCATTTATTGAAACATGAAAAACTTACACTAAAACATTTCTAAATTCAAATTACATTTCAAACTAAACAAAATTAGAATTAAATAACGGATTGGTGAAACAAATCTCTCCAACTTCTTCCACCGGCCAGTGAATTAAAAATCATTATAACAACAGGTGGAAAAATATTAATACAAATTAGGTCATAAATACAATAGTAGAAATAAACATAATTATAATAGTAATTGAAAAATAAACCATGACCTCATGAAAATTAAATTTTAACATACATTTTTGTTTCATAAAAAGGCTACAACTGTGATTTTTCGGGACATAATATGATGTTCCACAATATTTTCAGAGTTTGAACTTTATTACCACCTGCTGTTGGAATCTCCAAACTGCAAATGCAAGACCTGATTTTAGACTTTGTGCTAAGAATAGAGGTGCCTCTAAAATGTCTGAGCACAATGAACTATTTCTCACGAAAACAGAAAATTATGCTTTGTGCCACTTCATTAACATACAATACACCCACAGATACCGCAAACACTCACACCCACATCACTTGCGCTTAGTGCGCTCACGAAAGTAGAGCCCTAAATCTGTTTGTCATTTTTATGGTTGAGAGAGAGAGAGAGCTACTGTGCAAACAGGCGTGTTTTAGTTTTTTTCTTAAAGAGTCTGTGTGTGTGTGTGAATACGGGAAACTAGTTATGGAATCTCCATCCACTTCACTGCATTAAAGCACATAGTTCTCAAGTCATTTACTAAGAAGATAAAGGAACATCTTATTAATTATAGCCTGGTTGCCATGACTGCAAAGCAAGTGATCATTATTGTCATGGTGTTTGTGTATTTAAGATGTTTGAAGAGTCATATGCAGAGAGAGAGAGTTGGACAGAATTACAGCACAGTAGGTGAGAATGTACTGTTCTGGGACGCAGATGGGCGAAGCCACCGGTCTCCATAATGCACTAATCACACTCCTCGTCTGGGCACATACTGTATCTGCTCTGCTAATCATCAGCTGCTTAGACAATTTTTAAAGGGATAGAAAATTCTGTTATCATTTCCTCACTCTCTTGTCACTGCAAACTGGTATGACTTACTCTCTTCTGTGGATCTCTGTCAGGAAGGATGAGTCAAAGGTCCAAGTATGGAGACAATGATCAGATTTATTAAACAAAAACATCTAGGCTGGTAAAGTTTCAATGGGGGAACCCCGGCACCGACTACAGCGTGAAGAAGGATGGTGTGTTCATAGGCTTGTGTGCGTAGTGGTAGTGTAGTGTAGATCCTCAAGGAATCCTCAGAGAGTAATATGTCGTAGGCTTGTGTGCATAGTGGTCGTGTGCAGAGCAGTTCCGGTGCAGTGAGGTATCGCTGAGGGGAACTCAGGATCAGCGTCAAAGGAGGCAAGGCATCAGGCAGGATGGTAACCACAATCCCGGCGCACACAGTGCAGACTGGTAACCAAAACACAGAACACGATACAGGGTATACTAGGGCAGAGGGAGAGAGTGGTAAGTAACAGGATTCAAACAAACAATCGAGCGACGAACACAAAACAGAGTGAGATAGATATAGCCAGGGACCTAATGGCAATCAGGTGCTGACGCTCACAGCAAGCTGGAATGATCAGCGTTACCATGGAAACAACCAAGGCTTCCATGGCAACGCTGATTATGCGAGCCAAAGACACTTGAACCAAACAGAGAGAACATGTAATGACAAACTGGAACAATCCAGTGGACTCACCGAGACCATGACAGTACCCCCCCCCCCCGGGACACTTCTTGGTATACCCAGAAGAGTTACCACAATGGAGATGGAGGGCACTGTCCAGAATGTCCAGAGCCAGGACCCAGCATCTCTCCTCAGGACCATAACCCTCTGCCCCTGCGTCTGACGTCAAGTAACCATTTGATAGAATAAGCTGGGGTGCCCTCCACCAGACGAGGCGGGGGCGGGACGGGCGTGGAAGAGTGAAGTCTAGACCGAATGATGGACACGAAACCTTTGTGATGGGAAAAGGCCCAATGAACCTGGGCCCCAGCTTACGAGAGGGGAGTCGGAGATGAATGTCTTTAGTAGACAACAAGATCTTCTGCCCACAGATGTAAGCTGGAGGTTTAAACCAGTGGCAATCTGCCGACTTCTTAATATGAGCGCCAGTCTGGAGGAGGGCTTCTCTGGCTATTCGCCAGGTGCAACAGCACCGTTGGATAAAGGCGTGTGTGGACGTGCCAGGTTCTTGGGCAGGGAACAGAGGGGGCTGGTAACCTAGGCAACACTGGAAAGGCAATAGCCCCGTAGACGACGACAGAGAGGAATTGTGGGCATACTTGTCCCAGGCCAAATGAGAGCTCCAAGAAGATGGATTATGGGAAGCGACACAACGCAGGGTCTTTTCAAGCTCTTGATTCACCCACACTGCCTGCCCATTGGTCTGGAGATGGAACCCAGAGGACAGACTTACAGTAGCCCCCAGCTGTTGGCAGAATTCTGCCCAAAACCGTGACACAAACTGGGGACCCCTGTCAGAAACCACATCGACCGGGAGGCCATGAATGCGGAAGACGTGATTAATGACTTCAACCACTGTCTCCCTCGCTGAAGGTAATTTGGGGAGGGGATTAAAATGAGCTGCCTTTGAAAAACGCTCTACCACGGTCATGATGACCACGTTGCCATGGGAAGGGGGGAGACCGGTAACAAAGTCCATGGCAATGTGAGAACAGGGTTTCGAAGGGACTGACAGCGGTTGGAGGAGCCCGGCCAGAGGCTGAAAGGAAGTCTTGTTAGTGGCACAGACAGGGCAAGTGGACACGTAACGGTGAACATCCTGCACTAGCGATGGTCACCAGAATTGCTGTCTAATGAGTGCCTGAGTACGAGCAGACCCCAGATGATGGGCGTCCGGACAGACCATGGAACGTATAACAGACCCGTTGAGCATCTGGCCAGTGAGGTGGTGTTACGCAGTGGAAAGGACTTTAGACTCCACGTCCCAGGACACCATGCCCACCACCCGGGAGGTGAGGAGGATGGTATCCGGAGGGGTGGTGGAGGTCCCGACTTCAAAACATCGGGATAGGGCATCGGGCTTGGCGTTTTTGGAGCCTGGATGGTAGGATAAAAGCTGCCTTCCACTCATCCCCCTTCCTGATCCAAATCAGGTGATAAGCATTGCGTAGGTCCAACTCCGTAAAGCTGGACGCCCCCTGCAAGAGTTCAAAAGCTGAAGACATCAATGGTAAATGATATCATTTAGCCCCGGATAATCAATACAGGGTCTAAGCGAGCTGTCCTTCTTCTCCACAAAGAAGAACACCGCCCCTGCCGACCAGCTGCCAGAGAATCAGTAATATATTTATTCATGGAATCCCTCTCGGGAGCAGTGAGCGAATACAACTGACCTCGTGGAGAAGTCCCAGTGTGTAGATCGATTGCTCAATCATATGGGCGATGATGAGGAAGGGTCGGGGCACGGGATCGACTGAACACCACCCCCCAGATCATGGTATGTCATGGGTACACCTGATAAATCCACTGGTTCATCCTGAAAAGACACACAAGACTGGACAGGAGAGACAGCAGAGTTAAGACAATGGGAGAGACAATAAGGAATGCAGACTAGAACAGAATTGGTTGACCAGTCAAAATGTGGATTGTGTGTTACCAACCAAGGATGCCCAAGTACCACCGGTGCAGAGGGAGAGTTGCCCAGTGTGGTTACCCATGATGAGGGTGAGCGGCTCCGTAGAATGGGTGATGATGGTCAGGGGTGAGCCGCTAATGGAGAATGCCGTAATGGGTTCGGCCAACTTAACCACCGGAATCTGCCACCTGGAAGCCATGCGTAGTGGTAGTGTTGTGTAGATCCTCAAGGAATCCTCAGAGAGTAATATGTCGTAGGCTTGTGTGCATAGTGGTCGTGTGCAGAGCAGTTCCGGTGCAGTGAGGTATCGCTGAGGGGAACTCAGGATCAGCATCAAAGGAGGTGAGGCAACAGGCAGGATGGTAACCACAATCCCGGTGCACACAGCACAGACTGGTGACCAAAACACAGAACACGATACAGGGCATACATGATACAGGGTATACTAGGGCAGAAGGAGAGAGTGGTAAGTAACAGGACTCAAACAAACAATCGAGCGACAAACACAAAACAGAGTGAAGTAGATATAGCCTGGGGCCTAATGGCTATCAGGTGCCGCTCGCTCGCAGCAAGTGTTACCATGGAAACAACCAAGGCTTTTTTGGCAATGCTGATTATGCAAGCCAGCAACACCTGAACTAAACAGAGAGAACATGTAATGACAAACTGAAACAAACCAGCAGACTCACCGAGACGTGACAATCTCAAAAGGAGAAATTTGAAGAAATTCAATTCGGCCGCCGTCCGCGAGGCGAGTGGGGACGGGACTCCCCGACCGCCTGGAGCGAGGGAGCCGCTGCCGGGGGCGGAGGAGTGCCCTGCCGTCCCCCGGGAACGCGGAGGGGTCGAGAGAAGGCCACCGTCCGCGGGGGGAGGAGGGAAGTGACTCCCCGACTGCCTGGAGTGGTAGGGCCGCTGCCAGGGGCGGAGGAGTGTCCCCACGGGATGCCGGGAACGCGGAGGGGCGTTCTGTCCGCTGGGGGTCAGAGGTCTGACTCCGGTCCGCCTGGGGAGGAGCGGCTGCCGTCCGCCTGAGAGGGTGGAGTAGTGATCGAGGACCACGCGATGGCGCATCAGAGAACCGGTGAGTTTCTTTTTCTCTCTCTCCTCCCTCTCTCTCTGTCGCTCCGTGTTGGCCTTTCACTCGCCATTTTGTTTTGTTGTTTTTCCCCTCCTGTCTCCTCCCAGGTCGAGGAAGGCGGGGATGACCCGCCGGGAGTCGGGGCGTAAGACACCCCCCCCCCCGCGGAGACAAGGGTGGGGGATGTACGTCATGCCGGGGGCTCCCCGGCCTGAGGCAACACCGGGAGGAGTGTAGAGCCGAGGAGGGCGGGGCCAGGCTGGAATGAGACACACCCGGTCCCCAATCAGCCTGATGGGGCGCGCGAGGGATAAATGCGGCCGGGAACGACAGTTCGAGAGAGAGAGAATGACAGGCAGCTGTACTGTGTGTTTATAGTTGTGTGTTTTTGTTTATTAAATTATTATTTATATTCTTAAGCCGGTTCTCGCCTCCTCCTTTCCACTGAACCCCCTTACAATCACATATCAGTGGCACCCTTTGCATTTAGGATATCGCATGCCTCCCTTTGAGCACTTAGTCTTTTATTATGCTGGATAAGATGGAAAATATAAAGAGATTTCTAGAATGATTACTCTTCACTTATTGATTATACTCTTCAGCGTTGCTATGCAAAAATTACTTTTCAATGGGGGTTTGAATGGAGGACTGCTAGGATGGACATGGGCAAAAGTGTGTATATTGGGAAGTAGGCCAATAATAGGGTTATGTTCAATGATATGGAAATAAAACAAAAAATCCTTGACTTTTTAAAGCCACTTTTTGTATTGTGTAAATGCTTTATTGTCTGCTGCCACAATATATGTATATGATAATATATTTGAATTATCTGATTTATTTGTATTATATATTATATTAAATTAATTATTATTTTAATTATTCTATACTAGGTAATCTTTTTTTTTTCCTCAATACATATTGAATTATCTGATTAATTGTGATTAATTTGATTGATTAATTAATAAGTAGGCATGTAATTAATTTGATTACAAAAAATGTATAGATTGACAGCCCTAATGGGTATACAGTACAAGGAAAATCACAGTCCCTATTTGTTAATATGGGAAAGTCTTTGGAGAGTTTGTGGCGAATTCAGTTTTTCAGTGTAAAAAGCGAAGTCTTATACACTGACCACCCGCAAGTAATGATATCTACACTTGCATAGCACAGCAGCATGCATACAGTATATGTAACAAGTCACTGTTATTCTTTTCAGTGCAAACATGCCCTCTTTTCAACATAAATTAGACTTTAAGGTGCACTCAGTAATGTTTTTGTTCTTGTTGCTCTGACACCTACAGATAGTGGCATAAATTCATTCAGGCAAGAGAAAAGTTACCGATGCCATTGTAGAAATGCTCTTTTCACAGTCAGCCATGCTTCATTTATTCTGTGAGTTTGAATAAAAGTGTGAAATGTGAATGTGATCTCAACATGGCAGTGCTTATGAATATGACTAGCCATGACAATTCTTCATGTCATGTTAGTGTATGTAACTTTAAACATAATTTCTTTGTGTTTACAAGTTTTTCATCATTACTTTGCATTTTATTGTCTCATTCATTGTTTCATTTAATATTTAGTCCTTTCAGATGGAAAACATTTATACATATAAATGATGTGATCCAAAGTGCATCTAAACAGCGGTGAAACACTTTCTTATGATGTGTTACATTCACACGAGCAGACAGAGAAGTAAGTTTGAAGTAAGTTTGGAGCAGAAGAAATAGAAATAAACCTTGTGTAAATTGTCAGATTTACGCTAAGCTAAAATGCTATTTCTAGCCGTTTTACATGCACGTTACCAGGCACAATCACATTTTTTCATCAAGAAAATTCACATTAGATCATAATTTCTTTTTTAGCTAGTAAGACCTTTGATATTAGGGCAAAAATCGTAATTCTTGATAATAATTTTTGTATTGTTTTCCTGTAAAAATATCTAAAAATCCTTAAAACAAGATCAATTTGATTGATCTTGTTTTAGAAACAACACTGCATAAGATATTTAGGTTTTTCAGAGAATGTATTTTTAACATGTGTATTTTGTCTTACTGTACTGGCAGAGTTTTTATAGTCAAAACAAGTGAAAAAATCTACCAGTGCTGAAGAAGTAATCCAAAGTATTTAGAATACGTTACTGACCTTGAGTAATCTAATGGAATACGTTACAAATTACATTTTACAGCATGTATTCTGTAATCTGTAATGGAATACATTTCAAAAGTAACCCTCCCAACCCTGTCTGTCTGTAACAGGGGCAGTTCAAGGGTCAGTGGATATTCAAGGCTTAGCCCAGACCTCTATGGATTCTTATGGGGCCATCCTTTGATAAAATGTCACAATACAATACATCAAATAATGTTTAAATGTTACTTCTGTGAGATGCCATAAATTGAAAGTAAATTTTGAATATTACTAGAACTAAAACTTAAAGGTCTTTGTCTTAGCCTGAGATATGCTCTAAGATCAGAAGTTGTGTGCTTTTAGAACTATGTACTGTAAAAAGTGATTTTAAAAAAAACTATTTTTTTCGGCTTTCCATAGTAAAGATCCATAGTAGGCACTGCGTACAACTGACAGTTTAATATCACTGATTTGTCAGGTGTTTTAAGTTAGCTGAAAAGATAGCAGGCTGTAAATAGGCTAAAATATGGGCTTCTGAGAAGCAAAATTGTAGCTGGATTTGCCAGAGTTTGTGAGGTTCATGGTATTGTATCCGTGGGCGGATGTAGGCATGGGCAGGGGTGGGCTGAGCCCACACAAAGGTGAATCTTGCCCAACCAATCAAACATTTGGGAAACACGGTTTTAAATAAAATATTTGATTTTTTCCCAATTTGCAATATGGGGCAGGCTGCGTGTTGCAAACATTGAGGGTGGGCTGTAGACTGCCCAACCAATCACAAAACAGCACCAGAAATGTGTAGTGTTTTTCTATTTTTGTCATTGGCCGAAAGCAACGACACACTCAAAAAGCCATCACGCGAGCGAGAACGGTAATAAGAGATATTTTGTGCAATGTTTTTAGTGCCCATAAAGAAGCCTGGTGCTGTCTCAGTGTGACCATGTGGCTGCTGTTAATGTACCACAGGCTCCCTCTCATCAAATATCTCCCTCTCCCTACACATCAGCTGCCCAAAATCGCACTGCGGGTGTTCGTGAAATACTGGACCTGAATTATAAAGTAGAGTTCTGTGCAGGATGGATTTTTCTGACATGCTGCCGCAAGATTCTGTCCTGATCTCACAAAAAAAAGTAATATTTTGTCCCACTCCCGCCTGCAAATTTCACGTTTCGTCCTGCTCGTCCTACAGGTGATATAGACGGCCGCCCTAGGCTCCAACATTCCCGCTCAAGCCCCACTACAGTGTGAACAGTCAAAATACTTTGCAAGGTAAAGACAAGACAATGCAATGGCTTTTAGTTTGAAATACTTACACATTGTAGTGCATTTCTGCATACACACCATAACTCCGTACCTCGTGTGGACCTCATTATTTGACATAAAAATCACAATAATGGTGACAACTAAAGACAACATATTAAGCATAAGATGAGCTCTGAATAATCACAGAATGACAAATAAAATTGGCAAACAGTAAAGCTATGAGCAGTACATAGTCATTTTCATAATTTATTCATTCCGCAAAGCATTTCAGGGAGCTGAAGCATGGCTTGCTGAATAATGCTCACACCTGATGCAAAAAATTAATCATGAAAATACTACTTTGTATCTATTTGAGTCTTTGAGGCTTACTTTGTTTAAAGGATAGCAGAAACAGCACTTGTCAAAGCATAGAGCTTTTCACTTTTTCTCAAGAATAATTTGGGGAAGGAATTAAAACACTGCAGATATAAAGATGCAACAAACTCAGAGTGAAAATATGAGCAATTAATCTGCTAAATATCTGCAAAGAGCTACACTTTAAGAGGTATGTTTATTATTATTTTTTACATATACAGTACTGTGCAAAAGTTTTAGGCACTCGTGAAACATGTTGCATAGTGAGGATGTCTTCAAAAATAATGTTCAGGAAATATAAAAAAAAGCTAAATCAATATTAAGTGTGACCACATTTACCTTCAAAACAGCACCAATTCTCCTAGCAGATAGGATGTTCAAAGCTTCTTGGAGAATTCACCACAGTTCTTCTATCTATTTATCTTAATTGCTTCTGTCTCTTC
The DNA here is from genome assembly GCF_019703515.2 of Myxocyprinus asiaticus. Classification (NCBI taxonomy): domain Eukaryota; kingdom Metazoa; phylum Chordata; class Actinopteri; order Cypriniformes; family Catostomidae; genus Myxocyprinus; species Myxocyprinus asiaticus. Next base: position 43,093,627 of record NC_059368.1, on the reverse strand, counting down.
ATGTAATCCCAGACTGACTCGATGTTCAGTGGGGGTCTGTGGGGGCCATGCCATCTGTTGCAGGGCTCCCTGTTCTTCTGTTCTATTCTGTTTGCAAAAGGAACATTTGGGAGTCTAAAATTTATATTTCCTAATTTTTATGTTTTTAATGTTTCCATTGATCATGGTATAAATATTGGGGGGTGGGGGTTGTACTTGCTTGTTTTTATTATGGGGGGGGGGGTTATCTCTCCCACATCCACCATGGAATCTATGCCCCTGGTCTCCTCATGTCTTACATCTCTTTTTTATACATCTTTTACAGTACTGTGATAGTTTGTTGTTTATTTTTCCATGAAAATAACCTTTGGTGCTTACATGGCATTCATTTCCATCCATCCAAATTCCTGTATATTTCCCTAAATGACATTACACATTTCACTGGTAAATATATCAATACCCTTTACTAACCTAACACTGAAACACTGGACACTGAAACTGAGAAAAATGGCTTGAATTATTTTTTATGACTTCATTTACATACAATGGTTTCTCTGAATTTCGGCATATGAGCCAAACTTGTCTGTCACCAGACAGATCATAAGAGACCTGTTTCAGTCATTACTCAATTTTGTGTTTTGCCTTTGTAGGGCAGTATCATTGTGTAACAGTTTGTGGAAAGGAGGAAGCTGGGGCCGGCTTGACAAAACTTTTCAGTCGCACACAATAAGACACTGCTTTTCAGCAGTACACAAAAGGTTTGCATTTCAGCACCCACAACATTGACACACAGACACACACACACAGATAGCTTTGTGCATCTCTCTCTCTCATCTGTCACTGTCTCCTCTCCTAATATACTCCCGCCGCCCCTCACTGGAATGCAAGACCGATGTGGCACACAGGTGGACCTCATTCACCACTTATCTTCCCAGTCTCGCTCTGCCCAGATGCCGCGCGGCCCCACCCTGCTCTCCACACACCCCCATCGCCAAACTCAGGTCGGTGAATTCTCCGGCCTGTGACATACTTCCCTCCCCCATATGTAATCCATAAAATAGTTAAATCCATCTCTTCAGAAGCGATATAATAGGTGTGGGTGAGAAACATATTCAATATTGAAGTCCTTCTTTACTATAGATCTCCACTTTCACTTTCACATTCTTCTCCTTTTGTTTTTTGACTATTTACATTCTTTGTGCATGCAAATCGCCACCTACTGGTTGGGGCTGCTCAAAGGAGGAGATTTATATTGATAAGGACTTAAATATTGATCTGTTTCTTATCCATACCACATCACTTCTGAAGACAGATTTTACCACTGGATTACTTTTATGTTTTCTTTATGTGTTTGGATCTTCAGAGTTCTGGCCACCATTCACTTGCATTGTACAGACCTACAGAGCTGAGATATTTTTAAAAATATCTTTGTTTGTGTTCAGCAGATAAAGAAAGTCATACACATCTGGCATGGCATGATGGTGAGTAAATAATGAGAGAATTTTCATTTTGGGTGATCTGTCCCTTCAAAATTAAAATATATCTGTATATTTAGTATCAACTTGATACAGAAGTACTGGTACTTTTGACATCCCTAAAAGAACATAAAAATATTTAGGGCTTAACTAAATACATTCGGGCATAGCGGACTGTGGATGGTCGATGGGCGATCTAAGGAGTCGATACAAACCAAAGAGCTCCGTTGAAGGGCCCTTTGCTATGAACACCTTTGTAGGTTTCAACTGATGGACACTTCGCTGTCAAGAGAACCAGAACCAGACCATATGTCGCAGTGACTATCCACTAGCATGATGCACTGTAAATTACGCAATTGATTCGGTCGTCCTACACTCTCAATGATGAAGGATTTTATTAAATCCCTGTAGAAGAAATGAAAGGGAAAATACTTCTGGAATCAAAGCAGCTGAAACAGTGGGTGGGCACTGTTGCACTCTATAGCTTGATTCCAGTGTTGGATGCGCGTAGGCTGAATAAAGTGATATAGGTCTAAGGATGGAGGTTAGAAAATACTTGCTTCGCCATACCACTTGGGAACATTATTTTCAAACATGGTATTTGTTTTATATTGTGAAATTTAAACTTAACATTTTGGTATTCCATACTGGGTGTTATTATACAGTATATTGGTATGTATTTTTGGATTTTTGGAAAGGCATGCTTACTGTCTACGATAGATACCAATACTTATATAATGCATCATCAACTGTTCCTATGGGCTGTGATTCATCTCTGTCTTTGCCATATTGGTAGGTCGGGATCCACATGTAAACACATGAAAGTGAACTGACAGATGCGGTCTAGAACAGGCAATAAATGTACCTTACAAACAATTGACAAAATTTGGTTTGTCATCAATGTCAGGCAATTCTGTATATTGCAGATGATATACTGTCAAATTCAAATGATCTAGTGGTAAAACACTCTTATAAATAATATTGATCATCAGAGCAGCCTGCTCTAAGCATCTAATGAAAGCAGTGGGACTATATTTATTTATTAAAGTGATATACTGTATATATACTGTATATATAATGTATACAGTGTGTATACGTATATACAGTATATATGTGTGTGTGTATATATATATATTCACTAGATTCATTTAAAAAGTAAAAAGTAAAGTAACAGCTTTCTAATGAATTATTATGACAATTTCCTTTACTATGTACTTTAATGAATAAAACACAAAATTTGTTTCTGGGTCAAAGCGACTCAAAATTATGGAGCAGGTCTTAGTGTATAATAAATCCTACCTGTTGCAAAATTCCCATGACATCTCTTATGAAACAGTGATTTATCTTCCTGCAGTAAACTCTAAATCAAATTCTTTACAAATGGAAATATAGTGGAAAACATATTCAAGATGAGCACCCAGTGAATGTATTGTGTTATTTAAATAGAAGTAAATATAATTTCTATGTAAATATCATCTGATTTAAACTGAATTTAATAGATAGTGGCACAACCAGGAAACCAAATCATTTTAAAGGGATAGTTCACCCAAAAATTAAAATTATCTCATCATTTACTCACCTTCATGTCATCCCAGATGTGTATAACTTTCTTTCTACTGCTAAGCACAAATGAAGATTTTTAAAAGAATATTTTAGCTCTTTAGGTCTATACAATGCAAGTGAATGGGTGCAAAATTTTGAAGCTCCAAAAATAATGATTATATGCATAAAAGTAATCCATATAACTCCAGAGGTTAAATCCATGTCTTCAGAAGTGATATGATAGGTGTGGGTGAGAAACAGATCGATATTTACACTACCGGTCAAAAGTTTTGAAACACTTACTCATTCTTTATTATATATATATATATATATATATATATATATATTTTTTTTTTTTTTTTTTTTTTTTTCACATTTTAGAATAATAGTAAAGTCATCAAAACTATGGAATAACATAAATGGAACTATGGGAATTATTTTGTGACTAACAAAATCCAAAATAAATCAGAACTGTGTTATATTTTAGCATCTTCAAAGTAGTCACCCTTTGCCTAGAATTTGCAGACATGTATTCTTGACATTTTCTCAACCAACTTCTTGAGGTATCACCCTGGGATGCTTTTTAAATAGTATTGAAGGAGTTCCCATCTGTGTTGGGCACTTATTGGCTGCTTTTCTTTATTATTTGGTCCAAGTCATCAATTTCAAAAAAAAAAAATTTTTTTTATTAAATTTTAGTTTTATAATGAAATAAATTAATATGGTGGCACAATTATATTTTTGTCTACAAATCGAATTTCAAACATGTAAGCATACAGTACAACTTCAGATCAAAAATTTTTAAGATCATGAGAAATATTTTGGTCAAGTGTTTCAAAACTTTTGACCGGTAGTGTAAGTCCTTTTTTCTATAAATTCTCCTCTCTGCCCAGTAGGTGGCGATATGCACAAAGAATGTGAATCACCAAAAAAAAAAAAAGGAGAAGGATTTTAAAAATTAAAGTAACAATTGATAGTAAAAAAGAACTTAAATATTGATCTGTTTCTCACTTACACCTATTATTTCGCTTCTGACGATATGGATTGAATCACTGGAGTCGTATGGATTACTTTTACGAAGTGACTGTTTGCACTCAAATAGTTTGGTAGAAACACTGAAATTAAAGACAAACTGCACTCCTGCGTGTTGTTTCAATGGCCTGGTGTGATAAGTGGTTCGATTTCCACTTTTGCCTCAGTTTTTCACATCCTGTTTCCTGTCTCCACTCTTAATATTTCCTTTTATACTACTACTAATAATAATAAATAAAAAATAATATAAAGGGTGATTTCCTCCCAGTTATTTGGTCACTGTGAAGGTTGTGGAGTTGAGAGAAAGGTTTGATCCGGGTAAAATTAACCATGTTTTTTAGTAATATTGTAGTAACCATGTTTTTTGGCGGAAGCCATAGTTTTAATGCAATTAACCATGGTGTTACTACTGTAATATGTTGTTAATAAATTAATCATGCTTCAATTTTGTGGTTACTATGAATTTACTACAAAATACCATGGTCATACTATGGTTACTGTAGTAAAACCATGGTTAATTTTTGTAAGGTATGGCTAGGGTTAGGTTTGGATTGGTGTATGGTGTTTGTGGGACTCTTAATAAACACAATAAACACACTGTAGTGATGCCCCTATACTGTATGTTAGTATTTAATTAGGGGTGCAAATAGGATCTGCCTTTATGTCACCATTCACTTGCACTGTGAGGACCTACAGAGCTGAATTATTCTTCTAAAAATCTTCATTTGTGTTCTGCAGAAGAAAGAAAGTCATACACATCTGGGATGGCATGAGGGTGAGTAAATGATGAGAGAATTTTCATTTTTGGGTGAACTAATCCTTTAAAGGCCTTTATAGATCAGTCAGGTAGGTTGTAAAAACAACACAGATTGTACTTGACATTAATTTACAGAGTTTAGCGATACATTTCTAAACTACATTTACGCATTTGGCAGACTCTTTTGTCCAAAGCATTTATAAATGCATTCAGTATTCTATATGGATGAGCCTTTGGAAACTAGACAAACCAGGACGTTTGCCAGCCAACCCTAAGCCAATCATTCATTCCACTGTTGAGTTATTTTCATTTTTCACATTCACATAGGTGGTCATGTGATAGGCTATGCGTCATATATGATGCGCACTGCGAGCAGCATATCTCACATGCACACTGATGGCACAGCATCATTCCATACTAACCCTGAGACTGTGCATACTAAACTCGCACTGCAGTGGGACCGGCTCAGTTCTGGATCATTTCACACTGTGCGGACTGTGAAGGACACCTGCGTGAACTATGTGAAGGTAAAACAACATCTAGCAACTGTTGCGTGTTTTATCAATTATTAAACAATTGCTCCGGTATTGTAACGCTATATAACGCTTTCGTACATCTCTTTCTGAATATTTTGGCATCAACTTTTCTGTTGTATTTGCAGAAATAAGCAGTTTATATAATAATGCGCGCCATGCAGGTTATTCAAGCGATATGAAATATTAAATGATTATTTGTATTTAAATGAATGAATCGTTAGTTCACAGTGCTACACACTCAGATAGATGAATTAAGCCTGAATTGAACTTCTTTTATGCCGTACAGTCAGTCCTAATGCACTTTTACACAGTGATGTGAGCACACAGGTGGAAATTATTTGCACACACACGTTATGGTTGTGACCTGTAGCGGTTTTAACCACCACGAGGAGCGCCCGTTCCGGTTGAGAGGCTGAGCAAAAACCGCTTGAAACGTGACATGTTGTTTGGGGTACACGTGCGGCGCGAACACGCTGTTAGGTTTGCCACTTTTTACGTTTTAAAATAAGGGACACTTAAATGAGGGTGGGATCACGGCCCCTAACCACATCCTCCACAGTTTTAGCAATACATGCGTTGAGTTAATATGAGTTATTAATGAAAAATGTATATCCTTTCTTATATGCTGAAATTAGAACTTTCCTGACCCCTGACTTATATATATATATATATATATATATATATATATATATATATATATATATATATATATCTTTCATATGTTAAAAATATATTTATTTTTATCTTTTCGATTATTTGTCTCCTTTATCTTATTTATGTATACATTTTGGTTGGTTTATGCGTATTTTCTTTTCTTCACCTGTACTTTCTTTATGACTCAGTGATTGTATTCATACATTGTTTGATCTTATTGAATATATATATATATATATATATATATATATATATATATATATATATATATAATCCACAGTTTTAGCACCATTTGTGGACTTTTCGGACGGTCCTTAACCCACCATAGGCACATTTAACAACTTATATCAATGTTAAATTAGCGATCTGGAACGATTTCACCGTGACGCCATCTGACCAGCTTAAATACGGGACAAATCGCGTCGATACGGGACGCATAATTTTATCGTTAAATACGGGACGATCCCGTATTTTACCGGACAGGTGGCAACCCTACGCAGTGTCCTCAGAGCGGTCCACGTTAAAGGTCCGCCGGGTTTTCAGTCAGTTTTTCGAGTAGGATTTTGTGTTCGGGTATACAATCTGTAAAAATATACTGCAAAAATATACAGTCCTTCTGAACTTGTTTCGCCCACGCGCTCTCACTCACATACGCGCGAACGGATGAATTAGGGGCTGTTCACACCGAACGTGTTTTTGCGTGCGTCTGCTCTGTTTTTCCCGTTGTAAACGCGCACTGAACGAACATCCATACCTGGACGCTGTTTTTTCAGTGTCTTACGCAGGACCGGCATATTATATATTTTAGACACTGTGTCAAGTCACTCCGCGGAATACATGCACAACTCGCCACGGGCCCTACCAAGAGCGAGAACCACATTATAGCGACCACGAGGAGGTTAGCCCAACGTGACTCTACCCACCCTAGCAACCAGGCCAATTGGTTGCTTAGGAAGCTTAGGAGTGACTGGAGTCACTCAGCACGCCCTGGATTCGAACTTGCAACTCCAGGTGTGGTAGCCAGCGTCTTTGCTTGCTGAGCTACCCAGGCCCCCAATTGTTGTATAACCCCTACCTAGTACCCTAGCTAACCTGACATTGTGTATAATAATAATAATAATAATAATAATAATAATAATAATAATAATAATAATAATAATAATAAAAAATATATGTGTAGCCTATATAGGGGAGCCCGGGGCTAGTTGTCACACTTTTCACTCCAGTATGCACAATATTTTGCAGGGAAGGTTTATTTCTATATGTTATGTTTCTATAGCCATATACCTTAAAGTCTTGACTACAAAAAAAAAACGTAACCTTTTTGTTGGGGGGTAATTTGTCACAATGGAACTTGCTATTAATGAGCCAATTAAAGGCTGAAAACAGTAAAGAATAAAAAGAAAAAAAAATTGCAAAAGGTATCAAACAAAAACAACAAACTAGTGTTTTCGCCGGCTAATGCCGAAAATAATCATTTTAAACACGTGACAACTTGCCCCGACCTGACATTTATGGAAAACACAAATGTGGTTAAAATGTACCTTCAATATATAGCCTAGTTGACCCTTTACTGAATAAATGTCAGTGTGGTTTTATTGTGTTATTTACACTTATTTACACAAAAGCAATAGCACAAATATGATGATATTGAAAGTATACATACATACACACATTTTTATTATCCACAAAAAATATTCTAATTTAAGAGGTTAAAGAACTAGGTGTTTGTAACTAACATACAAAATTACTGCTAGAGAAAACAAACATATTGTATGTGTATTCTGAGTTTTGATTCAAAACCATATAGTTATTGAGATATAGCCTTTGTGACTTCACCGTGTGACAGCTAGCCCTGGTCTCCCATGTATATAAAATAGCTTATACATTTTTACAGTCTTATTATATTTACAATTCGTGGATTCAGGGTTTATAATAATGTATTTGGATTTCTAATTACACTTTCTGATTTTATTATATATATATATATATATATATATATATATATATATATATATATATATATATATATACACACACACTACTGGTCAAAGGTTTTGAAACACTTACTCATTCTTTATTATAATTATTTTTCATATTTTAGAATAATAGTAAAGTCATCAAAACTATGGAATAAAATAAATGGAACTATGGGAATTATGTTGTGACAAAAATCCAAAATAAATCAAAACTATGTTATATTTTAGCATCTTCAGAGTAGTCACCCTTTGCCTAGAATTTGCAGACATGTACTCTTGACATTTTCTCAACCAACTTCTTGAGGTATCACCCTGGGATGATTTTTAAACAGTATTGAAGGAGTTCCCATCTATGCTGGGCAATTAGTGGCTGCTTTTCTTTATTATTTGGTCCAAGTCATCAATTTAAAAAAAAATTTTTTTTTAATTAAATTTTAGTTTTATAATGACATAAATTAATATGGTGGCACAATTAAATTTTTTCTACAAAACTAATTTCAAACATTTAAGCATATGCCTTCAGATCAAAATGTTTTTAAGATCATGACTGAAACATTTCAGTCAAGTGTTTCAAAATTTTTGACCGGTAGTGTATATACCTTTCTGTCTTAAAGAATTGTATTTTAGAATTTTACAGATTTCATTTATTCTGTAGTTAACCGTAGCATGTTGTTTTAGGTTGAGTCTCAGCTGCAAGCATCAATTATTCAAAGCTTAGTCTCTTAGAGTAATAATCCCCAGGTGCCCATCCATGCAAGAAAAATAACAATAGCAAAATACAGCTGTATGATGGCTTGACTCAGAGGGCGTTTATTTCTGCACTCAGTGAAGCATCGATCGGGCCGTTGAGAGCTCGATATTCTCTATTATCTTGCATATGTCACAGTCAAACTCTGCAAAGTCTTATTTGAACAAACATTCTCTCTCTTTCATCCAATAGGGTTCCTATAAAGCATTGTTTGACCATGCTGTTCCCTGCCTCAAAATCCGATGTGAAATCGGTTCTGGAAGGAGTAGCAGAAACCACATTCAGGACCATCACGTCTGGACTGCAGTACTTTAGTTCTAACGACATCAGCTTTGATGACCACATCATTGACGGGGACTTTGGCAAAGGTGGATACCCTCTGCAGAAGCCTTTCTCGGCCTACCGCAGAAGCACTTTCTCGGATAAAGTCGCACCGGATGAGGAACTGATCCTGAAAAATATCCCATTTTATCCCACTAACAGCTCAGATGGATTTGGAAACTGGAGTCTTGGAGAGGATGGAAGTAGCCTCCAGTGTGGGGAGAACTTTATGGACATGGAATGTTTCATGATACTGACTCCTAGTCAGCAGCTCGCCGTGGCCGTGTTGTCGCTCACACTTGGCACTTTTACCGTGTTAGAGAACCTGGTGGTTCTTTGTGTGATATTGCAGTCACGTACCCTTCGCTGTAGACCGTCCTACCATTTTATCGGTAGCTTGGCCGTTGCAGACCTACTCGGTAGTGTGATTTTCGTCTACAGCTTCTTGGACTTCCACGTGTTTCACCGCAAGGACAGTCCGAATGTGTTTCTGTTTAAACTGGGCGGTGTAACGGCATCTTTTACCGCTTCTGTCGGAAGCCTGTTCCTCACCGCCATCGACAGATACGTATCAATACATCGCCCGTTGGCGTATAGGCAGATCGTGACGCGCACCAAAGCGGTGATCGCCTTCTGCATGATGTGGGCCATCTCCATCATCATTGCCGTGCTGCCGCTGCTCGGATGGAACTGCAAACGGTTAAACTCGGTTTGTTCAGACATCTTTCCGCTAATCGATGAGAACTACCTGATGTTCTGGATCGGTGTGACCAGCGTTTTGGTCATATTCATCATCTATGCTTACATGTACATCCTCTGGAAGGCCCACCACCATGCGGTGAGGATGCTAAGACGCACATCACAAAAAAGCCTGGTCGTCCACTCCTCCGACGGCACGAAGGTCCAAACCACCAGGCCAGATCAGGTCCGCATGGACATCCGGTTGGCCAAGACGTTGGTTCTAATTCTAGTGGTGTTGGTGATCTGTTGGGGGCCTCTTTTGGCCATCATGGTGTATGATTTGTTCTGGCGAATGGATGACAACATTAAGACGATTTTTGCATTCTGTAGTATGCTCTGCCTGCTCAACTCCACCGTTAACCCAATTATCTACGCTCTAAGGAGTAAAGACCTCCGCAGGGCCTTCCTCACGACCTGTCAGTGCTGCAGGAGCACCTCCAGCACGTCACTGCAGTTCGACAACAGCCTGGAATCGGATTGTCAGAGGAATCAACACATCGCTGCAAACCGTGCTGCTGAGAGCTGTGTGAAGACCACTGTGAAAATTGCCAAACTGACAATGTCCGTCTCTGCTGAGACATCGGCCGAAGCTGTTTGAGTGTGTTTTTGTTGTTCAGCTGGCGATGTGGATGTTGAATGAGTGTTGTTCTGATTAGGGTTCATATAGTTTTGAAGATTTCACTAGTTTCTATTTCAGTTTAGTTTATTTTGTTTTGTTTTATTTGTTTGACAAGTTTTAGTTTCAACCATTGATCTGTTGACTCCTGGGGGTCAATGAAGGTACTGCACGGGGCAGCGGCAAAGCTTGCCTTTTCCGTAAGAGGGTGCAAGTGAAAAAGACACTAGAAACTGGATAAAGCCTATAAAGAATTGTGAGGAAGATCCACAGAAAATGAAAATGGCCCACCTTATACAGTGACACAGCACCACTAACAAGTCCATCTGCCAAAAACACTGTGGATCTGTGATTGGTTGTTTCACATGTCAATCAGTCTGCAGCTTATAATGGGGTGTTTTCTTATAGTCTAAAGTCAGGATTTGGAGATTATACAGACCATCCAAAAATGACTTAAAATATGAAAATAAAATAAATTTTCTCTGTAATTGGAGTTTTAATTCGTATTGTTGTGCATATTTACAGTTTTTGTTCTTTTGCAGTTAACAAAAATATTTTTTTCACTGCTACTTTTGTCTTTATCAATAATAACCTTGGTTCTGATGCACAGCGTCTTAACAAAAAAAAAAAAAATTATAATAATTAAAGTGTCTGTTCTTGCCGGTCATGCATAAAGGACAAAGGTCAAAATACAAAGCTGCTTATGTTACCACTGGTTTGGTGAATTCTTCAATACAACATCTCTTTTAAGTGCCGAATTTTTCTCAAAAGAGGTAATCGAATTTGTTGGGGCTTTTTTCTTTGTTGTTGTTTGCCATTAAATGTCATTGAAACATGTAACTGAAAATGTGTGGATAAAGTGTGTACTTAATGAAAGTTTATATTTTTATACTTTGAATTTTTTGTTTTTGAACAATGATATCTCACATGGGATTAAGGGGCTAATTGTCTTTTTCATATGAAAATCCTGTAAGTATTAATATAAAATATATAGTTTGTAAATATGTTGTAAAGCTATGTGGTGTTTTTAGTGTATTCAACATTGTCTAGTTGCCAGTGAAATACAGTATGGAATTTGAAAGTTTTTTAAGTGAACGGAGAGCATTTTTTTTTTTTTTTTTTTTTTTTAAGTTCTGTCGCTACTGAAGTACATTAATAATTTAAGGTAGAAATCAAGATATTTGTGAAGTTTGGTTAACAAATGTATTGAATCTCATTTAGTATATTTGTTGGGTCCTCAGGTCCATTATATTATGATTTAGTGTTAATGTTGTGCAGACAAAATAAAGGATTTTTGGGGTAATTTGTTTTACAAGATGGATTGAACCAGTGATGGATTGTGGTTTACTATCACAGAACAGTGACATTTTAAAACAGAAATAATTGTGTTCTAAACCTGATTGTAAATTGTTTATTTTGTCATTCTGCTGTACTGTATTTTTCTGAGATGTAAAGTATAAATAATTGTACAACATGGTGAAGTGGGTAATGCCATTAGTGGCACCAAAAGAATAACAAAACATAATGACAGTTTTCAAGCAAGTTTCCCAAACAATCCCTCTGCCTGCCATTGGTTTAAGAAACAGATTGTCCCACCCCACACTCACACAACTGGTTGAGTCGTTGTTGTGTCTGACTGGTTGGGATGCTCAAACAGACATAGACAAAGTGTCATAGTGTTTACACTTTTCAGGATGTCAACCTACTTACTTACTGGCTTATCATAGTTGACTCTTCGTATTAAACTTGGATACAGAAACAGCCAACAGCAAGTATTTTAACAAACTTTAAAAAAATGATTTACACACTTCACCTTTAAACAAGGCTGACTACAAACAGCCTGCTAATAAAAATACATCATGTAGTTCAATAACAGTTGTAAATATCCATAATGAAAATGTAAATATCATGAGTGTTCAGTAATATTCCTTAAATCGTGATATACTGTAGTGTGGTGGCTCTTTGTTTGCCCTGTTCAAAATACAGCATTGGTAAACTTTAACAAAGATTTACCTACTTAAGTATCAAAGCTTAAAAATCATAAATTGTCAAAGTGGCTTTTGTTCCAAAGTACTTTAAAGTCTGTCAAGGTGATGTCTTAAAATACAGTAGCATACATTATGGCTACTCACAGTCTCATACACTTGTGTCACAATTTAATGTTTCAAATTTGTTTTAAATAAAGTCAGTACTGACCAAAGAAACTGTGTATGAGAGAATTTTGTACTTAAAATGATTATGCAAGCCTCATATGCACTAAATTATTTAGTGTTGGATGAGCTTAAGTCGTGGTGACATTGGAAATGACTTTGCTCCCTCTTGTGGAGAGTTACATCTTAATATTCAACCAACAGTTTTATCAAAAGCAACACGTTTTAATGAGAGCTTTATGAATTCAGTTATTTTCAGAATTAAGGTATTACGTAATTTATATGTAGATACTGTACTCTACATTATCTCATTATTACATTAAATTATTTTATTATTTAAAATATAAAATTATGCAATGTAGCACTAATTATAAAAATAAATAAATAAATATTTGATTACAGAATGCTGCAATAGACCAATCAAAATCAAGTATTTCAGATACTTGTTAATATGTCTCAACTAATATCTAATATTTATGTTAACATTTTGAGTCAAGTAATTTTTATTTGTATAGCGCTTTTTTACAACAGACATTGTTTCAAAGCAGCTAAAGGAAATTATGCTATAACAGAAAAAAAACAGCTGCAATGGTTTAAAAAAAACTTAATTGTAGATTGTGCCTAAATAAGTAAATAATATTTGTATTTAGACCCCCAGTAAGCAAGCCAAAGGCAACTTTGGTAAGGAGGAACAACAATAACAAAAAACGTCATGGTTACTTGTGTAAACTCCGTTCCCTGATGGAGGGAACGAGACGTTGTGTCGATGTAGTGACACTAGGGGTCACTCTTGGGAGCCCGAGACACCTCTGGTCTTTGATAAAAGGCCAATGAAAATTGGTGAGTGGTATTTGCATGCCACTCCCCCGGACATACGGGTATAAAAGGAGCTGGTATGCAACCACTCATTCAGGTTTTATGCTGAGGAGCTGATATAAGGTCCGGCCATTTCAGCGGGTAGTTCAGCATTGTGGCAGGAGGGACACAACTTCTCGTTCCCTCCATCAGGGAATGGTGGTTACACAAGTAACCATGACATTCCCTATCTGTCACTCACTCAACGTTGTGTCGATGTAGTGACACTAGGGGTCCCTATACGAAACGCCACAATTGGCTGAACTGTGTTACGTGAACTGGCGGTGTGTGGTGGGCAGACTACTGTGTGCCTCATAGCCAGCACAACAGGTCGACACATAACCACCCCTAACATAGTTATGAGTGTCGAACGGCCCTTTTTGGGGACAAGTCGACTACCCAAGAGATAGAGACAGGCTTAACCCAGTCGTGGCCTCTTTTCCCCTTCTCTTTTTTCCACTCCCTAAAAAAGAAGGGGGATTATCCGACTGGGCCGCCAGGTCTAGTCGGGGGGTGTCCCTCCCAAGGGGAAGACACAGCGGAGACCACACCTCGCCCAAAGAGAGGGGGGGATATTTAAGTGGAAGGATACATCACATGGTCTTTCCAACCATGTGGAGAGTCTTCAAGGTAGATCCTGCCCAATGGGGGAAGAGTTACTACAAACATGGAGACTGGGGCAGAGGGGCTCTGCCCAAGGAAGACGCAGTTTGCCAACAGGGAAACGAATTAGCGGAAGATATATATCGCATGGGGTTAGCCTTACAGGGAACCGCCACATGCGGAGCACCTACCCCAGAACAGGACTCTTAGTTAGCACGTGTACTGGGCCAGCAGCGAATCTCTCCGAAAACTCGACTGCCACAGGGCTCGTCGGAAGTCAACCAGGGAACAAACTTGTGAACACTACTGGGAATTAATGGCGCACGTCTTCAACTCAAAAGGAGGTGGAAGGCGCTATGTGCAAGCGATACACCCGGCTGGCTATCCCGGGCTTATCCGCTTGTGTTGCGTGCCACTCCCTGGGATGAAACCAGTTCCACCCAGAGGTTGTAGAACCTTGCAAAGGTGTTGGGTGTTGCCCAGCCCGCTGCTCTGCAAATGTCTGTTAGAGAGGCACCCCTGGCCAGGGACCAGGAGGCCGCTACACCCCTGGTAGAATGGGCTTGTAGCCCTACCGGGGCGGCATATCCTGGGCGTGATATGCCATAGTTATGGCGTCAAAGAGCCAGTGGGCGATCCTCTGCTTGGAGACAGCGCTTCCTTTCTGCTGTGCACCAAAGCAAACAAAGAGCTGCTCAGAGATTCTAAAGCTCTGCATGTGATCCAAATAGATGTGTAAAGCACGCACCGGACACAGCAACGACAGGGCTGGGTCTGCCTCCTCCTGGGACAGCGCTTGCAGGTTCACCACCTGGTCCCTAAAAGGGGTGGTGGGAACCTTGGGCACATAGCCTGGTCGGGGTCTCAGGATCACGTGAGAGTAACCCGGACCGAACTTCCCTAAGGACTTACCGTCGACTGCGTTGTGGTGTGCTGCTATGGCGGCAATGCACACCTTCAAGGTGGAAGGGGACAAACTCCCTTCCAACCTCTCCTGCAGGAAGGAAAGCACTGATCCAACTGCGCATCTCTGGGGGTCTTCCCGTCAGGAAGAACACCACTTAGCGAAGAGACACCACTTAAAGGCATACAGGTGCCTCGTAGAGGGGGCCCTAGCCTGAGTGATCGTGTCTACCAATGCAGGTGGTAGACCGCTTAGGTCTTCTGCGTCCCGTCCAGGGGCCAGACATGGAGATTCCAGAGGTCTGGTCCCAGGTGCCAGAGGGTGCCCTGTTCCTGAGAAAGAAGGTCCTTCCTCAGGGGAATTCGCCAGGGGGGAGCTGTCGCGAGGAGCGTGAGGTCCGAGAACGCATCAACCTTGGAACACAAACTTTTTCCCCCAAAATTAGTGGTCATACAAACTGCCTGTAAGTAAGGTGAAAGACAAAGCACAATAATTAATTAATCAAAATGTTTACCTTACATTTTCCCATTATCAAAAATTTTCAGTGAATAACAAAAAGTTATTAAAAGCTATTGATTGACTTCAAATGGTGCAGAAATTCAGTCAGTATTTAGGCCCCATCATAGTACAGAGACTGCGCTTGTCAGAGTTACAAATGACTTACTTTAATCATCTGACCATGTCTGAATTTCTCTTCCTGTGCTGGCATCTGTGGACTTATCTAATCAATACCACTTTGTGTATACAAAGAAATGTTAGAAAAAACATTATGGTGTACCAGCTTTAAATCAGTCCCCCGCAGTGAAGCAGAGGAACCTTCAGCACCATGGGGAGCACCTCCAGGGTAGGCTACATAGAGGTGTTTAGGACCATGGAGAGCTCCATTCAGACAGGTGTGCTGCATCAGGTAGTAATCAACTACACACACTAAAGCAGGAGAGAGGAGCCTCAGTGTGTGTGTGTGTGTGTGTGTGTGTGTGTGTGTGTGTGTGTGTGTGTGTGTGTGTGTGTGTGTGTGTGTGTGTGTGTGTGTGTGTGAGAGTGAGTGAGTGAGTGAGAGAGTGAGTGAGTGAGTGAGTGAGTGAGAGAAGTAGTGAGTTACTATCAACCTGTCTCACCATTGTCTTCTCTTTCCTTCCTAGGACCGGGTACAGTGAAGGTTACGCATAGAGATGAAGACCTGAGTTCAGTTTGTACATCTTCACTCTGCTACACCTTATAACTTAATAGTAAGTAAAGTATAAAATGCAAGTGAAGTATAAATAAAATGACACTGCTATAGCAAAGCTGTGCAAGAGAATTGATGCCCAGGAGAGGAGACTGGGGGATTTTCCAAAATGATCAAAGAAGGGGGGATTTTTTTTTTTTTTTTTTTTAGAAAACAGCCTGAAGAGAGAAATGGCCCAGAGCCAACTGGGCAAACACTGTCTACTGCCATACCTGAATGTGGAAGCTCAGATGGTCTACAGCAACCTTTCTATCGCTGACACCACTGAAGACCCCACCCAAGAGGAGAGGCCAAGTGGGTTTGGCTGTGCACAGCTGCAGGATCCAAACCTAGGTCAAGCCTGGAGAAATGTGCTAGTGACTGAAGAGTGAAGTCATTTTTGTTTGTATAAATTTGATAACATGCATAGTTTCAAAGCAGCTTTACAGAAAATTATTGTTACAGAAAATTATGCTGTAATGTCTTAAAGTGCTCATTGAGCAGTTAAATGAAAAACGTGATTTGAAAATCATGCCTTAAACATTATTTGTCTTTAGGTCCCTGGTGAACAAGCCAAAGAAGACTATGGCAAGGAACATAAAAAAAAAAAAAAAACTCTGGGAGAAACCAGGCTCAGCTGGGGGAGTAAGTTCCCCTCTGGCTATACAGCATGAATAGAATTCCAATATTGGTTATCTACAATATGTGTAATAGAGGTCTGCATGAGCCTTAAAATGAAACCCATTTTACCCGAGACCATGTGACCCGACCCTACCCGGCCCAAACAATACCGTCAGATTATTAGCCCGAACCTGACCCGAAATCGCTCACTATCTTTATAATTTCTTCTACTAGCAAGTACTGTTGCAATAGGCTATTATTTTAATGCAAGCATATAGGTAACATTCGTAACCATATTGAAACAGTAAACATACAGTTTTAACAAGGCATGACAGCCCCTCATTACACTAGAGCAGAAGGGAAAAAACATTACCGTTTATGTGCTGAAAATTTGCTTGGTGCAGGACAATCTGGAATAATAATAATACGAAACAATGCAAAAGTCCCCTCTATGAGACCTGAACTTGTTCAGAATTTTGAATCTTTGTGACACCTGTGCTAAAAACAATCTAGACGCAGCACACAAATAATGAAACAGAGCGAGTACAGTAAAGTTAGTTTTATATTTGACATTCGTTTGACATTCACGACAATACCCATTAAACTTACATTTCCAAGCCAAACCAACTTGGAAATGCAGGAAATGGCTAAATTTTAAAAAAGGACAAATTTTATTAGCCCTATAAATCAATTAAACAATTGACATTGACATCACAACAAATATGAAATGTTGTTAAAAATACCCCTTGCATGACACAAGGCTCTGTTAGTGGAATTTACATTCTATATGTTTTCAAATAAATATAGTAATGTAAATATTTGTAATATTATAATTCCATTAAACGCAATGACCGTTTGACCTAGAGACATGAAACCAACTGTAAAACACTCAGAGTATTATTCTTCATATAGCACAAGACTTGTTTGGGTAATGTTCAGTACTTTTTATACAGATTCAATTGTCCTTATAAATCTATTAATATCCTTCAGATGGCAAAAAAAAAAAAAAAAAAAAAAACAATTGCTCAATTTCCACATATTCCTGAGGCTTTTGCATAAATCTCTCAAAATACATTTCGAAGCTCCAGACAGAAATGGCTCAGAGTTTGTTCTCTTGCTTGGGTTATGTGATGATAAAATGTAGATTTTTTTTTTTCAAACAACCGCAATGAAATATGCCCCAAAATAGTACATTTGTACCATTTTCTTGTTAGATTCGAAAGAGGAATACTGTGCTCTTTGTGGACTACAAGAACTTCCTCGAAGCAGGGGGAGAGGAGCAGCAGTCATTGTCTGGGTAAATTTCAGGGTGTTAATGTGACAGTGTCTAAAGCTCAGCACTGGTAACCATAAGGTTGCTGGTTCAAAGTCACATAATGAGTGAGTTATGAGCCATCACCATTCTGGTCTTGAGCTAGACAAATAACTTATTGTTGCTGCAATGGGACTGTTCCTCCAGTAAATGTACACTAACTGATAAAAGCATCTGATTTTGATTACTTGAAAAATAACTACTTAACGTAAATGTTAATGAGCTCTTGGCATCACTGTTGTTAAGGAGTGAAAAATTGTTGTGATACTGTTTTTTTGTTGTTGTTGTTTTTTTTTTTGTGATTAACATTTTTATTGATTTTTCAAAACAAAAATAAAACAAAACATATATACAATGACCCAACATTAACTCCCACTACTTCCCCTCCCCAATCAAGAACCCCACCCAACCCCAAACGAACATCCCAGTGGTCTTACATAAGTACACACATATACAGAGAATAAAATAATAAAAATAAATAAATAAATAAATATATATATATATATATATATATATATATATATATATATATATACACTATATTGCCAAAAGTATTCACTCATCTGCCTTTAGACGCATATGAACTTAAGTGACATCCCATTCTTAATCCATAGGGTTTAATATGACGTCGGCCCACCCTTTGCAGCTATAACAGCTTCAACTCTTCTGGGAAGGCTTTCCACAAGGTTTAGGAGTGTGTTTATGGGAATGTTTGACCATTCTTCCAGAAGCGCATTTGTGAGGTCAGACACTGATGTTGGACGAGAAGGCCTGGCTCGCAGTCTTCGCTCTAATTCATCCCAAAGGTGCTCTATCGGGTTGAGGTCAGGACTCTGTGCAGGCCAGTCAAGTTCTTCCACACCAAACTCGCTCATCCATGTCTTTATGGACCTTGTTTTGTGCACTGGTGCGCAGTCATGTTGGAACAGGAAGGGGCCATCCCCAAACTGTTCCCACAAAGTTGGGAGCATGGAATTGTCCAAAATCTCTTGGTATGCTGAAGCATTCAGAGTTCCTTTCACTGGAACTAAGGGGCCAAGCCCAGCTCCTGAAAACAACCCCACACCATAATCCCCCCTCCACCAAACTTCACAGTTGGCACAATGCAGTCAGACAAATACCGTTCTCCTGGCAACCGCCAAACCCAGACAGTCCATCAGATTGCCAGATGGAGAAGCGTGATTCGTCACTCCAGAGAACGCGTCTCCACTGCTCTAGAGTCCAGTGGCGGCGTGCTTTACACCACTGCATCCGACGCTTTGCATTGCACTTGGTGATGTATGGCTTGGATGCAGCTGCTCGGCCATGGAAACCCATTCCATGAAGCTCTCTACGCACTGTTCTTGAGCTAATCTGAACTTTGGAGGTCTGTAGTGATTGACTCTGAAGAAAGTTGGCGACCTCTGAGCACTATGCGCCTCAGCATCCGCTGACCCCGCTCTGTCATTTTACGTGGCCAACCACTTCGTGGCTGAGTTGCTGTCATTCCCAATCGTTTCCACTTTGTTATAATACCACTGACAGTTGACTGTGGAATATTTAGTAGCGAGGAAATTTCATGACTGGACTTGTTGCTCAGGTGGCATCCTATCACAGTACCACGCTGGAATTCACTGAGCTCCTGAGAGCGGCCCATTCTTTCACAAATGTTTGCAGAAGCAGTCTGCATGCCTAGGTGCTTCATTTTATACACCTGTGGCCATGGAAGTGACTGGAACACCTGAATTCAATTATTTGGATGGGTGAGCGAATACTTTTGGCAATATAGTGTATATATATATATACATACATATACACATATAATAAACATACAACTCTAAACTATACCTCTCTCTCCACAGACCCACTCCGAGAGCCCCCCAAAAACATCAAATATCTACCCCATTTCCCAATAAAAGAATCCCATATCCCCAGCCATCTACACATTACCTCTTCGAAGGCTGCCACCCTTCCCATCTCCTCGCACCACTCCCGAATTGAGGGTGCTCCCACTGACTTCCAACCCCTTAAAAAAATCTGCCTGCCTATCATTGCACTGGTGAGGACCCAATTGTTTACATATTTGTCACCGTTATCACCGAAAACACAGAGTCTGGGGCAAAACGAAATCTGAATGCCCAACACGTCACACACAACACTCTGTACCTTCAACCAAAGTTCCTTAATCTCTGCGCACCACCAAAAAACATGGGCCATGTCTCCTTCCTCTGACTGGCATAGCCAGCAGGTGGGTGTGTCTTTAAGACCAAGCCTATACAATTTAGAGGGAGTCCAATAGAACCAGTGTAAAATCTTGAATTGTATAAGGCGCACCCTTGCATCTCTTGATGCAGTTTTTATGTTTTAAAAAATCCTAGCCCATTCTCCCTCCTCCAATTCCAGGTTTAAATCTTTCTCCCATAATCTCTTGAGAGTGATTGAGACTCCGTCCCCCAGACTCTGAATTAATAAGGAGTAATACACTGATGCCTCATGGCCCTTTCCAAAAGCAGAAATCACCTCTCCTAGAGTATAGATGTTTGGACTCAAGATGGCGCCGAGTATGGCTGCTGCGTAGCGAGCTCCGACACAACATAGCAATGTTTTGTTTGTTTTGTTCACAATTCTTATGTTTTTTGTTTTGGATGTTGTCTGCCTTATTGTCTACGACAGACAAACACTTTTGGACATTGGTTCAGCGATCTCACACCGAAAACCGGACTTCACATTCCTCAATGCCGACCCGCTGTTTACAAACACGCAAGCGGAGCCCTTTGTCTGGGCAGCATGGCCACGGAAATGCAGGAGGAAAAGGGGAAACAGAGCCGGCGTTCTCATCAGAGTAAGACGCCGCGCAAATCGACCCCCGCTACCCACTATTCTACTGGCAAATGTTCAGTCTCTGGATAACAAGCTCTGCGAGCTGAAAGCGCGGATCTCTTTCCAACGAGAGACGAGGGACTGCTGCATTATCTGCCTAACAGAAACTTGGATGTCTGCGGAGATTCCAGACTCAGCCATTGAACCCGCGGGGTTCTCCGTGCACCAAGCGGACAGAGCGAAAGACCTCTCAGGTAAAACTAGAGGAGGTGGTGTATGTTTTATGATCAACAAATCCTGGTGTGATCAGAGGAACATACATTCTATCAAGTCTTTCTGTTCTCCTGATCTGGAATTTCTTATGCTTCTGTGTCGACCATTCTGGCTACCGAGGGAATTCACAGCGGTCATTATCACTGCTGTGTACATCCCCCTACAAGCCGACACAGACTGGGCACTCAAGGAACTGTATGGGAGTATAAGTGAGCAGGAAACCGCGCACCCTGAGGCCGCGTTCATTGTGACCGGGGACTTTAATAAAGCCAGTTTAAAATCAGTCGCACCAAAATATCACCAGCACATTAGTTTCAACACACGAGGGGACCGGGTTTTGGACCACTGCTACTCTCCGTTCCGGGATGGCTACAAATCCCTTCCCCGCCCACCATTTGGCAAATCGGACCACTCTTCCATTCTGCTTCTGCCCGCTTACAGGCAGAAATTGAAACAGGAAGCACCCACCCTCAGAACGATCCAGTGCTGGTCAGACCAATCAGACTCTACGCTACAGGACTGTTTTGATCACACGGACTGGGAGATGTTCCGGTCCGCCTCTGATGACGACATCGAGCTTTACGCTGATAGCGTAATGTGTTTCATCAGAACGTGTGTAGAGGAAGTGATTCCGACCAGGACAATACGGATCTATCCGAATCAGAAACCATGGATCAATAGCGATGTTTGCGTGGCACTTAATGTGCGGACCTCCGCTTTTAATTCCGGGAACGCGGAGGAGCATAAACAAGCCTCTGTAGCGGATGTAACCCGATCCTTCCGACGGGTGAATATCCGCAAAGCCGCGGGCCCAGACGGCATTCCGGGTCGTGTCATCAGAGCGTGCGCGAACCAGCTGGCTGGTGTTTTTACGGACATTTTCAACCTTTCCCTCTCTTTATCTGTAGTCCCCACATGCTTTAAAACATCCACCATTGTGCCTGTACCAAAACAATCAAAAATAACGTGTTTAAATGACTGGCGTCCTGTTGCTCTGACTCCCATCATCAGCAAATGTTTTGAGAGACTAATCAGAGATTACATCTGCTCTGTATTGCCACTCAATCTTGACCCGCTGCAGTTTGCTTACCGCAACAACCGCTCCACTGATGATGCCATTGCATCTACAATACACACTCCTCTCTCCCACCTGGAAAAAAAGAACACTTATGTGAGAATGCTGTTTGTAGACTACAGCTCAGCATTCAACACCATAGTGTCCTCCAAGCTAGATGAGAAACTCCGGGCTCTGGGCTTAAACAGCTCGCTGTGCAGCTGGATCCTGGACTTCCTGTCAAGCAGACGCCAGGTGGTTAGAATAGGCAGCAACATCTCCTCATCACTAACCCTCAACACTGGAGCCCCACAGGGCTGTGTTCTCAGCCCACTACTGTATTCCTTGTACACACATGACTGTGTGGCAACACATAGCTCCAATGCCATCATTAAGTTTGCTGATGACACGACGGTGGTAGGTCTGATCACTGACAATGATGAAACAGCCTACAGAGAGGAGGTGCACACCCTGACACACTGATGTCAGGAGCACAACCTCTCCCTCAACGTCAGTAAGACAAAGGAGCTTGTGGTGGACTTCAGAAGAAAAGACAGAGAACACAGTCCCATCACCATCAATGGAGCACTGGTGGAGAGAGTCAACAGCTTCAAGTTCCTGGGTGTCCACATCACTGAGGAACTCACATGGTCCGTCCACACTGAAGTCGTTGTGAAGAAGGCTCATCAGTGCCTCTTCTTCCTGAGACGGCTGAGGAAGTTTGGAATGAACCGCCATATCCTCACACGGTTCTACACCTGCACTGTGGAAAGCATCCTGACTGGCTGTATCTCCGCCTGGTACGGCAATAGCACCGCCCACAACCGCAAAGCACTGCAAAGGGTGGTGCGAACTGCCAGACACATCATCGGAGGTGAGCTTCCCTCCCTCCAGGAAATATATACAAGGCGGTGTGTGAAAAAAGCTCGGAGGATCATCAGAGACTCCAGCCACCCGAGCCATGGGCTGTTCTCACTGCTACCATCAGGTAGGCGGTATCGCAGCATCAGGACCCGCACCAGCCGACTCCATGATAGCTTCTCCCCCCAAGCAATCAGACTTCTGAACTTTTGATCTCCCACGATCAAAATACATCAGCACTGCACTTTATTACCCTTACTCTTATATCTCACACCGGACTGTCATAAATTATATTATTATTATTATATTATGTTCTCTCTTAACAACTGACTATCAACCGACAGCCTGAATGTCAATACAGTACAATACTGTACATTCTATATATATATACAGTGGTGTGAAAAAGTGTTTGCCCCCTTCCTGATTTCTTATTTTTTTGCATGTTTGTCACACTTAAATGTTTCAGATCATCAAACAAGTTTAAATATTAATCAAAGATAACACAAGTAAACACAAAATGCAGTTTTTAAATGAAGGTTGTTATTATTAAGGGAAAACAAAATCCAAACCTACATGGCCCTGTGTGAAAAAGTGTTTGCCCCACCTGTTAAAACATAACTTAACTGTGGTTTATCACACCTGAGTTCAATTTCTCTAGCTACACCCAGGCCTGATTACTGCCACACCTGTTCTCAATCAAGAAATCACTTAAATAGGACCTGCCTGACAAAGTGAAGTAGACCAAAAGATCGTCAAAAGCTAGACATCATGCCGAGATCCAATGAAATTCAGGAACAAATGAGAAAGAAAGTAATTGAGATCTATCAGTCTGGAAAAGGTTATAAAGCCATTTATAAAGCTTTGGGACTCCAGAGAACCAGAGTGAGAGCCATTATCTACAAATGGCGAAAACACGGAACAGTGGTGAACCTTCCCAGGAGTGGCCGGTCGACCAAAATTACCCCAAGAGCACAGCGACGACTCATCCAAGAGGTCACAAAAGACCCCACAACAACATCCAAAGAACTGCAGGCCTCACTTGCCTCAGTTAAGGTCAGTGTTCATGACTCCACCATAAGAAAGACACTAGGCAAAAATGGCCTGCATGGCAGAGTTCCAAGACAAAAACCACTGCTGAGCAAAAAGAACATTAAGGCTCGTCTCATTTTTGCCAGAAAACATCTTGATGATCCCCAAGACTTTTGGGAAAATACTCTGTGGACTGACGAAACAAAAGTTGAACTTTTTGGAAGGTGTGTATCCCATTACATCTGGCATAAAAGTAACACCGCATTTCAGAAAAAGAACATCATACCAACAGTAAAATATGGTGGTGGTAGTGTGATGGTCTGGGGCTGTTTTGCTGCTTCAGGACCTGGAAGACTTGCTGTGATAAATGGAACCATGAATTCGCTGTCTACCAAAATATCCTGAAGGAGAATGTCCGGCCATCTGTTCGTGACCTCAAGCTGAAGTGAACTTGGGTTCTGCAGCAGGACAATGATCCAAAACACACCAGCAAGTCCACCTCTGAATGGCTGTAGAAAAACAAAATGAAGACTTTGGAGTGGCCTAGTCAAAGTCCTGACCTGAATCCTACTGAGATGCTGTGGCATGACCTTAAAAAGGCAGTTCATGCTCGAAAACCCTCCAATGTAGCTGAATTACAACAATTCTGCAAAGATGAGTGGGCCAAAATTCCTCCACAGCACTGTAAAAGACTCATTGCAAGTTATCGCAAACGCTTGATTGCAGTTGTTGCTGCTAAGTGTGGCCCAACCAGTTATTAGGTTTAGGGGGCAATCACTTTTTCACACAGGGCCATGTAGGTTTGGATTTTGTTTTCCCTTAATAATAACAACCTTCATTTAAAAACTGCATTTTGTGTTTACTTGTGTTATCTTTGACTAATATTGAAACTTGTTTGATGATCTGAAACATTTAAGTGTGACAAACATGCAAAAAAATAAGAAATCAGGAAGGGGGTAAACACTTTTTCACACCACTGTATATACATTTTTTATATATTTTTATTTTTAATTTTCATTGAATAATGTGTATCTATATAGTAAAAAAAACAAAAAACGTATTGTATACTGTACAGTGTATGTTATTATTTGTATATTGTTGAGTGTAATTATGTGTATAACAGATGTTTAAATTGTGTTGTGTTAATTTGATGTTATTGTAAATTGGTATATGTCTCATCACTGTCACGACTGCTATGTTGATCGGAACTGCACCCAAGAATTTCACACACCATTGCACTTGCGTATATGGCTGTGTGACAATAAAATGATTTGATTTGATTTGATTTGATCTGCTACTTTAGGGGGGTGTATGCTATTCCCAAAAATAGTACAGAGCAAATGGCATAACTGAAGATACCTAAAAAACTCATCTGGGGATCCCAAAATATTGAACCAAATTTTCAAAGGTTCTCATCACACCGCTCTCATAAAGATCACCGAGTGAATTAACCCCCCTCACAATCCACTCTGACCAACAAAAAGGGGACTTATTAATGCATAGTTTGGGGTTTAGCCATAGGCTCGAGGCAACATTTAGATAAATATCTGAATTAAACACTCTGGACACTTTTGTCCATACTGAGTGCAAATGTGAAATAACGTGTGATTTAACTTCTCTATTTAGTTTGATGGAATGGCTTTGCAATGGCAAAATAGGGGCAAGAAGTTCTTGTTCAATGCAGAACCAGGGAGGGGCTCTTTCAGGTGGAAGCGACCAATGAGCCAAATGTCTGAGACCGAATGCATAATAATAAAACAAAATCTTGGGTAGGCCTAGCCCACCTTTGTCAATCGGCCTATGTAACTTATTGAAATGTAGTCTGGGGCACTTACCACTCCAAATGAAAGACTTGGCTATGCTATCAAATTGCTTGAAATAAGAGAGGTGGACATCTACCGGGAGAGACTGTAGCAAGTAGTTACATTTTGGAACAGTTCATTTTAATAACATTAACCTTCCCAATCATCAATAAGTGTAATGGAGCCTACCTGTCTACATCGCTCGAAAACCTTTTTATTAAAGGGTCAAAATTAACTCTGACTAAATCAGACAAATTTGTTGGGAATAAAATGGCCAAATACTTAATGCCCTGTTTGGGCCACTGGAAGGCGCCTGGCTGGAAGGCCGTTACTGGACAGTACGCTGTAAAAGCCAAAGCTTCGGATTTTGACCAGTTGACTTTGTATCCTGAGAACTTGGAAAAGGAATTAATAATTGTGTGGAGGCAAGGCATAGATCTAGTGGGGTCAGAGACAAATAATAAAATATCATCTGCATAAAGCAGAAGCTTATGTGCCACGCCTCCCGCCGTCACCCCTGGAAAATCATCCTCCTTTCTTATCGTGGCTGCTAATGGTTCCAGGGCAAGACAGAACAATAATGGGGAAAGAGGGCAACCCTGACGGGTGCCCTATCCAAAGTAAAATAATCTGAAATTAATCAATATGTTTGTACCGCTGCTACAGGGTGTCCAACCAATAAATGTACACCTGAACCCATACATTTCCAAAATCTTAAAAAGATAATCCCATTCTACCATATCAAACGCCTTTTCGGCATCAAGTGAGATGGCAGCGACCAGAGTCTGATCATTCGCCACTGACCACATGATATTGATGAAACACCTAATATTATCAGAAGAGCTATGACCCCGAATAAACCCCACCTGATCTATATGTATTAGAGATGTCATAACTTAATCAGTTAGCCAAAATTTTAGCCAAAATTTTTACATCTAGCTGGATCAGGGAAATTGGACGGTAACTCTTACACTCACTTGGATCTTTGTCTTTTTTAAGAATCAGACTGATCTGGGCTTGTGTCATGGTTGGCGGAAGCTTCCCATTCTTTAATGATTCCATATAAACTTCTAACAAAAGTGGAGCCAGTTCTGTAGTATAAGATTTGAAAAACTCAGTGGCAAAACCATCTGGCCCCGGAGCCTTGCCTGTAGGTAAGGACTTAATTACCTCGTCAAGTTCCTCCAGGGTTATCTCAGAATTAAGAGAGTTTTTTTGCTCATTCGTCAGTTTAGGGAGTTCTAATTGTTCCACAAAGTTCCTAATATCTTCATCAGTGAACGAAGAAGTGGAACTATAGAGATCAAGATAGAATTCTTCAAAGGAATTATTAATATCAATGGCTGAGGTAAAAATTTCACCACCAGCAGATTTCACTGATGGAATGGTAGAAAAAGACTCTCTCTGCTTTATATATCTAGCCAAAAGCTTCCCTGCTTTGTCCCCTGACTCAAAGTATGACTATCTTGCCCTGAACAACCAAAACTCCACTTTCCGCAACAAAATAGTATTATATCTGTATTTCAATCGGATCAATTCTCAGAGGCCATCAGACGACATTCAGTGCTTCAGCTCTGCCTCTGCACTTTTAATATTTCCTTCCAACTCCACGAGTTCTCGTGCTTTGGATTTTTTGATGAATGAGGCGTACTGTATGATCCTACCCCTAAGAACAGCCTTAAGTGCCTCCCAAGCCACGCCCACAGAAGATACTGAGGACCAGTTGGTCTCCATATAAACATTGATTTCAGTCTTTATCATTTGTTGGAAATCAGGATTTTGCAAAAGGGATAATTAAAGCGCCAAATATATGATTTCTTTTTCTCTGTATGTGGCAACATCTCTAAGTTCACCAGGGCATGATCAGAGACTAAAATGTTTCCAATTGAGCAATCCACAACAGATGAAATGAGGAACTTGGATATCAAAAAAAAAAAAAAAAAAATCTATTCTAGAGTAAATCTTATGAACTGATGAAAAAAATTTATAATCCCTACCAGATGGGTTCAAAAGTCACCAGATATCTGCAAGACCAAGATTTTTGCACATCCTGTGAAGTGTCAGTGTTGCTCTAGGGGGCATGCACACTTATGCTTCACTATGATCAAGGACTGAGTCCATCAAAAGATTAAAGTCTCCTCCCAATATTATGTCATGAGGGGTGCCAGCAGCTTGCAACATCCCATCAAGATCTATAAAAAAGCCCTGATCATCAACGATAGGTGCGTAAATATTAGCCAAAATCAACCTTTTCCCCTGAATTTCTCCTAAAACAACAATGACTCTTCCTAATTTATCTTTAATATGTTTGAGACATTTGAATTGTAGATGCTTATTTATCATTGTAATGACTCTCCTCCTCTTACTTGAACCAGCACTAAAGAAAACATGTCCACCCCATATCTTACCAAATTTTTCAGCTTCCTGTGGGGAAAGATGTGTTTATTGAAGAAACACAATATCATATTTCTTGCGCTTAAGAACAGAAATAACCTTCCTTCTTTTTATGGGGTGCCCCAACCCATTCACATTCCATGTGGAGAGAGACAACTTATTCATATTAACATTTGACATATTGATATAAAAAAATATAAAAAAATTGTGTGTCAAAAACAAGATTACACAGACCACATTCCCCATTAATGCAACAATCAAACCCCAAACTTCCCCCCGAACAAAACAAACAGAAAAAAGAAAAACGTGCGCATTAACCCCGCGCATGACAATGCCAACCGGTGTCAATCCCTCAAAACTCAAAGAGTCCATGTATGTACGCCTACAAGAACCCCCGCGACAACTTTGCCATCGGATTATTCAAGTCTGATGTTCCTGCACAAATTTTGTGAGGCAAAATTACATAACAGAAAATACTTTGTAAAACAGACCCCAGCCAACAGGCAGAATAACAGAAAAAACATGTAGACTCATTCACAGAACTGTCTCGAAGGTGTGTTCCTCCACAAAATAAACTCCAGCTGATATAAAGCCATTAATTTTCCTCGGACAGACAAACAATTGTTCAGTGAGCTGGCTGTTATGAGTGCAGTAGATGACGTAATCATTCTACTGTCCTTTAAAAATACTCCACAAAAACTCCAGCCAACAGGAGGCATTATCACAAAGAACGAACAGATTTATCCACAACTGTCCCGAAGTAGTGTAATTCCACAAAATAAGCTCCAGCCGCTAGGCGGAGCCAGCACGAAAAACATACCGTTTCCTCGGATGATCAAGAGCCAAACTAACTCGGAGGCCACGTGAAAAAAAAACCAAAAAAAAAACCCACCATAACTGACTCAGCCCGTCAACTTTATAAAAGACATCCTTTATGTGAGCATGTAGATATTTTGCGGTCATCCATCCATGGTGTCCATTCTCGATCTGGCCGGAAACTTCAGTGTAAAGAAAATCTTCCGTCAATGCAAAAGTTTCTTGGAGTCATGCTATAAAACAAACTCCAGCCGCTAGGCGGAGCCAACGCAAAAAGAAACAAAAATGGCACCCAGCTTCCTCAGATAATAAAGTTCCTGAACAGTCCACTAATATAAGAAACATCAAATGGCTTACTCCAGTGTATTTATGAAGAAGAGTGCCTGTTTTGGACACTGTAAATACTTTGCGACCATTCTTTGTTTCTATTCTCAGTTTGGCCGGGAACATCAGTGCAAAAGCGATCTTCTGTTGGTGTAAGAGTTTCTTGGATTCCCTGAACCGATCGCGTTTCTCTCTTGTCGAATTCGCAAAGTCTGGGAGCAAGAAAATATTATGGTTCTTCCAAGAAAGCTTCCCTTTGCTCCTCGCCTGGCGCAACACAAGATCTTTATCAGATGATCTCAGAAATCTGTCTAGAATCGATCGGGGTCTGTCTCCCTCAGCAGATCTTCGAGCCGGGACTCTGTGAGTTCGCTCGATTTCCAGTTTATGGCCTGTTATGTCGAGCAGACGTGGGAAGAGCTCGTCCAGGAATTTCACCATATCTCTGCCCTCTTCATGCTCAGGAATTCCAACAATTCGTATGTTATTCCTTCGGCTCATATTTTCGAAATATTCCAATTTTTCCGAAATTAATTCCAAATCTGTTTTGGATTAGCGGATAATTCCCTTTCCGATGACTCAAGATAATCGATCTGTCTTTCTACTTCTGTCACTCTTGTAAACAACTCAGAGAATTTTGTTTCCATCGCCGTAATCGATCGACGTATTACAGCGAGATCCTCCAAGTCAGCAACAACCTTCATCAGCATTACCGACATGTTGGACAGTTGACGCTGAATTTCTTCTCTCGACGTGCCCGTCAGAGGCCTCAGCCTGAACACGTAAGTGTCTTTTAATGACTTATTTGCCATGTTTACCTCAAAGAGCAAGTATGTAACTGGGTATATCGAATCTCACCGGTTTATAACATGAAAATAATTAAAAAACTAGCAAAGTTCGCAGAGCTCGTGTCTCACACGTCTGCTTCTCGCATGGTATCACGTGAACCCCGTTGTGATACTGTTTTGATCATTTCAAGTACAATTTTAGTTTTGGAATTCTTAGACTTTTAGTTTACCTGTGTGCTATAGTCTCTCTTTGCATCTATTAAATATTGTCCCTTGTTTTCTATGTGTTTTGTTTCAGTTTCAGTGTGAAAGCTGTGAAGACTGGTTTCATGACTGTTGCCTGAAATCATAGTGTTCCAGACAAACAATCTACATGGTATTATGTCCTGTGTATTACAATAGTAAATAAAACAAATGATTTTTTAATTATTAAAGGACATATATTTTTTCTCCTAAAGTATATTTATTGGAGTTTTGGTTTATTATGTTTTTTTATTAATTGTTTGCTGTTTAACACTTTTATTAAAAATAAAAGATCTTCACTATCTTGAACCTTCTTGTAATAATAATGCTTTGCCATTGGTTTTGAGTCCTCTAGGTCATTGAGTTTAATAGATTTATAGGGATAATTGAATCTGTATAAAAAGTACTGAACATTTACTCCTAAAAACAAGTCTTGTGCTATATGAAGAATAATACTCTGAGTGTTTTTCAGTTGGTTTCATGTCTCTAGGTCAAACGGTCATTGAGTTTAATGGAATTATATTATTACAAACATTTACATTCTATATGTTTTCAAATAAATATAGTAATGTAAATTCCACAAACAGAGCCTTGTGTCATGCAAGGGATATTTTTAACAACATTTCATATTTGTTGTGATGTCATAATGTCAAGTGGTTAAATTGTTTAATTGATTTATAGGGCTGATAAAATTGAAATGAAAAAAATTGTCCTTTTTTAAAATTCAGCCATTTCCTGCAAAATTCAGCCTATTCATGCATTTCCGAGTTGGTTTGGCTTGAAAATTGAATGGGTATTTTCACGAATGTCAAATATAAAACTAACTTTACTGCACTACCAGAGCACAGGTGTTTCGACAAGCGTCTTTGACAATTTCAGAATCAGAATGAGCTTTATTGCCAAATATTCTTACACATACAAGGAATTTGTCTTGGTGACAGGAGCTTCCAGTACATAACAATACAAAAACAGCAACAAGACTTTTAAAAAATAATTAAAATTGAATAAAAAATAAATATTGAAAAGAAAAAAAAAGTATATATTGAATACACTACATATATATACATACATTTGGCAGATACTTTCATCCAAAGCGACTTACAGTGCCCTGATTACAGGGACAATCCCCCTGGAGCAACCTGGAGTTAAGTGCCTTGCTCAAAGACACAATGGTGGTGGCTGTGGGGATTGAACCAACAACCTTCTACTTACCAGTTCAGTGCTTTAGTCCACTACACCACACACACACACACACACACACACACACACACACACACACACACACACACACACACACACACACACACACACACACACACACACACACACACACACACACACACACACACACACACACACACACACACACACACACACACACACACACACACACACACACACACACACACACACACACACACACACACACACACACACACACTGAGGCTCCTCTCTCCTGCTTTAGTGTGTGTAGTTGATTACTACCTGATGCAGCACACCTGTCTGAATGGAGCTCTCCATGGTCCTAAACACCTCTATGTAGCCTACCCTGGAGGTGCTCCCCATGGTGCTGAAGGTTCCTCTGCTTCACTGCGGGGGACTGATTTAAAGCTGGTACACCATAATGTTTTTTCTAACATTTCTTTGTATACACAAAGTGGTATTGATTAGATAAGTCCACAGATGCCAGCACAGGAAGAGAAATTCAGACATGGTCAGATGATTAAAGTAAGTCATTTGTAACTCTGACAAGCGCAGTCTCTGTACTATGATGGGGCCTAAATACTGACTGAATTTCTGCACCATTTGAAGTCAATCAATAGCTTTTAATAACTTTTTGTTATTCACTGAAAATTTTTGATAATGGGAAAATGTAAGGTAAACATTTTGATTAATTAATTATTGTGCTTTGTCTTTCACCTTACTTACAGGCAGTTTGTATGACCACTAATTTTGGGGGAAAAAGTTTGTGTTCCAAGGTTGATGCGTTCTCGGACCTCACGCTCCTCGCGACAGCTCCCCCCTGGCGAATTCCCCTAACTCAAGCCCCACATACCAAGTCATAAATCTTACTGATAAAAATCGCGCCAAATTCAAACAAAGGGAGTCCAAAACAGACTACAAATCCCATGAAGCTTTGCTCACTAAAGGATCGAACTCTCAACTCCTATTGGATGAGGCACACAACAGAACGCACCTCAAACCATGACATCATCAGGAGTTGAAATACCTCTGAAATGCTTCCGGGATTTGCTTCCAGCAACTTTGTTTGCAGCGTGTGGACGCAGCTCTTCGCTGCTCTCAGGTGCAACCTCGTGGCACAAGGAAGTAACGTCTGACTTGAAACTGTGGTCATACAATCTCCATCTCGCTGAACGAGTTGAGATTACGCTGTGTTCAACCGAACACTCTAACGGATCCGAAGGAGACTGCCGAGCAATTCGCATCTTCATCCGTTTGCCTACAGAAGTGAAGAGATTAAAGATTTTTCTTCCATCTTCAATCAAGTCGACATTTCTGAGTTCTCCGCCAGCCCGCCGAGAATCAACAGCCGTACCGCCGGCCGACAGAGCGAGGAAACGGCCTCCTGTCATCACCCAAGCCTCAAGGAACCGGGTCAGAGTTAAAGGACGGAGGAAAACACATTCTACCTGTGTCCTCATGTGATTCAAGTAAGAGGTTTACATCTGGGCAGAGATAGAATATTATAGTGTGTTATTCTTGTGTTTCAAGGTTTTTGCTTGTACAGTTTACGGACCGCCATGTCCGCTCATTATTAATACTCAGGGTATTAATTATCACGATTTTGTTTTGCTGTATTGTGGTCCAACCAAATTGGACTGTTGTGCAATTTCACCATCACGGGTGAGACAGGTAAACTGAGTTCATCCATTAAATAGTCAAAGTACGCGGGACTGTTTACGAGCCATCCACCGCGTCTCTGAGCGATGAACTAACAGCTGCTTTCTCTCCCACGATCATGAAATCGGCTTTAGGGCTGTCACTTCTATCTCTCTCTCGTACTAACCACACACACACACACACAGGCACGTGACCCCTCACAAACATTCTGGCACACATTTTGGCTCGTAGATAGCTTAAATGCTAAAGCCCAGCTTTGTCCCTAAGCTATCGTACAAGCGGATACACACGGTAACTGGTAGACGCCAGTCTCCATTGACTGGTTTCACTCCGCCCCCATTCGTGGTCATATTCCCTGACCGGAAGTCTCGCATGACATACTCTCCACGAGAGTAACGTCCACCATTTTGTGCGCGTCCCTCCTTACACACACACACACACTGTCACACACACCTTATGTGTTATAGGATTATTTTTATTTCCATATCTAATCATATCACTGTTTAATTTGTAGTTGTAAGTGGGAAGTTTATTGACTGCATTGTATTAATTATTAAATGATATTACTGCATAAATAAACTTTGTTTATATTACAAAGAGAAGTGTTTTGGTTTGTTTTGCATACGCCTGTGTCATGCTGATGGGATGTCAGTGCTCGGATTCAAACCTTCATTCATTGTTTTTTTCCCGAAAATCAATATTCTTCAAAGAAAACAATCTAATATTGAGACTGTTTTACTATCTGGTTATTAGCCCCTAATTCCAGGGTGGTGCCCCATCAATGTTAATCCTAATTAATATTCTATTGATTTTTGATAATTGATAATTATCTTTGATGATTGTTGAATTTGAATGCTCAATAAGCTAGTGTTAATTTTAATTAATGTTTCATCGATGTTAACAATTGACGATTATCTTTGATAATTGTTGATTTAAAGGATTAAAAAAAGCTAACATTGATTCTCATCAATGTTCTATTGATTTTATTAATTAATAATTATCTTTGATAATTATTAATTATTGCTAATAACCAAACTTGCTCCTAAACGTAGCACACTACATTTACTGGAGCCCCATATGAGGTTTTATTGAGTTAGATTCAATTAATTAATTTAAATATTAATTAATAACTAAAGAAATAATTATTAATTATTTCTGATAGTAACACTGATCTAAACAACCAATAAAGCCCTACAACACACACACACACACATATATACACATATATGAATATACAGTATATATATACATACATATACACATACATACACATACGTAGTGCAAATCTAAATACAAATCGGTTATGTACAGTGCAAGTGAATGTAATGGCAGAAGAGGTAGGATGTGTTGGATAATATAAAAAGACTACGCTGTGTATTGCACATTAATTATTGCTCAAAGGGGCAGTTTTAACTGTTCATGAGATGGATAGCCTGAGAGAAAATTGTTCCTGTGCCTGACAGTTCTGGTGCTCAGAGCTCCGAAGTGTCGGCCAGAAGGCAACAGTTCAAAAAGGTAGTGGGCAGGGTGAGTGGGGTCCAGAGTGATTTTTCCAGCCTTTTTCCTCACTCTGGAAGTGTATAGTTCTTGAAGGGGGGGCAGGGGTTCAACCAATAATCCTCTCAGCAGTCCGAACTGTCCTTTGTAGTCTTCTGATGTCTGATTTCGTAGCTGAAATTTCGTGACAGTTATTGAAGTGCAGAGGACAGACTCAATGACCGCTGAGTAGAACTGTATCAGCAGCACCTGTGGCAGGTTGAACTTCCTCAACTGGCGAAGGAAGTACAACCTCTGCTGGGCCTTTTTTGCAATGGAGTCAATTTGAAGTTTTTTATAACTTGACACGGTGTTTAAAAAGTGCCGGTCCTGCGCGAGACGCTGAAGAAACAGCGAGACGTGGTGCAAACAGTCAAAGACATTCATCCAGCATGTGTTTACAAGGGGAAAACAGAACAGATGCGCGCAAAAACACGTTCAGTGTGAATGGCCCCTAACTTGTCTTTTCGCACATCTGTGAGTGAGAGCATGTGCCTGAATCAAGTTCGGTGGGCCTGTTTAATTTTTCATTAATTACAAACCCGACCCGAACCCGGCACAAAACCCGTCGGGTTCTCGGGTGCCGTTGGGTCCGGGTTGGGTTGCAGACCTCTAATGTGTAATACAAGTCCTGTATTTTTTGAGTGAACTGAGTAGATGTTGGTGTGCAATGTTTAAAATAAAGGGAGATTGATAGAACTGTAAGATTAATGATTAAGTGTCTTTCAAGTCCATCCCGAATTGACTGCACAATTTTTTTATTTGGCTGAAGAAGTCTTTAGTTGACATCCATTTGTGATTCAGTGACCAAGATGATGCAGGCAGAGGTTAGTGAGGTAAAGGAAAGTCATCCAGGGATCACAGTCTGTGAACACGACTGGGAGTCAAGAGCGCACGTCTTCACCTCAAGGGAGGGGAAAGGCAATATGCACAAGCAGTACACCCGGCCAGCTGTCCCAGAACTTACCTGCTCGTGCCTGCCAATACATGGGACGAGACCGGCTCAACTCGGTGATTGTAGAACCTCGCAAAGGTGTTGGGTGTTGCCCAGCCTGCTGCTCTGTAGATGTCTGCCAAAGAGGCGCCACTGGCCAGGGCCCAGGAGGCTGCCACACTTCTGGTGGAGTGGGCTCGTAACCCCGCAGGGGGTGGCATATCCTGAGCTTGATATGCCATTGCGATGGCGTCAATGTCCCAGTGGGCGATCCTCTGTTTGGAGACAGCGCTTCCTTTCCAATGTCCACCAAAGCAGACAAAGAGTTGTTCCGAGCTTCTAAGGCTCTGCGTGCGATCCAAATATATGCGTAAAGCTCGCACCAGACACAGCAACACCAAGGCTGGGTCTTCCTCCTCCTGGGGTAGCGCTTGCAGGTTCACCACCTGATCCCTAAAAGGGGTCGTGGGAACCTTGGGCACATAGCCTGGCCGGGGTCTTAGGATCAAATGAGAGTAACCCGGACCGAACTCCAGGCACGATTCGCTGACAGAGAACGCCTGCAGGTCCCCTACCCTTTTGATGGAAGTGAGTGCAGTCAGGAGGGCAGACTTCAAAGAGAGTGCCTTAAGCTCAGCTGACTCCAAGGGCTCAAAGGGAGCTCCCTGTAGACCCCAAAGGACTACAGAGATGTCCCACAAGGGGACAAGGCACGGTCTGGAGGGATTCAATCTCCTAGCGCCTCTCAGGAACCTGATGATCAAGTCATGCTTCCCCAAATACTTACCATCTACTGCATCGTGATGAGCCGAAATAGCGGCTACATACACCTTCAAGGTGGAGGGGGACAGCCGCCCCTCCAGCCTCTCCTGCAGGAAGGAAAGCACTGATCCAACTGAACATCTCTGGGGGTCTTCGCATCGGGAAGAACACCACTTAGTGAACAGACACCACTTCAAGGCATACAGGCGCCTCGTAGAGGGAGCCCTAGCCTGAGTGATCGTGTCTACCACTGAGGGTGGTAGGCCACTTAGGTCTTCCGTGTCCCATCCAGGGGCCAGACGTGGAGATTCCAGAGGTCTGGTCACGGGTGCCAGATGGTGCCCCGTCCCTGAGAAAGAAGGTCCTTCCTCAGGGGAATTCATCAGGGGGGGCTGTCGCGAAGAGCGTGAGATCTGAGAACCGCATCTGGGTGGGCCAGTAGGTTGCTACTAGGATGACCTGCTCCATTGCAGGCCACAGTCATCAGGGAAGACATAAACCTACAGGCCCTGGACGGGAGCTTCGAGCGCCCACGCTAGGTGGCGGCGCTCTGCGGACGCAAGTGCACCGCAAGAGCCTTATCCACCTGGGGGATCACCGAATACCCCCTGGCCGCTCCACCATCGAGGGTAGTGAGAGCGGGGGAGCTGAAAGACCGGGACCAGGCAGTAAAAGGTGCCTCCCACGATCTTGTCAGCTCCTCATGCACTTCCGGGAAGAAAGGAACGGGGGCGGAGCATGGCCGTGGGCAGCGCCCTGAGCCCAGGAACCAATCATCGAGCCGCAAGGGTTCAGGGGAGAATGGAGGGTTCCACTCTAGCCCGACGCTTACGGCTGCCCGGGAAAGCATGTCCGTCATTTCCGAATCGGCGTGAGACTGGGGACCGTTCCCGAAGGAGGAAGTCCAGCCAAAGCCTCTGCGTCAGACTGGGCGAGCCCGCTCTCCGATGCTGCACTCGATAACTCATCGTCTTCCCAAGCTCCGAACGAGAAGTCGAACTTGCGCTGAGACGAGCCGGCGGTCTCGTGCGAGATCCCGATCGGGGCAAGCGAGCGTGCTGGGGAATGGGAGGTCCATGGGGGGATACCCGGCGGAGGTGGTCCCATTGATGTCCCCAAATCGCCCCCAGTGCTAACCGACGCGGCCTCAAACCCTTACGAAAGCAAGCCGCGACCGCAACGTTGCCATGGTCATGTTCTCGCAATGACTCATCCATGAATGATGTCTCCACGTGGGCAGTGCCCAGACACGTAAGACAGCGATAGTGGCCTTCAGAAGCGGAGAGATAACGACCGCAACCAGGAATAACACACAAACGGAAAGGCATCTTTAAAAAGACGTTCCGTGTGTGCCGCTCTTTTTGTGAATGAAAATATACTCTTTCAGAATATACTCTCTTATTTTCACTCTGTTGAAGTGCCCAGGGGCATTCTCTGCATTACACGGGTGCAGAGGGGGAGAAGCCGCTGAAATGCGCCGTAAATCCAGCAGTTTTGAGGTGTGTCTTTGGAGGGAATTGAATTCAGTGCACTGAATACAACTGCTCGGCTCCGAAGAGAAAATCAGAATGAGTGGTTGCATACCTTCTCTTTTTATACCTGTATGTCCGGGGGAGTGGCATGCAAATTCCACTCGCCAATTCTCATTGGCCTTTTTAAAAAAAAGCAGGTGTTTGGGGCTCCCAAGAGTGACACCTAGTGTCACTACATCGACACAACGTCAAGTGAGTGACAGATAGGGAACAGTAGTCGTGGTTTCAAGTGTTAAATCACAGACTACATATGTATTTACTGCTTTCAGAACTAACATGGCAGAGAAGAACACGCTGGGTTTGGTCTGGCTGTATGCGAAGTGTCCGGAACAGCACAACCGGCCCAGAGTCGTGACAGCTCGCATCTGAGGCAGCACAGGTGTTTTATAAAGCACTCCATCAGGAACCACCAATCGCCATCATTAAAGTGGAGCAAACAATTAGCAAATCGGCGGCACCTAGAACAGACACAAAGAGCACAAACAAAACACCCAGACAGAAGGAGTAAGAGCAGAGCAAAAATCCACAAAACAAAATTGGATGTAAAAATTGCCAATATTGTGACGATAAAATGGGGCTGATATGATCATATTTCTTGGTTATATTCAGCACTCTAGCTGTTGTGTTTTGAACCAATTGAAGTTTATTTATGGAACCTGCAGGTCATCATTTCAGTATTGCATTACAGTAAGCTAGTCTTGAGGTCATGAACGAATTAATTCGCTTTTTCAGAGTCAGGAACAGAGAGCATGTGTCCTAACTTAGAGTTGGAAAAATGCTGTTATATAAACATCGGAACTGTGATTTTTAAAAGATTGATATCAAACATAACACCAAAGTTCTTTTTTTAGCCTTTATTTTGATTTGTCAGTTATGGCATACAATTTATCACATACAAGATCCAAAGAGGAACACAACAGTATGGTTGGATAAAAAAAAAAAAAAAAAAAAAAAAAAAAAAAAGCAATCACTGGTCCAAAGCCCTATGTTTCAAAGGTGTTGTACCTTTCCCACACCTACCAGCTGGGAGCTCACCTTGGGGTGGATAAAACTTGTGAACAGATCTTCTCTCATTTCTACTGGCCCAGAGTGAAGTGGGCAGTAGAGGATTACTGCTGACAGTGTGCTAAATGTCAGATCAACTGTACAAAGGTACCGAAACCAGTGGCGTAACTTCCGGCAGTACAGAGTGTGCAGCCACACTGGGGCTCAGGGAGAGATGGAGGCCCAAAACGGAGCCTTGATATGCCAAAGTGGGCTGTGATATGATCAAGGGGGGTGTGAAAAGGTGCCACGATATGCAGAAGGGGACATCGAAATATTTTTTCACAATACACATCGTTTTAAAGCAGCTTTTCCAACTATTCAGAGAGGTGGGATTTGCAGAGTAAATTCTCACAGAACAGGGGTTTTGTTTAAATGTATCTGTGATAAAAGGGATGTGTAAAAACCTGAAGGTAGGACAGCTCAGAACCTCTGTATTTCACAAACAGACTTGTGGCCTAGAGCAGTGGTTCCCAAACTGGGGTACACGTACACATGGATATGGGGGTATGCAAACTTTTTGAGATTTATAGATTGTTTAATTTCAATCCACAAAAAAATAGCATTCAAACAGAGTTTATGTTTTCCTCACAGGAAAAAATAAAATAACATGTGCACCCTCTAATGTGCAAACAGCACAATGTTAGTGTCAAGGTAAAAAAAAAACAGTCCAATGAAATTACACAGCCAATTTATCTTTTGCGTTTAAATGTGAGTGTGTATCATACGTCGTTCATTTGTCTCCAGCACTCGGCTAGGTAACGTAGAGTGATCGCTAATTGGATAAAAATGTATAAATGGCTGAAAAGAACTCTGCCAGCATCTATAAAGGCAACTACAGACAGAAGGTCCTCTCCCAGCAGCAATGCTTATCCACAGTCCTTCGACAGCAGCACACCAGGCCCCTCATACACATCAGAAACAAGCGTTAGTGAGCCCACTGTTGCTCCCTTCTCAGCTAATGCTGATACTGACAGTGATACTTCTTGAAGAGCCACCTCACCTTTACCTCCCAGAAAAGCACAAAGCAGAAAGGGCGTAGATATAAAGAGAAAAATGTTAATTTTGGTTTTACATACATTGGTAGGGAAGAAAATCCCCAGCCACAGTGTGTAATTTGTACAAAAGTACTCGCTAATAAATGCTTGAAACCAGCCTTTTTGCACAGGCATCTTGAAACAAAGTATGCTAATTTGAAAAATAAACCTCAAAAGGTTTCTGAAAGACATTTAAGACAACTCAGGAGTAGTAAGGTATGTTTAATAGCATCAGGCACCCTTAATAAGAGTGGGCTAGCAGCATCCTATATGGCTAGATACAGAGTAGCTAAGACTGGCAAACTGTGGCTGATATTGGTGGAGAAATGCTGGGGGAAGTTCACTGAGTGGAGTGATAACGCACGTGCAGGCAGTTTCCTCCAGTGCATTTTGGGTGCATTACAGCATCCATAGATAGGCGCTTGCTGCCAAGAAATTGGACAATGCAGTGAGAACTGTGAACTTTGTTATAACCAGGGCTGGGAAGTAACGGAATACATGTAACGGAATTATGTATTTAAAATACAAAATATAAGTAACTGTATTCCACTACAGTTACAATTTAAATCGTTGGTAATTAGAATACAGTTACATTCAAAAAGTATTTTGATTACTAAAGAGATTACTTTGCCTTTAATTGTCATTTGTTTCATTTAAAATTTAGTCCTTTCAGATGGAAAACATTTATACATATAAATGATGTGATCCAAAGTGCATCTGAACAGCAGTGAAACACTTTCTTATGATGTGTTACATTCATATGAGCAAACAGAGAAGTAAGTTTGAGGTAAGTTTGGAGCAGCAGAAATAGAAATAATCCTTGTGTAAATTGTCAGCTTTACGCTAAGCTAAAATGCTATTTCTAGCCATTTTACATGCACGTTACCAGACACGATCATATTTTTTTATCAAGAAAATTCACTTTAGATCATAATTTCTTTTTTCTAGTAAGATCTTTGATATTAGGGCAAAAATCGTATTCTTGATAATAATTTTTTGTATCGTTTTCCTGTAAAAATATCTAAAAATCCTTAAAACAAGATCAATTAGCTTTATCTTGTTTTCGAAACAACATTGCATAAGATATTTATATTTTTCAGAGAATGTATTTTTAACGTGTATTTTGTCTTACTGTACTGACAGAGTTTTTATAGTCAACACAAGTGAAAAAATCTACCAGTGCTGAAGAAGTAATCCAAAGTATTTGGAATACGTTACTGACCTTGAGTAATCTAACGAAATACGTTACAAATGACATTTTAGAGCACGTATTCTGTGATCTGTAGTGGAATACATTTCAAAAGTAACCCTCCCAACCAGTCCCAGTTCTACGGGGGTGCTTGAGGGTGCTAAGCACCCTTAAACGAAACTTAGATCACCCTCAATTGCAGACCAGGGCAAACTACTGCCCGCAGGTGGATTTATCATGAACGTTTTTTATTAGATCTTTCATATATCTGGCTTTGGGACCTATAGCGCATCCACAAGCTTTTAATATGCTCAGGGTTGCCAGATAATATATGCAACACCCCAGTCAGAGATTTATACTTGCACAAATAGGAAATATTTCGCCTTATGTCACACTTAATTTATGCAATCTGGCAACCATACATGCGAGTGCACGCACTTTCTCTCAGCAAAAAACAAACAAACAACAATTTAGCACTCAATAGTGCACGGAGGGGACACGTGAGTAAAACCAAGTGGGAGAGGAATATATTTATTCTTTGTGTTATTTGTAAAATGCTGAAGTCCCTCACACCTGTATGTGAATGTTACTCTGGCAGTAATCATTTATCAGTGTCATGCAGCCTGTTTTATTCAGTGGTGTGCTGAATGGGGTGCCAAACACTGACAAGACCCACATCATGACACATGAGCATGTAAACAGGTCGATAATGTTCTGAGAATAAAACAAGTAAATGGATCCACTTTGAGGACAACATTAAAATAAGCTTTTAGAATCTCTTTCCCAAATATTTTATTTTACTTTTAAACCAGACTTCTGATATAGAGTGTTAAATTGAATACTAAATTACCATTGCATTGAAGTATGGTAAAATAATCAATTAATAATTTTATTCAGCCTTTATTCAGTTTTACTACCACATGATAGAAAGTATAGCAGCGAAACTTCAATCAGTCGCAGAACGGTCCCATCAGTATACACTTCAGAAAATTGTGCATCATTCATTGAGTGCATGTCTGGGCTTAAAAGATAAAACTATGCAGAACTTTTTCTCTGTTCCATG
The DNA here is from genome assembly GCF_019703515.2 of Myxocyprinus asiaticus. Classification (NCBI taxonomy): domain Eukaryota; kingdom Metazoa; phylum Chordata; class Actinopteri; order Cypriniformes; family Catostomidae; genus Myxocyprinus; species Myxocyprinus asiaticus. The sequence continues at coordinate 43,051,253 of NC_059368.1, read as the reverse complement.
TTCTACTTAACGGCTGATGTGGCCCCAGTACCAAAATAACTGCACACCCCTGCTCAATTGAATATGTAAGACTAATACTGTAAATTGGCAAGCAGATTTTGTTGAATACCAGCAAACACACAAAAATCCTTGCATTTTGTGAATGCACAAAATGCTGCATCAAAACTTATAAACATGTGTGATTTTGCAAATCAGTATGTCCTAATCTGCAGGCGCAGAATTTTGCTGTCATTTTCAGTGACAGATCATGGAGAAAAACCCCCCGAAGCAATAAATGTTTTGTACATTAAAAAAAAACACACTTTTCTTTACGTTAAGTAGCATTTAAATCTCTTGATTTAATCTATTGAAAAATGTGTAATTATGATACAGCTCCACTTTATACAGAGCATCCCCACTATTTTCAGAAGCACCCTCAGTGATTTTGATCTGGAACTGGGCCTGCTCCCAACCCTGGTTATAACAAGGGTTTAAATTCACATCTCTTCTCTACATCGTGCAATAAAATGGGCAGCGACCATGACTTGCTGTTACTCCATGCAGACATGCTGTGGTTGTCTAGGGGAAAGGTGCTGATGCTACTGTTTGAATTGTGGGATGAACTTAGTTTTTTTTTTTAATGGACCATCCTTTTTAATTATGTCACCGCTTGCAGAGTGGCTCACAAGAATGGCCTATCTGGGATATTTTTTTCTCATCTGAATGAGCTGAATCTCGGATTGCAAGGGCTTTCTACAACTATAGTCAATGTGCAGGACAAAATTGAGGCCATGATTAAGAAGTTAACTCTCTGGTCTGACTGCATCAATGAGAAAAACACTGAGGTTTTTTGGCATTGCATGACTTTTTTTATTTTAACAGCAAATGAGTGCAACCTTGTTGACACTATCAATTGTGATATTCAGGAGCACCTTACACAGCTGGCCGTGCAATTGCGCAGATACTTCCCCGAGACGGACAACACAAATAACTATCCATTCTCTGCCAACCCTGCACTGCACTAGCAGATTTCTGAGGGAGAGAGTCTTCTTAATCTCTTCATTCTCTTAATTTACTTCATTCAAACGTCACTTCCAAATTTCTCATTTGCATTGCATGCCGAGCATCCTGCCTTGGAAACCATGCTATAAAGACATTACTGCCCTTCGTGACTATGTACTTTTGTGAAAGAGGGTTCTCAGTGCTTACTAGTATGAAGAATAAATACAGACATAGACTGTGTGTAAAACACATCTTAAAACTCAAACTTTCTTCAATACAATCAAATATTGCAAAGTTGTGCGAGTCACATCTAGCACATCCATATTGTTAAGTTATATTATTTTGTGCAATAACCTGTTTGATATAAAGTTGTTATTGGGTGTTAAAACTGTACAAATTTAAATGTGTTGGATTTGCATGTTTTTATGTACTTTTTATAATATTACAGTGTATTATGTACAGTATGCTTGTGGCGTGGAGGAGGGCGGGGCCGGGCCGGAGTGACACACGCCCAGACCCCAATCAGCCTGATGAGTCGAGCAAGGGATAAAGGCGACGGGACACGGCAGTTCGAGAGAGAGAGAACTAAGGGTAGCAGCCATGTATGTGTTTATGTTTGTGTGTTTTTGTTTGTTTATCATTAAACTTTATTTATATTGTCAAGCCGGTTCTCGCCTCCTCCTTTCCCTTTGAACCCCTTTACATTGGTGCCGCAACCCGGGAGGGAGGAGGGATGCCCGTCGTAGAGTCCTCGACACTGCCGTCCACCCAGGGGAGTAGCTCGACCGCCCGGATGCGGGGAACGGCTGCCGTCCATGTGAGACTTTGTCTAACCAGCCCATCTGGCAGCAACAATCATGCCACGGTCCAAATCATTGAGATCACATTTTTTCCCCATTCTGATGGTTAATGTGAACATTAACTGAAGCTCCTGATCCATATCTGCATGATTTTATGCACTGCACTGCTGCCATCATCATTGGGTGATTAGATAATCGCAGCGTATTGTATACTGTACAGTGTATGTTATTATTTGTATATTGTTGAGTGTAATTATGTGTATAACAGATGTTTAAATTGTGTTGTGTTAATTTGATGTTATTGTAAATTGGTATATGTCTCATCACTGTCACGAATGCTATGTTGATTGGAACTGCACCCAAGAATTTCACACACCATTGCACTTGTGTATATGGCTGTGTGACAATAAAGTGATTTGATTTGATTTGATTGATTTGGATGATTGATGGTGCCAGACAGGCTGATTTGAGTATTTCTGTAACTGCTGATCTCCTGGGATTTTAACACACAACAATCTCTAGAAATTACTCAGAATGGTGCCAAAAACAAAAAATATCCAGTGAGGGGCAGTTCTGCGGACGGAAATGCCTTGTTGATGAGAGAGGTCAACAGAGAATGGCCAGACTGGTTTGAACTGACAAAGTCTACAGTAACTCAGATAACCACTCTGAAGAATATCATCTCTGAATGTTATTCTGGGATGCAGGTTGGCGCTGTTTTGGCAGCACGAGGGGGACCTACACAATATTAGGCAGGTGGCTTTCATGTTGTGGCTGACTGGTGTAGGATACTTTCAGTCTAGACCGAGAGAGGGGTACTTATTGTTTGGTTACTTAGTTAGGTGTTTATTGTTTGGAGGGGTATGCCATTGTAAAACGTTTGGGAACCAATGGCCTAGTGGAAAGTCACTGTCATTAATAAGACACTCAAACAAATATTAAAGAAAATGTTTAATATTGATGGGAAAATTGGGACCAAAACTACCTTATGTCCTGTTCTCTGTACATGATCTTCCCCAGAGTTCCACTGGTTCTCCCCCTTTGAACTCCTCTACGGCTGAAGACCCAGGAGAATGCTTGACCTGGACGAGGAGCATTGGGAACAACAACTGTCTCGACAAAACATGCTCAACAATGATGCAGAGCAGATGCATGACAGGATGACAAGGGTCTGGGCAATGGTGCAAGAAAACATGCAACAGGCCCTACTGTGAAAGGCCCAAGTATACAACCAGGGTGCTCTAATCAGAGAATACAAACCATAGTCTTAATCCCTACAAGTGAGTGCAAGTTTTTAGCAAAGTGGCATGGACCCTATAAAGTGGTAGATTGGATAGAACCAGTTAATTATAAGGTACAGCAACCTGGGTGTAGAAAGAGTCAATAGATCTATTACATAAACCCCTTGAAACCTTGGCACATACCCATAACGCCACTGGCCAGTGTCTTTTCAGCTGAAGTCTCCTCCCCTGTCACCCCAGATGTGAAGATGGGTAATTAGCTCTCCTCTCAACAGATCCAACAGAAGAACTTCTCTGATGAAATCTGGGTGTCTTCTCAGAAATTCCAAGGCGGACGTCAGTGATAGCCCATGACATTGTTACAGAGCCAGGAAAGAAAGTAAGGGAAGATGTGCATAACATTTTCAAGTTATGGGTTATAGAAGAGTCCCAAAGCATATAGTCCAGTCCAGTTATGCTTGTGCCAAAGCCAGATGGTAGCATAATATTTTGCGATGATTATAAATAATGTAATTAAGTCTACCCCATGCCCAGGGTAGATAAATTAATTGAGCAACTGGGTCCTGCCAGATATCAATGCTTGACCTGATTAAGGGATCTTGGCTGGTGCCCCTAACCACACAGGTAAAGGTAACGACAGCCTTCTCCACCCCAGATGGGGCCATCAAGTATAGGGTCCTACTGGGGTCCATGGGGCCCCTGCCACCTTCCAGAGGCTCATGGGCAAAGTACCATGACCTCACAGTGAGTATGCTGCTGCATACCTTGATGATATTGTGATCCACAGCAAGAGCTGGGAAGATAATTTATTCCATCTAGAAGAAGTCCTGTAGGTCCTGTGGAGAACAGGCCTTACAGCAAATCTCCACAAGTGCTCACTGACCCAGGGGAAAACCAGTTACCTAGGGTACACGGTAGGTAAGGGAGATGTGAAGCCTCAACTCAGGAAGATTGATGCTATTGCAACATGGCAACAGCCACAAACCAAGTAATAGGTGAGAACATTTCTGTGGTTTGTTGATTATTGAACTATTTATCGGCAGTTCCTTACTATGCCTCTATAGCAGCACCCCTAAATGATCTGACCTGGAAGACCCTACCTAATCAGTTGAAGTGGACCAAAGAAGCTAAACAGTCTTTCCAAAGAAGCTAAACAGACCCCCCTAGATACCCATAATTTGCACCATGTTCATAATACTCAACTGCATACCTAAAGAATGTACTTTTTTACTATGTAAGTGTTGTCAGTCAGTTCAGTTTATGTGTCAGAAAGGAGAGAAGTCAGGGTAGAGGAGGAGGAGTGATAACTTATTAGAAGTAATTTGTACTATGGAGAAGAAAAAGTATCTAAGGACATAAAGTGGGTTGCTGAAGAGATTTATATGGATGGAGGAAGTATCATTGTCATCAACCAATATAATCCATGTATTTCTATATCAAACACATATTATGAGCAGATTAGTACATCTAAAGGTATTGAAGTGTGATGTGGATTTTAATGCACACAATAGACTATGGGGTAGTACTAACACTGACACAAATGTGGTAGTAGTTGAGGACTTGAATGAAGATTGCACATTAGTATGTTTAAATGATGAACTGGCACAAGAAGAAATATAACCACAGCTAAGATGTCAAGTCTTGATCTGACAGTAATGTCTGTCTCTTTAGCAAATAGATGTGAATGGAATACATTAGAAAATGCAATGGGTAGTGATCAGTCTAGAAGTGACTGCTTCTAAATGGATCAATTTTAATAAAGCTGTCACGATTCACTGTTGTTTGCTTTGTGTTCCTCCCCGTCATCTGTTCCTCCCAGACTACACTTCCCATAAATCCCTGCCCTCATCACTGCCAGCTGTCCTCCATTGTCCTCACCTGTGTTTTATTAACTCATTATCCCTTGTGTATATAATGCCCTGATTTCTGTTCCATCCTTGTGAGTTATGTTTATGCATGTGTTTCTCAAGTTCATGGTTCTTGCTTTGTTTTGGTTCTTGCTTTGTTTTGGTTCTTGCTTTGTTTTGGTTCTTGCTTTGTTTTGGTTCTTGCTTTGTTTTGGTTCTTGCTTTGTTTTGGTTCTTGCTTTGTTTTGGTTCTTGCTTTGTTTTGGTTCTTGCTTTGTTTTGGTTCTTGCTTTGTTTTGGTTCTTGCTTTGTTTTGGTTCTTGCTTTATGGTCCCCAGTTTTACCCTATTTTTGTATTGTGATTTATTCATTTATCATTTAACTTGCTGCACTTGGATCCTGCTCTCGTGACCTCCTTTCAGACGTTCCAAAAGCAAACTGGAAGATGTTTTACTCATTATGTATGACAAATAGTAATATCATAAATATAAATGGCTCTATAGATGAACATGCTGATAGTATTGAAGCATGTATATGCAATGCTGCTGAGGGAAGTATTCATAGAAGTACAGATAATAGAAAAGGTAAGATTGTGCCATGGTGGTCTGAAGAATGTGCGAAAGCAATTCGAATGAGAAATCGTTCATTTAAAACATTAAGGGAAAAATCTGAACTTGGATAATTTATTAGAATATCAGAGATTGAAATAAATAAATTGGCAAATCATTAAAACAGCCAAAAGAGAACATTGGAGACAGTTTTGCTCAACTATTGGAAGTCATGCTGCATGTTCTTCTCAAAGAAATGTATTCCTAAAAATAACAGACTTTTTCACTAGACAGTGTCAGTTTTTATGTACCTGGGATTATGGTTCGGTAACAAGTGTGCATGGAGAACACATGTGAATAAGATGTTATAAATTTGATGAGGGCCATATCAGGTTGTGGGTGGAGTGCAGATAAAAAGGCAGTGCTGAGCATTTACAGAGGAATGTTAAGACCCATTAATGACTATGGATGTTTGGCATATAGAGCAGTCCCAAAACAAACCTCAGTATTCTCAATTACAGTAAATACAGACTTTAATTACTTAAATCAGCAATTAAAACAGGAATTAAAAAAGAGTGTCAGATGAAATGGAACTTATGTCCAACAGGAAGATTTTATTATAATATAATACCATCAGTAAAGGATACGTACAGTACAACTTGGTTCGATGAAGGAAAGAGGAGGTGGTTTGATCAAATTTACAGTTTGGACATCCAGGGCTTGTCTTAATGCACTGTTATTTTTAAAAGGTAAACAATACAGGTACGTGTGGTTTTAGTGGGTAAATAGATACAGCAGAGCACATACTTTTGAAATGTAGGAAATATTAAATGGAAAAAAGAAATGTGGTCGAGAACTTACGAGGTAACGTAGAAGGTATAAGCTTCGAGAAATGGGGGTTAGGGACAAGTTTAAAAAATATAGTAAATCAGAGAGTAATTATGACATTTTTGATGGACACAGGGTAAGATAAACAGATTTTATGATAGGCATAATAGGAATTTAATTATTAACACATAACTGCACACACATTGGTAACGATAGGAATTCAAGTGGTGTGGTTTAGGCATCTGAGCTGAACACTTGAATAAATACCCAAACAAGGGTTTAAGTAGAATAGATAGATCACCCATGCTGAATGCAAAGAAAACAGTAGATGACGGTATGTGTCCAACGCGCAATATACACCAATATTCTGTAGCATGATGGGTGACTTTTATTTTGACAGGTGTTCCGGCTGCAGTCGTCATAACAAACCCGGTAGGGAAGTGTCTAAACTCGAGCTGTTGATCAGTAATCTGATCATGTGAATAATTTAGAGGATGATCGATACAGCATTGTGATTATGTGTTCACATGTCTATAGAGTTCATATCTGACCTGTGATCATCATATGTCAGGTGAGTAAACAATAATAGCGCACTTAAAGTGACATTTCAAGCTGATCAACAACACGACTACATCAGCAGGACTCATTTAAATCTGACCATGGTATACCAATGTCTTCAAATTAATGTTCCATGGTATTTACATGGTTCTTCGAGGTACTCTTAAGAATAGTGTGGTACAGTTTGTTTTGGACATGTACTATGTAAAAACCATGATTTTTGAACGTGGTAATCATTTAATACCCTGCTTGGTTTATAAAATATAAAATGGTGTATATTTTGGTACAGTACCATGGTATTACCATGTTTTTAGATATTCCATGAAAAGATGGTATATGAATATGGTAATTATTCTCCTCTACAAATAGTACTGTGGTGGTACTATGGTACAGTGATGGTATCAGATGGTATACCGTGGTATAACATAGTACTGAAATTCATGTACTCCATGGTACTTTCAAGATTACCATGGTACATGTCACCAAAAAACAAAAACGTGGCAGTACCATAGGACACTGTGGTACTTTTTTGTGAATCAGTATCATCACTGTAATATCACAGTACTGATTAGGAAGGGTAGATTCTGTGATGTAATATTCTGTGATATATTGTGTCTAATAGGTATAATGTCAGACTCATTTGTGGGCTCTGTGAGGAGGCATCTGCGCTTGGATGCCTTTAAGGATGTTGCCCATCAGTATCCTGTTATCTTCTGTATCTTCACATTTATGATCTCCTCCACCATCATACTCAACCAGTGAGTATCTTCACAAGCAGATTTAAAGGGATTGTTCACCCAAAAATGAAAATTCTCTCATCATTTACTCACCCTCATGTTATCCAAGTTGTGTATGACTTTCTTTCTTCTGCTGAACACAAATGAAGATTTTTAGAAGAATATTTCTGCTCTGTAGGTCCATACAATGCAAGTGAATGGTGTCCAAAAAGAGCATAAAGGCACCATAAAAGTAATCCATACAGCTCCAGTGGTTTAATCCATAACTTCTGAAGCAATATGAGTGGTGTGGGTGAGAAACAGATAAATATTTAAGTCCTTTTTTTTTTTTTTTTTTTTTACCAGTAGGTGGCTGAATGTGGAAGTGAAAAATGAAAGTGTAGATTTACAGTAAAAAATGACTTACATATTGATGTGGGTTTCTCATCCACACCTATCATATCACTTCTGAAGATATGGATTTAACCGCTGGAGTCTGGATTGCTTTTTTGCTGCCTTTATGTGCTTTTTGGAACTTCTGAGTTCTGGTCACCATTCACTTGCATTATATGGACCTACGGAGCTGAGATATTCTTCTAAAAATCTTCATTTGTGTTCTGCAGAAGAAAGTCATACACATCTGGGGTGGCATGAGGGCGAGTTAATGATGAGAGATTTTTCATTTTGGGGTTGAACTATCCCTTTAAATGAGATTTTCCTCATAAAATCCGCTTCAAACAGTCACATGAACATCCACCATCTCTTTGGACCTTACAATTAAACAAACTGTCTTTACTACTGTCACGTCTGTTATGATTGGCTTGTTCGTAAGACACTTTGTGTGGACACATCTACTAAATGACCATGGCTATGTTTGGAAATGAACAGACATTTACTTAATACTGAATATTGAAAACTTTAACTGCTTTCCATGTGGATGGTGTTATCTCAGTATGAGGGTCATTCAGAGTGGTCAGAGTCCCGCTGGTCACAGCAGTGTGTAATCTCTATCTTTCTTCCAGATATCTCCATATTCTGATGATATTCTGGTCGTTTTTGGCTGGAGTGATCACGTTCTACTGCTCGCTCAGTCCGGAATACCTGCTGCCTAATATTCTCATCTCTATAAGGACCAAGAGGAAGGTAAGTGTCACAAAACTGATAGTTCTAATTGAAAGAGCCATGGTGAAGCTGATGTAAAATATGTTCTGTTAGCTGATGTACACATGTCTGTGACCACACGTGTTAATTTTCATGCCATTTTTTTTTTTTTGTCTTAATATTTTTTCCTTTGATGAAAATGTCCTTTAAATTTAGTCAATATTTCATCATGTCATATTCATTAATTTTAGTCAATTTTACTAATTTGACTAAAATGGCTGATAATTGTAAAATTACATATTTTAGATTAATATAATGTGCAAAATGACAAAAACTTGTCAAACTATAATCAAACTTTAACCAAATATTCAAATATTTTGAAAAATGTACAGTATATATTTATTTTGAATATGTAAGATTAAACATCATGAGAAAACTGTCCTGAAAAGATGAGCTCCTGAAATAATAGTGTATAATAAATATACTGAAGTATTAGCTACTTTTTAGTTACTCTGTTGTGATTTCCTCGTGTTTAGACAGCTTAGGATATTGTGTTATGTGTAACATGTTTTAAAAGGGTTAGTTCACCCAAAAATGAAAATTCTCTCGTCATTTACTCACCCTCATGCCATCCCAGATGTGTATGACTTTCTTTCTTCAGCAGAACACATTTGAAGAAAAATAGAAAAATATCTTAGCTCAGTAGTTCCTTAAAATGCAAGTGGATGGTGATCAGACCTTTGAAGCTGCAAAACTACAGACAGTCAGCATAAACGTCATCCATACGATTCCAGCAGTTAAATTTATGTCTATTTTGTGTTTGTGTGATTATGCTGGATGTCTCAACCGAGGAAAATGTGAGATTACATCCGTAACATGCCAACGCAAATTCGTTACACAAGAGACGCGTGAACTCTGTGCTCTTGTGAATGCGTGTACTGCTGCTGACCGGAAGTGATGGTTTATAGTTAAAAAGTAATTAACTATATGTTCATCCTGCATGTGTTCAGTGGCAAAATCACATCAGCTGAATTCTATATTAATGGATCGATCATTTATTCATAAAATGATCCGTGTTATTTTTCTTGGCAACAGACAATAGTTAGGCTAACTGTATAACTATATACAGTACTACTGTATATTACTAGAGATTAAAAGATTGTTGTGTTTTTTTTTTTGTTTTTTTTTTTTACTGTTTTATGGCTGATACTGTTTATTATTATTATTTTATTTCTGGTTTTCAACACAATAATAGACAATGACAATTATAATATTAAAGTTTATCGTCAGACTTGGGCCTCATTTCCCGATAACGATGGATCGTAACTCTTAAGCGCTATATAAATGCTTTGAGTGTAGTGTCAGACAAGTGCTATATAAGCGTAACATTTATTCATTCATTAAGAGCGTTCTCTGTGTGAGAAGAACAAACATTCTTTCCTGTTTAATGTGTTTCCCAAAACTGCACTTAACATGAACATGCGATGACACACTTTAAGTGCTACTTAATAGTCGCTGTCTGGATATGAAGTGCTGAAAAGTGACCGAATAGTGTTGCTCGTCATTGTAATTTCATTATAGCTTTGAACTTAACTTTAGAAATACCTAATTATTATGTTGTTAATAATTACGTATTTTATAAATTAACTACATAATTAAACCAACTACGTGGTTGCGCACAAAAATCCGTGTGGGTAATTTATTGATGTAGGCCTAATTATTTATCCATTCCATTTATCTGTCTATTTTATGCATTTTATTTAAAAATATATATATAATTCCAGCAAAAACATTAATGTCCCTTTTTCAGGATACTGTATTTTAAAGATAATTTTGTAAAAATCCAAATAACTTTACAGATCTTTATAGTAAAGGGTTTAAACAATGTTTTCCATGCTTGTTCAATGAACCATAAACAATTAATGAACATGCACCTGTGGAACGGTCATTAAGACACTAACAGCTTACAGACGGTAGGCAATTAAGGTCACAGTTATAAAAACTTAGGACACTAAAGAGACCTTTCTACTGACTCTGAAAAACACCAAAAGAAAGATGCCCAGGGTCCCTGCTCATCTGCGTGAACGTGCCTTAGGCATGCTGCATGGAGGCGTGAGGACTGCAGATGTGGCCAGGGCAATAAATTGCAATTTCCGTACTGTGAACGCCTAAGACAGCGCTACAGGGAGACAGGAAGGACAGCTGATCGTCCTCGCAGTGGCAGACCATGTGTAATAACACCTGCACAGGATCGGTACATCCGAATATCACACCTGCGGGACAGGTACAGGATGGCAACAACAACTGCCCGAGTTACACCAGGAACGCACAATCCCTCCATCAGTGCTCAGACTGTCTGCAATAGGCTGAGAGAGGCTGGACTGAGGGCTTGTAGGCCTGTTGTAAGGCAGGTCCTTACCAGACATCACCGGCAACAACATCACCTATGGGCACAAACCCAACTTCACTGGACCAGACAGGACTGGCAAAAAGTGATCTTCACTGACGAGTCGCAGTTTTGTCTCACCAGGGGTGATGGTCGGACTCGTGTTTGTCGTCGAAGGAATGAGTGTTACACCGAGGCCTGTACTCTGGAGGGGGATCGATTTGGAGGTGGAGGGTCCGTCATGGTCTGGGGCGGTGTGTCACAGCATCATCGGACTGAGCTTGTTGTCATTGCAGGCAATCTCAATGCTGTGCATTACAGGGAAGACATCCTCCTCCCTCATGTGGAACCTTCCTGCAGGCTTATCCTGACATGACCCTCCAGCATGACAATGCCACCAGCCATACTGCTCGTTCTGTGCGTGATTTCCTGCAAGACAGGAGTGTCAGTGTTCTGCCATGGCCAGCGAATAGCCCGGATCTCAATCCCATTGAGCACGTCTGGGACCTGTTGGATCAGAGGGTGTGGGCTAGGGCCATTCCCCCCAGAAATGTCCGGGAACTTGCAAGTGCCTTGGTGGAAGAGTGGGGTAACATCTCACAGCAAGAACTGGCAAATCTGGTGCAGTCCATGAGGAGGAGATGCACTGCAGTACTTAATGCAGCTGGTGGCCACACCAGATACTGACTGTTACTTTTGATTTTGACACATTATTCCAGTTCTGTTAGTCACATGTCTGTGAAACTTGTTCAGTTTATGTCTTAGTTGTTGAATCTTTTTAATTAATTAATTAATTAATTTTATTAATTTTTTATTTATTTATTTTTTTTTATGTTCATACAAATATTTACATGTTAAGTTTGCTGAAAATAAAAACAGTTGAAAGTGAGAGGACATTTCTTTTTTTGGTGAGTTCATATATATATATATATATATATATATATATATATATATATATATATATATATATATATATATATATATATATATATGTGTGTGTGTGTACATTACCAGTCAAAATTTTTGAAACACTTGACTGAAATGTTTCTCATGATCTTAAAAATCTTTTGATCTGAAGGCGTATTCTTAAATGTTTGAAATTAGTTTTGTAGAAAAAAATATAATTGTGCCACCATATTAATTTATTTCATTATAAAACTTAAATTTAATAAAAAAAAAAAAAGTTTTTGAAATTGATGACTTGGACCAAATAATAAAGAAAAGCAGCCAATAAGTGCCCAACATAGATTGGAACTCCTTCAAAACTGTTTAAAAAGCATCCCAGGGTGATACCTCAAGAAGCTGGTTGAGAAAATGTCAAGAGTACATGTCTGCAAATTCTAGGCAAAGGATGACTACTCTGAAGATGCTAAAATATAACACAGTTTTGATTTATTTTGGATTTTGTTTAGTCACAACATAATTCCCATAGTTCCATTTATGTTATTTCTTAGTTTTGATGACTTTACTATTATTCTAATAATAGTTAAAAAAAAATTATAATAAAGAATGAGTAAGTGTTTCAAAACTATTGACTGATATATATATATATATATATATATATATATATATATATATTAGAGTTCGACCGTTTGTGGATTTTGCCGATACCAATAACTAAGATGCTTGAAAAGAAAAAAAATGTCATAGTCTTTCCTTAGTTTGATGCGCAAAGACATTGAGGCTGAAAGAGTTTAAAAAAAACAAATCCCAAAATGTGTTTATTGTGCAACCAAAATCCCAATAATAATCAGAAAAATTAAGATTTGATGCGTAGCGTGGGACTTTTAACTGTAAACAAGCCCAAAATACACCAGGGACTCTTATTTTGAAATGACAGACACTTGGTCCTGTTACAATGCTCTGTATGCTCTATAAGTATTTATTTTATTTTATTAAGCTTTTTATAGCCTATATAATCACTGAAAAGTTTTGTAGATCTATTTCACCTGATGAGGTTTATTGATAAATAATAAAAAAATAAATAAATGAAAAATCAGCAACTATTGGCATAGATTTTTGCTGATAACAATAGTTCCAAAAAGCAACTATCTGCACCAATTAAGCGATGAAATCGATATATTGGTCTACCTCTAATATGTCTATGTATATGTTTATATATATATATATATACAGTATATTAAACATCTATTTACATTAGCCTAATTTTATATATATAGATATATATATATATATATATATATATATATAATTGATATGATAAATAGACCCATAGGTTATAATACAATTATATTTCAATAACAATAAATACAATTGAAAATAAGAGTCTTGGCCACATTTTATACTACTGCATAATGTGAAGAATCTCAACATTAACTGTATTAAATTGTGCATTTTTGTGATAGTCCTGTAGGTGACTGCATATGTCTGTGTCCTTATGACACTTGTAGATCTACAACAATTTTCAAGTACTAATTCTAAGATGATTTGTTTGATGATCGTTTCTATGATCTACTTAGGTTTATAATGCTTTTGGGAAATGCAGGCCTGATGTTAAAGAACTAATAACAAATTGAATGATTCATATATGCTGTATGTGTGCAGGCACAGGAGCAGCAGGAATTATTTCCACTGTTTCACAGCTGTGCAGTATGTGGCAAACACCAGTGCACACGTCACAGGTATGTCACGCCCTTACAGGGTGTGTCTCACTATGTTTGGGTCATATTTCACTCCAACATCAAAAAAGAAGTGAGAAATGGTTAACAGAACTTTCTGGAATACTTGATTCTGGACATTGGCACTGTATTGTCCATGATATAATGTTAAACACTACTTTTAGAGTTATAACTTAAAAAACTATACATTTGCTGTTTTGATTGAATAATAAATCCATGAATGAAACTCCATATGAAGCATTTGTGTGTTAATTGCACAGACCTACACTTCTCCTGGAAAACTATCAGCCATGGCTGGACCTTAAAGTGCCATCCAAAGTGGATGCCAGTATTTCAGAGGTACAGCCATATTTCCAGCCATAAGTGGAATGATTTATTTGATATATTATGAATAAATCACACTTAGTGCTTCTCTTGACTGATCTTCAGGTTCTGGAGTTAGTTCTGGAGAACTTTGTGTATCCGTGGTACAGGTATGACACAAGTCTGCTTTCGGTGCTAAATTTGCTGAAAATATAAGCCATATATTCACTTTACGTTTTATATATTTGGTGTTTTTGTGATCAGAGATATTACAGATGATGAGGGGTGTGTGGATGAACTGAGACAGACGATTCGTTTCTTTGCTGCAGTTCTGGCTCACCGTGCACAAAAGGTTATTTTTACACTAATGCACACAGCACAATGCATGCACACATATTAGTGTTTCTTTAAATTTCAAAAAATTGTCTCTGTAGGTGGATGTTCCTTCACTTGTGATGGATAAAATGCTGAAAGCTGCTATGAAGCACATTGAGATCATTGCTAAAACACATCATAAAGGTGCGTATTGTCATGACAACTTGTTGAGTGTCGGTAGATAACAAAATATCAAAAGACGTTTGTTAGGTTTGAAATGATAAAACAATAGATTGAGTGTTCAAAATGAAGGCAAAGTTCAACCGATTTTTTTTTTTTTTTTTCATTTGTAATGCAGGTCTGTTTTTAGGATTTAGGAAGATGGTGTGAACAGCACAATTCACATTGAATTTCACATTTTCAAATCCCATCTGGGCCACTAATGTGTGGAAATATATCAGATACATATCTTTACATGGAAATAATGTAATATTAGATTGATGAATTTGTTTGATTTTTTTTTTCATTAACCTAATACATCCGTAACTCAACATTCATCATTTGCACACTTGATGTACCCCATATGCAGTATTGGGCTCTTTCATGTGCCATGGGTTGGTTTTCATCAAAGCGAACCGATTTAAACGTTTTTCTTTTTGTTATATAAAGGTCTCATTAAAACTGTTTTGGAGACTTTTTACCAGGCCTTCATAATTTATTTTGGGTATTTTTAAAATGCCTTTTATGTACAGATTTGATTGTTTTAGCCTTGTCTCCAGACACAGACTTTAAATATAAAATGTTGAAAATCCATTTTAAAAATACAAATTATTAGATGTTTAAAGCTAAGAGTGAAATAAACAAACCACCAATATTTACTGTGGGAAAATTATTTCAGTTTGTCAAAAAATTATGCCTGTCCTACAGTTTTGGTGTAATTTCCACCACAACTAACAATTTTGCCCCTAATAAAGTTTTTCAGAAGTTAGTGTACTTATTAAACAAGATGAGAGATGAAACAAGTGATGTTTGAAGAAAACAAAGAAAATTCAAGGTTGAAATCACTTGTGAGGAGTCAGTTAAGCTGTTATTTTGCCAAATGACACAAAAAATGTGAAAATATTATTTTATTGTATTTAGAATTCATAAAGCAATACAAATGACAATGATTGAGAGTATGAAAAATGTTTGAACAAGAATTCACATTCAGTTCCTTTCAAATAAAATATTAGGCTTCAAGAGGGTGCAATCTGTTTGATTACACTCATAAAATTAAATGTGCATGTAAAGAGGTAGATTTATACAACAGTGCTCTGTACTGTACTTGTGAAGCCACAGTTTTTATTAGTCTCCAAAACTGATTTCAAGCCTTTAAGTATACAGGTGCATCTCAATAAATTAGAATGTCGTGGAAAAGTTCATTTATTTCAGTAATTCAACTCAAATTGTGACGCTCATGTATTAAATAAATTCAATGCACACAGACTGGAATAGTTTTAAGTCTTTGGTTCTTTTAATTGTGATGATTTTGGCTCACATTTAACAAAAACCCATCAATTCACTATCTCAAAAAATTAGAATACATCATAAGACCAATAAAAAAAAACATTTTTAGTGAATTGTTGGCCTTCTGGAAAGTATGTTCATTTACTGTATATGTACTCAATACTTGGTAGGGGCTCCTTTTGCTTTAATTACTGCCTCAATTCGGCGTGGCATGGAGGTGATCAGTTTGTGGCACTGCTGAGGTGGTATGGAAGCCCAGGTTTCTTTGACAGTGGCCTTCAGCTCATCTGCATTTTTTGGTCTCGTGTTTCTCATTTTCCTCTTGACAATACCCCATAGATTCTCTATGGGGTTCAGGTCTGGTGAGTTTGCTGGCCAGTCAAGCACACCAACACCATGGTCATTTAACCAACTTTTGGTGCTTTTGGCAGTGTGGGCAGGTGCCAAATCCTGCTGGAAAATGAAATCAGCATCTTTAAAAAGCTGGTCAGCAGAAGGAAGCATGAAGTGCTCCAAAATTTCTTGGTAAAAGGGTGCAGTGACTTTGGTTTTCAAAAAACACAATGGACCAACACCAGCAGATGACATTGCACCCCAAATCATCACAGACTGTGGAAACTTAACACTGGACTTCAAGCAACTTGGGCTATGAGCTTCTCCACCCTTCCTCCAGACTCTAGGACCTTGGTTTCCAAATGAAATACAAAACTTGCTCTCATCTGAAAAGAGGACTTTGGAACACTGGGCAACAGTCCAGTTCTTCTTCTCCTTAGCCCAGGTAAGACGCCTCTGACGTTGTCTGTGGTTCAGGAGTGGCTTAGCAAGAGGAATACGACAACTGTAGCCAAATTCCTTGACATGTCTGTGTGTGGTGGCTCTTGATGCCTTGACCCCAGCCTCAGTCCATTCCTTGTGAAGTTCTCCCAAATTCTTGAATCGATTTTGCTTGACAATCCTCATAAGGCTGCGGTTCTCTCGGTTGGTTGTGCATCTTTTTCTTCCACACTTTTTCCTTCCACTCAACTTTCTGTTAACATGCTTGGATACAGCACTTTGTGAACAGCCAGCTTCTTTGGCAATGAATGTTTGTGGCTTACCCTCCTTGTGAAGGGTGCCAATGATTGTCTTCTGGACAACTGTCAGATCAGCAGTCTTCCCCATGATTGTGTAGCCTAGTGAACCAAACTGAGAGACCATTTTGAAGGCTCAGGAAACCTTTGCAGGTGTTTTGAGTTGATTAGCTGATTGGCATGTCACCATATTCTAATTTTTTGAGATAGTGAATTGGTGGGTTTTTGTTAAATGTGAGCCAAAATCATCACAATTAAAAGAACCAAAGACTTAAACTACTTCAGTCTGTGTGCATTGAATTTATTTAATACACAAGTTTCACAATTTGAGTTGAATTACTGAAATAAATGAACTTTTCCACGACATTCTAATTTATTGAGATGCACCTGTAATAACTTGGATAAAAAGGTTTTTAAGATCATGAGAAACATAAATTCAGTCAGTGTTTTGTTTCCAAACTTTTGACTTAGTAAATTAATTGTGTGTGTGTGTGTGTGTGTGTGTGTTTGTGGGCGGGTTTGGGTGGTTTACAAGGAATTGTTTTTTAGGTTACAAACTGGTAATTACAAGGGTATTATGCTATAAATGTGGTTTATGAGGACATTTCTAGTGTCAATATAATCCAAATCACTTAAAAACATACTAAACAATGTTTTTTTTTTTAATTTGTTTTAATGTAAAAATGCAGAAAGTTTTTTGTGAGGGTTAGGTTAGGGGTTAGGGGATAGAATCTATAGTTCATACAGTATAAAAATCATTATGTCTATGGAGAGTCATCATAAGGATAGCCGCACCAACATGTATGTGTGTGTGCGTACAGTAAAGAATGCAGAAGATCTTCAGCAAGCAGCACTGGTGGAGTATGGTGCAGATCTTCATGTAGCTCTGCGTGGCCGTAAAGATGAGCTGCATTACTTGAGGAAACTCACAGAGCTGCTGTTTCAATACGTCATGCCTCCTAAAGCGACAGACTGCAGGTGACTGCAAATCACACACTCACATTAACTACAATACATAGTCAGGTCATAAGCAATAAAAAGGTGTTTTTATTATAACAGAGACTAGAACACTGGGGTTAATGATGGGTCGGATGGCTAAATCTTATGCCACTAGCCTTTTATGGCATTATATATCATTGTATAGTTATTTTTGCCTGAAAGTCAACCAAAAACAAATGTAGTGAAACACCATCATAACTTGCTGTATTAATATAGAATTCAGTTTATTTGTGATCACAGATGTGTATTGACTGTTTTACAGCAGATTCAAATGTTTCTCGTTCATGGTCAGAGCTGTAAGTTTAATTTGTTTTACCATTTTGAGACTTTTAAAGGGATAGTTCACCCAAAAATGAAAAATCTCTCGTCATTTATTCACCCTCATGGTATCCCAGGTGTGTTTGACTTTTTTCTTCAGCAGAACACATTTGAAGAAAAATAGAAAAATATCTTAGATCAGTGGGTCCTTAAAATGCAAGTGGATGGTGATCAGACCTTTTGAAGCTCCAAAAATCACAGACAATCAGCATAAATGACATCCATACAACACCAGCTGTTAAATTAAAGTCTTCGACACGATCGCTTTTGGTGCGATAAAAATAAATCATCAATAACTCTAAATCATCGCTTCTGGTAAGCAGCGCCATGCTGTTTACAAGTGCGTTGGAGGAACACTGTACAGAAGCTTCTTTGGTTTTGGTTTAGATCTGTATTTGTTTCTTTCTTTACTCACAATGGTGCATGTGTGTGCTTACGCTGGAAGTCTCAACCGAGAGGAGAAAGTGAGATCACGTCCGTAACATGGCAACGCAAATTCGTCACATGAGAGACGGCATGAACTCTGTGCTCTCATGATGCTTACCCAAAGCGATGGTTTATAGTTTAAAAGTACTTAAATATTGATATTTTCACACCAAAAAGGATCGTATCACTTTAGAATACTTTTTTATTTTAATTTTTTTATCCCCTTTTCTCCCCAATTTTGGAATGCCCAATTCACACTACTTACTAGGTCTTCGTGGTGGCATGGTTACTCACCTCAATCCGGGTGGCGGAGGACAAGTCTCAGTTGCCTCCGCTTCTGAGACCATCAGTATGCGCATCTTATCACATGGCTTGCTGTGCATGACACCGCGGAGACTCACAGCATGTGGAGGCTTATGCTACTCTCCACAATCCACGCACAACTTACCACACACCCCATTGAGGGCGAGAACCGCTTAATCGCGACCACGGTGAGGTTACCCCATGTGACTCTACCCTCCCTAGCAACCGGGCCAATTTGGTTGCTTAAGAGACCTGGCTGGAGTCACTCAGCACAACCTGGATTCGAACTCGTGACTCCAGGGGTGGTAGTCAGCAACTTTAGAAGACTTGAATTCAACTGCTGGAGTCGTATGGATGACGTTTATGCTGACTGTCTGTGATATTTGGAGCTTTACAAGTCTGATCACCATCCAGTTGCATTTTAAGAACCTACTGAGCCGAGATATTTTTCTTTGTTTCTTCAAATGTGTTCTGGTGAAGAAAGAAAGTCATACACACCTGGGATATCATGAGGGAGAGTAAATGATTAGAGAATTTTCATTTTTGGGTGAACTAACCCTTTAACTTAAGTCTTAATGCCAGCACAAAAAAAAAATGTCTTTGGCGGAACTTGATTCAATCATGGACAGTGGTTCCACGTATTTGAAATTAGTTTTCTTAAATTAAAACTACCATGTAATCTTAACTTAAATATTTCAAGTAGAGGGAACATAATTGAGACCCAACTAAATTAGACATATTAAATGAACTCAAATGAATCTCTTTCCGTGATTAACTAGCTAGTTCAGTAAATGCTAGCATGCTAAATGCATGCATTGGGGAATGCTATGAAATTGCTCAATGAGTAAAGCAAACTAGAACATTCTCAACATGTACCTGTCCTCAGACTAAGCGAAAGCTCCACTCTTCACCACGATGGTAACCCCCAAAACTCCCAACATTACAGAAATTCTTCTAAATCTCAACTCAACAAAACATTAAACACTACAAGTCTGCCCTTTTACAATCATCTTGCACAAAGACACATTATATAACACTTAATTTTAACATTTTCTCTCAATATCGAGTGCCATGCAAAGCATGCTGGGAATTAGAAATCCCCAGGCCAGTTTCAGTTAACCAAACCAAAAATATTAATGTTGTCCCAACACAAATAGATTAAGAAAAGCTTGAAAGCATTGAATCAACTCAGTTAATTTAAGTTCACTTGGTTGCATCAATTTTTTGAGTAATATAAACAAGGGAGGATTCAGTAAAACTGGCAATGATGAAAGTTATTTTTTTGTTTTTTGAGTTAGGTTTCTTAACTTTCGGTTTGTTTCTATCAAGTTCCAAATAAAAACAAAATAATCAAAAGAGAAGAATGATCTTTTTTTTGTAAAGTGTTCAATTAGCAAAAAAAATAAATGCATTGCTACTTGGTCATTCAATATAAACCATTTTGGGGCATTTAATATACAAACCTTTTTTTTTTTTTTTGGTTGAATGTCCAGCGAAAATAACTATATTGATGTATAATTTTACTGTGACATAATATTCCTCATACCGTGATATATGTCATTTAGTCGCTCACCCCTTGTATCAGGGTTAGATTTAAGTGTGTAAAACTTACTGTTTAAAAGTGTAACGAGGATCAGGTCATGTTTTCTGCCATAGTCATTGAAACTCTGTGGTTTATTCTCAG
The DNA here is from genome assembly GCF_019703515.2 of Myxocyprinus asiaticus. Taxonomy (NCBI): domain Eukaryota; kingdom Metazoa; phylum Chordata; class Actinopteri; order Cypriniformes; family Catostomidae; genus Myxocyprinus; species Myxocyprinus asiaticus. Next base: position 43,030,684 of record NC_059368.1, on the reverse strand, counting down.
ATCTTTGGCTCTGCTGATTCGAGAGGTCATGACAGGTTCTGTATTTCTCCCAGTCATGGACTTCATAGCTGACCCTGTGAGTGGAGCATGTGAAATCAGGACATTAACCGGTTTTGCCCAAATAGTTAGGCCTGTGCTTCTATTTTTTTATATAGCAATAGCAGCATTTCACATGCCATATACAGTTACCCCAGAGAACTGTTTGATCACTTCAGTCACGCTTAATCATGTATGAATGGCTTTGAATTATATTACAAAATATCAAACTAAGTAACATTTATTTGAAAAACAGCACAAACACACTTTTCAAGCAAACATTGCATAAAAAGAAGTTTGTTAGCTTTGAAACAATAAAATGATAAATATACTGTTGAAAATGAAGATTAAAATTATTGACATTTTGTGGTTGTCAAACCTTAGTGTGCGGAAGTCCACCTGTGGTTACTCTGTTAGGACGCCTGTGTGAAGTTGACTTGAACTGACCTCATGCATACACTAAAATCACCTTGACACCAGTCGATTAAAAGTCATTGCAAAAATGGCTCTAAGAACAACTGTAGCAACATTTGAATGCAGATGCCACATGCTTTGCTCTTTTGTATATAATGCATGTTTAGGTGTGGTGTAAGTGTTCAGATACTGCTTGGGGGCACTACATGTAATAGAATGAAGATAAATGTAGTTGTTTGTCTGTGCGGATCTTGTTGTTTTGAATTGTGTAATGAACTGAATTGTTTTTTGTGCAGGACACAGTAAATCACATGGTGCTCATCTTCATTGATGATACTCCAGTGAGTTAACATGAAATAACCCCAAAAACTGTTTAATCACAGTCAGTATCTGTTAGAAACTGCAGTCATGTGAAGATAATGTAGCAGTCATGTGCAATTACATTGTAGTGTTTAATTACGTGTTTAATTTATTTGTATGTGTTTTGTGCTGTTAGCCTGAGCAGTTGACGGACCCTCCATCTGCACTGGTGCCGTTCTTGCAGAAGTTTGCAGACACTCGCAACAAGAAAACCTCTGTGAGTGCAACATTTTATGCAACATCTCAAGTCAACATGAAGCAGCATCCTCAAACCCATTTTACTTCCACAAAGTGACGTATTTTAGATTGAAACTTTGACAGCCCTACCAAAATATAATTTTAATTGAAATAATTAATTACGTGGGTCATGTAGGCGAATATGTAAGTTTTGAGGATGATATTTAAATATTTAAATTAATAAATATTTATTAAGAAAAGCCTCTAAATTAAGATGATTCAAAGACATTTTGTTAATTTGGCCGACAAGTAAAGCGTTAATAGTAATAGACATTTCAGAAAGTATCTTAAAGGATTAGTTCAGCCAAAAATGAAAATTCTCTCATCATTTACTCACCCTCATGACATCCCAGATGTGTATGACTTTCTATCTTCTGCTGAACTCAAATTAAGATTTTTGGAAGAATTTCTCAGCTGTTTTGGTTCGTACAATGCAAATGAATGGTGATCAAACATTTTGAAGCTCCAAAATCCACATAAGTCATCTTAAAAGTAATCCATATGACTCCAGTGCTTAAATCAATGTCTTCAGAAGTAATATGATAGGTGTGGGTGAGAAACAGATACATAATTAAGTCCTTTTTTACTCTAAATTCTCCGCCCTGCTCAGTCAATCTCCACTTCAGTTTCACTTTCACATTCTTCTTCTGTTTTTGGTGATTCAGTCTTCATGCATATCGCCCCCTATTGGGCAGAGAGGAGAATTTATGATAAAAATTACTTAAATATTGATCTGTTTTTCACCTACAACTCTCATATTACTTCTGAAGATATGGATTAAAACACTGAAGTCGTATGGATTACTTTTATGCTCCCTTTATGTGATTTTTGGAGTCTCCAAATTTTGGTCACCATTCACTTGCACTGTATGGACCTACAGAGCTGAAATATTCTTCTATAAATCTTCATTTGTGGTCAGCAGAAGAAAGAAAGTCATACACATCTGGGAAGGCATGAGGGCGAGTAAATGATTAGAGAATTTTCATTTTTGGGGGGAACTATCCCTTTAAGAAGTAAAAACTGTATATTGTTTGTTTTATTTTGAAATCATTGAATAATGGAATTTATTTTGAGGTAAGGGGGCATGAATGGTGAATTTGAGTTATCCATTTATCTTGTTATTTTTATAAAATTTTTAACCAAATTATCGTGTAAAATTTGGTTGTGTCAGGTGTTGAAGTTGGACTTGAAGGAGATCAGGGAAGAGCAGGATCTGTTATTTCGCTTCATGAGTTTTCTGAAGGAGGAAAGAGCTGTACATGTGCTGCAGTTCTGCCTGACTGTGGGTGAGCAGAGCACATGCATTTCACAATGTACACTGTATCATTTATTTTAATTATTTAAATATATCTGTTCAGTTTTTTTGCAGATAAAGTTAACTAGACACATTTTTACAGGTATTAATCTTTGATACAAGTATACTGTATGTATACATGCCTTAAAATCAGTGGATTTTGCAGCTTGCCTATATCTCTCACACTGCCAGTTCACCACTTGTGGGTGAACTCTCCATTCTCCGTACAGTAAATCCACTGTTTTATTATGCCGGGGACGTGCGTCGTGAGTAATGAATAAGCGTGCACTGCTCCACACAATTAGTTTCTGTGCAGAATGTGCAGTTCAGTCGAGCTTGTACCTCCTGGAAATGTATATATGACAATTTTAGCCACAGAAAGTGGGGAAAAATATTAGTTGCGTTTCAGTCATAGTACAATGGTGCCTGAGTTTGGTGCCCTAACCCCGCCCCCACCCTAATCCTAACCATGCAGAGCCTGAGTAGCCTGCCAGAAACAATTCGAGACACCTTTCTCCCATAGCTTGAAGTTTCAGGAAGTAAAAAACAAAACAAAAAAACAGATACTGTATTAATTGCGTACATTTTTTTTTTTTTTTTACATGTTAAACAAAAACTATTATTTGCTAAAAATGAACGCGTAATATATATATATATATATATATAAAATATTTATTTATAATCAAAATTTCTCTCGCTTTCTTTCATCTTGGAATTATTGTTTTACTGAGCTCATCACAGTGTATTCTGGAATTGCCTACCTGGGGAAGGATACAGTACATATGATGCTATTTTAGAATTTGGCCTAAATGATGTATTTTAGGAGGCAGTGATTCAGCCTTCGTGTCAGGAATCTCAGTAGGTTTTAGAACAGACAAATGCTGCTTTTGTGCACAGAAAAGTAACTGATTTTATGCCCTGTGCTGCCCATGTACTGTATAATGCATGTGTATTCTCTGTGACCATCTGTTTGTAGAGGAGCTTAATGATAGGATCTTGTGTCCTGACTTGAGTGACTCTGAGATGCAGCGTCTGCATGAAGAGGTGCAGAAGATCTATCACACGTACTGTCTGGAGGAGAGCATTGACAAGATCAGCTTTGACTCCTTCATCATAGACGAGATACACAACAGTCAGTGTCATGAACGTGCTGTATCATCTACATCATACTGACTAGGGGTTGCACAGACAACTAACTTAGTCGACACTGTCAGCCGGAAGTCGCTCACCAAGTGATTTAAAAAATGCGTCTGTAGGAAATACAGCAGGTGTGAAGCCGCAGTGGCTCAAATATAGGCTGTGATGTTCTGTCAGACTCACTTTAAAAGACACACACACAGAATGCACTTCAGAACTGGTGTTCGACTAATGGGCTCGACTAGTCGACTATAAAAAATCAGGAGTTGTGCAACCCCTAAAACTGACACTGCCTGTCTCCCTCTCACTGGCTGTCTCTCTGTCTCTTGTTGTAGTCGCTCAGGGGCCATATACAGGTGTGGTGAAGCTGCAGACCATGCGCTGTCTGTTTGAGGCATATGAACACGTGCTGTCTCTACTCGAGAACGTCTTCACACCCATGTTTTGCCACAGTGATGAGGTAACCTATAGAAAATGTGCTTTTAAAGTCAACATGAAATCAAAATTGACCACATTTACTCATGCAGGATCATCACTGCATGTTATTCCAAAGAAAAAATGTTTTCATAATCTCATAAAACAACTTTCCTTTTCAGCTGATAGCACCAAGGGTGTATTGGTTAATATTAACCAATAGGCAAAGAGCTATTCAGGTGGTGATTTAGGAGGTTTTTTTTCCTTATTGGATATCCTGTTTCACTCCGAAATTCATCACATTTCATAAAATGGGTTGTGATCATTGTTTCATGTTGACTTCAAATGTGGTTAAGGCAGATGTTGTGATTTACTGTAAATGACAACATCTCTCTGTTTTCAACCTCAGTATTTTAGACACCTGCTGTGGGGCGCTGAGTCTCCTGCAAGAAACTTAAAGTTAATCAGGTTAGTGTGTGTGCGTGTGTGTGAGAGAGAGAGAGTGAGAGTGAGAGGGCAGTACACAGCAGCAGAATGCGATTGTCCATTGTATTTGAAAAGTTAAGGACACTTCTGTTCATACACAGTTTGGTTATGAGAGAGAGTCACAACTGCAAGTGAAGAAAACTCCTGCAACTCTTGGGTGACTCTCACAAAACCTGTCAAGAATATGTGCAGGTCATATTTCACCCCCCCAAAAAAAGAAAACATACTGTATATATACAGTATACAAAGATATTTTGCGTAAAGAAAAAGAATCCTATTGATATTTCCATTAAATATTTTCCATTGTGACAATTTTATGAAAATGAAGCACACCCCTCCCCCTTCTTATTACAGTAATGCAAAAAAGGCTATATTATTTAAATTATATAGTATTATTTGGGCTTTCAATCGATTCAAATTAATAACATAATGTGCTGGATAATTAAGAGACATTTTTCTTTTAATTTTTCGTTCAAATGAGATATTGTTTATTTGTCTGTGAGCTTGCTTGGGTAAATAATCCAATGTAATGTATCAGAAGTTAAAAAGAAATATGCAGTCCAGTAGAAAAAGCAATATAAACAAATTGTTGGCAAAATATTTTCTCATCTATTGATGATGGAATTTTAAACATCTGGGGATCTCAGCTGTTCAGCGACACCTAGATTGAGCTTCTAGTCAATTCAGCGGCCAACATATTCAACAAAACAGGGAGGAATGTCTATGCACTCTAAATATACACTTGTTGTCTATGGACGAGCACATGTGTGAGTGTTTAGCTGTGTTATAGCGCCACCTACATTTCATATCTGTATACTGTGATGGAAAAATTATTTTTCCTTTTCTTACTTGCTGTCATCTTGTGGAGGGAGCAAACGGAACCAGAATGACATGATTATAAAGTTAGGACAACAAGATTGTAAACATATTAATGCAAACACAGTATATAAACATATAAACACAGTATATAGTATTATTTATGAATTATTGGAATCTTTTTATGAAATTTGGGGGATTTTCTGTAAATTGAGACCAATTTTTTGCAATTAGTCCACTGCATGTCTGTTAGGTGAGCTTGTGAATTTGGGTGTGAAAATTTGAAGGCAGCAGCCAAAAAATGCACTAGATTCGAACAGGTTAATCGTTCATTTTAGTACTGCAAAATGCACATGGATGATGCCAAATAATATGTGCATGTAGCCTACTTTTTAAATATAATTGTAATAAATACACTTAAGAAACGTGAGTATTGGTATTTTCCTCTTAATATATTTTCAGGTCGGTGTATTGCAATACGTTTAGGCTGTGTTTAGTATGAATTTGTGAATTGTTTAATTTACTATTAATGTATTACTCTTAATAATAACTTGTATAGAAGATTCAGATACAAGTTCATTAAAACTACATATTGTGGGTTATTTCAAACTTTTTAAAAAAAATTTTAAATTAAGACAAATAATAACACGCCGTGTGAATACAGTACTTTTTTTTTGGTGGGGGATTTTTCCCCTTTTTCTCCCAATTTGGAATGCCCAATTCCCAATGCGCCTTGTGGTCGCATAGTGATTCACCTCAGTCCGGGTGGCGGAGGACGAATCCCAGTTGCCTCCGCGTCTGAGACAGTCAACCCGCGCATCTTACCACGTGGCTTGATCTCCCGGCAAGCAATGACATTGTGGAAGGTACAGGGAGATTGGCGGATCAACAATGTTATGATGCACTTACCATCGCGATGCATGCAGTAATTGTAATATTCATTTATAAAGAAACGCTCTAACACTGATTACGTTGTGTCTGCTTCATCTTTACAAGCAAGGAAGTGAAGGATGCGCATCGTTGTCACTGTCATGACAAGACAGTCAGCACGCAAGCAGCTGTGCGCCCTCTAGCAGCGGATGACTGCATAGACCATCTTTTCACCGTATGCTTGCTTGATCAGGATGCATTTGTCATGATATTGATTAATTGACAATCGCTAAGCATAATCAATTAAATTATTAATGTTGATTAATCAACCATCAATTAATCATCATCCCTAATTAAAATGATTAATATAATATATTTAATAAATATAATAATTCAGACATTTCAGTTACATTACATTATTGTAGCAGTAAAGCATTGATTAGATGGTACAAAAAGTGGCTTAAGAAGTTAGTTTATATTTATTTTTTAGGGATGTAAGTATTGTTTATTCTAGGAATGTGCATGGTTACCGTTTTTTAACATTCGGTTAACCACGAGGTTTTGTGAACTGTTAATCAGTTTTTCACCTGGAGTCAGGACATGGGAATAAAGAATGTTTATTTCAAGTAAATGTTCTCAAACACTACACAAAATAGCAGCAAATAAAGTGCACAGTGAGATTTGAGCATATAGCACAAAACATGGATCTTCAAAGTATAAAATCTCACATTAAAGTCAAACAAAATTAATTAAACTGTCACTGCCTGTATATGCGCTCTGCCTGAGCAGTCACATTTCTGTGAGGCAGCGAACGCAAGTATTGTCATTTGCGTGGAGTTACACTGCTGCGGTTAAATAGCCTCTTCAGGGTGCTTTGATATTTAAATGGTTTAAATTCAAATGGCATTGACCTTGTCTAATTATTATACAGTACATAAATATGCACACCGGACAGAGCAAATGGCAAAAGCTACAGGTAGCCAGTGGAGTGAAATCAACTGGGGGGGAGACGTGAGCCCTCTTTGGTGGATTGAAGACCAGACGCACTGCTGCTTTCTTGACCATCTGTAGCTGCTTAATCTTGCTACCTGGGAGGCCGGCCAACAGAGTGTAATGGTAGTCAAGTATTAAAATTACCACAGCTTGGACATCATATTTAGACAGGAAAGGTCTGATTTTCCTGATGTTGTAAAGCAAGAACCTGCAAGAATGGGCGGTTGATGTGATGTTCTGGGCTGTCCTGGTTGACTTTAATGTAGTTGAACCAAGATGAATGGTGAGGTTGTGTTCAACAGACAAATTGGCTGAGATCTCGAGTTCTTTCTTGGCAAGGTTGAGCTGAAGGTGGCGTTCCTACATCCAGGCCGAGATTTCCAAGAGGCAGGCAGAGATATGAGCTGAGATAGTAGGGCCATCTGGCTAGAATGACAGACAAAGCTGCATATCATCTGTGTAGCAGTGGTAGAAAAAACCATAATGATCGTCCAAGTGATGTAGTGTAGATCGAGAAGAGGAGGAGGGGTCCAAGCACTGATTCCTGAGGAACACCAGTGGTAAGCTAATGTGATTTGGACACCTCTCCTCTCCAGGAGACCTTGTGACTGTGATGCCAGGTCAGAGAGGGTGGACACAAGGATCTGATGGTTCACTGTGTCAAAAGAAGCAGAAAGGTCAAGGAGAATGAGGACAGATGATTTGGAGTTAGCTCTCTCAAGTCGCAGTGTTTCAGTGACTGAGAGGAAGGTAGTCTCCGTTGAGTATCCTTTTTTGAAGGCAGACTGATGTATGTCAAGGAGGTTGTTCTGTGAAAGAAAAGCAGACAACTTGTTGAATAAAACCCTCATGAATCATGAGTTTTATCCAGGAAAGGTAGAAGAGAAATCAGTCTGTAGTTTTCTACTACTGTGGGGTTGTGTGTTGTTTTTTTAGGCAGTGGGGTTACTCAAGCCTGCTTAAATGTGGTGGGAATGTTCCAGTTGTAAGGGATGTGTTGATGATGTGTGTGAGTGCAGGCATGATTGATGTACAGGCAGCTTGCAGAAGATGGGAGGAGATGGGGTCATGCAGACAAGTGATAGGATGGTAAGAAAAAAGCAATTTGTAAACCTCAGTCTCAGAGAGAGGAGAGAAAAAAGAAAACAGGGTGGAATTGGGTAGAGAGGGGTTGTGGGTGTGTGGTGTAGAGAACTTGCTGTTGATATTTGCTACTTTTTAAGTAACAAATGTGGCAAAGTCATCAGCAGTCAGAGAAATAGTGGAAGGAGGTGGAGAAGAGAAAGTTGCAAACAGTTTGCAGAAATTTGATGTATTATTGATTTTATTCTGGTAATAGTCAACCTTAGCATCAGAAATACTAGAAGAGAAAGAGGAGAGAAGAGATTGATATTTGCTCAGGTCAGCAGGGTCTTTTGACTTGCACCACTTCCTCTCCGCAGCCCTGAACTCAGTGTAGTGGTCACGAAGTGTCTCCGACAGCCAGGGGCTTGAGGGTGTGGCACGTGCTGGCCTGGAGGTAAGAGAACAGACACTACAAAGCTAAGAAGTTAATGTTGAGCGAAGAGCATTTGCAGCTTCATTTACATCAAGTGATGAAAAGTGGTTAGTGGAGGGAAGCAATGCAGAGACCAGGGAAGAGAAGTGAGTTGGGGAGAGAGAGAGCAGAGGTTATGGTGGAAGGAAACCATAGGTGGAGTGAGAGGTAAGGGAGAAGGGAGAGTGACAGAGACTGAATGAAGAAATGGTCAGAGATGTGTAGAGGAGGATCAGGGGTGTGCATTCTTGTAAGGTCAAACAAAGTCAGAAGAGCTAGAAAGTCAGCCACTTGAGGTTTGACCAGGTGGAGGTTGAAGTCCCCAAGGACAACCAGCGGAGTGCCATCCTCAGGGAATGAGGACAGAAATAAATCTAACTCTTCTACAAATTTGCCGATCTGGAGGACGATAGATAACCAAAAAGTGAATTTCAGCAGAATTAGTTGCAGCAATGGCATGATATTCGAAATATATGTTATTGCAGAGAGATGTGAATTTTTATGAGATGGAAATGTGCAAACCAGTCCCTCCACCCGCCAGTCAGGCAAGGAGTGTGGGTGAAAGTCGGTAGAAAGAGTTGAGGGAGTAGCAGTGATTTCTGCACTGATCCATGTCTCAGTCAGAGCCAAAACATTGAGTTTTGACTGACTGGTGAAGGCCAGGATAAAGTCAGCTTTGTTGGCAGCTGACTGGCAGTTCCATGGTTCAACGGAGAGAGGGATGGTGGTGAGGCTGTACTAAGCAACCTTAGTGTTTTGGACTGTGCAGTGAACAGCACTGTGGCAGCGGGGGCATGGTCGAACATCCGTCCGGAGAGAAATCCATGGGGAGAGCGGCATATAAGTGGCCACGCCACCAGCAGAGAGAGAGAGACTGGCACAAGGAAGCCTGCTGTGTTCATGAAACTAGGATGCTTATGTGATTATTGTGTACATGAAGCTAAAGAGTCTGAGAGACTACATGCCTGTAAAACTGCTGAGTTGTGTGAAGCTATAAGTGCTGAAGTTGACAATTAAACATTACCTGTGTCCTCCTTCCCTCCTACTATGAAGTCTGTTACAAATGCATTCGTGTGGATTTTCACTTAGAGTTAACAACAGGAATGTACTGAAAACACATACTGTATTACAAGCATAACAAGGAAATAGAAGTAGTATAAGAAAAAGAATAGAAAATGGGAAAAAAGTAAGCATAGTGGATGGCTCCTTGGTGGACTCGCTACAGTGAGTTTCACTACTTGAGTACTAATTGCTGCACAACTGAGTCCAGCTCACATGTTAGCAACTCAAAGTCAAAAAGTGTAAAATGGCTGAGATTCCAGCAGGATTGCTCTAAACTATTCACTGCATTCCAAGACATACAGAGGGTGCTGATAGTGTTCAATCAGTCTATTGGCTGAGGTGTGTGTGTATTGGGACTCTGCAAATGGTCACAAGTTGAACACAGTGTGGGTTACAGGTGGTCTGCTGATTGTCAGTTTAAATGTATCTAGTTTGTTTATGGTCACCTGGTCAAGGAAGGGATAAAAGATGATTGTTACTGAGGCTCGGGGCTCTTTTTCCTCTTCCTCTCTTTTTCACCACCTGGCTCTTTTCTCTTTCTCTCTCTAGCCTTTCTCTCTCTTTCTATCTTCCATTGTCTCTCACTCAGGTAGTATGCATACTGGTTTCATCTACATATTTCAAATTTGTAACTATTACATCTAAATTGTAACCATCTGATATAACCTTGTAAGACTTAACTGTTATTAAACATTTCATCTTTAATCCATTTGTAGCTTCATATCACTGTGTAAATAATATTAAAATTAAACATTTAAGTGCTATACATTTATTGCATTACAATAAAGTCATAGGACAGTTATAAACAATGCTCTCCCATGTATTTAGCTATTCTAACTGCGCTTATTTCCGTCAATGGTATAAGTAGCAGAAGGTGGTAATAGATGAGAAATGCACAGTTTTGTACCATCTTGCTTTTAACATTTCTTCAGTTCAGTCACCTGGACATTCCTTCAGCTTAAACCACTGTAGTTGAAAAACCCACCTTCAGCAGTCCAGTCTACTAAGAATATTCTGTGTCACTTAATCATCACAGAAATCATTAAAAAATGGCCACAAAGAAACCAGTTTCTTCTGGAACTCATCATTGACTGGTTTTTTTGAGAGATGAATGCTATTCCATGTACTACTTTATTGAAATGAGAAAGCAAACTGGATCTAACCAGGACAGAGAGAGAAGTGGACAACCCACATGCACAGCAACAAGAAGTCTAGTCCATCAGTCTCTAGTTTGAGAAACAGACCCCTTAAGGTCACACATACCTTTGGACAGCGAAATTCCGCGGACGAAGAAGGCATGGGCGGATGTTGAGCCTGTGTGAAAAAAGCAAAAAATAACTGCCAAGCAGCCTCTTTTTAATGTTGCTCTTTATACTCTGTTAGAGTGAAGTTCAAAAGAAACTCCCCGCTAAAATGATACCCTTGTCCATCGTGAATATTCAGTGTAGCTGTGTCTGAATCACAGCCCACACAGAGGTCAGGCCAAACCAAGTAACTTTTTGTTGGTCAACGCAGCAAATTTTCCTGTCAGAGTTCACCAAACTTGAACTTCACGTGCAATCCGTGAGGGGAAGTTCTTTGCCACCGGAAGTCCATCGTGTAAAATTCACGATCTCAGGGATTCCCATTGAGATGTGTAATTAGCCCACAGAATTTCGCTGTGCGAAGGTATGAGTGACTGCGCCTTTACAGCTCCTAAAATAGCAGTTTTAGTGAACTGTCCATGCCAAACACTTGCATTGCTGCAAGTAGAGGATTCTTGGATGAACAGAAAGTTTGAAGACTACAGCATTTATTTAAATAGAATCATTTGTAACATTAGAAATGTCTTTACTACAATTCTTAATAATTTTAATGCAACCTTGGTGAACAGAATCATTCATTTCTATCAAGAACATAAATGTCCTAGTGGTCTAAAGCTTTTGATCGGTAGTGTACATCTGTAGCAGTGTGAGACATATGGAGGGCAGAGAGTAATCCCTCTATGCCTGTTTTTCCAGGAATTTGAGTTTGGAAGATTTAAGGTAAGTGTATCGTTGTGGTTTAGTGACTGTTGTATAGTGCTCTTTTTGCATGCCAGATAAAGTTGCCTGAAAGTTATTAGAGGTGCTCTATTTCATAAAGAATATGAAATATTGGGCCAGTGTGAGAGATTTTCGAGCCAGTTGATGAAACTGTCACTTGCCCTATGGGGCCATTTACTACATTGTCATTTAATCATACATTCGTTGCTCTTGTAAATATGTCTATGCCTTTCAGACTTGTACTTTTGAATTTCTGTGAAGTAATAAACATTGTTAGTTTGGCAGGGCCGTGGGAAGATGATTTACAGTTTAAGTCAGAAGTTTACATACACCTTAATTAACGCCAAATACATTTAAATTCAGTTTTTCACAATTCCTGACATTTAATCGTAGAAAACATTCCCTGTCTTAGGTCAGTTAGGATCACTTCTTTATTTTAAGAATGTGAAATGTCAGAATAATAGTAGAGACAATTATTTATTTCAGCTTTTATTTCTTTCATCACATTCCCAGTGGGTCAGACGTTTACATACACTTTGTTAGCATTTGGTAGCATTGCCTTTAAATTGTTTAACTTGGGAAAACTTTTTGGGTAGCCTTCCACAAGCGTCTCGCAATAAGTTGCTGGAATTTTGGCCCATTCCTCCAGATAGAACTAGTGTAACTGAGACAGGTTTGTAGGCCTCCTTGCTCACACATGCTTTGTCAGTTCTGCCCAGAGATTTTCTATCAGATTGAGGTCAGAGCTTTGTGATGGCCACTCCAAAACCTTGACTTTGTTGTCCTTAAGCCATTTTTCCACAACTTTGGAGCTATGCTTGGGGTCATTGTCCATTTGGAAGACCTATTTGAGATGACCTTTAACTTCCTGGTTGATGTCTTGAGGTGTTTCTTCAATATATCCACATAATTTTCCTTCCTCATGATGCCATCTATTTTGTGAAGTGCACCAGTCCCTCCTGCAGCAATACACCCCCACAACATGATACTGCCACCCCCATGCTTCACAGTTGGGATGGTGTTCTTTGGCTTGCAAGCCTCACCCTCTTTCCTCCAAACATAATGATGGTCATTATGGCCAAACAGTTAAAAAAAATTTCATCAGACCAGAGGACATTTCTCCAAAAAGTAAGGTCTTTGTCCCCATGTGCACTTGCAAACTGTAGTCTAGCTTTTTTATGGCGGTTTTGGAGCAGTGGTTTCTTCCTTGCTGAGCAGCCTTTCAGGTTATGTTGATATAGGACTAATTTTACTGTGGATATAGATACTTGTCTACCTGTTTCCTCCAGCAATTTCACAAGGTCCTTTGCTGTTGTTCTGGGATTAATTTGCACCAAACTACGTTCATCACTAGGAGACAGAATGCGTCTCCTTCCTGAGCAGTATGATGGCTGCATGGTCCCATGGTGTTTATACTTGCATACTGTTGTTTGTACAGATGAAAGTGATACCTTCAAGCATTTGGAAATTGCTCTCAAGGATGAACCAGACCTGTGGAGGTCCACAATTTCTTTCTGAGGTCTTGATTTCTTTAGATTTTCCCATGATGTCAAGCAAAGAGGCACTGAGTTTGAAGGTAGGCTTTAAAATACATTCACAGGTACATCTCCAATTGACACCAATTAGCCTATCAGAAGCTAATTTGCTAATTGCCTAAAGGCTTGACATCATTTTCTGGAATCTTCCAAGCAGCTTAAAGGCACAGTTAAATTAGTGTTTGTACTTCTGAAAAAGGCTAAGTTCTGACCCACTAGAATTGTGATATAGTCAGTTAAAAGTGAATCAGTCTGTCTGTAAACAGTTGTTGGAAAAATTACTTGTGTCATGCACAAAGTAGATGTCCTAAACTTGCCAAAACTATAGTTTGCTAATATGAAATCTTTGGAGTCGTTAAAAATTGAGTTTTAATGACTTCAACCTAAGTGTATGTAAACTTCTGACTTCAACTGTAAGTTGGCGGTGCTGTAGTAGGAGGTGCATTTTTGCATGTGCATGGGTTTTTAAGGGCCGCACATGGCAAAATAGACTTTACTTAAAGGGATAGTTCACCCAAAAATTTAAATTCTCTCATAATTTACTCACCCTCATGCAATCCCAGATGTGTATGACTTTCTGTCTACGTACCAATCTTTTTCCAGCAAAGGTGTGTTTATAGCTGTCAAATTTCGAGCTATTATTCCAAATTAATAACTTGTGTGTATTTGTGTGTAATATATATATATATATATATATATAAAGAAAACTTCACATTTACTAAAACATAAAGATTATTTCTGGCACATATATATATATATATACAAAATACAAAAATACATTTCTAAAAATGAAATTTGGGCCAGTAAAATTCTGAACTACACTAAAAAAATAAATAAATAAATAAATAAATAAAGCCAATGAAATCAAGTAGAAAAAAGAATCTAAATGTTATTTTGAAACAACGTGCTATTAGTTGTTAAATTGTATTCATGTTCCATACCTTTTTAAGTAAATAAAGTTGAATGAACTGACATTTTTTATATCTAACAAACATTTTCTGGTTATGCTGACATGAAATGACCATAAGTTGAAACTATTTCAAAAGCATGATGCAAAAATGCTGCATATTTATTTCAAGTAAATCCAACACTTAATTTTTTCTCCTACAGTCAGATTTTCTTGTTGATTTTCCTTGAATAGGAAAAAACATGCCTAACGAGTGCCAATAAATTCTTTTTTTATGGGTGTGTGATATATATTTATAAACAAGAAAATCTGACTGTAGGAGAATTTGTGACATTGGTCATTTGATTAGTGATCTATAAATAGTGCAGGATCTGAAATTTTCTTTGTTTTTAAATGTTAAAAAATCCCAAAAGTTTGTTTATTTTTAGGTTGAAATGGAAGAAATATCCCAGATTTTCAGCATTGTCTTTTGGACCTCGATGTATATTGAAAATTGTCAAATGGCTGTAAAACACTGAGATATATTTATCTATATTGCTCAGCCATGTTTGATTGTTGATAAATGTACGACATGTCAAATTGTCAAAGTCTCTTCGATTAAACTTAGCCTCAGACCTTTGAATACCCATATTCTGAAAACCGATTGGAAATTCCAGAGGGAACCCATGCCTATTCTCTTCTGGGTGTTAGGACTGCAAACAAACAGCTTTAAATGAAATTACTGGAATACACAGTGACGAATCATTGATGTGTGTTTGAATCAATGAATGTATCCTCTTGCATCTCCAGTCGTAATGTAGTGCTGATGTGTATCTATTGCATTGTTTTTGTTGCATTCCTGGTGCTGGCATGCTCGTATGTGTCATTTAGATCTGACAGCATGCCATTGGCCAGGCCTTATGGCCACAGATCCACATTGGTCAACCCCAGAGCCACACACACCTCAGCCAAAAGCATCTTAACACTTCGTTCTAGTGTATTACCATCCCT
The DNA here is from genome assembly GCF_019703515.2 of Myxocyprinus asiaticus. Classification (NCBI taxonomy): domain Eukaryota; kingdom Metazoa; phylum Chordata; class Actinopteri; order Cypriniformes; family Catostomidae; genus Myxocyprinus; species Myxocyprinus asiaticus. The sequence goes on along the minus strand of NC_059368.1, from coordinate 43,015,572 downwards.
CACCTTTTTTATGAAGTAAGTGTGAGGTGCTGCTCATTTTAGACCAGTTTATCTACATAAAGTCAACATGAAATCAGATCTGACATGATTCAACACATGTTCCTGCTGGTCTTATTGTGCATGATTCATTCAGTGCATGTTATTCAAAAGATTATTATTTTCTTTTGTCTTCATTATATTTCATCAAAATATAACTTGCTCCACATCTGCAAAGACTTTTCTTTTCAGCTGACTTCTCTTTGGCCGTGTGGGTTATTGGTTAATGTTAAACAGCATTATTAATTTATCATTAAAGGAATGATAAATGAAAAAAGCAACATATGTGGCGTAATTTTCTACTCAACTGTCTCTACTCAATAAAGCACATTTAACAAAGCAGACCAGAGTGCTTCACAACAATTAAACTTAAACTAACATTTTAAAATTACTACAAACTCCATACATACTCCACTAATGTAAGACACAAGACACAGTACACTCACTACAAAGATGGCAGAGCACACTATGTCCTTACTTTCATTAATCAAACTCAAATACAAATGCAAAGAGATTAGATTTGTTAATAATGTTGATTAATAATAATAATAATTTCTACTTGTTCCTCATTTATAAAAAAATAAGTAAATTAAATAGAAGTGAATGGCACAAAACTATCATATGTCTTCAAGAGATGGGCTACTTTAATGGTGCTTATTTGGTTCTTTTATGTCTTGAAAGTAACTATCATGACTAACACGCAGTATTGAATTTGGATGGGGACGGACTGATACCCGATCCGGTTAAAAACGTGATGCAAAAATGCTACATACAGTATATATTTTAAGTTAATCCAACACATGATTTTTTTCAGTGTACTGGGCTGACTGGAAAAAAAACATCCTTACCATTGTTGTTCATTTTTAATTGGCCATTAATTTTCCTGAGCACAGTGCCAAAAGACTTGTTACACGTTTTTGTTGGCAAATGCAAGATATTTTAATTACGTTGATTACCAAAAGTAATTTCTACTCATCCCTTATTTAAAATAATTTTAAATAAAAGTAAATTAAAGTGAATGGGGCCAGTCCATATACATTAAAATACACACTGTTTCAAAAGTCACACGTCGTAAATTTGACCATTTAATCAGTTCCTGATGTATAACATTGTACATGTTTTTCCACTCATTATCTCGTTTCACTCGTACATGTTTCACATTACAGAAGTAAAATGGTTTGTGATTAATATTTCATGTTGACTTGACAGTGTGTTTCGGAGGTAAAACTGGTCTATGTCAGCACACGCAGCAGGATGGATGCATGGGTTTACTGGATGGCTTGCGCTGTTTGGACCTGTGTTTATTTCCCTCCTATTCATTGAAAGACACTTGGGTGTACCTATTATTTTTTGAAGTCATGTCTTTATTGTAGTATGCACCCTGTCATTGCTCATGTGACTGATGCAGCATGAAGTGCTGTTTGTATTTTGTGTAAAATGTATTTATATTTTTGTAACATCTGTTTTGTCAAATGTGCATCAAGTCAACAGCTTTTTGTTTTTTAATGCAGGAGTACGTCGAAGCGCGGCGAGTCGTTTGGGATTAGCCGCATTGGCAGCAAGATAAAGGGTGTGTTTAAGAGCAGTACGATGGAGGGCGCACTGCTGCCACAACAGTACACCATGATTGAAGGAGAAGAAGATGCGGTGAGACAATGTTCGATTTTAAACAAATACCATAAAGGCTGACACAATAGCTGCTGAATTTGATAAAACATCTTATACATATTGACTCGAATCTTATTGGTTGAGCCACGTTTGAAGTAGGTATGTCAATTTTCAGAAGTTTTCATAATCGATTTTCATGAAAATTGACAATCGATTAATCGGTTATCTTAATCCTGAAAAGTGCACGTGGAGGACTCCAAAAAATATGTGTATGTAAATATGATTTAAATAAATACACGTAAGAAATATGAGTAATGGTATTTTCCTCTTAATATATTTTTAGTTCAGTGTATTTTAATACATTCTGGCTGTTTAGAATGAATTTGTGAATTGTTAATTTACTGTTTATTTATTACTTTTAATAATAACTTGTATAAAGAATACATAATCGAGTTCATTAAAACTTCACTTTGTGGACCTTGGAGTATTTCTGACCTTTTTATTTTAAATTAAGTAAAATAATAACACGCAGTGGGAATACAGGACATAACACACCACTCCACTGGTCATGGTGGGATTTCAGGAGAATAAACCTTTGTACTCTCTCGGCAAGCACTGACGTTATAGTCAGTGTGGATAATACAGGAAGACTGGTGCTTGATATCATGTTGCACTTTAACAAACTATCACTGTGTATGCAGTAATCGTTTAGTTTCATTTACATAGTAACGCTCCAACACTAATTACTAGAGGTCGAATGATAGTGGATTTTACGATACGATAACTAAATTGGGCAGTACCTGCCGATAACAGATTAATCAACCGATTTTTTTAAAATTGATACTGAATGAAAAAATAACACAAAGTAAAATAGTACTGAACTTGATTACAGTAAACAGTACTGACTGAACCATGTAAATGTATTGTACTTTTTTAAATGAAATAAATATTAATATATATGAACTAATATTCGAATTTTAAAGTCAGCTGATTTTTAAATTGACGTTGTTCCTTGGTCCACAAGAGGGTGCAATAAATACATAAACCATTCAGCTCCATTATATTATATAATACCAAGTTGAACATCTTTCCTGACAAAGCATTTAAACAACTCATTGCTTAATCTGAGAAATGCTTATAAGAGAGCAAGACGCAACAGCCAAAGACCTCCACCAACTGTAAGGGGCTGTTCACACCGAACGCTTTTGCAACCATCCATTTGTTTTTCTATGTAAATGCGCGCTAGACGAACGTCTTTGTTTTCCTTTGTTTTTGTTTATTCAATGTCTCATGCAGGAGCAGTGTTTTTTTTAGATGAAGTGTCTAATTAAAAAAGAACTTTAAAAGCATCTTGAGACACCTGCTTTTTGCTAAACTGTATTTGTTGCGCTGTGTCTAGCCTTTTTAGTGCAAGAATGTGATCAATCTGAAGTCATCGTATTACAGTGAGGATAAAAAAAGAAAAATTTAATTGAAATCAGATGCGTTTCTGATTTGTTTATACGTTTCTCTTGGATACATGAAGATATTAATTTGCTTTCTCAAATCACTAGCTTTAAATATGCAACTTAGCTGGCTAACGAATGCATAAACGTAACCAGCTGGATATAAACTAATGCAAATAGATGGTAATAGATGGTAACAATCGTGACATTTAAACATTTGAGTAGGACATGCATGTATTTTTGTTACATTGTTCTAACCGCTTGAGGTTAGCTTTAATGTTAGCATCCTCTCAGCCTTGTCGGCATACATACTGCTATTCTCTACTAATGCAGCATCTAGTCAACAAATTAATTACTTTATAATGATATGACAACATGCACTGTAGTGTACTGTGTACATACCTTTTCATTGTTGATGTTTTAAATCGGCATCTGAAGTGTTCCGCTCCATACAGAGTGTAGTCTCACGTGTCAAAACAAACACCACAAGGCATCAGTGAAGTGATAGTTTTTATTTCGCCTCTAGAGGCCGCACTCATACTGTATAACGACAGCGGACCCTTCCCAGCTGCTCCAGCACCGGACGCAACAGGGAAAGACTATCGATGTGGATTTTTGCCAATAACCGGTAGTTCCAGAAATCTGTTATCGGTGCCGATTAATCGGCAAAACCGATATATCAGTTGACCTCTACTAATTACTTTGAGTCCGCTTCATCTTTACAAGCAAGGAAGTGAAGGACATGCTTCGCTGTCGTGACGACACTCTGCGCGCAAGCGGCTGTGCGCCCTCTAGTGGCTGCTTAGACTGTCTTTTCACCATCTGCTTGCTTGATTACTGGATGCATTTGTGCTGAAATTGATTAATCGACAATCGACACTGTAACGACTATTGTGATTTGTGAAAATAGTCTTAATAATGAATGAGTTGGTGTGTGAACTTTTGACTGGTTGTGTATAGTGGTAAACTTTAGAGTAAATAGAGGCTGTTGTTCTGTAAGCCATGCAATGCTCAAAGCTATGTTTTTATACTCATTTTGACATTTTAAGCTAGCACTCATAAAGAAATGAAAGAAAGAACTGAAAGCGTTGGCTGAGCGGTCAAGTGTTTCCGTTTAGGTCGAGGAGGCAGTGATGGTTTTTGAAGATGACTCTCCAGGGCCTGTGGAGGTGGTGGGAACTCCAGGAACATTGCGAAACCTCTCTGCTTGGACCATCTCCATGCCTTTTGTGGATTTCTATGAGGACGACATGAAGAAAGAACGCATTCCAGTCTTCTGTATCGACGTGGAGCGCCATGATAGAAAGAACGGTCAGAAAGTCATTTCACTTTACCAGAGTTTTCTGTCATGATTTCCCCCAAATCTGTCCACTACACTACACTACACTACTACACATCAAACTACACTACCTTCTGACATAATTTACTCAACCTAATGTCATTACAAATACACGTGAGTTATTTTTTTTCTTCCATGGAATACAAAAGGAGATGTGCAACATGTCCAAGCTTCTGTTCTCAATATGGTGATTTATACTGTCAAGCTCTAAAAGGGATAAAAAAACACCATTAAAGTTTCATTAATGTGGTCCATATGACATGTACTGTATCCCAAGTCTTTTTAAGTTATACAATAGTTTTGTGTGAGGAACTGATCCAAGTTCAAGTCATTATTCTCGGCTGAAGCTCTCATTTTTTTTCTTTCTTATTTTCAATTATAAAACTGTGCTTTTCTCATTGTGCGAGGTTTGGCAGCATTTATGCCAAGTGCCATTGGTTCTTGAGTGTCATGTGAACTCCCTTTGACTGACTTAAGTATTTCTATCACACAAAGTGAACATATGGCTTCAGAGTATATATTTGGAGAGTCATTTGTAGACTACTCAATAACATTTTACAATAAGGTTCCATTTGTTAACATAAGTAAATGTATTACGCATCATGAACTAACAATGAACAATATAGTTTAACAGCATTTATAAATATTGGTTAATATACATTTATTAAAATACAGTTGTTTATTGTTAGTTCATGTTGCATTCATAATGCATTAACTAATGTTAACATATGCAGCTTTTGATTTTAAAAATGTTTTTGTGTATGTTGAAATGAATATGAACCAAGATTAATGAATGCTGTAAAAAGATCATTCATTGTTAGTTTATGTAGTGAATTAATGTTAACAAATGCAATCTTGTAAAGTTTTACTGACTACTTTTATCATGTTTTTGTGGTGCGTTTTGGCGCTTGGCAGTAAAAATCACTACCCACTTTCATTGTATAGATGTATAGACATTTTGCAAAACATCACTTTTTGTGTTTAAATGAAGAAAGAAAACAATACTGTGTTGGAACTATAGCTGGGTGGTGTGTTGAATAATCATAATACTATCACTCTGATTTTACTGGCGAAACAAAATTAAACAACACTGTAAACATTGCGATGATTTTAATACACTTTTTATTTAGCCATTTGATTTCCAGAGACCACATCATTCGAGCAGTTTTGCGATCATCGACTTGTGAGAATGAGAGCGTTAAGACAGCTATGTGAATCTGATTTAAACATTTGCAAATGTGGATTCAGAGTTTGGTAAATTGGAATCTTTCCACAAAGCACTTCAGACAATGAATCAATTCAAAACTCTGATCCTACTATTTGTTTGCATCATCACTGAAAGATGTTCACAGAAGTCTCATTGTGTTTTTTTATATACACTATATTGCCAAAAGTATTCGCTCACCCATCCAAATAATTGAATTCAGGTGTTCCAATCACTTCCATGGCCACAGGCGTATAAAATGAAGCACCTAGGCATGCAGACTGCTTCTACAAACATTTGTGAAAGAATGGGCTGCTCTCAGGAGCTCAGTGAATTGCAGCGTGGTACTGTGATAGGATGCCACCTGTGCAACAAGTCCAGTCGTGAAATTTCCTCGCTACTAAATATTCCACAGTCAACTGTCAGTGGTATTATAACAAAGTGGAAGCGATTGGGAATGACAGCAACCCAGCCACGAAGTGGTAGGCCACGTAAAATGACAGAGCGGGGTCAGCGGATGCTGAGGTGCATAGTGCGCAGAGGTCGCCAACTTTCTGCAGAGTCAATCGCTACAGACCTCCAAAGTTCATGTGGCCTTCAGATTAGCTCAAGAACAGTGCGTAGAGAGCTTCATGGAATGGGTTTCCATGGCCGAGCAGCTGCATCCAAGCCATACATCACCAAGTGCAATGCAAAGTGTCAGATGCAGTGGTGTAAAGCACGCCACCACTGGACTCTAGAGCAGTGGAGACGCGTTCTCTGGAGTGACGAATCACGCTTCTCCATCTGGCAATCTGATGGACGAGTCTGGGTTTGGTGGTTGCCAGGAGAACGGTACTTGTCTGACTGCATTGTGCCAACTGTGAAGTCTGGTGGAGGGGGGATTATGGTGTGGGGTTGTTTTTCAGGAGCTGGGCTTGGCCTCTTAGTTCCAGTGAAAGGAACTCTGAATGCTTCAGCATACCAAGAGATTTTGGACAATTCCATGCTCCCAACTTTGTGGGAACAGTTTGGGGATGGCCCCTTCCTGTTCCAACATGACTGCGCACCAGTGCACAAAGCAAGGTCCATAAGACATGGATGAGCGAGTTTGGTGTGGAAGAACTTGACTGGCCTGCACAGAGTCCTGACCTCAACCCAATAGAGCACCTTTGGGATGAATTAGAGCGAAGACTGCGAGCCAGGCCTTCTCGTCCAACATCAGTGTCTGACCTCACAAATGCGCTTCTGGAAGAATGGTCAAAAATTCCCATAAACACACTCCTAAACCTTGTGGAAAGCCTTCCCAGAAGAGCTGAAGCTGTTATAGCTGCAAAGGGTGGGCCGACGTCATATTAAACCCTATGGATTAAGAATGGGATGTCACTTAAATTCATATGCGTCTAAAGGCAGATGAGCGAATACTTTTGGCAATATAGTGTGTATATATATATATTAAAAAAACACTGAACACTCTTGTACATGAAAAACACATCCTATTTATTCATGAGATTAATCACTATATCCACAACTAATGTGTAATTATAACTTACATCTGCACAGACAATGAAGCAAATAAGCAGGTAAATTTGAACGAAATGACATGCTAGTCTTAATAAAAACAAACACACCATGCGCAATGCAATAACTGGCTTAACACTAAAAATTAAGAACAATCTCAAATGAATAAAGAATTCAAACACAGTAAGCTAACATCTAAAGAGTAGCTAATACTTCAGTTTGTTCATTATCTGTCATTTCAGGAGCTAAGGTTTTCACAACAAGTACAGCTGTACAGTATTTTGTATGTAGCCTATATTTTATATGTTTGATACATGTTTAAATTAAGAATAAAAAAAAAAAATTCTACATATTTGAATATTTGATTCAAGTTTGGTCTGTTACAGTTTGACTCACATTTTTGTCATTTTGCACATTATCATTATCAACAAAATTATTTTCGTTGAATAAAATGATATGCCACTTTAGTAAAATGGACTAAAATGAATGAATTTGACATGACAAAATACTGACAAATTTTGAAGGACATTTTCGTCAAAAGACTAAAACAAAAACATGTTAAAATTAGCACTGCCCATCACCCGGCACCAGTGCCTGACCTCTGACTGATGCTCTTGTGTCTGCATGTGAGCAAATCACTGCAGCTATGTTCAACATCTTGGTTAATCTTTTTCAAAATATTGAGATTTAATTGTTTGCGGCTGTATCACCCAGCCCCAGTGCGAGGGTGAACTTTTCCTTTAAATGTAACACAAGAACAGAAGTGGACTCTTTGTTAAAATGGGTATTTTTTCTGCAGTGGGACATGAGATTGAAACCTGGTCCGTTTATAGAAGATACCTGGAGTTTTACGTGCTAGAGTCCAAACTCACAGAATTTCATGGTAAACTTCATCATTGACTCTTTCTCTCTTCATGATAAAGTCTTTTTGTTTATAGTTAATTCATCTGTTCAGCTTGATTTAATTTTGCAGGCCCATTCCAGGACACCCAACTCCCTTCCAAAAGAATTATTGGACCAAAGAATTATGAGTTCTTGTCCTCCAAACGAGGTGATTTTGAGGAATATTTGCAGGTAATTTTTATTGATGCATTTGGCAGAGGCTTTTGTCAAAAGCATCTTACAATGCATTCACGGTAAATATTTTATTAACTTTATTAACACTACACTGTAGATGCAGTTTTTGCGTGTGTGTGTGTTGGTTTGGTTTTTGTTTAGAGTTTTTAGTTTTGTTCAGGAAAAAAATAATATCTGTTCAAAATAGGGTTGGGTATTTCGAATAATTTTGTAGTCAAGTACTTTAGAATTTAAGTTCAACCTTTTCAAGTTTTCCTTTGAAAAAATGAGCACTGTTCATAAACAACATCTAGATTCAAAAATGACAAAAAAACATTGCACTCACACATAGATACATTCATTAAAAAAAAATGTTTGGTTGAACAACGTCATGCATCCACAGTGCCAACTAATGCATTGACTTGTAACGGCAAGATTAAGGTGAGATAAGCAGTTTCATTGTTTCCCGCAGCAGGCAAAGGCACAAAGGAGAATCCAATTGTAATATTCGAGTAGTGTTTTTACTAGTTGAATATTTAAAGTTGAATGAGTACTCGATTAATCGATTACTCATACACATTTTAAAATAAAGTCTTTGACCTGAAAGGATCAGGTATCTGTTTAGAATGTTGGCCATGATGAAATAATGTAATTTAAATGAATGTATGTGTGTGTGTGTGTGTGTGTGTGTTTTTGTGCAGAAACTGCTTCATCACCCTGAGTTGAGTAACAGTCAACTGCTTGCAGACTTCCTCTCGCCTCACAGTATAGAGTCACAGTTCCAAGACAAAAGGTTGCCAGATGTTAACCTGGGTATGTTAACCTCACTAAACCACAATACCACATACACATCATCTGCTCCGATGACTTTAATTAATTTCATTTATAGTGTAGTAAAAGCAGCTCAAATTGGATTGAATTGTCATTTTATGCATTCAGCACACTATAACGAAAATGACAATGCATTTTACAAATGCTCTTATTTGAAAAACTGAAATCAAAAACTGAAAAATTGTGAGTTTTTATATCTGGGTCATGATCCGATAGTATTGGGATTCTTAATTGTGATATTGAAATATTTATTTATGATTAATCGCATGATTTTTCATAGTTATAAATGATTAATTGCAGATTTTGAGTGTTTAAATTTGACTCTCTATATACTTCTTACAAAAGTAAACAAAAACAATATGTAGCAACAATTTTTTATTAACATTTTCCAAACTAAGTTTTCCAGAGTATAAATATAGAATTACACTAAAATAGCACCTATTTTAGTAGCATTAAATGTTTTCCAAAGTCTTAGTGGGAGTTTGACTAAATGAAAAAACTAGTCCCCATAGGTTGAGTATTCGTTGCAATAGGCATTAAATCTCTTAAACTTCAATCCTCCACAATTTGTATCGTGGGTATCCACTTTGCCACAGCAGTCCTGAAGTCGCAATCACATGATTCACAACGTTTTAAACTCCACATTAAAAGCGTTTCAGAGAACGTCAACATCTTGTTTTGCTCTGAGCAGTGGCACTGCGTAGTAATGATATTTCATCCGAATTGTCCGGTAAGACAGAGGCGCAACACGACGTCGGGGAGAGTTCTTTTGTGCATCACTTGATCATTGATTTGAAATCACTGTTGTGTGTATTTGTGATGTGTGCGTCAGTGTAATGACCCCAGGCAGACACATCGTAAAGGTTCCGCCATACTCCAACCAATGTTAAGAGCTCACACAGAGCTGAATAAAATGTCAGAATCTAATGTCAAATTGGTAAATGCATTTGTCGGGTAAAGAAATGTATTATATTTAATAGTAACTTTTTGAATTTATCACTTGCATTAATGCGTTAATTTCGACTGCTCTAATAAAAATACATAACACATAAATATTGGGACAAATAGGCTATATTTAATCAGAATAAACTATTTTGTATTAAGTGAATATATTTAAAATCTTAATTATGCCGCCTGCCTTTTAGAACAGCCTTCGTGTCGGGAGCATGTCAACAGCATGATGCCTAAAAGAACGCTGCCTCCATAGCAGTTTTTAAACAAAGAGATTCTGTCCTTATCCCTTTAGAACTCTAGACTGTAAATGGACCTCAATGAACATGATTTTCAAGGTATATATATAAAGTGTGCAGTCCAGCAGTTCAGCAATATGATAGAATTATGTAGTCGAGTTTCTAAATAAAAGCCAGTCCTAAAAAACAACCAGTGAATCATTCTGACAGTGTGATTTAACCCTAAAATGCATAATGACTTTACCCCTTAGAATGCATGTGTAGGTCAAAAATGACCTGGGTGAAAATTAGAAGTTTATTCTTTATAACATTAACTATCTTTATAACAAAGATAGTTCACCTAAAAATGAAAATTCTCCCATCATTTTTAGAAGAATATCTCAGCTCTGTGGGTCCATACAATGCAAGTGAATGGTGACCAAAATTTTGAAGCTCTAATATTCACAAAAAGGCAGATTAAAAGTAATCCATAAAACTCCAGTTGTTTAATCCATGTCTTCAGAAGTGATATGATAGGTGTTGGTGTGAAACAGATCAATATTCAAGTCCTTTCTTTTTTTCTTTTTTTTTCTCTATAAATCTTCACTTTCACATTCTTTTCACATTCACACAGTGGTAACCCAACATAACAGAATTGGTTCTAAATCCCAAAATATCTGAACATTAAACACTATCAGGTCTCCTGCTTTTCTCACCTTGCTCAAAAACACATAAAATAACACTTAATTTAAAAATGTTTACCCTCCCATACAAGTCCCATGCAAATGCATTCTACAAATTCTCTGCCAAGTTTTAGTTTTGTCAGCCAAAATGATTTATTGTAGTCCCAACTCCCAACACAAATGGATTAAGTAAAATTCCATGTAAAAAAAATTTTTTATATTTTTTTTGCATTGTTGCTGAACATACTTGATTGGTTCACATTCACCCTACAAAATGTAATACACATTTTAGAGAATTACATTCTTTGAAAGCAAGGAAGACAAGTTTAGAAGATAAACAAAATTTGTGGTGTCAATCACATATAATATGATTTAGTAAATTGGATAACCTGCTTTTTCTCATTTTTTCAGTTAAGGTAAAATGTATGTCTTGGGTCCTGTAACTGGCCTCTGTTTCTTTTATTACAATTTTTAATTCCTGTTTTTTGCCTTCTCTTGTTCATTTAAAATAGTCCTGCTGTGTGACAAATGAATTTTCAAATAAACAGTAAAAACGTTCCATGTAGTCTGTCAATTAATTTGAGCTCATAAAAACTACATATTATTAAGAGATAATTCAAAAGAATTAGCTAAATGCTTTAAAAAAAAAAATAGTTTTAGATGAATTATTGCATGTCACATGGCAGTTTACATACATTTAAACTCAGTTTTTCACAATCCCTGACATTTAATCGTAGAAAATATTCCCTGTTTTAGGTCAGTTAGGATCACTACTTTATTTTAAGAATGTGAAATGTCATGGGGCCGGGGTAGCTCAGTGGTAAAAGATGCTGGCTACCACCCCTGTAGTTCGCTAGTTCGAATACTTAAAAGCGCACTGGGAATTGGGCATTCCAAATTGGGTGAAAAATCCCAAAAAAATAAAATAAAAAAAAGAATCTGAAATGTCATAAAAATAGTAGAGAGAATGATTTATTTCAGCTTTTATTTCTTTTATCACATTCCCAGTGGGTCAGAAGTTTACATACACATTGTTAGTATTTGATAGCATTGCCTTTAAATTTTTTTTTACGTTGGTCAAACTTTTGGGTAGCCTTCCACAAACTTCTCACAATAAGTTGCTGGAATTTTGTCCCATTCCTCCAGACAGAACTGGTGTAACTGTGTCAGGTTTGTAGGCCTCCTTGCTCGCACACGCTTTTTCAGTTCTGCCCTCAAATTTTCTATCGGACTGTGGTCAGGGCTTTGTGATGGCCACTCCAATACCTTGACTTTGTTGTCCTTTAGCCATTTTGGACAATGGTCATTATGGCCAAATTGTTACATTTTTGTTTCATCATTTCAGATCATTTCTCCAAAAAGTAAAATCTTTGTCCTCATGTGCACTTGCAAACTGTAGTCTGGCTTTTTTATGGCATTTTTGGAGCAGTGGCTTCTTCCTTGCTGAGCAGTCTTTCAGGTTATGTCGATATAGGACTCATTTTACTGTGGATATAGATACTTGTCTACATGTTTCCTCCAGCATCTTCACAAGATCCTTTGCTGTTGATCTGGGATTGATTTGCACTTTTCGCACCAAACTACGTTCATCTCTAGGAGACAGAATGTGTCTCCTTCCTGAGCAGTTTGATGGCTATGTGGACCCATGGTGTTTATACTTGCGTACTATTGTTTGTACAGATGAACGTGGTACCTTCAGGTGTTTGGAAATTGCTCCCAAGGATGAACCAGACTTGTGGAGGTCCACAATTTTTTTTCTGAGGTCTTGGCTGATTTCTTTTGATTTTACCATGATGTCAAGCAAAGAGGCACTGAGTTTGAAGGTAGGCCTTAAAATGCATCCACAGGTACACCTCCTATCAGAAGCTAATTGTCTAAAGACATGACATAATTTTCTGGAATTTTCCAAGCTGCTTAAAGGCACAGTTAACTTAGTGTATGTAAACTTCTGACCCACTGGAATTATGATATAGTCAGTTAAAAGTGAAACAATCTGTCTGTAAACATTTGTTGGAAAAATTACTTGTATCATGCACAACTATATAGACTATAAGACTTGCAAAACTATAGTTTGCTAATATTTAATCTGTGGAGTGGTTAAAAAATGTGTTTTAATGACTTCAGCCTAAGTGTATGTAAACTTCTGACCTCAACTGTATATATATAGACTACAGTTTGCAAGTGCACATGGGGACAAAGATCTTACTTTTTGGAGAAATGTCCTCTGGTCTGATGAAATAAAAATTGAACTGTTTGGCCATAATGACCATCGTTATGTTTTAAGGAAAAAGGGTGAGGCTTGCAAGCTGAAGAACACCATCCCAACCGTGAAGCATGGGGGTGGTAGCATCATGTTGTGGGGGTGTTTTGCTGCAGGAGGGACTGGTGCACTTCACAAAATAGACGGCATCATGAGGAAGGAAATTTATGTGGATATATTGAAACAACATCTCAAGACATCAGCCAGGAAGTTAATGCTCGGTTGCAAATGGGTCTTCCAAATGGACAATGACCCCAAGCATACCTCCAAAGTTGTGGCAAAATGGCTTAAGGACAACAAAGTCAAGGTATGAATGCAGCATGTTATCAGAAAATACTGGCAGACAATTTGCATTCTTCTGCACGAAAGCTGCACATGGGACGCTCTTGGACTTTCCAGCATGACAATGACCCTAAGCACAAGGCCAAGTTGACCCTCCAGTGGTTACAGCAGAAAAAGGTGTAGGTTCTGGAGTGGCCATCACAGTCTCCTGACCTTAATATCATCGAGCCACTCTGGGGAGATCACAAACCCGCGGTTCATGCAAGACGACCAAAGACTTTGCATGACCTGGAGGCATTTTGCCAAGACAAATGGGCAGCTAAACCACCTGCAAGAATTTGGGGCCTCATAGACAACTATTACAAAAGACTGCACGCTGTCATTGATGCTAAAGGGGGCAATACACAGTATTAAGAACTAAGGGTATGCAGACTTTTGAACAGGGGTCATTTCATTTTTTTCATTGTTGCCATGTTTTGTTTTATGATTGTGCCATTCTGTTATAACCTACAGTTGAATATGAATCCCATAAGAAATAAAAGAAATGTGTTTTGCCTGCTCACTCATGTTTTCTTTACAAATGGTTCATATATGACCAATTCTCCAAGGGTATGCAAACTTTTGAGCACAACTGTAATTCTCTCTATTATTATTCTGACATTTCACATTCTTAAAGTAGTGATCCTAACTGACCTAAAACAGGGAATGTTTTCTACGTTTAATGTATTTGGCTGAGGTGTATGTAAACTTCTGACTTCAACTGTATATATATATTGGTGTAAACATATAGTGGTATGATTATTTTAATCTCTATTGCTTTGCAGGGAAAATATTCAAGTCCGTTCCCGGAAAACTTATGAAAGAGGTGAGAATATGGATTTTATTTTCTACTTGTTTTTCCACTCCAAGATACTGATCTTAAATGAAACAACTTTCTTTTTCAGTTGTTTAACACCTCTGCTCACAATAAAACATAATTATTATTATTATGGTAGTCAACCTCATGAAGTTGTGAATGTCTGATGTTGATTCAGCATTGCATTGTAGCTGACAAATATTCCCACCTCTTCAGGAATGCTGTGTAGCTTGACTTTGATGTTCCTCTACAGATGCGATTGCAATTTATTATTAAATGCAGCTGTACCATTGAGTTCTGCCCAGACTATGTGAAACTGCTTTGATGAGCGATGTCCTTATAAAACAACTGTCTAGTTTCCTACGTGTACGAGTTCAGTATCGTAATAACTCTAAACAGTTTTAAAGGTGAAGGGTGTTATTTTTGGGGGGATTGAAACCTTTTTTCTCCCTGTTAATATGCAGGGTCAACTTTAAATAAATGATTTGTAGGTTGATTCCCCTGAAAAGTGTAACACTGTGACTCTATCAGACCAGTGCTCTATTTATTTGAGTGACCCATCCAGCCTGACCCAGCAACATTGACTCAACCAATGGTGTGAGTTTGGTGCGTATCTAATTGCCATTAAATATGAATTTCAGTTTGGGTGATGCAGGTGGCACGTCAGTGGTGTTTTGGTGTTTGAAATGTGCTAATGTAATAATTTTAAGGCATGATTTTCAATCACATTTTTTGTTTAAAGTGCTCAGTGAGGACTTTAAGACATTATAGACACAACAGTGTCATGTTCTGGAAAGCTGCTTTGAAATGATGTCTGTTGTGAAAAGCGCACCACAAATAAAATGACCTGACTTGAAATGACTTGACAATATCTTTGTCACTGGTGAAATATTTCAAGACTGTGATGTCAATATGGTTTTTCTCTGTTTTTTTTTTTTTTTTGTCTGTTTTTCTAGAAAGGGCAGAACCTGGAACCATTTATCCAGTCGTTCTTTAGCTCCTGTGAATCCCCCAAACCCAAACCCAGCAGACCTGAACTCACCATCCTCAGCCCCACAGCTGAAAATAACAAGAAGGTTGTTAACTACTCTAAACGTCATTGAAAGTGTTTTAAGTACCATTAAAGGGATAGTTCACCCAAAAATGAAAATTCTCTCATCATTTACTCACCCTCATGATATAACTTTAACTTTCACTTTTACATCTGAAAGTCACATGTGGTGCCTGTTTAGTTTTACTTTCACATCTGAAAGTGATAGTTACAGTGGAGATTTAAAGTAAAAAGGACTTAAATATTGATCTGTTTCTCACCCACACCTATTATAAAACTTCTGAAGACATGGATTTAACCTCTCAAGTCATGGATTACTTCTGTGTTTCCTTTATGTGATTTTTGGAACTACAAAGGTCTGATCACCATTCACTTGCATTGTATGGACCTACTGAGCTGAGATATTCTTCTTAAAATCTTAATTTATGTTCAGTAGAAGACAGAAAGTCATACACATCTGGGATATCATGAGGGTGAGTAAATGATGAGAAAATTATAATTTTTAGGTGAACTATCCCTTTAGTATGAAATATATGGATCATTCACAGGAAATGCTGTCATTTGTGCCTGACAAAGTACCAAAGTACATTTATTAACCCTAATAATAACCTTAAAGAGCTACATTATTTAAATCCTTTCATGTATGTTTGGAATTCTTAAACTTATCATTTGAATAGAATGCAACAGTTCTTCATAGGCCAATTCATTTTGAATGATTTCTTCCTACACTCTCAAATGAATATATTTGTATACCTGAATGTTTTTCAAAAAACATTTTTTTTAATATACTGTATTTGTTTTTGTTCTCATACTCAACAGGTTTAAAAGTAGCAGGCTAATCAGCTAGCGGTATACTAAGGCAATAGGCTAACCGGTTAGCTTGTGAGCTAACTTGAGAAAATAGAAAGGTCAAAATGTTACATTTCAACCATTTATATCTGCGGTTTAATAATATGATATGTGACATACTTTAAAAATTATTCTTTGTCATATTTACATTAAGACAACCTGAATTATACAGCGATTGTATAGGTTTTATAAGTTCTAACAGCCAACTGAATAGCTTTATGATTCTAGGGCGTTATTTGGAGTGGGTGTGTTGTGGGAGTTACTTGTCACCTTGGGTTGGTTCATAGACCTTATTCACGCTAGCAACACCTTTGATTTTAATTCCAATGACAATGAGGCAGTGAGGGATGGACTTACAGTCTCTTCAATGGGCTGTACTGCAGTTTAAAGTGTTTTTGGATTGTTCCGCAGACAAAACATTGAAAAAAATATCTGTTTGAAAACATTCAGTTTATAAAGAACTCCAGACAACATGAGTTGTGGAAAATCAGATGTGATCAAGGAGCTTTATACAGCTTTATACCATTCGTGCCACTGAAGAAGAAGAAGCTTTTTATTTTATTTTTGTCACACATTATACATTTGCATATATACAGTGAAATTCTTTTTTCACATATCCCAGCTAAGCTGGGGTCAGAGCAGGGTCAGCCATGATACGGCACCCCTGGAGCAGATAGGATCTTGCTCAAGGGCATCTTGGCGGTGCTGGGGCTTGAACTCCTGACCTTCTAATCAGGAACCCAGAGCCTTAACAGCTGAGCTGCCACTGCCCAAGAGACTGTAAGTCTATCCCTCACAACCTCGTTGTCATTCCCATTAAAAATCAAAGATGGCGCTAGCATGAAAAAGGTCTTCTTTTTTTTTTTTAAGGTTTTTAGGCATTTCATAAAATTCTTCATTAAAAAGTTCTAAGTTAAAAAATGAATGGGAAAAATACTTCCGGAACCCAGATGGCTGAAAAAGTGGGCAGGCACTGTTGCTCTCTATTAATAACAGATTCAATTCTGCTACTACACACACAAGTTACACATTATAACTGAAAATTAATGGCTGATTATATTTCTCTTTCAAAACATGTTTTGTGCAACAACCATTAAATCCTGTTACGTTTCAAATGTTTCAGGGTTGTATGTTACATGGTTGGAAAATAAAAAGTCTAATAACGCCTTTAACCTGCAAACAACATTGCATCACACATTATTTACAGTCAGTATTCTTGTACTTTGGGACATTGTGCCAAGAACCATATATTTCACTCTGAGTTAAACTATTGAGGTTGATGAGGCCGATACATGTTTAAACAATCTAATAACTAATATTCAATTATATTAAGTCTTTGTATATTTTTTCTATAACATTCTAAATACAATTTCCTGTCCTGTTATGTAGCTGTTTAATGAGCTGTACAAAAACAACGCCAATCTACCTGAAGGTCTGGAGAGAAAGCACAACCAGAACTATTTCATGGAGCTCATGGAGGTTGATGGAGTTTATGACTACATGATGTACATAGGTGAGTGAATTTCATTCAAACACATTGAGTTTACTCTTATTAATTTGCACAATTCATATTTTGTTCCATTCTACAAGCTCCAAGGGCGACAAACAATATGATAAAAGTAGTCTATACAACTTGTGTGCTATGATAGCATTGCGTAAAGAACAGACTGAAATTTGGGTTGTTATTTTCTGCAAATCATCCCCTCCACTGACACGGCATTGATACGAAAACAGCATTAACTGTAACCGAATGCTAGATACAGTCTAGATGTGTGTGTGCAAGTGCTGTAAGCTTTCCTGCTAGATTTCCATTATCCTTAATATGTGGTGATGTGCCTTTTAACAACTTGTCCCAGGTCGTGTGGTGTTCCACATGCCTGACTGGCTACATCACATCCTGAGTGGAGGTCGTATACTCTTGAAGAGGACTCTAGAGGCATACGTAGGACACCATTTCCAGTGCAAACTAGATCAGATCATGCAAGAGCATCGCCTAGTCTCCCTCATTACACTACTGAGAGGTTTGTGTGCTGCAGTCCACCTTTATAAAGTCAGATCTTTAACTTCTAAATACATCATGTTTGTTAAACACTCATAAACTCAAATATTGCCTGGATGTGTCATGAACACTTCAACTGGTCATGGCTGTGAATTGTGTGCAGATGCAGTGTTCTGTGAGAGTACAGAAGAACGGTCTCCTGAAGACAAACAAAGACGAGCCAAACAAACCTTTCAAGAGATGATGAACTACCTGCCAGGTACCTTGAGTCATGCTTTACTCATATCAGCAATGACAATTGAGAGATTCTCTCATTTGTTTGTGTCTATGCCATGTTTTAATCTCTTAAACACGGAGGGGCCTGGCAGAGAGGGGTCGCTAATAATGGGGAAAAATATTAAGGTATTGTTCAACAACCACTTGCTTGATCTGCACATAGTAGGTGTCGTTTTAAAGCTTTGACTCCTTTCTTTACAATGAATACAGCTGATCTGACCAATTAGAACTGTTCTATTTTCATAATTCACAAATTTGCATTCACAACAATCATATTTATAACCAGTAAAAAGATCAAAAAGTTCACACAGCCATGTGTTATATATCTTTGGTAAGGTCTTGATTAATGAGCAAATTTGTTTCACTCTGAGATCAAAATACAGTGAGTAATAACGTGTGAAATCCACATGTATAATAAACAGATAAACTGAATATTCATCACATTTTGGTTTATTACTTCATGAAAAATAAACATGATTTATGGAGTGATGGAATATGGTGCTCAATGGAAGTTTAACCATTTTTATATTTTTTGAGATGTTTGCATTCATAGTTTTCAGTTATTCCATTTTAATGTTCAATAAAACACCTGAATACTTGTTTGGAAAGGTTTTTGGATTCTTAAGAGTAATGAAAGGCCACTAGTGTCCAAATGTTGTAACTTTTGATTCCTTTGTAGCACCACAAACACATTTTTGCCAGGTACACTTGAAATGTTGAGGAACAACACAAAAGTGTTTTTTCTGACCTCTCTTATTTGTATCCTTAGATATTTTGTCAAAAAAAGAAAAACAACAAAAAATATACTTAGAACAACTACTTGTTTGGTGAGTTTTCTCAGCAGTTTCTAAAACTGAAAAGCTCAGAATTGTTCTAAATAAAAACTTAAATATTTCTAAGGGTTTTCTATAAAATGAATCCATGCAATTTACCCAACTCAAAGTTACGAGCATTTATTTTCTGTTTGCCCTTTAGAAGGTAAATCTTTTGCCACCCGTCCCGTAAAATACGGGATCGTCCCATATTTAAATATAAAATGATGCGTCCCGTATCAAATCAATACGGGACGCGATTTGTCCCGTATTTAAGCTGGTCAGATGGCGTCACGGTGAAATCATTCCAGATCGTGAATTTAACATTGACATAAGTTGTTAAATGTGCCTATGGTGTGTAAAGGACCGTCCGAAAAGTCCACAAATGGTGCTAAAACTGTGGATTTATTTTTTTTATATATAAATAATCAATAAGATCAAACAATGTATGAATACAATCACTGAGTCATAAAGAAAGCACAGGTGAAGGAAGAAAAGAAAATACGCATAAACCAACCAAAATGTATACATAAGATAAAGGAGACATAATCGTACATACATACAAAAGATGTATTTTTTTTGTTTGTTTTATAATTCAGGGGTCAGGGAAGTTCTAATTTCAGCATAAAAGAAAAGATATACAATTTTTATGAATAACGCATATTAACTCAACGCATGTTTTGCTAAACTGTGGAGGATGTGGTTAGGGGCCGTGATCCCACCCTCATTTAAGTGTCCCTTATTTTAAAACGTAAAAAGTGGCAACCTTAGTAAGGAGTAAACCCATAAAGGGGGCCTGGGTAGCTCAGCGAGTATTGACGCTGACTACCACCACTGGAGTCGTGAGTTCCACTCCAGCCAGGTCTCCTAAGCAACCAAATTGGCCCGGTTGCTAGGGAGGGTAGAGTCACATAGGGTAACCTCCTCGTGGTCGCTATAATGTGGTTCTCGCTCTCGGTGGGGCGTGTGGTGAGTTGTGCATGGATGCCGCGGTGGATGGTGTGAAGCCTCCACATGCGCTATGTCTCCACGGTAATGCGCTCAACAAGCCACGTGATAAGATGTGCGGATTGACAGTCTCAGACGCAGAGGCAACTGAGATTCGTCCTCTGCCACCCGGATTGAGGCAAGTCACTACGCCACCAACGAGGACTTAGAGCACATTGGGAAATTCAAATTGGGGAGGAAAAAATAAATAAAGTTCATTGCAGTGTCTTGGTTGAAAAAGTGTAGAATTCCATAATGAATTTTGGGAAAAAGAAACTCCATCAGGCAGTCATGTGTAAAGCAGTGGCTCTTAACTGGTTGGTTGCAGCTCTGATCTGATAGGGTCACTGACAGCATGGAAAAAGCAATGCTAAATAATGAAAAGCAACTAATCGTATCATTATGTGGTTGTGTATTTGTGATAGAAAATACATTTTTAGTACTGTGTTGGGAAGTGTTAATCTCATCAACAAAATCTGATGAAAATGTTCGTTCAAGAAGGTTTTTTTTTCGCTAACGGTAACGAAGACAAAATCAAACATGATCATCATGACGATAATCAAACGGTTTTAATTATACTGCAAGATATTAACAATGCACTAACACTCATTATACATAACACTCATATTCATTTAAAAAAAAGAAAATCCTAAGAATAATTTATTTAAATTACCCAGTAATAGTATGTTGGGGATTTTTTTGTTTTGTTTTTGTTTACATTAATAAAGGGTTAATTACACAGAATGCATACCTTGCATTGTGAATATGCAGTTTCCTTAAAAACACGCTACACGTAATGCAATATCCTAAACTGCAAAACGTGAGGAATTCCCAACCGTCACATCTAAAAGTAGCTCGTACTATGCGATTATTTTAGGAGCTCAGTTTTCTCATGTTGTTTATTCTTACATATGAAACATATTTAACTTTTTAATATGTTTGATACATGTTTAAATAATTTTAAGTAGTTTATACATTTTAGGTTATTTTATTATTTTGCACGTTATCAATAACTAAAATGTTATTTTTGATGGCTCAAATTTTATGCCATATTAGTCAGATTAAAATGAACTAAAATGATTGAATATGACATGATGGAATACTGACTGAAGGATATTTTTGTCAAAAAACGGTGTAAAAATTAACACTGGTGTTGGGTCATCACTGATCTAAATGCTATAGAGCATATCGGGAGAAATAATGAAGTTTTCCTTTAAAATATTTGCCTTTAATGCTTCAGTATTCTCACTTTTGCTGCAATAATGTTCACTTCTACACTTCAGATTTTTGGTCTCTGCACACGTGTCCTATTGCATCTCACCGTGATTTCAGCATCTTGTGCCATGACTGTCGCATTTTTAAAGATTTTGAAAACGCCATTTTAAACCGATGGACTAATCAGAAGAAGCTAGGGGTGGGGAAGCATTTTGAGTAGCTGTAGACTTCTAAATCGGTTTTGCCGATTAATCGGTGCCTGTAGTTGCTTTTTGGAACTAGGTTACCGGCAAAATTCTATGCCGATGGTGGTTGCAGATAGATTTGTTTTATTCCTCTGTGGCCAGCACTGGTTTTACAGTACAACAGCGACCTCTAGAGATGTAATAAAAAACACTTACACCTTGTGTGGATCCCAATCTATCATCATTGACAATATTCATCCATATTTGTATCCTCACTTCAATGCATATTTTGTTATTTTGATTAATTAATTAAGGGCATACAAAGAAAAATGCGAGTATATGGAAATGTGCCAATGTCAGCACATACATTGTGTCTCCAACTTAATATCTTGTGAATAATAATAAACCTTATTCCTGGTGAAATATGTACATTTACAAAACTCTTAATCTGGTGAATATATAGGCTTAATTTGGTAAATAGCCCACTGACCTATAGAGTAGTGTAACGGATCCAAGTCTCCATTTCAAAAAGAGTCCCCAGTGTGTTTTGGACTTGTAGATAGTTAAAAGTCCTGCATTATGCACCAATTTTTTATTATTTTTTTTTTTACTGGTTGTTATTGGGATTTTATCTGAACAATAAACCATATCTGGGATTTTATTCATTTCAGTCTCTACTGCTTTGCCTGTCACAGTAAGGAAATAATTTTTTGTAACATTCTGTAAATCTATATTAAAAACTATTGGCCGAGCAAATTCACTAGGATACTCAAACCAGCCCATCTGGCACCAACAATCATACCACGGTCCAAATCACTGAGATCACATTTTTCCCCATTCTGATGGTTGATGTGAACATTATTAACTGAAGCTCCTGACCCATATCTGCATGATTTTATGCACTGCAGCCACACGATTGGCTGATTAGATAATCGCATGGATGACTGTTAGTGCCAGACGGGCTGGTTTGAGTATTTCTGTAACTGCTGATCTCCTGGGATTTTCACACACAACAGTCTCTAGAATTTACTCCGAATGGTGCCAAAAACAAAAAACATCCAGTGAGCGGCAGTTCTGCGGATGGAAACGCCTTGTTGATGAGAGAGGTCAACAGAGAATGGCCAGACTGGTTTGAACTGACAGAGGCTATGGTAACTCAGATAACCGCTCTGTACAATTGTGGTGAGAAGAATAACATCTCAGAAAGCTGTTCTGAGATGCGGGTTGGCGCTGTTTTGGCGACACGAAGGGGACCTACACAATAATAGGTGCTTTTAATGTTGTGGCTGATCAGTGTATATTGCTTTTTGCAATAACACTATTGTTGATATTTTATGTAAATATTGATGAATGTATTTGTGAAGGACTTTTGTTGTCTTTGTCAGATGCAGTGGGGAAATGCATTGGTGAAGAAGCAAATTATGAGGGCGTCAAGATGCTTTTCAATGCCATTCAGCAGCCCCTCCTCAACAAACAGGTATGTACAGATGTTTAAAGACATACACTTGCCTAAAATATAGCTATTCTACTGTACCACACGCTCTTGTTCACTGCTAAATGTACATTCTCTCTTTTGTTACTCCTAATAGATGACATATGTTTTGCTTGACATCGCTGTTCAGGAGCTCTTTCCAGAAATCAACAAGGTAGCTGTCTACTGTCCCATAGTCACACAACCATGCAAAGCAGTTCACTTTGACATTTATTAAAGGAAACGTTCAACCAGAAATTAATATTCCATCATCACTTACCCTCATGTTGTTCCAAACCTATTTGACAAACTACAGTTTAATCAATATTTCTTTTTAAATATAATGTCAGTTCATACTGACCACATCTGTCAAGCTCCAAAAAGGGCTAAAAAAACACCATAAAGGTATAGAAAGAGTCATCTGGTGTATTCCAAGTCTTCTGAAGTCATATGATAGCTTGAGGTGAAGATTATCAGCAAATAACGACTTACATTTTGATCTGTATCACAAAGCTATCGTACGGCTTCAGAAAACTTGGAATGTAGCACACAAGTCAAATCTACAACTTAAATGATATTATATGGTGCTCCTTTGAAGCTCAACAGAAGCGGTCACTATGAACTGTTTTATGGAAAAGAGCTGTGTGAACATTCTTTAAAAATTCTCTGTTTTTGTTCAATTGAAAAAATGACAGCATGCAGGTTTGGAAGGACATGAAGTTTGCTAAATAATGACGAAATGTTCATTTTGGGGTGAACTATCTCTAATTGTTTGTTGTTTTGTTTTTTGTAGAAGGCTGGTCTTTCTACAAGATGGCTATGAAACAGTCTCAGATGCCCAGAAGAGTCATTAACATATTAACAAGTTATTTTATTACACTGTTCAAACAGTTATTTATTCACTCTAATGAGGTGCATCTAACCATTTATTTGAACCCTTAACTGTAACAGAATTATGACATAACATCAGAAAAACACACAAAAGTCATATAAGGTTACACTGATAAAGATTTTCAGCTATGATTAAACAGACATGATACAGACACAAATATATATATATATACATATATATATATATATATATATATATAAAAATGCATTAACATAATTGAGTCATATAGTGAAAAACATTTAAGAACCAAGTGCAAAATAAAAGTCCTTCAAAAGCCCTGAAAACAATGTTATTGTCTTTGAAATAAGTAAATAAAAGTCTTAATATATCCAGCTCCTCTGTCACTGCTCATATGTAGTAAATCAAAACCTATGAATTTATTTATTCACATTTCATTTTAAATAAATGTTTAAGAACAGGTGTACAGTAGCTACCTGGGCAAAGTAGGGTTAATTTTATCTCTCCAAACTAACCACCATCTTCTCTGGCAGTAACTGTGCAGTTTATCATCGATATTATCAACAAATGGGACAAAAATTACTTAACCCTTTTTATATTATAATGTGACTCTCATGAAAAAAAATGACCTGGTAACTATCATCCATAACCAAGAGATATGTTTAGTACAATTATGTAACACTTTCATGACATTTAACCACGTTATTCACCATATTGAAAAAATAAAAATCGAATTCTTATTACTGTAATACACTAATGAAAATCACCCTGTCCTGACACAGTGCTTTTATTATTATTATTAAAAACATCATAAATTAAAGCAGTCCAACTACTTACAATTGTTTTTTTGTTTTTTACTTCAAAATGTGCTCTGCAGTTTAACAATGTTTTTTGCATTATATTGCATTTGGTGTTAAAATGTGCTTAATTGTAATTAAAATAATGTCAAAAAACAAATTGAATGGTCCTAAAACAAGCTTCATTTTCACCAAGCAAAATATAATCTCTTGTATTTTTCTTTTGATTTTGGGGAGAAATATGAGCGGAACAGGTTTCTCAGTTATGGGATACAGTCTGGAAAAAAAAAATGTTGCAAAATATTTTAAAATGTCTTTGCATTTTACTAAAACTCAGGTTTGAGAATGATGTAGATATAAATCTATAAAGAGGTATAGAATAAAATGCAGTCCAGTTAAAAGAAATAAAGTTCATATCTGTCTTTTGTCCTTCACCATTTTTTTTTTTAAAGCATCATAAAGATTCTTACATTTTAAAGGTTTGACAAAGTTTTTCCCCTCTTACAGTAGAGTTACACACAAATGGCTACACATCCATGTTTTGCAAGTGCTTTAAATATCTCTAATCTCACTTGCTAAACCAACATGACCCATAATACCCCCACCAGTAGGAGGATGGGCAAATATCCTCGCTGTCCAATAGAAGAGTTTAATAATTGAATCCGTCCTTCCACAGCAGGATGAACTCTCTTTCTCTCTGAGATGTAGCTGGCAACAACTGAGATATCCAGGTTACCTATGGAACATGTAGTATGTATTAATACTATGCACTTGATGAAATACACTGTAGCTGCAAGCAGCGATTATGGGGCTGAACACACCATTGCCACACCAACTGTATATTGAGCAGATTTATTTGGTCATAACACTCCCATGGGTGATTTTAGGAAAATAATTTAAATGGCTATTAATAGATTAAACAATCTTTACAGATTTAGAACTTTTTAACCTATAGGTGGCAATGCATCCAAATTTACATCATATCAGGCAATGTGGCAATAGCTATATTTCCATCCAAGTTGTGAATTTATTAATGTATGCAAAAGATCAGAATATCTCAAAAACAATTTGCAAATACAACAGTTCAAGAGAACAAACTCGTCACTCACACAATGGCACAAAATAGAAATGAAGATGGAGGGTGAAGCCACTTTAATTGAAGGTTTTTTTATTGGATGTAAAAAATTACTTGAGTGTGCAGACAAAATGCTCTCATGAACCTCATGTTTGCTTGCGACCAGCAGCAGATGCCTTACGTCAGGGAGCAATAGCGTGTCAGGCAGTTCTGGGGGGTAGTACTAGTAACCAATCATTCTGATGACAGGCTTTGGCGTTTCAGAATAACCAGAGCAACATTTCACATGCTATGCTATGATATTGATGATTTTCTTCAAGTGAATTACATAGTCACATGACATTGCCATGTAAATTCTATAAGGATATACAGTATTTGGTGTTTCCATGCATGTTTTCTTACCAAAAAAAAAAAATTTATTGACCATTTTTATATGCATTTAAGAAACTTTATTCGCATCTTGGTGTTTCCATCCAACATTTTGTTTTGCAACAGTGCCCCGACCAATTAATTCAGCATCTGGGTTCTAGAAGTATTTTCCCTATTCATTTCCTCCATAGACTTTACAAAAAAACCCTCCATTAAAGGGTTCTAAAGCATGAACCAAACCAACCAGCTTTGAGGTAAATCACAACATTATTTGAAAATCCGACAAAAAGTCAAAGGTACAAGTCTGTGTACTTGCCGTGTTTCACCAGGGCACGAACTACAATCCCATGAAGCATTGCGAATGACACGATCGAATATAAAACTATGGAAATGTATAAACTATGAATTTTAGGTCACTGATAATAAGTATGGAAACAATATAGTTTATTGCAAAATATTCTGATATACACAAATATATAAGTGCAGGGAAACCGACTCGTTTGCGTTATTCAGAGTGTGTCATTGAAGTGGGCGATCGCTTCTGGTCTTATTTTGAGGGCTTTCTTGGCCACAGTTCTCTGATTGGTGGATCTTTCACTGCTGTACCACGGGTACAAGTGTTGCAGTCAAGTCACTAGATCTCGAGTCCGAGTCGAGTCCAAGTCCTTACTGCTCAAGCCCAAGTCACCAATATTGTGTCCGAGTTGAGTCCAAGTCAAGTCACCAATAACTGCATACAAGTCAATAATAATACAATCTCTGTAGGGTTTTTTTTTTCTTAATGTTTGATATTGCTTTTAGAAACTTTAAGCACAGTTTTCTTCATTTGTTTCTTTGTTCTTATTTTAATACTAACTGTTTTTTGTCTTGAATAATTACTTGAGAACTAATAAGTTGGGCAGTGGTGGCTCAGCAGTTAAGGCTCTGGGTTACTGATCAGAAGGTCAGGGGTTCAAGCCCCAGCACCACCAACATGCCACTGTTGGGCCCTTGACCCTATCTGCTCCAGGGGCACCATATCATGGCTGACCCTGCACTCTGACCCCAGCTTAGCTGGGATATGTGAAAAAAAAAAAAAAGATTTTCACTGTATGTGCAAATGTATAATGTGTGATAGAATTTTATTATAATAATTATAATTTTATTTATGTATCACAATGTTGTATATAGGTCTATACAATAATCAAGAAAATAAAAAAATTAGATGTCAGAAAAACAACTTTCCACTGTAAACAACAGTGCTGCCTTGCCATTTATTTGAAGTTTATTTATTTATTCTCAGGTATTGTCCTCTAGTGTTATATTATCAAAATTCATTATAATTCAGACTTTGGAGCAATTCACATGATTTTTCATGGATGGATGGATGTTTGTCCTTTTAACAATGGGGTTACTTAACTGTTTTAGCCTACATCTGTGATAAACTCACATCACACGAGCCAGTCTCCATCTCTATGTCAAACTGCACCTCTCATAATTGCATTAACACATCAACATAATCTTACGTTCCCATTACAATTATAACTCGTAATAATGATTTACGATTTTGTTCCATGTATTTTCGAATTTCGACTTTATGCGTTCTAGACAAACTTGTGCGGGTACGTTTTCTACTGAGGTGAAAGTTTTGAGGACCAACGTGTTCTTTGTTAACAGTTTCTGTCATTTGATTTGCTCATGTTCCTACATTGTCAGTGAGCATCAGAATTTCATTCTTACAGTATGACTTTAACCATGTATTATGCACCACGACCAAATGGCGAGTTGATTCCTCAAACTCCAGTATTCTCCCTTGCTATACCACGTCTACAGAGGCAGAATATTTGTATGAATAAACAGACGTTATTTTGCGTTATAATAGATTTGCGAGTACACATGTTTTGAGTGGCACACGCACTCTCTGAATGAGAGCAGGGAGATTTGAAAGTGCGCGTCCAGTTTTGAGTGAAAGCAAAGGAAATCTGCGTGCGAGCGCAGAGATTCACGTTTGCGCAACCAGTACATGGCATGACATGCATGTGATCTCATGCCATAAAAGGGCAGAACGCAAAAGTTAATGGTTGAGTCCTCTCCTTCGAGTCAGAATGCACCCAGTGCTCGAGTCCAAGCATTAGTGTTCAAGTCCGAGACGAGTCACGAGTCATCAATATCGTGACTGGAGTCGGACTCGAGTACTACGACACTGACAGGTACTGTAGTTGTTCACCTGGAGTCCCTCTATTGAACGGGATTTTTAAAAAAATGAAGTTGAAATAACGCAGACGGATGGCTTCAACAAGCATATACCAAGCATTAACATCCTTGGAGCTCACGTTAGGTCTTTAAAGGTTTATAAGTTATTGTTAAAAATCAATTCATCTATGGAAAACCTTTATGGGATTTTTACTTCCGGAACCCGACTGTTGCGCGCTATTATTCCAAAACACATTTTGTGCATTTTTGATGGCAACTTTGCCAGTAGGTGGCTCAGTCACCAAACTGCTCTTGTATGGTCAGAACATGGTAACAATGATACTCAACCAGCTTCATGCCAATATGTTGAAGCATTGTGAGGACACGGCCTAACTTCGTCTATGGTGTCCTCACTGTCAAATCATTGATGTGATACACATGAACAGTTTGGTCTATCCAAAAGCTTTTAATAAGTTTCACTGCCATTGTCCAAAATTCACCAAATTTGGTGAAGATAGGACAGAACATGTAGGACGAGTTTGAAAAAGTATGTTTTCTCACATACTGAAACCTCACTGAATTGGTTAATTTTAGTCTGCAAACTCCTGTGGTGCTTGGCCCCTAAATATTGAGTTGAATGTGCAGTAATATAAACACAATTAATGACTTACCGCTGTCATGTTTGAGTTTTTGCTCTTTGATCATAGAGTACCCGTCTCCTCCGTCCACCAGATATGAGGGCAACACCACCTTGTATACCTTCTTAGGGTTTAGTGGTTCATAATGGGGCACACGACACTCAGTACACAGCACATTCACACTTTTAACACGTTTCCCAGAGGGCTTTGATAAATCGTATACCAGCTGAAAACCTGCAGACGAAACACAATTATCAATGGATTAAAAGCAATATTGTTTAGTCTGAATTATTCATAACACTCAAGTCATATGGACTACTTTATGGTTGTAATTTTTGCTCTTTGTGGAGCTTGACAACCCCTGGTCAATGTATTCTTGAAAACATCTTTTGTGTTCCATAGAAGAAAGAAAATCATGGATTTGAAATAATGTGAGGGAGAGTAAATGATGACAGAATTTTTACTTTTGGATGAACTTTCCCCTAAGAGTCTTAGCTCTTAAATTTCATCAGCTAGCAACTGGGGAAATTCACTTTCAGCACCTGTACAATCATCACAGGTGCCCCCCAGGGATGTGTGCTCTCCCCACTACTCTTCTCCCTGTACACAAATGACTGCACCGCCAAGGACCCCTCTGTCAAGCTCTTGAAGTTTGCAGACAATACTACTGTCATTGGCCTCATCCGAGATGACGATGAGTCTACATACAGAAGGGAGGTTGAACAACTGGCCATCTGGTGCAGTCAAAACAACCTGAAGCTGAACACGCTCAAAACAGTGGAGATGATAGTGGACTTTAGGAGGAACACCACAACATTGACCCGCTCACCATTCTAAACAGCACTGTGGCAGCAGTGGACTCATTCAGGTTCCTGGGCACTACCAGGACCTGAAGTGGGAGACCCACATTGACTCCATTGTGAAAAAGGCCCAGCAGAGGTTGTACTTCCTTCGCCAGTTGAGAAAGATCAACCTGTCACAGGCGCTGCTGATACAGTTCTACTCAGCGGTCATTGAGTCTGTCCTCTGCACTTCAATAACTGTCTGGTGTGGTTAAGCTACGAAATCAGACATCAGAAAACTACAAAGGACAGAACTGCTGAGAGGATTATTGGTTGCCCCCTGCCCCCCTTCAAGAACTGTACACTTCCAGAGTGAGGAAATGGGCTGGAAAAAAAAAAATCACTCTGGACCTCACTTACCCAACCCACTTCCTTTTTGAACTGTTGCCTTCTCACCGGCGCTACATAGCTCTGAGCACCAGGAACGTCAGGCACAGGGACAGCTTTTTTCCCTCTCATGAATAGTTAAAACTGCCCCATTGAGCAATAATTATGTGCAATACACAGCTTAGTCAATTTATATTTATCTAACATATCCTACCTCTTCTGCCATTACATTTCCTTGCACTATCTGTATATAACAGATTTTAATTTGTACATACGTATATATATATATATTATATATACACACACACACACACACACACACACATACTGTATATATACATATACATGAATATATATATATATACATTATATATATATATATATACATTATATATATATATATATATATATATATATATATATATATATATATACAGTATATACACACACACACATATACACTATATTGCCAAAAGTATTCGCTCATCTGCCTTTAAACACATATGAACTTAAGTGACATCCCATTCTTAATCCATAGGGTTTAATATGACGTCGGCCCACCCTTTGCAGCTATAACAGCTTCAACTCTTCTGGGAAGGCTTTCCACAAGGTTTAGGAGTGTGTTTATGGGAATTTTTGACCATTCTTCCAGAAGCGCATTTGTGAGGTCAAACACTGATGTTGGACGAGAAGTCCTGGCTTGCAGTCTTCGCTCTAATTCATCCCAAAGGTGCTCTATTGGGTTGAGGTCAGGACTCTGTGCAGGCCAGTCAAGTTCTTCCACACCAAACTCACTCATCCATGTCTTTATGGACCTTGCTTTGTGCACTGGTGCGCAGTCATGTTGGAACAGGAAGGGGCCAACCCCAAACTGTTCCCAAAAAGTTGGGAGCATGGAATTGTCCAAAATCTCTTGGTATGCTGAAGCATTCAGAGTTCCTTTCACTGGAACTAAGGGGCCAAGCCCAGCTCCTGAAAAACAACCCCACACCATAATCCCCCTCCACCAAACTTCACAGTTGGCACAATGCAGTCAGACAAGTACCGTTCTCCTGGCAACCGCCAAACCCAGACTCATCCATCAGATTGCCAGATGGAGAAGCGTGATTTGTCACTCCAGAGAACGCGTCTCCACTGCTCTAGAGTCCAGTGGCGGCGTGCTTTACACCACTGCATCCGACGCTTTGCATTGCACTTGGTGATGTATGGCTTGGATGCAGCTGCTCGGCCATGGAAACCCATTCCATGAAGCTCTCTATGCACTGTTCTTGAGCTAATCTGAAGGCCACATGAACTTTGGAGGTCTGTAGCGATTGACTCTGCAGAAAGTTGGCGACCTCTGCGCACTATGCGCCTCAGCATCCGCTGACCCCGCTCTGTCATTTTACATGGCCTACCACTTAGTGGCTGAGTTGCTGTCATTCCCAATCACTTCCACTTTGTTATAATACCACTGACAGTTGACTGTGGAATATTTAGTAGCGAGGAAATTTCAAGACTGGACTTGTTGCACAGGTTGCATCCTATCACAGTACCACGCTGGAATTCACTGAGCTCCTGAGAGCAGCCCATTCTTTCACAAATGTTTGTAGAAGCAGTCTGCATGCCTAGGTGCTTCATTTTATACACCTGTGGCCATGGAAGTGATTGGAACACCTGAATTCAATTATTTGGATGGGTGAGCGAATACTTTTGGCAATATAGTGTATATACAGGTGCATCTCAATAAATTAGAATGTCGTGGAAAAGTTCATTTATTTCAGTAATTCAACTCAAATTGTGAAACTCGTGTATTATTTCAATTCAATGCACACAGACTGAAGTAGTTTAAGTCTTTGGTTCTTTTAGTTGTGATGATTTTGGCTCACATTTAACAAAAACCCACCAATTCACTTTCTCAAAAAATTAGAATATGGTGACATGCCAATCAGCTAATCAACTCAAAACACCTGCAAAGTTTTCCTGAGCCTTCAAAATGGTCTCTCAGTTTGGTTCACTAGGCTACACAAGCATGGGGAAGACTGCTGATCTGACAGTTGTCCAGAAGACAATCATTGACACCCTTCACAAGGAGGGTAAGCCACAAACATTCATCGCCAAAGAAGCTGGCTGTTCACAGAGTGCTGTATCCAAGCATGTTAACAGAAAGTTGAGTGGAAGGAAAAAGTGTGGAAGAAAAAGATGCACAACCAACCGAGAGAACCGCATGCTTATGAGGATTGTCAAGCAAAATCGATTCAAGAATTTGGATGAACTTCACAAGTGGACTGGAATGGACTGAGGCTGGGGTCAAGGCATCAAGAGCCACCACACACAGACGTGTCAAGGAATTTGGCTACAGTTGTCGTATTCCTCTTGTTAAGCCACTCCTGAACCACAGACAATGTCAGAGGCGTCTTACCTGGGCTAAGAAGAACTGGACTGTTGCCCAGTGGTCCAAAGTCCTCTTTTCAGATGAGAGCAAGTTTTGTATTTCATTTGGAAAACAAGGTCCTAGAGTCTGGAGGAAGGGTGGAGAAGCTCATAGCCCAAGTTGCTTGAAGTCCAGTGTTAAGTTTCCACAGTCTGTGATGATTTGGGGTGCAATGTCATCTGCCGGTGTTGGTCCACTGTGTTTTTTGAAAACCAAAGTCACTGCACCCTTTTACCAAGACATTTTGGAGCACTTCATGCTTCCTTCTGCTGACCAGCTTTTTAAAGATGCTGATTTCATTTTCCAGCAGGATTTGGCACCTGCCCACACTGCCAAAAGCACCAAAAGTTGGTTAAATGACCATGGTGTTGGTGTGCTTGACTGGCCAGCAAACTCACCAGACCTGAACCCCATAGAGAATCTATGGGGTATTGTCAAGAGGAAAATGAGAAACAAGAGACCAAAAAATACAGATGAGCTGAAGGCCACTGTCAAAGAAACCTGGGCTTCCATACCACCTCAGCAGTGCCACAAACTGATCACCTCCATGCCACGCCGAATTGAGGCAGTAATTAAAGCAAAAGGAGCCCCTACCAAGTATTGAGTACATATACAGTAAATGAACATACTTTCCAGAAGGCCAACAATTCATTAAAAATGTTTTTTTTTTATTGGTCTTATGTATTCTAATTTGTTGAGATAGTGAATTGGTGGGTTTTTGTTAAATGTGAGCCAAAATCATCACAATTAAAAGAACCAAAGACTTAAACTACTTCAGTCTGTGTGCACTGAATTTATTTAATACACGAGTTTCACAATTTGAGTTGAATTACTGAAATAAATGAACTTTTCCACGACATTCTAATTTATTGAGCTGCACCTGTATATATATATATCACACACACACACGTCTTATTGTTATTTCTATATATACTTATATTTTCTATTCGCTTTTAATTTTTATTCAATTTTTTTTATTATCTCTATCTTGTTATAAACTCTATCAATTGTTGTACCATCCTCTCACTTTCAACTGCTTTTATTTTCAGCAAACTTAACATTTGTAAATATTTGTATGAACATAAAAAGATTCAACAACTAATACATAAACTGAACAAGATTCACAGACATGTGACTAACAGAAATGGAATAATGTGTCAAAATCAAAAGTAACAGTCAGTATCTGGTGTGGACACCAGCTGCATTAAGTACTGCAGTGCATCTCCTCCTCATGGACTGCACCAGATTTGCCAGTTCTTGCTGTGAGATATTACCCCACTCTTCCACCAAGGTACTTGCAAGTATAGTAGATTTTCATAAAAATGTGAAAAGAACTAACATAGAAAGCCTGAACTGTGTGTGACCCAGAAGAGGGCATGTGAGGTTATTGAATGTGCTGATGCTGCAAGAATTGCTCTGTGTCCTCAGCTGTAGCAGAGAACAATGGTACGGAGACATGAGAAAACTCTGGGAAGCACAGCAAAGCTCAAAATTAACAACCAATAATCAAAGTAACTATATATGCTCAGATTGTGATGTATTATTCACTCAAAGTATATTTTCATGCTAAATGAATTTAAAATGTTATTTTTTGAAATAAAAGCCAGGTTCCCACCACTGAAAAGAGTTTAGAGGCTCTGTGAAATAATGGTGGGAAACAGAATCCATTGGATACAAAAGATTAAGATGGCGTAGGCATGAGGTAATGCTAGATAACAAACTGTACAAGGACTAAGGGTTTTGACAGAGAGAGTCAGATCTCAGCTGACATCTCGGGTTTGTTGGTATGTTCAATAAACTCTAACATTTGACACCTGGAACTCCTAACTTTGAGAGTTTTCTTACAGAGAGGGGAAGAAACGTTTTCCACGCTCCACGACATATGGCACTTGCAAGTTCCCGGACATTTCTGGGGAGAATGGCCCTAGCGCTCATCCTCCGATCCAACAGGTCCCAGACGTGCTCAATGGGATTGAGATCCGGGCTCTTCGCTGGCCATGGCAGAACACTGACATTCCTGTCTTGCAGGAAATCACGCACAGAACGAGCAGTATGGCTGGTGGCATTGTCATGCTGGAGGGTCATGTCAGGATGAGCCTGCAGGAAGGGTACCACATGAGGGAGGAGGATGTCTTCCCTGTAACGCAAAGCATTGAGATTGCCTGCAATGACAACAAGCTCAAGTCCGATGATGCTGTGACACACTGCCCCAGACCATGAAGGACCCTCTACCTCCAAATCGATCCCCCTCCAGAGTACAGGCCTCAGTGTAACGCTCATTCCTTCGACGATAAACACAAGTCCGACCATCACCCCCGTGACTCGTCAGTGAAGAGCACTTTTTGCCAGTCCTGTCTGGTCCAGCGAAGGTGGGTTTGTGCCCATAGGCGACGTTGTTGCCAGTGATGTCTGGTAAGGACCTGCCTTACAACAGGCCTACAAGCCCACAGTCCAGCCTCTCTCAGCCTATTGCAGACAGTCTGAGCACTGATGGAGGGATTGTGCGTTCCAGGTGTAACTCGGGCAGTTGTTGTTGCCATCCTGTACCTGTCCCGCAGGTGTGATATTTGGATGTACCGATCCTGTGCAGGTGTTTGTAACGGTGGCGGCCCCTGTTCTAAATTTAAATAAATAATTTTAAATCAAATTCGGGTGCCAGACAGGTTTGGGCCCGTCAAAATTAATACCTCTAACCCAGATAGCTCTTAAAGCCACCAATTACATGCATTATATGTATTTTAAATAAATTCACAAAAAAAAAAAAAAAAAAAAAAAAAAAAAAAAAAAGAGTGTTTGAATTTCCAAAGTGTATTATTCAAGTAGCACAAGATTCACAGTAAGCAAAAAGCAAGGAGTCTAAGACTCACACAAAAAGAACAGCATATAATCATTAGCACATAAATTACAACAGAACGAAACACACAACAAAAATTACTAAAGTGTGGGTGAATGTAAATGTGTGAGAGTGAGTTCTGGCTGTAGGAGAGTTCTGAAATGGTGCATGCTAGGTCCCGGAGAGTTTGCATGTACCTGTATGACGACTGTGGGCAATGCTGCAGGATGCAGAGTGAGAGTCCAACAAAAGGGAATAAAGGTAGGTTAGAAGAATCAAGGAATCACCTGACGCTTCCACTTTTGACCTTTAATTTACCATCACACCTTGACCATGGAGCTCTTCGGCAACTGAAGATCCTATGAACTCATGCCACTCCACTTTCACTCAAGAAGTGCAATCAACAGCTATGAAAAATCCAGGCCTCACTCTCTGGTGATAAGCACTGTCAAATTTGTTGCTTTGTTGTTTCTTCCTCTCTCCTCCGATCGTGTTCCTAATCCACATCAAAGTACAAAAAAACAAACTTTCTTTCTCCTTACACAGCTTGGCACACCTCAATTTCACCTCACCCCAGTTTCAAATCTCTCTTCTTTCAGTGAATAACCTCTCCCCTGTCCTTCACAGTTACCTTTATTGTTACCTTTATTGTTGACACCTGGTAATCTAACGAGCAGCCATTTTAGGTAGTGGTGGTGGATCCTTAAAGGAACAGTACGCAGTTCTGCTCCATCACATGTTGTTACACGTGGCACCCCTACAAATTCTTATGAGTAAAATATATCTGAAGTATATTCCTATTCATATTTGACATTTTTAGTACACCTGGGTGACTAGGAACATGAAATTGTTCACCCATATCTTCCTATTTCACAGCGATATAAATATGAGGTTACACACAAACCAAATTCCCTTTATCATCAATCACAGTGGGTTAGACTAAAGAATACAGTTCTGATGTGTGGCAAAAGGTTGTTGAGCTTCACAAAATGGGAAACGGCTATAAGAAAATAGCTTTGAAAATACCCATTTCCACCATCAGGGTAATAATTAAGAAGCTCCAATCAACTGGAGATGTCAAGAATCGGCCTGTAAGAGGATGTGTGTCTATATGGTCTCCACGCACTGAGGAGGATGGTTTGAGTGGCCAAAGAATTTCCAAGGATGACAGCTCGATAATTGCAGAAATTAGTTGGGTCTTGGGGTCAGAAAATATCAGACATCACCTACATCACCACAAGTTGTTTGGGAGTGTTTCAAGAAAAAAGCCTCTGCTCTCATCCAACAACAAACTCAAGAATCTTCAGTTTTCCAGACACTACTGGAACTTCAAATGCGACCAGGTTCTATGGTCAGATGAAACAAAAAAAAGAGCTTTTTTGGCAGCAAACACCAGAGATGGGATTGGCGCACACAGAGATAATGCCCACGGTTAAATGTGGTGCTGCATCTTTAATGTTGTGGGGCTGTTTTTAAACCAGAGGTCCTGGATATCCTGTTCAGAAACATGGCACCATGGACTCTATCAAACTCCAACAGATAAAAAAAATCAAAACCTGACTGCCTCTGCCAGAAAGCTTAAAATTGGCCCTAGCTGGATCTTCCAGCAGGACAATGATAAAAATGGTCCACTGACCACAAAATCAAGATTCTGCCATGGCCATCCCAGTCCTCTGACCTGAACCCCATAGAAAATTTGTGGGGTGATCTGAAGATGAGAGTCCACCAACATGGACATCTGAATTTGAAGGATCTGGAGAGATTCTGTATTGATGAATGGTCTCAGATCACTTGCCATGTGTTCTCCAACCTCATTAGGCATTATAAGAGAAGACTCAGAGCTATTATCTTTGCAAAGGGAGGTTGGAAATAGTATTGAATAAAAGGGTGCTAATAATTGTGCCACACATACATTTGACAAAAATTGTTTTTGATTATTTTTATTTTTATGAAACTTGTGTTTTGTTTGCAATTTCGTGATATCCAGTAGAGGATAGATTTTTGTGAATATTTTGAATGAAAGATCGAAAGGATAAACAATAAGGACATATTTTTCTCAGCCTTCTTTGGCCATATTTAACATTTTGACAAAAAAAAAAAAAAGAGCATTTGGCTGTTCACGCACGCAGCTGCATTCATCACAGGACACAAGCACATGGGCAGACATACACATGTGAGCGTTTGAAAGTAGCCAGCTGAAATCAAACAGCGCGTGGCTACCGAATTGAGTCAGAGCTTGATACTGCTCATATTTTTTAGCATAGGTAGCTATTAAAATACTGAACTGAGCAGAGATTTTGTGGCACCATTAACCAGTCATGGTGGTACCCTGCAGTTTGGGAACCACTGCGCTAGACTAACATCTTTGGCCATTGCGTTTCCTAGTTTATTCAGCATCTTGTGCAGGATCGCTGTTTTTTAGATGCCATATCAAGTTAAAAAGGACTTCAACCTTTAAAAACGCGTCTCGAAGCAAATTTCAAAATTACATTTGACCGCCTTACAAAGGCATGCCATGGGAACGTTAACATACATAGCTGAATCATTGTCATTTAGGAATAAGATCACGTGGGTGTCTGAATCGAGATCGCAATCTTTTAATGATTAATCGTGCAGCTCTAATTGAACATAAACCTATCACTGGCATACAGTCCACAGCAATCCATTTTGCAATTGAATTTGTCAATCTGTCAGAGGTAGATTTATTTGCTTTTGGAGCATCTCACTTTGGTTGTGCCACATCATTAACAGCATTTTTAGGACACTGTGTCAAGTTAAACATAGTTTACAGCTGTGTTTGCCCGGAAGAACGCGTCCTCATCTTGTGTGTCTGCTGTCAGTAAGTGTGTTTGTTGCCTGTACATCTGGAGTTGCGCTTACTGCCCACTGCTGAATGATACTCGTAAAAACATAATGGTGATACAGTATTTTAAGCTTGAATTGCTCCGATGGTAGGAAAGTTCCTTATTACGGTCCGGGGGCATGATTAATTGCATTAATTTTTTAACTCATTATTATTTTTAATATAATTAAATCACACTGAATTAACCATTAAATCAAAAGCCCTATTTAAAATGCTTTTTATTTGCCCATTATACCTCCCCCTGATTTCTTGTCAACTCTTTTTGCCATGAACTTTAAAGAAGAGACATTTTCATAGCATTTCTGATTAAACTTCAGTAGCAAGAATGCTGATTTAGGAAACCGAGTTATGTAGTTTGACTCATTTCCACGAATCCACAAACAGTCTGTTTCAATAAATCGGTTCAAAACACTGACTCAACAGTTCGGTTGCGCCATTAGCACTAAAAACAATGCAAGTTCTTGCGTGAACACGCATGCCACTACAAACAAGCTTCTCTCATGCACTCATGAATGTGCAACAAACATCACAATTTTTACTGAACAATTGACTTAAATTTTGGGTTGTTTTTCACCAAAATGTGTAGCATGGACTTATGACATTATTAGGTCATTTTTAAAGAAATAGTTCACCCAAAAGTGAAAATTCCCTCATCATTTACTCAACCTCATGCCATCCCAGATGTGTATGACTTTCTTTCTTCTGCAGAACACAAACGAAGATTTGTAGAAGGATATCTCAGCTCTGTAGGTCCATACAATGCAAGTGAATGTTGACTAAAATTTTGAAGATCCAAAAGCACATAAAGGCATCATAAAGGTAATCCATATGACTCCAGTGGTTAAATCCATGTCTTCAGAAGCAACATAATAGGTGGGTGAGAAACAGAACAATATTTAAGTCCTTTTTTACTATAAATCTCCACTTTCACTTTATCCTTGTGTTTTTGGCAATTTGCATTCTTCATGCATATTGCTACCTACTTGACAGGGAGGATAATTTACAGTAAAAAATTACTTAAAGGTGCTGTAAGCGATTTGTTTCATGGAAAGGTATGCAAAACAAATGTCCTACTCTGAAAGATATTAATGAAATAAGTGTCCTGAGATATCTCACTGTTCTCTGTGACAGCTCTAGACTCTGTAAACAGCAAACAAAAATGTGTCCGCAGGCTGTGGTCTCTGACGATTTCTGCCTGTCAATCATTTTGCGAGTTCTCATAGTGTTGTAGTTGCAGTGAAATATTGAGTCTTAATTCCATTTTAATGCCATGTTTTTCATAACTATTGTCAGTTGAGGGCGCCATTTTGCTGCTGTTGTGCTTGACAACCCTGGAATGATGCTTTTTTTGCTTGGTGTTGGTGACAATGGTGTTTATGATGTGAGGGGTTTTGGAGAGAGGGGGCGTGGCTAGTTCAACGGCTCAGCACGTGAAAATTCTAGAATGGCAAAAATCACTTACAGCACTTTTAAATATAGATGTTTCTCAACCACACCTATAATATCGCTTTTGAAGACATAGATTTAACCACTGGAGTCTTATGGATTACTTTTATGCTGCCTTTATGTGCTTTTAGAGCTTCAAAATTTTGCTGAGATATTCTTCTAAAAATCTTTGTTTGTATTCTGCAGAAAAAAGAAAGTCATACACATCTGGGAAGGCATGAGGGTGAGTAAATTATGAGAGAATTTTCATTTTTGGGTGAACTATTCCTTTAAGCTTTAAAGTGAGTCAATATCAACTGCACTTAGGATATGAGACAGAGATATTCATTAAAGCATCTCTTTTAAGCAATATGGGCTTGGAACGACAAAAAGAGTGAGTATTTCTCTTACTTATTCCTCTTATTTCTAAACCACCTGTCATACAGAGACATTTTACACCACCATTAATTCCCAGTGGCAGAGTTTCCACACTCCTTGAAAGTCCTTGAATTTCAGACATATAGATTCAAGGCCTGGAATGTAGGTGAAAATAGACTTAGGTCACTGAAAGTGCTTGAATTAGGGCTGAACAAGGGCTGAACAATTAATCAAAATTAAAATGAAATCGCGATGTGACCGAGTGCGATTATCAAACCGCAAAGGCAATTGAATTCATTAATTTACATGCTCTGCTCACTTCACGTACCGTTTGTGCGCAGCTCTGTTCTAACACTTACTCAGTACCACCACTCCCTATAAGCATATTACACTGTCTGCGTAGGGCACCAACTCCCTAGGGGGGCACTAGAAACTCCACCGGCTGCCCTTTCTCGCATGTTATGCGTTATTCAAGGACCCGATCGCAGTCGCGGAACACAGACAGGGCAGGATTGCAGGTATTGCGCACCATTTTATTTATTCCCAGAAGTTCCATGTTCATAATGCTGGAAATGTTGTCTTTCTCTCTTAATTCCACAATCAGCGTGAGTAAATTAGCTCTACTGTGTTTCTCTCTCGTGCGCACATGCTGCATTCTGCAGCTTATTGAACGCTTGTTGAGTTTAGTCTGAGAGCACAGTGAGGTAAGGAAGAGCACTGTCGCATATTTGTTGAACTTAAAGATGTATAAACATGTTAATTCGACAAACAGATGAAGTAATATTGCGTCTCTGCAAGCGAGATACGTGATAAAACTATCGCTACTGTTTATAATTACAGTTCAAGCGTGTGACAGTAGATCGATCTAGTTGCTTCTTCACATCGCATCACCTTTAAGTAGAAAGGAAGAAATAGCAAAATGCTTTGTGTAAAATTCTCCTCAGCTGGTGAGTGAAGAGAAACACTTAAAAGAGACTTCTTCATCTTGATAAACACCTGTTACATCTCTCATCTCTATCTTACCTGTACAGGTATTTTCTCTGCCTTGTGAATTAGTCGGTTTTAATATAAGTAGGCCTACGTACCGATTTACATAATATAAATAATATAATATCCTTAATATACATAATATTCAAAATATATTATTTATCTTAAATATACATATCTATTTTATAAACTGATTTCCTCAGGATCCACTTTCAGGATGTCATCTGTTAATTTTCAGTGCATTTATAACTATAAACTGGTTGTCACTGACTTGAACTCAAAGAAATAACTGACCCAAAAATGAAAATTCTGTCATCACTTATTACTCACCTTTATGTATTTGCAAACCCATTTGCCTTTCTTTCAGCCGTGGAACTCAAAAGGAGATGTTAGGCAAACTGTTAGTCTCAGTCACCATCCACTTTAATTGTATGGAAAAAAAAATGAATGAAAGTGAATGGTGACTGGGACAAAAAATCTTCCTAACATCTACTTTTGTGTTCCACAGAAGAGAGAAATTTACAAGGGCTTGGAACAACAAAAGGTAATCATGACAGAATTTTCATTTTGGGGTCAACTATCATTTGAACTGCCTGCTTACAACCCCAATTCCAAAAAAAGTTGGGACAGTCGAGTGCTTACCACTGTGTAACCACCATTTCTTCTAGTAACACTTATTAAGCTTTTGGGCACTGA
This sequence comes from Myxocyprinus asiaticus, assembly GCF_019703515.2. Lineage (NCBI taxonomy): Eukaryota > Metazoa > Chordata > Actinopteri > Cypriniformes > Catostomidae > Myxocyprinus > Myxocyprinus asiaticus. The sequence continues at coordinate 42,973,793 of NC_059368.1, read as the reverse complement.
ATACACAAGACTGCAATTGTACTGGGCCTTCGTTGCTGTGTTGAACACTTCATATTGCAGCACACATTCTCAATAGGAGACAGATCAGGACTGCAGGAAGGACAATCTAGCACCCGCAGTATCTGCTTATGTAGCCATGCACTTGTTATTAAACGGCACAACTTAACATAATTAGGTAATCGTGTTTTAAAAGTAACCTTCATTAACCTCCTGGTTATTTAGGTTTATTATGTTGGCTTGTCAAACTTTTCCCTGTAATAACTCCTTTAGAGGATTCAATCTACTGACTATCACTCTACCGCTCGTACTTTCTATCTATCACTCTCTTTTCTATCTTTCCATCACTCCACTCTTTTTATTCTTTCTTTCACTCCATCACTTTAACACCCTAACAACTGCATACAGATCAGAATGTCCTACAGACATGAGAGTTGGCTTGTTTGAATTGGGTGAGCAATCAGTCTTCAAGTATCATCATGGAAACTACTTAGCCATGCCCTAGCAACCATTTAGAGCACCCTCGCAACCAAACCCCATTGACTTCCATTTAAAATTGCTTAGATGGTATCTCAGGATCAGAATGTCGTAGAGACTTCATTGTTGGCTTGTATGACTCAGAACAGCAAGCAGCCTTCTTGGTTTCACAGTGGCAACTGCCTAGCAACCACATGGGCTTACCCTAGCAACCAAATAACAAATCAAATATCTCTGCACCAGAACATCGTATAGACTTCCGGGTTGACTTATTTCACTCAGGATGGCAAGGAGCCTTAATAAGTATCACCCTGGTAACTGCCTAGCAACCAGATGGGGTTACCCTAGCAACCAAGTAACAAATCACATATCTCTGCACCAGAACATCGTATAGACTTCCGGGTTGATTTATTTCACTCAGGATGGCAAGGAGCCTTGATAAGTATCACCCTGGTAACTGCTTAGCAACCAGATGGGGTTACCCTAGCAACCAAGTAACAAATCACATATCTCTGCATCAGAAAATCGTAGAGACTTCCGGGTTGACTTATTTCACTCAGGATGGAAAGGAGCCTTGATAAGTATCACCCTGGTAACTGCATAGCAACAAAATGGGGTTACCCTAGCAACCAAGTAACAAATCACATATCTCTGCATCAGAACATCGTAGAGACTTCTGGGTTGACTTATTTCACTCAGAATGGAAAGGAGCCTTGATAAGTATCACCCTGGTAACTGCATAGCAACCATATGGGGTTACCCTAGCAACCAAGTAACAAATCATATATCTCTGAACCAGAACATCGTAGAGACTTCTGGTTTTGTTCATTTCACTCAGGATGGCAAGGAGCCTTTTGAGTATCACCTTGGCAACTGCCTAGCAACCAAATGGGGTTAACCTAGCAACCAATTTGCCATTCAGAAAAACAAGCAAGGTGTAGGGTTGCATAGGACTTCTTGCAGCTGGCTGTCTCCCTGTATGATGTTCCTTCTGTCTGTCTGACTGTAAGACCTTCAAACTTCCAACTCTTCAAACTATTTTAAACTTTCAGACAAGGCTTTGTCAAGCCAACATAAAGTTTGTCTTCAAACTTTACTATCTAGTTTATGTTTTTTTTTTTTTTGCTGTCAATTTTACTACTGTGACTGTAGTGCAATCTCTGTTTGGGAAAGAAATGCAAATGGTAAATAAAATAACATAAAATTATAAATATTATAAGAAAAGAACAATATACTGTATGTTAGTAAATGTTCATTAAAATATAACAATAATAAGAAAAAATGAAAATAAAAATGCATATATGTTAAATTAATTATATTTCAAAATATAATTAAAAAAAATATCAGGGGATACTTCAAGTAATTCAAAGTCAAAGGGGTTTGGCTGACAAAAAAAGTCTGGGAACCTCTGTGTTAAAGGGATTTACCAAGAACAACAATACAAATTTAAGTCAGACACAATCGCATGCCTTGCTGGGAAACAAGTGACTTAAGACAAGAGCCATAATGTAGACTGTATACTTAAAGATAGACACATCTAAGAACATGCAGGTAAACTCACCTGACACCTGCAAGAATTCTCCAGTATTTCCTCCATATCTGTGCACGGAGTGCTCAAAGACCTCTCTCAGAGTCGATCCGTTCATCTGCACCAGATCAGACGTGCCTCCAAATGGCAACACAGAGATCAGGTCCTCCATTGTAATAGTACCTGAATTTGAAAAACTATTAATCATTGTGCATTAAGTTTCCAACCGTACACATTTTAAAAAGTTCACTGGAGCAGGGTTACTATTGTTAACAAAAACTATTACAAATACAGCTATTTTTTATTATTATTTTTTTACTAAAATAAAATATAAAAACAGGAGTTTGCAAATGAACAAAAACTAAATTAAACTATAAATCTGCATGACAATACGAACAAAAACTTTAAATTACAGAGGAAATAACTTTAGTTTTCATTTAATTAATTTATGTTGATGGCTGATTTCATTAATCAAAGCCTGACTTTAGACTATACATTTAGTACTTTGTCAAAAAACAAACACCCAATTGGAAAAGCAGTTGTCGCCTAATTCACATGTAAAACAACCAATCATAGTTGTCATCATACTTCAATAAAAAGTAATAAAAAAAATTCATTTTTCATTTTTCATAGATAAAAACAAAATAAAAACTAATTATGAACCTTTAACTAAAACTTAACTAAAAATTAAAACACAAAAAGAAACTAGTGAATTTTTCACAAAAAAACCTGTACTGGAGTGTTTACATAAAGCCGTACCATTTCTGTTGCGCTCATCAATAGGTGATCGGATGGCTCCACCGTTGAGAATACAAGAACTTACATGATTCCACTGTATTTCATCAGCATATTTAATATTATTATGGACCTAAAACACCAACAGAGAGGGAGTCCTTTGAGTTTGGCAAATATACCAGTTTGACTTTTACCTCACAAACTCATTCATAAAACTCTTTCTATTTTCCCCTTCACAATTTTTCAGAAATACATTTCTTCTTAATTTCAATTTTTGATTTTGGTTTACTCTGATTTTATGTGGCTGTGTTGCTCCAAGGCTGATGTTAGCTGTTCGTAGGGTGGGGGAAAAAAATCGATTCACTGCTGCTTTGTGTATCTCAAACAATTATGGATCGATCCATGAAATCTCAATCATAATTTTAAATAAATTATTCATAATTCTGGTTATTGAAAAGCATGCACAAGACAAAACACTACAGATACAGATGCCATGCCAAGTGCCATACAAAATGCAACAATGAATGGAGGGTGAATCTACAGTAACATATTGAATACTGGAGTCTTCAGATGAGTTTGATGAAAAAACACAATAAACTCTACAATATTTTAAAGGAAATAACCAAACAGTGGGCTGTATCATATGTAAAGGGAATTGTAACAGTAAAAGGACAGGCAAAAAGGAGGCGGGAACCGGCTGAACAGTAAACGTACAGTGCATCCGGAAAGTATTCACAGCGCTTCACTTTTTCCACATTTTATGTTATGTTACAGCCTTATTCCACAATGGATTAAATTCATTATTTTCCTCAAAATTCTACAAACAATACCCCATAATGACAACGTGAAAGAAGTTTGTTTGAAATCTTTGCAATATATTAAAAATAAAAAACTGAAAAATCACACGTACATAAGTATTCACAGCCTTTGCTCAATACTTTGTTGAAGCACCTTTTGGCACCAATTACAGCCTCAAGTCTTTTTGAGTATGATGCTACAAGCTTGGCACACCTATTTTTGGGCAGTTTCTCCCATTCTTCTTTGCAGGACCTCTCAAGCTCCATCAGGTTGGATGGGGAGCATCGGTGCACAGCCATTTTCAGATCTCTCCAGAGATGTTCAATCGGGTTCAAGTCTGGGCTCTGGCTGGGCCACTCAAGGACATTCACAGAGTTGTCCCGTAGCCACTCCTTTGTTATCTTGGCTGTGTGCTTAGGGTCGTTGTCCTGTTGGAAGATGAACCTTCACCCCAGTCTAAGGTCCAGAGTGCTCTGGAGCAGGTTTTCATCAAGGATGTCTCTGTACATTGCTGCATTCATCTTTCCCTTGATCCTGACTAGTCTCCCAGTTCCTGCCGCTGAAAAACATCCCCACAGCATAATGCTGCCACCACCATGCTTCACTGTAGGGATGGTATTGGCCAGGTGATGAGCGGTGCCTGGTTTCCTCCAGACATGACGCTTGCCATTCAGGCCAAAGAGTTCAATCTTTGTTTCATCAGACCAGAGAATTTTGTTTCTCATGGTCTGAGAGTCCTTCAGGTGCCTTATGGCAAACTCCAGGCGGGCTGTTATGTGCCTTTTACTGAGGAGGGCTTCCGTCTGGCCACTCTACCATACGGGCCTGATTGGTGGAGTGCTGCAGAGATGGTTGTTCTTCTGGAAGGTTCTCCTCTCTCCACAGAGAAACACTGGAGCTCTGTCAGAGTGACCATCGGGTTCTTGGTCACCTCCCTGACTAAGGCCCTTCTCCCCCGATCGCTCAGTTTGGCCGGGTGGCCAGCTCTAGGAAGAGTCCTGGTGGTTCCAAACTTCTTCCAATTACGGATGATGGAGGCCACTGTGCTCATTGGGACCTTCAATGCTGCAGAAATATTTCTGTACCCTTCCCCAGATCTGTGCCTCGATACAATCCTGTCTCGGAGGTCTACAGACAATTCCTTGGACTTCATGGCTTGGTTTGTGCTCTGACATGCACTGTTAACTGTGGGACCTTATATAGACAGGTGTGTGCCTTTCCAAATCATGTCCAATCAACTGAATTTACCAAAGGTAGACTCCAATCAAGTTGTAGATACATCTCAAGGATGATCAGTGGAAACAGGATGCACCTGAGCTCAATTTTGAGTGTCATGGCAAAGGCTGTGAATACTTATGTACATGTGATTTTTTTTCATTTTTTATTTTTAATACATTTGCAAAGATTTCAAACAAACTTCTTTCACATTGTCATTATGGGGTATTGTTTGTAGAATTTTGAGGAAAATAATTAATTTAATCCATTTTGAAATAAGGCTGTAACATAACAAAATGTGGAAAAAGTGAAGCGCTGTGAATACTTTCCGGATGCACTGTAAGTTTAATGTCAAAACTCCAACTTAAAACAACATAAAACAAACACAAACACAGTCACACATGCAACGCGGCTGCGTGCGTCTCTCTCTCTCTCTCAAACTGGTGCCTCTGGCTCCCCTTTATCTCGCTCTCCCGCTGATCAGCTGATTCAGCGCCAGCCGTGCACCATCACGGCCCGGCCACAACCTCCTCCTCGTCACACTCCTCCCCCGCCCGATTCAGGCCGGGGCGCCACTAGTCTGACTAACTCAACACCCCCCCCCCAATCTCTGGAGGGGAGACGCTGCCCTTCCAGCCGTTCTGTCCGCCAGTGGTCCACCCTGCCTCTTGGAAACCTGCAGTTCCTCCGGCTCTCGCCGGCCAGCTGTGACCCCTCCGACCCCCAGGCAGACGGCCACGGCTGTTTCCCTGGCGGATGGCAGCAGCGAGGACTCCGTGACAGCACATCCCTCCACCCTCCAGGGTTTCAGCACCACTGTAACAGTATAAGGACGGGCAAGGAGGCGGCGGGAACCGGCTAAACAGTCAACGTAAAGTTGAATCAGAAACTCAACTTAAAACTAACCTAAACATAAGGACACACATGCAACGCGGCCGCGTGCGTCTCTCTCTCTCTCTCAAACTGGCTCCCCTTTATCTCGCTCTCCCACTGATCAGTTGATTCAGCCCCAGCCGTGCACCATCACGGCCCAGCCACACCCTCCTACTTGTCACAGGAATAAATGTATTTACGCAGGAATCACAATCACAGGACAAAATGTTTAATGCACTCGAAAGCTGATTATTCATGTGCACATCCACAGGTGAGGCTCTGATGTGGCATTTCATTTACACTCAATGAAAGCTGTAGAGCGACTCTGATACTGGGTTATTCCCCCAAGATTTCCCTAGTTGTTAGTGGGTTTGTGCTCACTACTGCCCTAAAAAGCCAAAATGTGGATAATAAAATAGTCTCACTCGGTTTACTCTGAATCTGGGCACAGCTGAGTGAAGCCTGTCTTTCACAGGAGCGGTCATAGAGACCAGGGGCCTCATGTATAAAACTTGGTAAAACGGGCAAGTTTTTCTGAAGTGTTACATGCAACACATTTCATCCACCTGTGTTTGGCTGTACAGTACCGTGTTTCTGAACTATCCAGACACCCAACTGTCTGTCAGTATCCTATCTGTTTTATACCATCTGTTTTACCAGGCCATTCCACGTCAGTAAAGTGCATATCACAGATTTATCTTTATCTGAATCCTGTCCACAGAATGTGATTTCTGGATTGTACAACACAATTTGAAGCGCACGACCTTTTGGATACAAAAATATTATGAGCCAAGGAATCCTCACTGTCATTAAAATTACATTCCCTCCTTATGATGCCACAGGAAAGTCTTCCAAAAGCAGCACACTTTTTTACAGTTTATATTTTAATGGCTTTTTAATTAGTAAAATTAACACTGGATAACATTTAAATATTATTTGAGTGCTTAACTCCATACTTTTCATTTTAAATGTTTTGCATTAAATGAAAATCAGAATTTAGAATCAGTCTGTTCATTTCATGACTTGTCCAGCTGGAGTGGCCAATTGACACAAACCAGTAAAAAAGTGTGAACGCACAGTCAAGAGTGTGTGGACGGTGCGCACGTATTTATGGCAAGTTTATTTTTTATAAATCCCAATGTGTGCGATGGAACTTGCATACACAACGTTTATACATCAGGCCCCAGATTTCATACATAACTAAATTTTGACAATATGTCAATTCTGACAATACTGTGTTTTGCCTTTGCAGTGTAGACAAGTTGAGTCTTTCAGAACCAGTTTACAAGAGGCAACTTTTATTTTTGTTGCTGTTATTGTAAGATATTTGAATATTGGTGTTCTTTGAGTTGGGTTTCTGTGGGGTTGATTGTCCCATCCAGAGTGTTCTGCCTTATAAAGTAAACCCTACAACTCAAGTCCACAGAGAGCAATAGGCAAGAATGCTGTTAAAACATCTGCATCAAGCTTTAGCAGTAAATGTATCTTTAAAATCATACAGCTATTCACTTACCATGGCATCACAGATCAAGTTTCCCAAATTACATTCACGAAATCGACATTCCTCAAAAGTTCCATTGAGATACACTAGAGTCTGTCCCACATACAGAGAAGAGTAATTGGCCAGATTCTTTTTCCAGTTCTCCAAATCAGCTTGAATGACTGGATCTAGACAAAGATATTTCACAGGTTGATAGGTAGATGCACAATATAAATCCTTTCTGACAGCAACTAAATTTGTTGAGTAATCACTAAGGTATGGTGTAGTAACATACAAATGTCCTGTTACTCACAAAGACTATGGTGTGTAATGGATTATGGATTAGAGGTTGCACTGATTTTTAACAGTCAACTAGTCAAGTCCATTAGCTGAGTCGAATTCGAGTAGTTGTTACATCATTTCGATTTCACCATTCGCAATGTTTCATGGGAGTGGGCGGTCGCTGCCAACCTCTTTTGTCGTGACAAGTTTCCATGGTAAGAGAAATCACGCTTGTGGCCACTGGCATATAGCGCCACTGGATGAAGCATATATCATCACTTAACCTCAGAGCTCATTGCACATTTTGAAAGTTTTATTCATTATCACTAAAAATGTATTTGTCTATGGAGAAAATAATAGGAATTTTACTTCCAGAAACCGACAGTTGCGCTATATTGACTAAAGGGCTTTTGGTTACTAAGGGCTTTAAACAACTGACTTGCATGTTTCCAGTATCCTCACCTGGTGTTATAGAGCTATCCAGAAGAATTGGATTGCCTGATGAGTTTACCACATCCCCGTTTGAATCAAACATCACTTTTAGGAATCCCAGATATTTCCCAAAGGCATACGCCTGCACCACTGGAACCTTACGGCCATCCTCTGATTGCACCATAAATGGGTACAGACCCGCAGGAACCTCTGTAGACGGTGGCGTTCCTACACACAAAATGAATAGACCAAGATGAAGTGTCTTTTTTTTCTTTTCTTTTTTATGTTGAAATACTTTATCCTGTCCTAGTTTAATATGCAGAGACAACTGCACACCTTAATTTCAAAGATGGGACAGAGGCAATGTAAGACTGGGAAAGTTGAGGAATGTTCAAAAACCATGGTTGGTAAATAACAGGTGATGCTATCATGGTTTGGTATAAAATGAGCATTCACACATGGTTGGTTACGAGCAAGGCTGGTTTGAGCTTAACCAATTTGAGAAAAACGGCACAAGCACACATCCCAACATTTTGAGAATAACAATTCTCAATGTATGATTGCAAGGAACTAAGAGATTTCACCATCTACAGTCCATAATATTAATAAAAGATTCAGAGAATATGGAAAAATCTGCGTTAACGGCAAGGTCCAAAACCAATATTGAATGTCCATGATCTTCAAGTCCTCATTCGGCACTGCCTTTAAAAACCCACATGCTTCTATACTGAGCATAACTAAATGGACTCAGGAATAATTTGGAAGATTGTTGTCGGTAAACTGTTTGTCGCTGCATCTACAAATGCAGGTTATGACTTTACAGCTCACTAACATCCAGAAACAGCACCATCTTCTCTGAGCTGGAGTGCATCTGAGATGGACTGCCACAAAGCGGAAAATTGTGCTGTGGTCTGATCACCTTTCAAATTGTTTTTTGAAATTAATGGATGTTGTGTTCTCAGGGCTAATGAGGACCATCTGGATTGTTACCAATTCAAAGTTCAAAAGTCTGCGTCTATCATGGTATGGTGGTGTGTTACAATGTTTTCCAGTACATTTCCACTATTCACAACACTAAACCATGTTTTGGGCAGTGAAATGCATTTAGAATCGAATGGGAAAGTTGTGTATGAAAACTTCATATAACTAGTTGAATTTAGTTGGTTAAGTTTTTTTGTTTTTTTTTACATTTATACTTAGTCTTTATATATACAGTATATATATATATATATATATATATATTATTTTTCAATACCACTGGTCAACGAATACACATGCTTTATTTATATCTGTGACATTTTTGAAGGACAATTAAGTAACATTTTTGACTTAATATTATAAATATTATTATCCTCCACGTTTTCTGCAGTCCAACAATGGCAAGAACAAGGCAGATAAGGCTGCCACTGTTGCTAATGAAAATATTCCACATTTTTATCTTTGGTAGCACCTGCTGTGAAGAGCCGTGTACACAGAAATGGCGCATCAATGCATCTTTACACCCCTAACAGATTCACTTTCTGGTCTCGACTCAGTCTTGGCTGATAAGTCCAACTAGGTCTTGATTGGTTAAAAATTTGGTCTTGACTTGCATTTGACTAAGTTTTTCTCAAACCCAACACTAGTGCATTCTTTCTGATTAACAGTTTTATTGATTCATACAATTAACAAAGAAAAGCAAAACATATATTCACAGAATCAACATTAATCCCCCACTATTACCCCTCCCCCTCCCAATCCCCAAGCCCACCCTGACCCTCAACAAACATCCCTGTGGTCACACATGAGTATACACACACAAAAATAATAATAATAACACATTTAAAACTATACTTCTCTCTCCACTGACCCTCCCCGAGAGCCCTCAAAGAACGCCAAATATCTGCCCCATTTCCCATCAAACGAATCCCAGTTCCCCAGCCTTCTACATGACTGTGGAGGTGAGGGCGTGGTCGAGCACCCGTCTGGGGAGACAGAAAGCGGTAAGGACATTCACCTGAGATGAATTGTGACTAATTACCATCTCTATGTTCACAGTGAGAGTCAGGTGAGATAAAAAGACGGCCAGTTCACAGAGAGAGGAGAGAGAGACAGACAGACCAGAGTCTTCGTGTCTGACCCCTGAGAGAGAGTCTTGTGTTGTGTGAAGACTGTTTATTTGAGTGACGCTAAAAAGCCGTCTTATGTTTTGAGTAAAGCTGTACAGCGATTGCTGGTTATTTGTGAATAAAACAGACTCATGTGCACTGTGGGAACTGGTTCCCGCTTCCTCTTTTATCTGCCCAACCTGAACCTTTGTTACACTGACACTTCCTCAAAAGCCACCACCCTCCCCATCTCTGTGCACCACTCTTGAAATGAGGACACTCCAGCTGACTTCCATCCACTTAAAACAATTTGTCTGCCGGTCATAACACTGGTTAGGACCCAATTTTTTATGTGTTTATCCCCTATTTTTTTTTTTTTGTGATTAAAATTTTTTATTGATTCAACTATTAAACAATGAAAAACAAAACACATACAAACAGAATCAACATTTAACCCTCACAAAGCCCCAACCCCCAAAAACACCCCAGTGGTCACACAACCATAGACACAAAAAATAAAAAAATAAAAAATAAAATAAAATAAAAAATATATATATATAATAAACCCACACTTCCACTACACCTCTCTCTCCACTTTCCATCCCCGAGAGCCCTCCAAAAAAGACAGATACTTGCCCCATTTCTCCACAAACAGGTCTAAACTCCCCAGTCTTCTGGATGCCCCCTCCTCAAAAGCTGCCACCCTGCCCATCTCCGAACACCACTCCTGAAATGGGAGCGCTCCAGCTGACTTCCAACCCATTAAAATTATCTGTCTGGCAATCATAATACTAGTTAGGACCCAGTTTTTTATGTACTTATTCTACATATTAATGAACGCCCCATCACCTAAAATACTCACCTAAGAGTCTGGGGTAAAATAAAATTTGAGAGCCCAATACCTCACACATAAAACTCTGACTCTTCAACCAAAATTCTTGGATCTTAACACATCCCCAAAAGACATGGGTTGTGTCTCCATCTTCTGATTGACATCGCCAGCAGGTGGGTGTGTCTTTAAGACCAAGCCTATGCAATCTAGAGGGGGTCCAACAGACTCTATGTAAAATCCTGAATTGCATAAGGCGAAGCCTTGCATCTCTAGAAGCAGACTTGATGTTATTTAGAATCCTAGCCCACACTCCCTCCTCCGATACCAAGTTTAGATCTTTCTCCCATAATCTCTTAAGAGAAGTTGAAGTTCCGTCCCCCAGACTCTGAATTAGCAGGGAGTAATACACTGATGCCTCATGGCCTTTTCCAAAAGCAGTAAACACCACTCCCAGAGTATCTGCCGCTTTAGGGGGGTGTAAACTACTCCCAAAAACAGTACAGAGCAGATGGCGCAGCTGTAAATACTTACAGAACTGAGATCTGGGAATCCTAAAAGACTGAACCAAATTTTTAAAGGATCTCAACACTCCACTCTCATATAGGTCACCGAGTGTAGTAAACCCCCTCACAATCCACTCTGACCAGCAAAAAGGGGACTTGTTGATACATAATTTGGGGTTCAGACATATGCTCGAGGCAACATTTAAATAAATGTCCGAAATAAACACTCTAGACACTTTTGTCCACACCGAGTGCAAATGAGAGACAATGCGGTTTAACTTAACTTCTCCGATTAGTTTGATAGAAAGGCTTTGCAATGGCAAAATAGGGCCAAGAACTACCTGTTCAATACAAAACCAGGGAAGGGCTCTCACAGGTGGAAGAGACCAATGAGCCAAATGTCTGAGACCGAGTGCATAAAAACAAAACAAAATCTTGGGTAGGCCTAGCCCACCTTTGTCAATCTGCCTATGTAACTTATTGAAATGTATTACCATTCCAAATGAAGGACCTCGCTATGCTATCAAATTCTACATCTACAGTGAGAGATTGTAGCAGGTAGTTACATTTTGGAATACAATTCATTTTAATAACATTAACCTTCCCAATTATAGATAACTGTAATGAATCCCACCTGCCCACATTGCTCGAAAACCTTTTTATTAAGGGGTCAAAATCAGACAAATTTGCTGGGAATAAAATGTCCAAATACTTAATGCCCTGTTTGGGCCACTGAAAGGTGCCCGGCTGAAAAGCTGTTACTGGGCAGTATGCTGTCAGAGCCAAAGCTTTGGATTTACACCAATTAACTCTGTATCATGAGAACTTATTATTAATAATTCTGTGAAGGCAAGGCATAGATCTAGTGGGGTTGGAGACGAATAATAAAATATCAGCGAAAAGCAAAAGCTTATGCGCCACACCTCCCGCCACCACCCCTGGAAAATCATCTTCCCTTCTTTTCGCAGCTGCTAATGGTTCCAGGGCGAGACAGAACAATAATGAGGAAAGAGGGCAACCCTGGCAGGTGCCCCTATCCAGATTAAAATAATCAAAAATTAATCCATTTGTTTGTACCGCTGCTACCGGGTGTCTATAAAGTAACTTAATCCATCCAATAAAAGTATTCCCGAACCCATATATTTCCAAAATCTTAAAAAGATAATCCCATTCTACCATATCAAATGCCTTTTCGGCATCAAGTGAGATGGCAGCGACCGTAGTCTGATCATTCGCCACTGACCACATGATATTGATGAAATACCTAATGTTATCAGAAGAACTGCAGCCCTGAATAAACCCCACCTGATCTGTATGTATAAGAGATGTCATAACTTTACTCAATCGGTTAGCCAGAATTTTTGACAATATTTTAAGGTTTAGCTGGATCAGGGACATTGGACGGTAACTTTTACACTCACTTGAATCTTTGTCCTTTTTAAGTATCAGACTGATCCGGGCTTGTGTCATGGTTGGCGGTAGCTTTCCATTCTTCGTATAAACTTCTAGCAAATGTGGAGCCAATTCTGTAGCATAAGATCTAAAAAAACTTATGACAAAGCCATCTGGCCCCGTATCTTGGAATCCTGGCTCTTGCCTGTAGGCAAGACCTTAATTACCTCGCAAAGCTCCTCCAAGGTTATCTCAGAATCAAGATATTTTTTGCTCAGCCGTCAGTTTAGGAAGTTCTAATGGTTCCACAAAGTTTCTAATATCCTCATCAGTAGAAGAAGACATGGAACTATAGAGATCAAGTTATAATTCTTTAAAAGCATTATTAATATCTATGGCTGAGGTAAATATTTCACTACCAGCAGATTTCACTGAGGGAATGGTAGAAAAAGACTCTCTCTGCTTTATATATCTAGCCAAAAGTTTTCCTGCTTTGTCCCCCGACTCAAAGTATGACTGTCTTGCCCTCAATAACCAAACCTCCACTTTCCACGACAAAATAGTATTATATCTATATTTTAATTGGGTCAATTCTCTGAGGCCATCAGATGACATACGGCGCTTCAGCTCTGCCTCTGCACTTTTAATATTTCCCTCCACCTCCACAAGTTCTTGTGCTTTGAATTTTTTGGTGAATGAGGCACTTTGGTGAGTGAAACAATCAAACCCTGAATTTCCCCCCGAACAAAACAAACAGAAAAAAGAAAAACGTGCAAATTTACCCCGCGCACAACAGCGCCAACCGGCGACAATCCCTTTAAACTCAAAAGGTCCATGAACACCCACGAGCCCCCACGACAACTTTGCCATCGGATTGCTCAACAGAAAACACTTTGTAAAATAAACCCCAGCTAATAGGAAGAATGAACACAAAGAATGTGTAGATTCATTCACAGAACTGTCTCAAAGGTGTGATCTTCCACAAAACAAATTCCAGCTGATATAATACCATTCAAATTCCTCGGACAGACAAACAAATGTTCAGTGAGCCAGCTGTTGAGTTCAGCGGATGACGTAATCATTCCAATGTCCCATAAAAATACTCAACAAAACAAACTCCAGCCAGCAGGAGGAATAAGCATGAAGAACGAACAGATTAATCCACAGCTGTTCCAAAAGGAGTGTTATTCAATAGAACAAACTCCAGCCGCTAGGTGGAACCAATACAAAAAGAAACAAAACCGGCATCCCGTTTCCCCGGATGGTCGAGTCAATTCACTTGGAGGCCGCATAAAAGTATATACCATGACTTGCACAATCCGTCAACTTTATAAAAGACATTCTTTGTGTGAGCATGTAGATATTTTACGGTCATCCATAGTGTCCACTCTCAAACTGGCCGGGAACTTCAATGCAAAAGTAATCTTTCATCAATACAAAAGTTTCTTTAAGGAAAAGTGTTATTCATAAAACAAACTCCAGGCGCTCTGCGGAGCCAACACAAAAAGCAAAAAGAAACCAAAATGACGCCCAGCTTCCTCAAAAGCCAGAGAAAGTACAGCGAGTTGACCCACTCACATGAGAAACATCCAATGGTTTACTCACCCACTGATTCAATAAAAGACATTGCCTGATTGGGACATGTAAATACTTTGCAACCGTCCTTCGTTTCTATTCTCAGTTTGGCCGGAAACAGAGCAAAAGTGATCTTTCGCTGATGTAAGAGTTTCTTACATTCCTTGAACCGATCGCGTTTCTCTCGTTGAACTCGAAAAGTCCGGGAAAAAGAAAATATTATGGTTCTTCCAAGAAAGCTTCCCTTTGCTCCTCGCCTGGCGCAGCACAAGATCTTTATCGGATGATCTCAGAAATCTGGCCAGAATTGATCGGGCCTATCTCCCTCAGCAAATCTGTGAGCTCGCTCAATTTCCAGCTTGTGGCCTGTTAAATCGAGCAGACTCGGGAAAAGCTCGTCTAGGAATTTCACCATATCTCTGCCCTCCTCATGCTCAGGAATTCCAGCAATTCGAACATTATTCCTGCGGCTTCTACTCTCAAGATCTTCAAGATTTTCAAGGAGATGTTCCAAATCAACTTTGGTCGCGGGCAGATTAACGGTTAATTCCCTCTCCGAAGATTCCAGACAACCGATTCATCTCTCAACATCAGACACTCTTGTAACTAAATCAGAGAATTTTATTTCCATCGCTGTAATCGATCGACGTATTACAGCGAGATCCTCCAAGTCAGCAAGAACCTTTGTCAACATCACCGACATGTTGGACAACTGACGCTGGATCTCCTCTCCCGCCGCACCATCCAAATCGAGTCCCCGGTCTGTAGGCCTGTCGGGGCTTTCATCCTGAACACGTAAGTGTCTTTTAATGTCTCCAGAGCCTGAGGATTTTGATTTCTTTGCCATGTTTTGCCTCAAAGAGCAAATGTGTAACTGGGTATATCAAATTTCACCAGATTATAACATGAAGATATTAAAAAATTTAGCAAATAAAAATCTATGAAGGAAAGTTTGTAAACAAACTTTGAAAACTGGTTTGATAACAGTCATAACCATGACCTGACTTGCTAAAAAGACTTTGGCAACACATTGCATGAGTTTGAAATGTCAGTTTAGTTTTCCATTTGGGACAGTACTAAACTGGAAATTCATAAACTAGATGGATGAGTGCACAGTGTATAGTGTAAGCACAGAGATACTCAACACGCAGCCCCCGTGCCGCATGCAGCCCTTGAGCCATCTTTTGCAACCCGCATTATGATGTCATCATAAAAAAAATATATTTATCAATAGCCTATCAAATGTGCATTTTCCAGAGTATTTACGGTAGCTCTCTGTATTGCTGAAGCACAGCACAGTTAGAGGGGGATATAAACTGCAAATGGATGTACAGGGCTCCAGACTAAAAAAATTACTTAGGAGCCATTGGCTCCTTAACTGAAACATTAAGGAGCCAAATGGCTGTTTTAGTCGCCAAATCATATAATTGCTCGATTTAGATTGTTGTTCAGAAACAAGATAGAAAGCAGAAGAAAAGGAAGACAGCTGATAACCCATTAAGTGGAGGTTTAATAAACAGTATATATAGTTGAGAAGGTAAGTTTGCATTCCCTTTTGTCTCATAAATGTTCACACCCCTTTCATAATTTATACAAATATAAGAGATAAAAAAATTATTTAGTACTGCCCTTCAGAATTTACAGTTGAATTCAGAAATGTACATACACCTTAGCCAAATACATCTAAACTCAGTTTTTCCACAATTCCTGACATTTAATTGTAGAAAACATTCACTGTCTTAGGTCAGTTGGGATCACTACTTTATTTTAAGAATGTAAAATGTCAGAATAATAGTAGTGAGAATTATTTATTTCAACTTTTATTTCTTTCATCACATTCCCAGTGAGTCAGAATTGTACATACAATTTGCTAGTATTTGGTACCATTGCCTTTAAATTTTTTAACTTGGGTCAAACGTTTTGGGTAGCTTTCCACAAGCTTCTCACAATAAGTTGCTGGAAGTTTGGCCCATTCCTCCAGACAGAACTGGTGTAACTGATTCAGGTTTGTAGGCCTCCTTGCTCGCACATGCTTTTTCAGCTCTGTCCACAAATTTTCTATCAGATTGAGGTCAAGGCTTTGTGATGGCCACTCCAATACCTTGACTTTGTTGTCTTTAAGCCATTTTGCCACAACTTTGGAGGTATGCTTGGGGTCACTGTCCATTTGGAAGACCCATTTGCGACCGAGCTTTAACTTCCTGGCTGATGTCTTGAGATTTTGCTTCAATATATCCACATGATTTTCCTTCCTCATGATGCAATCTATTTTGTGAAGTGCACCAGTCCCTCCTGCAGCAAAGCACCCCCACAACATGATGCTGTCACCCCCATGCTTCACGGTTGGTATGGTGTTCTTCGGCTTGCAAGCCTCACCCTTTTTCCTCCAAACATAATGATGGTCATTATGGCCAAAAAGTTCCATTTTTGTTTCATCAGACCAGAGGACATTTCTCCAAAAAGTAAGATCCTTGTCCCTATGTGCACTGTAGTCTGGCTTTTTTATGGTGGTTTTGGAGCAGTGGCTTCTTCCTGGCTGAGCAGCCTTTCAGATTATGTCGACATAGGACTCATTTTACTGTGGATATAGATACTTGTCTACCTGTTTCCTCCAGCATCTTCACAAGGTCTTTTGCTGTTGTTCTGCGATTGATTTGCACTTTTTGCACCAAACTACGTTCATCTCTAGGAGACAGAATGCATCTCCTTCCTGAGCAGTATGATGGCTGCATGGTCCCATAGTGTTTATACTTGCGTACTATTGTTTATACAGATGAACGTGATACCTTCAGGCATTTGGAAATTGCTCCTATGGATGAACCAGACTTTTTTTTCTGAGGTCTTGGCTGATTTCTTTTGATTTTCCCATGATGTCAAACAAAGAGGCTCTGAGTTTAAGGTTAGGCCTTAAAATACACCCACAGGTACACCTCCAATTCAGTGCACCTCCTATCAGAAGCTAATTGGCTAATTGTCTATAGGCTTGTCCATTTTCTGGAATTTTCCAAGCTGATTAAATGTGCAGTTAACTTAGTGCATGTACATTTCTGACCCACTGGAACTGTGATATAGTCAATTAAAAGTGAAACAATCTGTCTGTAAACAATTGTTGGAAAAATGACTTATGTCATGCACAAAGTAGATGTCCTAAATAACTTGCCAAAACTATAATTTGCTAATATAAAATCTGTGGAGTGGTTAAAAAATAAGTTTTAATGACTTCAACCTAAGTGTATGTAAACTTCTGACTTCAACTGTGCATAAGCAGATATTTACATAAAGTATAATATGCATATAGTAGTGTGTTTCCTTCTTGAGCATCAATTTATGTTTGCACCTTGTGTAACAGTTGCGTATTGAGTCCCTCAATTGTCCTAAGAGTCAAAAAAAAAAAAAAAAGTCAGCAAAAAAAGAAACGTCCTCTCACTTTCATCTGCTTTTATTTTCAGCAAACTTAACATGTGTAAATATTTGTATGAACATAAAAAGATTCAACAACTAAGACAAAAACTGAACAAGTTTCACAGACATAACAGAAATGGAATAATGTGTTCCTGAACAAAGCGGGGGTCAAAATCAAAAGTAACAGTCAGTATCTGGTGTGGCCACCAGCTGCATTAATACTGCAGTGCATCTCCTCCTCATGGACTGCACCATATTTGCCAGTTCTTGCTGTGAGATGTTACCCCACTCTTCCACCAAGGAACTTGCAAGTTCCCAGACATTTTTGGGGGGAATGGCCCTAGCCCTCACCCTCTGATCCAACAGGTCCCAGACGTGCTCAATGGGATTGAGATCCAGGCTCTTTGCTGGCCATGGCAGAACACTGACATTCCTGTCTGGCAGGAAATCACGCACAGAACGAGCAGTATTGCTGGTGGCATTGTCATGCTGGAGGGTCATGTCAGGATGAGCCTGCAGGAAGGGTACCACATGAGGGAGGAGGATGTCTTCCCTGTAACGCACAGCATTGAGATTGCCCGCAATGACAACAAGCTCAGTCCGATGATGCTGTGACACACCGCCCCAGACCATGATGGACCCTCCACCTCCAAATCGATCCCCCTCCAGAGTACAGGCCTCGGTGTAACGCTCATTCCTTCGACGATAAATGTGAGTCCGACCATCACCCCTGGTGAGACAAAACCACAACGTCAGTTGAGAGCACTTTTTGCCAGTCCTGTCTGGTCCAGTGAAGGTAGGTTTGTGCCCATAGGCGACATTGTTGCCGGTGATGTCTGGTAAGGACCTGCCTTACAACAGGCCTACAAGCCCTCAGTCCAGCCTCTCTCAGCCTATTGCGGACAGTCTGAGCACTGATGGAGTGATTGTGCATTCCTGGTGTAACTCAGGCAGTTGTTGTTGCCATCCTGTACCTGTCCCGCAGGTGTGATATTCGGATGTACTGATCCTGTGCAGGAGTTGTTACACGTGGTCTGCCACTGCGAGGACGATCAGCTTTCCTTCCTGTCTCCCTGTAGCGCTGTCTTAGGCATCTCACAGTACGGACATTGCAATCTATTGCCCTGGCCACATTTGCAGTCCTCATGCCTCCATGCAGCATGCCTAAGGCACGTTCACACGTTCAGATGAGCAGGGACCCTGGGCATCTTTCTTTTGGTGTTTTTCAGAGTCAGTAGAAAGGTCTCTTTAGTGTCCTAAGTTTATATAAGTGTGACCTTAATTGCCTACCATATGTAAGCTGTTAGTGTCCTAACGACCGTTACACACGTGCTTGTTCATTAATTGTTTATGGTTTATTGAACAAGCATGGAAAACATTGTTTAAACCCTTTACAATAAAGATCTGTAAAGTTATTTAGATTTTAAAAAAAATTATCTTTAAAATACAGTGCCCTGAAAAAGGGACGTTTCTTTTTTTGCTGAGTTATATATATATATATATATATATATATATATATATATATATATATATATATATATATATATATATATATACACACACACACACACACACACACACACACATACACACACACACATACACACACACACCGATCAGCAACAACATTAAAACCACCTGCCTAATATTGTATAGGTCCCTCTCGTGCCGCCAAAACAGCGCCAACCCGCATCTCAGAATAGCATTCTGAGATGTTATTCTTCACACCACAATTGTACAGAGCGTTTTCTGTGTTACCGTAGACTTTGTCAGTTCGAACCAGTCTGGCCATTCTCTGTTGACCTCTCTAATCAACAAGGCATTTCCATCCGCAGAACTGCCGCTCACTGGATGTTTTTTGTTTTTAACTGAAGCTCCTGACCTGTATCTGAGTGATTTTACACACTGCACTGCTGCCACATGATTGGCTGATTAGATAATCGCATGGATGATTGTTGGTGCCAGATGGGCTGGTTTGAGTATTTCTGTAACTGCTGATCTCCTGGGATTTTCACACACAACAGTCTCTAGAATTTACTCCGAATGGTGCCAAAAACAAAAAACATCCAGTGAGCGGCAGTTCTGTGGACGGAAATGCCTCGTTGATGAGAGAGGTCAACAGAGAATGGCCAGACTGGTTTGAACTGATGAAGTCTATGGTAACTCAGAAAACGCTCTGTACGATTGTGGTGTGAAGAATAGCATCTCAGAATGCTATTCTGAGATGCAGGTTGGCACTGTTTTGGCGGCACGATTATATGTTGGCACTGTCTTTGAAAATGACAACAGAACTGATATGTTTTCTTTATTTCAATAAATGTGGCTAATTGAAAATTGAACTGTTACACCCCTAATTTATAGGCTTCTATGATATATTATATTAAAAAATTTATAATTCTTACAATAAAAAAAATTCACTATAAAAACGAATTATATACTGACATATATACTGTACATTACCGCTTTCTCTAAGTGGTTATGACTTGATGGCAATTGCACTACGCAAACAGCGCTGAGTTTTGTGAATAAGGTGCGATTTATAATGAGCCTAACATTGTAAAGCAGGCGTGTTCATGCTGAAAAGAATGAGAATGATCTACTGTAGCACCTGGTTTAGCTGAACTGCAGGTGGCTAGTAAATAAGAAGCAGGTTTTTCAGCAGAAATACCATGCACAAAAGTGGCACAAATTTTTAGTGAATTTGCCCCTTAAAGTTTCCGAAATTTTCTAGTTATACAATATAATTCCATTAATTGAGGCAATGACTTGATACATACCTGTGTACAAGAATGTATTGGTGTGCCCTCCAATCACAACATCCACTCCCCGAACTTTCTTCGCAATCATTTGGTCCACTGCAAATCCAGAGTGTCCGAGGGCAATGATCTTATTCACACCCAGAGCAATTAGTTTATCCACCTGAGTCTGTAGAGCAGCCACTTCCTCTTCAAACTGAAGATGTGGGCCTGTAAGACCATATAAATGTGGTAATTTCACTGCTGGGCATTACCCCAAACTATATACCCACCAATGGCTCTTTGACATGATGCTCGTAAGAACGAGCACGAGTACGAGTACATGAGCATTCCTAAAATAAATTACATTTTTCTTTTCTTTTTTTTGCATGGCATTTCATTCGTGAAAATTTTGAGACTTCTGAACTCCATTTGAACTTGGGCAGTGGATAAAGCTGTGGCGACAGTGAAGGGAATGCACAGTTGAGTACTGTGAGATTTGGCTGTGCCTAACACCCTGTCTATTCCAGGCACGTCAATTGACGTGACGCATCACAATGGTTTGAGGCTGTCTACGCGGGATGCATCGACACGGACGTTCTAATCAATTTAATTTGTGTAGTAGCCCCAGCACATGCAGCGTTAAATGGAATGCGACACCTGTTTATTGTCCTTCCAGTGTAGACAGCATCATTATTATAATGGGGTTCTATTGCTTTTGATGTGACGACACGCTGCTTGCATCCGGTGTAGACGGTGTTATGGCGACACCCGGCGTTCAGCGTGTAAATGTCACACAATTTCTCAATAGCGGCCCAAACCCTCAGTCACCATTGACTTTCATTGCATCTTTTTTTCCATACAACGACAGAGAATGGTGCCTGAGTAAATTATGACAGAATTTTAATTTCTGGGTGAATTATCCCTTAAAGAGTGTGAAACCCAGCCATATACTATAATGAATTTAATGAATGTTCTTACCTGGTAAAGATAAAGATGGCGTTTCCACTGATGTGTACCCAACAACTCCTACTTTCTCTGAGTTGAAGGTGAAGATCTTATATGGGAAATAGTATCCACTAATCCGAGGAGCGATTGTGTTATCGGCTTTAATATTTGCACTGAGAACAGTGAAGGTCACATTTTGAAGAAAAGGTTCCACGAGACCATCCACTCCATTGTCAAACTCATGATTACCTAAGGCCTACAGTATTACACACAAAAATAAAGATGAACAATATGAACTTTCTTTTGATCAAGCCATTCAAGATGCACTGATGATGTATGCAAAAATTATGGTTTGTTTAAACAGCAAAGGTGTGATGTGTGCGTCGGGTGTTACGGCAAAAAAAAAAAAAATCAGCAGAGGATGCACCTGTGGATTCTAGCTCAAGCCTACTAAGGAAGCTTCCTCTGTCCTCGCTGCTGACAAGATGTAAAAAAAAAAAAAACTGCATATACTGTATATTTAATAGGTATAAAAGTATATTTTACATACATTTTTACACAAAATGTTCAATGTGTAGCTGATGTGCCTATTTGTATATGTGGTTCTCTGCCCCTTAATTTTCTGACTGCAACTGTGTGCTCACCTCTTAGCTCCTCCTCTTCCCTTTCGGGGGAAACTCACACAGTTAAAGACTGGTTTTATTATTATTCCATCAGGTATATTGTTACTTTGTCTATTTTTATTATTTATTGTTATTAAATCATTTTGTTACTCTAAACTCTCTTTTCTATCTGCCCTTTCGGCTTTGTTTGCTGAATGGGAGAGAAAGCAACAAAGGGCATACTCGCATACAAGTTTAAGACCATTAGGTTCCATCAGGAGAGAATAAATCACGAGTTGACCCAAGCATGGATTTCCATTCTCTTCCTAATTCAATCAAACATACAATGCAGAATACACCAGGGTCCGTGTACTTTAGCATACTTTTTAAATCCAAAAATGAAAAACCAAAAATGTGGTTTCTTCTTTATTGGTTTTAACACTGATGAATAGAATAAGCAGATACAAACTCATTTTCTGTTGACTATTTAATTTTCTATTTAAAAAGGAATAAAGAGAAAGGGGGAAATGGCTCAATTTTCATTTTCTTTCATTGTTTAAAACATTTATTTACGGCTTGAATATTTGATATGCACATGTGAGCGGCACTGAAACGCCCCTTTTATCTAATTGGTGAACCCACCCCGTCTTCTGTACTGCCTTATTCCTATCAGCCAGAATTGGGATTGCTCTGCAAATTTGTCTCAATTTTCATTAAATATTGTCCCGAACCACCACTAACTGTAAACTATGCATGCCATAGGTATTAGAATATAGCTGCTTGGCACATCATGGTGTTGTTGCGAGGTGTTGCCTCTAATGGACGACGCATGAGACAAGCCACATCACTTGGCCTTATGCTGACTGCGAGTTGGTCTATTATATACTATTTTTTTTAACATTGTATGATTTTGTAGTACCTGTGTATTTGATAAATTTATAAATGTAATGTAAATAAAGAGTTCCGTTGCTTTGGATAAAAGCGAATGCTAAATTAATGTTTAGGCATCATGAACATGGATTGGAGTGGACATAAAATTCTAATAGCTAACATTCGGACACAAGGCGTCCCGACTGTAAGTCCGTCGGGAAAAATCAGGACTGTCCCTGTTATTGGGACGTCTAGTCACCCTATCTCCATAAATGCAATGTTAATTTCTGCAAGCCGTAGATTGCTGATAGAGTGTGCTGCCAACGTAATTGCCTAAGCCTGGATGAACATTTAGTAAATATATTATTAAATGTCAAAAATAAACTTGTGTTAACTCATATTAATTCGTAGGGCTTTTATACAAAGTGACACAACTTTTGTAATTACAATTATCAATGGGACACGGCACTACAGTCACTACAAAATCATACAATGTTATTAAAAATAAAAATAATATATAACAGACCAACTCCCAGTCAGCATATGGCTAAGTGATGTGGCTTGCGATATCTCACGCGTCGTCCATTAGAGGCACCTCGCAACAACACCAGGATGTGCCAAGCAGCAAAATTCTAATACATATGGCATGCATAGTTTACAGTTAGTGGTGGTTCGGGACAATATTTAATGTATGAAAATTGAGACAAATTTGCAGAGCGATCCCAACTCTAATTCTAGCTGATGGGATTAAGGCAGAAAGCTAAGGACGACGGGGCAAGTTGGCCAATCAAATGAAAGGGGCGTTTCAGTGCCGCTCACATGTGCATATCAAATATTCAAGGCATAAACTAATTTTTAAACACTGAAGGAGATTTTTTTTTTTTTTAGCCTTTTCTCCCAATCTCTTTATTCCTTTTTAAATAGAAAATTAAATGGTCAGTAGAAAATTTGTTGAATTGAATCTGCTTATATTAATCAGTGTTAAAACCAATCAAGAAAAAAACATTTTTTGTTTTTCATTTTTGGGTTAAAAAAGAAAAAGAAATGGACGCAAAAGTACACGGACCCACCAGTTACATAGAATAATTATAAAATAATTATCAAAATGCTGTTTAAAATAGTTAGCAGTACAGCATGTCACACCGCAGGACGTCAACTCCAACAAAGCATTTCATGTCAATACGGTATATTTGCTTATTGCTGTCTGTTGCAGCTGAAGCACTTGTGTTAAATGTTTTGGAGAATTCACCCATGCATGTCTTAACAGTCTTTGACAAGTGGGTAATACGGTTAGCATTGAGGACAACTTGCACTGCATTTGGGAAACACCTTTTCTGTTTATGTTCCACAAGTTTAAATCCCACAGCACCTGAACAGGTGCATTGTCCACTGTAATGAAGACACCGGGGCTCATGAGCACTTGTCCAGAACCTTCTGTCCACTTCTGCTCTACATTACATCAATAACAAAATGAGCAATGAGTCCCTTTGGTATCTGTAATCATGGAAAAACTGTCAACACATCTGATACCTGAATGGAGCACCCCCCCCCCCGAGATAAGAAACTTTCAGAAAGTCTAGCTCTCCTTTTCACAAAATCATAAAGGAACAATTCACCAAAAATTAGAATTCTGTAATTATTTACATTCACTTTAAAAAATAGGTTAAATGTATTTGAACAGAGACAATACAGTATAATTTAACATTCATTCCACATTTCTTAGTAAGTGTTAAATTCCCCTAAAATAAAAAAATACAAAATTCACACTAAATTTACATGTACATTTGAACCTTACTTAATTTGACAATACATTTGCTGCTGTTCTCATAATAACAAAGAAATATATATCAAAATAATCTAACTGGTCAACATAACTTTACAACAACAAACTGTAAAAATGATAATATCTTTAAGACAATACATGTAATTTGACAGTAAAATACTGTTAAATATATGTTTTTAGATCCACCAGCATGCTTTGCATGAGACTCTATGGGGAGAGTAAATGTTGAAATTAAGAGCTATTTTATGTGTTCTTTGCAAGACGAATAAAGGCGGGGATTTATTTTTTATTTTTATCCCCTTTTCTCCCAATTTGGAATGCCCAATTCCCACTGCTTAGTAGGTCCTCGTGGTGGTGCGGTTACTCACCTCAATCCAGGTGACGGGGGAAAAGTCTCAGTTGCCTCCGCTTCTGAGACAGTCAATCTGCGCATCTTATCACGTGGGTCGTTGTGCATGACACCGCGGAGACTCCGAGCACGTGGAGGCTCATGCTACTCTCTGCGATCCACACACAACTTACCACGCCCCCATTGAGAGCGAGATCCACTTATCGCAACCACGAGGAGGTTACCCGATGTGACTCTACACTATTTGGTTGCTTAGGAGACCTGGCTGGAGTCACTCAGCACACCCTGGATTCGAACTCGCGACTCCAGGTGTGGTAGTCAGCGTCAATATTCGCTGAGCTAACCAGGCCCCACAAAGGCGGGGATTTCTAAGTATTTAATGTTCTGTTAAGATTTATTTGAGTTTCTGTAATGTTGGAGTTTTGGGGGTTACCACTGTGGTGAAGAGTCAAGCTTGAGCTTACAAGCTCCTAAAATTTTAAGTTTATAGGCTTTAAAATAATAAGTCTATGCAGTAGTAAACCTACTTTAACTCTTAGGGTTAAAAAACTTAAATGTATTTGTTGGTGAGGCACAGTAATTACAGTAAAAACATGTTTGTTTTTTTAATGAATGGTCTAACAGTTATTTCTGTTTACAATCAAAACATGTTTTTTTTTTTTTTTTTTTTTAAAGAACAGTCAAAACATATATGAGCCTACCTTAATTTTATAGTTGAGACATGTTACAACAAATTACATTTTAAACATGTAATTTCACTTACAGAGTTAACACACTATTTGAAATGACCATAAACTGAAAGAAAATGTTTAAATAGTAAATGTTTCTGTATAAACAATTCCTTTAAATGGGTTGTGAGTTTCTCAGGAGACTGTCTGTGCCAAGCACGTGTGTGCAGTCGTCAATGGTCAACCAATAATCTGTTAAATGTGTGCTGAGCAACACTGTACTGGACTCATTTGAAGACGAATACAACACACTCTTTCAAAAGCTAATGCATTGGGACGCATGAACCGGATACAAGAATGTCTATAAATATTTCGAGACGCACTTCATTTCCCAAATATTATATAAATAAAAGGTACAAACATAGACGTGCCTTTTGCAAAAAATAAACTGATAAGTGTATGTAAACACAGTATGAAGCTCTTTACATCTCCCACTCTCTACTTCAGAAATCTACAGTATTTTTCCACTTGCTTTGAAATACCTGATTTGCATCGAGCTGACACAAGTTCACACAAGTCAAGCTCTTGCATTCTGTCTGCGCTTTTTTTATTTTTTTTATTATTGTTGGTCTGTACACATGA
This sequence comes from Myxocyprinus asiaticus, assembly GCF_019703515.2. NCBI lineage: Eukaryota > Metazoa > Chordata > Actinopteri > Cypriniformes > Catostomidae > Myxocyprinus > Myxocyprinus asiaticus. The sequence continues at coordinate 42,947,588 of NC_059368.1, read as the reverse complement.
GTCAGATGGACGACTGCCTACACCGGGCGCGTCCGTTGACGCTGTCTACACTGGACACGTCGACCCGAACATTCTAAACCGTTATATTTGTGTAGTAGCGCCATCGCGTGCAGCGTCAATCGAACGCGACATCCGTTTATTATCGGTGCGAAGGACGCCTCCAGTGTAGACAGCATCATTGATTATAATGGGGTTCTTTTGTTTTTGACGCGACGCGACGCGACGCTCGCGTCCGGTGTAGATAGGGTGTTACACTTTGTCCGCACCATGAGCGTTGCGTTTATAAGAAATCTTTCAACAAAGATTATTGCCTCAAAAACATCTGGAGCGCGTTTGAATGGAACAAAACACAACGCAGGAGTTGAACTTTGTTTTCTTTTTTACTTGACATGCCATCTTAAAAACTCGTGCACACTAACAATTTAAAAATAGCAAGACAGAACACCAGAATGCCTCCCTCAAGTTAAAATAGTTCAACTTTAAAAAAAAATGTTTTGTTAGATAACCTTAAAATGTGCCATATGCTGTAAATTAACTGGTTTCATTTATATATCTATATACAAAAGTTGGGGGGGGGGGGGGGGGGTTACTTTTGAAATGTATTCCACTACAGATTACAGAATACATGCTGTAAAATGTAATTTGTAACGTATTCCGTTAGATTACTCAAGGTCAGTAACGTATTCTAAATACTTTGGATTACTTCTTCAGCACTGGTAGATTTTTTTCACTTGTTTTGACTATAAAAACTCTGCCAGTACAGTAAGACAAAATCTATCTCGACTGAATCAACCAGAAAACATTCCTATAAATATACATGTACGTGCATTCTACTTTTAATTCTTTAATTTCTATTCAAGTGAATGATTAGCCTAAATAGTGCCAAAAGGTAAAAAAAACAACAACTAGGCTAACATGTATTTACTTTGTTTTCCATGAAAAACGCATCTAAAGCGTTGCGTTAAGCTAAAAACTCTTTAAAGCAACGTTTAACTTCAATTCCGTCACATTCTATATGTTTTTGAACGCAATAAACGCGTTCCGAAGCAGCTCGATGCAAACCAATTATTTCAATGTAAATGTTGTTTTTCGTGAAGAATGTAGGCCTATCCATTTGGACCCAATATTCTTACCATTGCATCGTATCCGAGTTTATTCATGAAATACGCCGCTTCTGCACCCTTGTAGAAGTTAAACCAGACGGTGCCCTGAAACTGATCGCCCGCGTCCAGCAGCAGGACGTTTTTCTCCTTGCTACGAACTTCTTGGATTTTTGTGAATCTCCGCGACACTCCAGCGAAACACGGGCTTTTAGTGCATTTGCCCGAGTCTTTGTTGGTCTCTTCCACCCGTGCGTGGACATCATTAGTGTGGAGTAAAGTGAGCTCAAACTCCGCGCTGCATACCTGGATCCATAGCAAGAAAAACGCGTTGGGCCGCCGCATCCTTCTCTCTTCAGTACTAAGAGCGCATCCGAAGCCTTCAGCGCGCCTTTAGCATGGACTCTGGAGGCGGGGTCAGGAAACCGAGGGTGTTTCGCAAGAAAAGGGTTGTTTATCTTTATCTAAAGTTTATCTAAAGACGTCACATCTTCAACGAATGGAAGAGGAACACATAGTAACCCTTTACAGTAAGTTTCTGTATGTTACCATTAGTTAATGCATTACAATATTTTTACAGCATTCATCTTGGTTCATGTTAATTTGTAGACTAGTATATATTATTAAAAGTTCTACACTTTAACTTTGTTTTATGAACTATGAATTAACAAAGTAACAATGAACAATAATATAGCCCAACAAGCCTTTATAACATTAACCAAGAATTACAAATGTTGTAAAACAAACATATTGTTCAATGTTAAATCATGCGTATGTACATGAGTAATGTTAATCTATTGCATACTTAATGTTAGAACTTTATTGTAAAGTCTTACATAATAACTTTAATAAGTTATTAACAATCATTATGTAAGGGTAAACAAGTCCAATGTAGCCTGGAAACTTACAGCACATTTATGGCAAATGTCATTATATTAGGCAACAAAATATGAAATCAAGTGTCATCTGAAAGAAAAATAGCACAAGCACACTATTCAAGCAAAACATTTCACAGAAATATGTTTAAGTTCGAAATGATAAAAACAACAGATATAGGATTTGGAAATCAAAAGTGCAATGTAAAAATGTTTTAATTAAATTCTATCCAGTTTATGGTCCCAGATACTATGAAATGTAAATTACTTTGCATCTACATAAAAACACATGTTAGCCCAACAATATTCCCCCAAATGTTGTCCCAACTAGCCTAAAAGAGTTGTCTGAATGAACAATTTCATATTGAACAATGTTGCTGATTTGTCAGTTCTGAGCATGCAAGTGCCTTGAGTTCTGTAATCGATCAGTCTGTTGTGTCTCTCAGCTGTAATAAGCCTTAATGCTGAAGTTGTTCGTTTAAAGCGGTTTAAAGCTATTTCCTAGCTTTAGTAGTGTAATAATACAAGCGCTGTATATAAACACTGGCTGACACGGATTCACTTCACGTCACCTAACTGGCTCATTTTACACACAAAAATGATCTTTTGCAACCACCTGTTGGCTAACATATGTAATGTAAAAAAAAAATTAAAAAAAACGTTCGAGGTGAACGTGTTTTTGTATTATTTTATGTTTTAATCACAGATGTATAGGCTGAAGAGTTGTGGTCACAATAAACTGCTCTGTGGAAATAAAGCGAACTGAACTCAAAGCACCTCCTGAGCTGAGATGTCCGAGGTCATATGCAGTACTCATAGATGATACTGTTCTTGCAAAAAAATTAAATAAATAAATTAATTAATTCAGAAGACAGAAACAAAGAAAGAGTGAGAAACTTTTAGATGCGCGTGTTCCACGAGACTGCACGCCTCAAACAGCGTGTCATAGACGTATACAGTTGTGCTCAAAAGTTTGCATACCCTTGGAGAACTGGTAATATATGAACCATTTTTAAAGAAAACATGAGTGAGCAGGCAAAACACATTTCTTTTATTTCTTATGGGATTCATATTCAACTGTAGGTTATAAAAGAATGGCACAATCATAAAACAAAACATGGCAACAAAGAAAAAAATGAAATGACCCCTGTTCAAAAGTCTGCATACCCTTAGTTCTTAATACTGTGTATTGCCCCCTTTAGCATCAATGACAGCGTGCAGTCTTTTGTAATAGTTGTCTATGAGGCCCCAAATTCTTGCAGGTGGTATAGCTGCCCATTCATCTTGCCAAATTGCCTCCAGGTAAGTCTTTGGTCGTCTTGCATGAACCGCACATTTCAGATCCCCCCAGAGTGGCTCGATGATATTAAGGTCAGGAGACTGTGATGGCCACTCCAGAACCTTCACCTTTTTCTGCTGTAACCACTGGAGGGTCAACTTGGCCTTGTGCTTAGGGTCATTGTCATGCTGGAAAGTCCAAGAGCGTCCCATGCGCAACTATCATGCAGAAGAATGCAAATTGTCTGCCAGTATTTTCTGATAACTTGCTGCATTCATCTTGCCATCAATTTTCACAAGATTACCCGTGCCTTTAGAGCTCACACACCCCCAAAACATCAGTGAGCCACCACCATGCTTCACAGTGGGGATGGTATTCTTTTCACTATAGGCCTTGTTGACCCCTCTCCAAACATAGCGTTTATGGTTGTGACCATAAAGCTCTATTTTGGTCTCGTCACTCCAAATTACAGTGTGCCAGAAGCTGTGAGGTGTGTCAAGGTGTTGTCAGGCATATTGTAACCAGGCTTTTTTGTGGCATTGGCACAGTAAAGGCTTCTTTCTGGCAACTTGACCATGCAGCTCATTTTTGTTCAAGTATCGTCGTATTGTGCTTCTTGAAACAACCACACCGTCGTTTTCCAGAGCAGCCTGTATTTCTCAAGGTTACCTGTGGGTTTTTATTTGTATCCCGAACAATTCTTCTGGCAGTTGTGGCTGAAATCTTTCTTGGTCTATCTGACCTTGGTTTGGTATCAAGAGATCCCCGAATTTTCCACTTCTTAATAAGTGATTGAACAGTATTGACTGGCATTTTCAAGGCTTTGGATATCTTTTTATATCCTTTTCCATCTTTATAAGTTCCATTACCTTGTTATGCAGGTCTTTTGACATTTCCTTTCTGCTCCCCATGGCTCAGTATCTAGCCTGCTCAATGCATCCACGTGAGATTTAACAAACTCATTGACTATTCACACACAGACACTAATTGCAATTTAAAAAGCCACTGGTGTGGGAAATTAAACTTTAATTGCTATTTAAACCTGTGTGTGTCACCTTGTGTGTCTGTAACAAGGCCAAACATTCAAGGGTATGTAAACTTTTGATCAGGGCCATTTGGGTGATTTCTGTTATCATTATGATTTAAGAAGGAGCCAAACAACTATGTGATAATAAATGGCTTCATATGATCACTATCCTTAAATAAAAGACAGTTTTTTTTGCATGATCAGTCATATTTTCAAAATCAATGCCAAAATTTCACAATTTCTGCCAGGGTATGCAAACTTTTGAGCACAACTGTAGACGGCATTTCTGTCATCTGTTCTTAATAATATAATAAATTGTGCTTCTTCAAGCACGTGTCTGTGTGTCTACGGGAAAATTATTTCTAATATTAATTTGATAATAATAGCCTAATAATAATAATAATAATAATAATATTTTAATACATTAATGGGAAAACGAGCCAAATAACGTCTTGACATCGTCAAAGGCATCGGCTATTGGCGATCGCTCTGATCATCGTCGATCCCCGAGATCATCGTCTGTCGGCACAACCCTAATGTGCATTTCTCTCTATAAATTAACAAAATGTTCAGACAGTCTCCTTGCTGGTTTTTCCCCCACATTCAGAATCATTACCGCTTTTACCGGTGTCACAGCAGCTCGGATCGTGCGTGCGCTTGTAAAATGTATATTTTCAAGGCTCAATATTACGGTTTAGTATTTCTCTGCTAACACTGTTCTACATTACAATGTTACTTATTCTTTCTCAGCCCTGGAACTCAAACCATTTTCTGATGCCCCACAAAATATAAATATTTAAGTAATTAAATTAATATCATAAACGTGCGACTAGTCGACTAATGGCTTAAATTAACTCCTACTAGTCGACTAGGAAAATCTTTGGACGAGGGCAGCCCTAGAGAAAAGAGAGGAGGACAACACCACCAGTAAACATGGCTGGGGATCAGGTTCCATCTCATCCTCCATCTCCTCATGGTCCGGGTCTTCCTGCAGTAGTTCCTGGTCCAGCAGTTCTTCCTCCTGTGTGCTCATGCCCTCATGAGCCATGTCCTCCTCTGCTATGAACCTACGCTCATCAGCAGTCAGCTGCCTCCTCCTCTTGAGGGTGCTGAGCAGGGAGCCATAATCTCTATCCATCTCTACAACAGAAAAAAAGTACAATTGGTAGCCAGCAGTGTGTTCTTCACAAATCCGTACACTAAATAGTCACCAAAGGCTTGCAGACTAACCAGAATGTCCAACTGCAGACAGCCCTCTCACACTTTCCTTGTGAACAGGAAGCTACACACAACCTAAAATCATGTCTGTGTGATGGATGGGTAAGGCTATCTGCTAAATTATAGAAAGATATCTACCATTTTTTTTATTACACGGGAAAATCAACAAGCTAGATAACTTATCTAACTAGCAGGCCAGTTTCCAGGCAGGTCTGAACAGCGTCAAAAAAGAAAAAAGGTCTGAGCAGCGTCTGCTTTCTCCCTCACATTACTTCAGGCGGATTTTTCACAAGCGACAAAATTGGCCAAAAAAGTTATTGATATTTAGCTAAAATGTACATAGTATTGCTAGCTAATGTTTATTTAGCAAGTTTTACAGAAATTTGCTTAAAAATAGAGGCTAGCTGCCTGTCCGATGAACGCCGACGGTCATGTCATTTTTTCCAGAAATAACTAGCGTTACTCCTACAAATAAATGCTTTGTAACTAAAATGTTTTGACTTTCACTATACAATATTGACAACACTTTAAATAACTTGTCTTACCTTGAAAGATCGCCTCAGTTTTCAATTTGAAGCAGTAAGTCCAACACTGGAGGTAATCTCCCGGTGTATCCTCTCTGGCCCCGCCCAGGCAAATGGAGGACGATGCTGATGACAATACATTTATTATTCACACCCAGTAACCCCTTAACCAATCACATGTGCTTTTAGCTTATATTGTCATGAGTATCTGGCAGTTTTCAGAAATAAAATTGGTGATTGGACGGTGAAGATATTGAGACAGGAACCATGGGAATAATTGTTCCCAAATTTGAACGCTCTGGCTGGAAAGGGTTAACAGAACATATCTTTATGTTGCCATTACAATTATGCTTATCAAAGAAGGCCAATAAAATGTTATACTGCATTGTGTGTCATGTAAATTTAGATCTATCTGTAGACCTAATTTAGACCCATCACGTCACATGCACAGACTGCGGAGACTGTCTATTGATTTCAATGCGATTTTTTTTCAACACTTTTTTTTTATCCTCTGAAACAGTGTACAATGGCTTTTCAATGATCAAAATACATTAATATAATTACATGTCCCTTTGTATCTGATAAACTGTGAAAGATGTGAGAACAATACGTGTAGTTGCACTTGTAAATTTCTCTAGTAAATTGTAAAGCTCTACTTGTAAAGCTCTAGTAAATTTACAAGCATTTTTACGTGCTACTTAGTTTGGGAAACGTGCTGCAGTAAGTACAACTTAAGTGCTACTAACGTTCAACATAGAGCTTCGGCAAACCCAGCCCAAGCATTACCCACGGCGAGCAGGACTGCACGAACGTCTGTCTGGTTCTTTCTCCTGAATAAATTCAATTCCTACACTGCTGCAGTGTCCAGATCATAATAATATTATCTTTGTTCTGATATGCCAAAAAATAACAAAGGATTTCTTTGTTGCTAAATCTAAAGTATGATTTAACTAAATCATCCACATCCATTTCTTGCATTGATGAAGCGTGATGACACGCTGTTTCTGGTCATTTTTGCTTTATTCGTAAAATATTCTGACTTTAATCTCATAATTCTAACTTTATTCTCAAAATATTATGACTTTTCCTAAAATCAAAAAAAAAAAAAAAAAATTCCCCCATGGCACTAAAACGCCATCGTAGTTTCCTGCAGGTTCTTTGGGACAAAGTATAAAGTAAATGTACTTAAGATTATATTTTAACGATTGTTTTAATGTCCCATATGCCACACTTAATTACAGAAAACTGTGAGATTAATTAGTTTTAAAATTTGAATTGATTCACAGCCCTAGTTTACACTTGCTTTGAACTTTATCTAATGCAATGGCATTAAGAAATGTTTAATTTTAGAAGTGTCCAAAAACTTTGGACTGGGTCTGGCACTCCAGTCTGCAATACTGCAAACACAGACAAGTGGAGTGATACAAACAGTGGTGCACCAGTTCCGTTAAACTTGAGTGTTCCATTTATGTAATCACTGCTTTCACTTCATATTTAGGGTTCCTGGCACAGAACCAACTAAAGCAAAAGGAAACAGCTGAATAAGCAGCTCCTAAGCAAGAGACCACAGCTCTGTTCCACACCCTATGAGTTGCTTAGGGTGAACTCTCTCTTTAATTAAATAACTGTTAAACAGGTTTGGGAGGGTTACTTTTGAAATGTATTCCACTACAGATTACAGAATACATGCTGTAAAATGTAATTTGTTACATATTCCGTTAAATTACTCAAGGTCAGTAACGTATTCTAAATACTTTGGATTACTTCTTCAGCACTGGTAGATTTTTTCACTTGTTTTGACTATAAAAACTCTGCCAATACAGTAAGACAAAATACACATATTAAAAATACATTCTCTGAAAAACCTAAATATCTTATGCAGTGTTGTTTCTAAAACAAGATAAATCAAACTGATCTTGTTTTAAGGATTTTTAGATATTTTTACAGGAATACAATACAAAAATTATTATCAAGAATATGATTTTTCCCCTAATATCAAAAGGTCTTACTAGTAAAAAAGGAATTATGATCTAACGTGAATTTTCTTGATTAAAAATATATGATTGTGCCTGGTAACGTGCATGTGAAATGGCTAGAAATAGCATTTTAGCTTAGCGTAAAGCTGACAATTTACACAAGGTTTATTTCTATTTATTTCTTCTGCTCCAAAATTACTTCAAATGTTCTTCTCTGTCTGCTCGTATGAATGTCACATCATAAGAAAGCGTTTCACCACTGTTCAAATGCACTTTGGATCGCATCATTTATATGTACAAATGTTTTCTATCTGAAAGGACTAAATATTAAATGAAACAAATGACAATAAAATGCAAAGTAATCTCTTCAGTAATCAAATACTTTTTTAATGTAACTGTATTCTAATTACCAATGATTTAAACTGTAACTATAGTGGAATACAGCTACTTATATTTTGTACTTTAAATACGTATTCCCGTTACATGTATTCCGTTACTCCCCAACCCTGCCGTTAAAGCACAGTGACCATCTGAGCACACAGACAATTTTTCTGGCATTTCTTTGTGTCTTTCCGCTCCCCATCCAAGCAGGAACAGGAAATGAATGATGTAGATAGCAGAAGGAAAGAAGTGGGCATTATGTACAGGGTTAGCAATGGCCATCAGTGTTAGACTGTGGGGCCAGTGGTCACTGTGATACATGGAGAACTTTTCAAGAGAAAAGCCCATACTAATATCTGTACATTGTGTATAGCACTAACAAATTCAAGAAGAAGACCAGAAAAAGAAGAGTATGAGACTAGATTGTTTATGAATGTATTAAACAACTATTGCCTCTAGGCTCATATATCAAATATACCTAATTTATTATTTGCTTTAGCTTATGTTGGTTAAATAATATAACAGGTCGAGAATATAAATGAAATAAATGCCAAATCTTAGGTCAAGTAAACAAAATAGTATTACAGTTATGGCATGTAATTGTATACAAAATGTCACTGAAAAACTAAAATTAAAATGTGCGAAGTGCCTATGTTGCTTTGCATTGCAAAACGAACTACTCGCTTCTGTATACTATTATATTCCATTCAAGTAAAAATTTCTGCTATACAGAATACAGTTTTACTGTACTATGCTTGAAAATCTAACAATTATGTATTAAACATAACAACAGAAAGTCAATCTAAACCTTTACATTAAATTGGTTTACAATGTGCTCAATTGCACTACAATATGCCTTTAATTGTAAGTCAAGCAAGCATTTCTACTCGCCTCCGCCTGCAGGATTTCATCTCGGGGTATGCACAGAAACCCTTTTTTTATGCCAAAAAAACAAAACAAAAAACACCACCACTGAATTGAGATTTTCTTCAGTATGTGTAGCATTCATGTAACTAATGGCTAAACCATTTCTAAAAGACTTGGATGCCGTTCAGATCAAAGCAATGCAACAAACAGAGTAGAACAGAACACAGGTGTCTCGAGACACATTTTTACCAGTTGATTTTCTGACAAAAAGAACTTACAGCGTTACTTGGTGTCCTTAGTTACCTGGCTAAGGCATCTCTTTAGCATATTTACATAGAAAAGCAACTCAAAAACAGCATGGATGGACGAACGGCACCTTATTAACATGACATGGCACCAATGGAAGTTTCTCAAAGTTACCTCTCAAAAAAGTAGGCTTTTGTTTCAAATGATTGTAGGTAAATATCCACTTTATCCAACGATTGGTTTGTTCTCCATTTTCTGAAAATTCCCGATGCTGTTGCAAATTATTCAGAACTTTGAATCTTCAAAAATCACATAAAACCAGAAAAAAGTAAACTGTAAGACTCCAGTGGTTAAATCCATATCTTCGGAAGCATTATTATGGATGTGGTTGAGAAACAGATCAACATTTAAATCCTTTTTTTAATTTTTTTTTTAACTAAAAGTCTCCAACTGACCAGTAGGAGGTGATATGCATGAAGAACACGATTCACCAAAAAACAAAAGAAGAAGAAGAGTGATGAACCGAAAGTAAATATTTATAGTTAATACAAACTTAAATATTGCTCTGTTTCTCACACACATCTATTATATTGCTTCTGATAACATTGATTTAACCACTGGAGTCTTATGGATTAATTTTATGCTCCCTTTGTGTTTTTTTTTTTTTTTTTTTTTGGGGGGGGGGAGATTCAAGGCTCTGATCACCATCATCACTTGCATTGTGAGGACCAACAGACCTGAAATATTCTTCTTAAAATCTTAATTTGATTTCAGCTAAAAAAAGAAAGTCATACACATCTTCAATGACATAAGGGTGAGTTTGGCTGAATTATTCCTTTAATCATCAAAGAAAAGATAATGTCTATGTATTTTTTAAAGAAAAACATTATTACTGTCCAGGCAGAAGGAAGAGGTGAATTTTAATATATACCTCCATAAGGTTTCACAGCTGTTTCACTGAATAATCAAAATCTGATCATTTAAAGATATGTAATTTTTTTTTTATGTTCAAATATTTCCTCCTGTCCCAGCTTAAAGGATTAGTTCACCCAAAAATTTAAATTCAGTCATCGTTTACTCACCCCTGTGTTATAACTGTATTTGACTTTCTTTTTCTTAACACAAAGGGAGAAACTGTGAAAAAATGTTGTGCTCAGTGATGTCATACAGTGGCAGTTTATGGTGACCACCTCTTCAAGCATCAAAATAACACAAAAGTATAATTCAGAAGTCTAATAAATGATTCCATGAGACTCATGATTGTAATGAAAGCATACTATGATCTTTGGTGAGAAGCTAACTGAAATCTAATAGTGAAACTGTTGACGACCGTTGCTCTCCTCTGCGTGTTCATGACACCGTGTCCTAACCAGCCACGACACACAACGAGCAACAGGGCTTTCTATTTTTGAAATGGTTTCTATTTCTGCGACGTCACGACAGGCTGCGCAGTTAACAAATGGGTATAAAATTATACTTTTTACAGTATATTAAAGCCAGCATCTCACTAGCCGGTTCAGAACAACTTAATTTCGGCCGAAGGTGTCACGCACCTACCGAATTTTGTGCTTGAGGTCTCCCTATCTTCAGCCGGAGCTCTGTCAAACACACACACAACCCAGTTCAGAATGGCAGTGGGGAGACTTAGGCTCATTCTGACTTTTTCTTTGCTTTCCTGTCACGTGGAGATTGGTGAAATAAAAACAGGAGGACAGCGTGAACAAAAACAATCGTAACAGACTGAATAAGGATGCGTTTTATAAAGTAACTTATCCTGTGTATGTGTGCGATTGTGTATTATCCCCTTGGGTCTTGCTGTAGAAAGCATTATGGCACTTATTTGAGAAGATAAGTTGCATTCAATAAACATACTGTTCCATCTGTGACTGCTCTTTTTCTACATTTTATTGTCAGTTATCCTCATTTTAGTGTATGATTTAGTGGTGTCGCATTGTACCTGGTGTGGTCAGACAGATTGCTTGTCACTGAAATCTTATCGTGTCGCGTCTGGTTAGGACGAGACTGCACTAGACCAATAGTTCACGAAGCATTCAGGCGAAAACGTGTTTTGTTTATTTAAAAACAGGTCCGCCACAGCGATACTAAAGAACAGAACACAACACAGCTGCACACAAACCATAGAACCCAACTTACAATACATGTCTGAAGTGTTTGTAGTCCTAGAATAGATGCATTTCTATGCCCAACCTTATTTTATAAAAAAAAAAAATTTAAGTCATTTTTATTTGTATAGCGCCTTTCACAACACACATCATTTCAAAGCAGCTTTACAGAAGATCAGGCATTAACAGAAGATAAAATGTAATATCTATAATGTCTTAGAGTCGTCATTGTGTAGTTTGATAAAATATTTTCATCTTGAGAATCTCCGCTCTCTTCCTAACAAAACGGACGAACTACATCTCCTCACCTGCACAAACAAGGACTTTTCAACCTCTGCTGCCTTGTGCTTCACAGAAACCTGGCTGAGTTAAGCCATTCCGGACAGCGTGTTACATCTGCCGAGCTTCCGGCTGTTCAGAGTGCATCGCATCGCGGAGTTAACGGGGAAAACGAGAGGCAGTGGAACATGCTTTTACATCAGTGAAAATTGGTGTACAGATGTAACAATGTTAAAGAGGATGTGCTGTCCTAATTTGGAAGCGCTCTTTATTAACTGTAAGCCTTTCTACTTGCCACGGGAGTTTTCCTCGTTTATTCTGGTGAGTGTGTATATCGCGCCAAACGCGTGTTTGAATGTAGCGCTGCAACAGCTGGCTGATCAAATCACAGACACGGAACAACAATACCCGGACTCAGTTATTATTATTCTTGCAGATTTTAACAAAGCAAATCTCACACGTGAACTGCCCAAATACAAACAGCACATTACATGCCCCATCAGAGACAGGAACATACTGGATCATTGCTACACAACAATAAAGGATGCATATCGCTCTGTCCCTAGAGCAGCTTTGGGACTCTCTTATCACTGTCTGGTTCATCTTCTTCCAACCTACAGGCAGAAATTAGAATCAACCAAGCCAGTAGTAAGGACTGTAAAGAGATGGACCAATGAAGCAGAGCGGGAACTACAAGCCTGCTTCGATTGCATGGATTGGAGTGTTTTTGAGGCTGCAGCCACAGACCTGGATGAGTTCACAGATACTGTTACATCATATATCAGTTTCTGTGAGGATATGTGCATTTCTACTAGGACTTATTTAAAGTTCAACAACGACAAACCGTGGTTTACAGCAGAGCTCAGGCAGCTTCGTCATGCTTACAGGGGTGGGGATAAAGTCTTGTACAATCAGGCCAGGAACACACTGAACAAGGAAATCAGAGTGGCTAAAAGAAGATACTCCGAGAAGCTGAAAAACAAGTTTTCAACTAACAACCCTGCAGTGTGGAGTGGCATGAAACAACTCACAAATTACAGGACTCCTACCCCCAACCCTGTGGTGGGCCAACAACTGGCTGATGATCTGAATGTGTTCTAAAAAGATTTGAAAGGCCCAATCTCACACCCCACACCCACTCTGACCTTCACTTCACACAAACATCAACACCTCCTGCAACCCCCTCCTCCCCCCTCCTGCTACTCAACCTGCACTTAAGATCTGTGAAGATGATGTGAGCCACGTCTTTCGGAAACAAAAGATGAGGAAAGCTTCAGGCCCAGGTGGCGTCTCACCAGCGTGTCTTTGATCATGTGCTAACCAGCTGGCCCCCATCTTCACACAGATCTTCAATAGATCACTGGAGCAATGTGAAGTCCCATGCTGCTTCAAACACTCAATCATTATTCCTGTCCCCAAGAAACCAAAAATCACAGGACTTAATGACTACAGACCTGTCGCCCTGACGTGTGTGGTCATGAAATAATTTGAGAGACTGGTGTTGGCCCACCTGAAGAACATCACTGGACCCTTTCTAGATCCCCTAGATCGAGCAAACAGGTCTGTGGATGATGCAGTCAACATGGGATTGCATCATATCCTGCAACATTTGGACAGACCAAGGATCCTTTTTGTGGACTTCAGTTCGGCTTTCAACACCATCATCCCAGCTATACTCCAGAATAAATTACACCAACTCTCTGTTCCCATGTCTATCTGTCAGTGGATTACCAGCTTTCTGACGGACAGGCAGCAGCTTGTGAGACAGGGGAAACTCACTTCCAGCACCTGTACAATCAGCACTGGTGCCCCCAGGGATGTGTGCTCTCACCACTACTCTTCTCCCTCTACACCAATGACTGCATCACCAAGGACCCCTCTGTCAAGCTCCTGAAGTTTGCAGACGACACCACTGTCATCGGCCTCATCCGAGATGACAATGAGTCTGCATACAGAAGGGAGGTTGAACAGCTGGCTGTCTGGTGTAGTCAAAACTACCTTGAGCTGAACACGCTCAAAATGGTGGAGATGATTGTGGACTTTAGGAGGAACACCCTAACACTGACCCCCCCCTCACCAATCTAAACAGCACTGTGGCAGCAGTGGAGTCATTCAGGTTCCTGGGCACTACCATCTCACAGGACCTGAAGTGGGAGATGTACATTGACTCCATTGTGGAAAAGGCCCAGCAGAGGTTGTATTTCCTTCGCCAGCTGAGGAAGTTCAACCTGCCACAGGCGCTGCTGATACATTTCTACTCAGCGGTCATTGAGTCTGTCCTCTGCACTTCAATAACTGTCTGGTTTGGTTCAGCTACGAAATCAGACATTATTAGACTACAAAGGACAATTCGGACTATACACTAACTATACACTTCCAGAGTGAGGTAAAAGGCTGGAGAAATCATTCTGGACCCCACTCATCCTGCCCACTACCTTTTGGAACTGTTGCCTTCTGGCGGACACTTCAGAGCACCAGAACCATCAGGCACAGGAACAGTTTTTTCCCCTCAGGCTATCCATCTCATGAACAGTTAAATTGCCCCATTGAGCAATAACTGTGCAAAACACAGTTTAGTCTTTTTTTATATTTATCCAACACATCCAACCTCTTCTGCAATTTCATTCCTCTGGAGAGAAACCCCCCCCCCCAAAAAAAACATTTGCACTATACATAAGATGTGTATTTGCACTGTACATAACAGATAAAAGATTTTTATTAGATTGCACTACGTATGTGTATGTGTGTATGTATGTATGTGTGTGTATGTATGTGTATAACTATTTTTTATTATTATCTGTGTCTTGCTGCTGTTTTTGTGTTGTTGTACACTGGAAGCTCCTGTCACCAAGACAAATTCCTTGTATGTGTAAGCATACTTGGCAATAAAGCTGATTCTTAAGTCAGCCACAGTCACACTGTTTCCTATCCTGACGGCAAACGACACACGATAAAAGGTATCTTTTCTATGTTAATCATCAGAGTTTTGGTCCTAACTATGGAAAGGGGTGAACGCCACCCAAAACCCTTCTTTCTTTCATGGATTCGAGATGAACATACAGTATTTTACTTGAAGTTATAATAATATAAGCAATAAAAGCAGTACACAAAATACACCTTTTATAAAAAGAACAAATACATCTTATTATTGCATACCAATTTTTTTGCATACAGTATTCCAAGTGCTCACTTTTTAATTAAGAGTAGCCTTTATGCTTTTTATTTTTTGCATTTTATTTTTTTACTAAAGGCAAATGAACAAATTGTACATCGAAAAAAAAAATGCTATTTTGAATAACCATATCAAATAATCATTCACAACATATTCTATAATTAACATGTGTAATTCATTAATTTACATGTTATATTTTATTTAAAATAAACTGGAAAGTTAAGGCTATCACCTTTTTTTAATATATATACATATTATATATATATATATACACATATTAAATGAGATAGGACATCTTACTCGTATTTTAACTAATTTTGTTTAAAATTCAAGAATCTGAAGGAAACAATCTAAATTAATTTATTATATTTTTAAGCAAATCCCATTTATGTTCACATTCCAGACTTTTATTAATTTTAAATGTTACTTTCTTCATTTGGTATATTTCCTAAATCGTTTCTAACCATCTTTGAAATTATGGGTGTTCTGGTTTAAGCCAATTTTTTGTAATCTGTTTCAAAGCTGATATTCTGATTACCCTAAATATATTTTGTTCAGTTTTATTTCTTAAGGACAATGGCATTTTACCCAAAATAAGGTTTTCTGTATGTATTTCTATTGTGCAGTTAAATATTAAATTAACTATTATATATTAATCTAATCACTTCCAATAATTTGTCAATTTAGAGCACTCATATAGAATTTAACTATAATTAGCCTTTTGTTCTCCACAATTTCTCCAACAATCCCCTTTTACCATGCTATTGTATTTACTTTGAATAACAGGTGATATAAAAAAAAAAATGTCATTTGTATCTTAAGCATATTCCATCCAAACACTGAATTGTATGGAATGTATTGTATGATATTTCTTCCAGTCTTGCTGACTAATTTTTATTTTTAATTCATCCTCCCACCTACATATCATTTTATTCAGAGTGTTTAAGTGCACTCTTTATAATTCCTAACATTTTTATTGGATTAGTTGTATTGTATGTATCAATTATATAATTTATTAAAGGATGCATTTCCTTTTTTATTTATTTTACTTTAACTTCTGTTAATTAATATCTTACCTGTAAGTAATAAATAATTTTTTTGAAAGCTCATACTTTTTTGCTATGTTTGAAAAGGTATCCATTCCTTTATCAGTGAACAGTTGGTGATATCTTTTCAGACCTCTGTCTGCCCAAAACTTAAATGTATTATCTATTTGGCATGAAATCAGGATCTTTAGCAATTTCTTGTAAATTAACTATATCTTTCTTAATTTTACTATTTTTCTTTTTTCTAACCAAATTCTAAAAGTACTATTAAGACAAATATTATCTATTAATTTAAATGTGTTGCTTTAACATGGATATACTAATAGGTTCCCCCATTTGATACATTTCCATCTTCCTCCATTTCACTTTAGATTTTTCATTCATCCAAATCAATATAGGTTGAATTTGGTCAGATTTATAATAATTTATTAAATTTGGGAATTCTAGTCCTCTGAACCTTTTTGACAACTTAAGAATTTTAAGATTATATATAGCCGCAAGCGGCAATCATCAGGGTCCAAGCTCATGTGAAGAAATAACCAAAATAATCAGAATTGACAGAATGATCCAGTGGATGACAAATAATACAAAATGACTGAATAGATCCTGCCTAAATACATTTATTGAAAATTGGGAATAATGTGATTCGTTACTTGGTTGCTGGGTAACCCCATCTGGTTGCTAGGCAGTTTCAAGGTGATACTCAAAAGGCTCCTTACTACCCGGAGTCAAATGAACGAAGCCGGAAGTCTCTACGATGTTCTGGTGCAGAGATATGTGATTTGTTACTTGGTTGCTAGAGTAACCGCATCTGGTTGCTAAGAAGTTACCAAGGTGATACTCAAAAGGCTCCTTGCTACCCTGAGTCCAATGAACAAAACCAAAAGTCTCTACGACATTCTGATCTTGAGATCCCCATCTAAGCATTTTGAATGGAAGTCAATGGGGTTTGGTTACTAGGGTGCTCTAAATGGTTGCTAGGGCGTGGCTAAATAGTTTATATGATGATACATGAAGTCTGATTGCTCACCCAAGTAAAACAAGCCAACTGTCATTTCTCTAGGACTTTCTGATCCAACGATATCACTCTCAGCCATTTTGAATGGAAGTCAGTGGGGTTTGCTTGTCAGAGTGGGTGCTCTAAATGGTTGCTAGGGTGTGGCTAAGTACTTCCATGATGATCATTAAGGGATGTAGAAATGAGATGTGAGGAATCTGTTGTCATGGTCTCGGTGAGTCCGCTGGTTTGTTTTTGTTTGTCATCACATTCTCTGTTGAATTCACGTGTTGCTGACTTACGTAATCTGCGTTGCCATGGAAGCCGTAATTGTTTCCATAGTAACGCTGATCATGCCAGCTTGCTGCCAACGAGCGGCACCTGATCGCCATTAGTTCCCTGGCTATATCTACCTCCCTCATATCAACATGGAATTAGTGCAAAATACAAAGCAGCACTTAAAATGGACTCCAACTAATATTAATAATCCATTGGAACGTGAATACATTCTTGCAAAATACAAGTAACTACAAATACTTTTAATAGCAATCCATATGAACATGAGATTAATTCATACAAATAATATAATTAGCTAAATGGAAGTACATCTCTCCCCCCCCCCCCAAATGTTTTTAAAATGAAAGAAACACGAGCACGGTTTTTACGCACGTGCAGCTACAAAATAATGAACGAATCACTCTGAAACTACTGGTCTCAGAGTGCATATACAATCATATAAAATATTAGTTCAAAATGAACGACCCGTCACTAGTAACACCTTATAAATGAATATCACTTAAACGTTATATAGTAATTTGACACTGACGGTACTCCACTACTTGCTGAAAAAGCAGCACAACACACTACTACTGCACCCCCAGTTTTAACTTAACTGCTCTGTATGCTTACCTGTTCTCTCGCAAGTGATGGATGTCCCACAAAGTCACGAATTGAAGACGATCCAACTTTATGTGGCTCTTCAGTGGCCTCCTCCATACTCGACAGCCTTAAGTCTTTTTTGCGTATCTTACAACGAGTTCTATGAACATTGCTCGTGTCTGGCAAGAGCCAACCATAAAGTGTCAATGTCCAGCTATGATGGATTGAATTTACACTGACCAGGCATTATAGTTATCTAAACCATGACCATTACTAAGGTTCAAATTAGCCGATTAACAAAAATGAGCACACAAAATGTCACTTAATTATTATAAAATTCATCCACCGCAGTGGTAGTTGTAAAGGGTGGGGGAGGGGGACTCCAATGTTAACACTAATTTAGACTAGAAGGCAGCTGTACTGTCAGTCACACAGCCCTTCCAATCAAGGGCGGATTGTGTCCTGCCTGCAGGGAATATTACAAATATCATTATAGACTTGAAATACTTTTTTATAATTTGTACAAATCGCGTACACATTCCATTTTTAATTTTCCACAAAACAAACCGATTTTCCATGTTTTCCAGACCTTAAATTTCGAAAAGCTCAATTCAAGCACTTTAAGGACCTTGTGTGAACCCTGTTATTACCTTTATTCATTAAGCTGACGCTTTTCTCCAAAGCAACTGACAAAAAGAATCCATTCTTCGAAAGGAGAAAATAAGAATAAAAAAGCTGTAAATGTAATAATTTATTTGTCTGATTTACAAGGAGTGGCTGAATGGCAAAATAATTCAATATTAACTGTTAATACTCTTTGAAGACATTTCTTGTCGTGTGGTACCCTCTGGTGGACAAAAAGTACAACAGCCTATTTTGAATGGAAGTCAATGGATTTGGTTGTTAGGGTGCTCTAAGTGGTTGCTAGGGCGTGGCTGATTGCTCACCCAAGTGAAACTAGCCAACTGTCACGTCTGTAGTCCATTCTGTTCCAAAGATATCCCTCTCAGCCATTTTTAATGGAAGTCAATAGGGCTGGTTGCTAGGGTGCTCTAAATGGTTGCTACGGTGTGGCTAGCCAGTGACCAGAGAGATTCTTATTGGCTGATTACTAACCTGACTCAAGATCCAAATCGCCAAGTGTCTACAAATTCTGTTCTGAAGAGATCCCTCTCAGCCATTTTTAATGGAAGTCAACAGGGCTGGTTGCTAGAGTGCTCTAAATGGTTGCTAGGGCGTGGCTACACCATTTCCAAGATGATACTTAAAGACTGATTGGTAGACCGAGTGAAATGAGACCGCCCCTATGTCTCTACGACATTCTGATTGGGAGAGATGATCCCACAAAATTCATTGTCTTGTCATAGTAGGAAACAATTGTTTTCATGGTCTCATGATCACAAAAAATAATTTTGACTCGTCCCCCCCTTTTCTTAAATCAATAAATACAATTACAGTGAGACACTTACAACGGAAGTGAATGGGGCCAATTTTTGAAGGGTTTAAAATGGCAGAAATGTGAAGCTTATAATTTTTTTTATAAAGCTCTTACATTCATTCTTCTGGTAAAATGTGTGTATTATCTGAGCTGTAAAGTTGTTTAAAACGTTGTTTACCAGGGTTAAGTCACCATGGCAACAAAGTTGTGAAAATTGAATATAACCTTACACGGAAAAGGCTAGCAAGCAATTTTATCACACTAAAATCACACTAACACACATTGTTTACATCTTGTGGGTGTACTACTTTTGAAACGGTATGTTAACGACATTTACGGAGTGGCCCCATTCACTTCCACTTTAAGTGCCTCACAGCAACACAGATTTATTTTTTAAGAAAAGTAGGAACTAGTTGAAATAAATTTGAGATAAATCAACATTATGCCACAAATGCTGCTGATTGAGCTTAACTTGTTTTGAACCCAGAATACTCCTTTAATAATTGATGGCCTCTGCTATAGATGATGCTCAGTATAAGAACTTCACAAACATAAACACAAAGACTTCTTAAGAGCACAATAATAACCAAGTGGTTTATTGGTTATTAACAGCATCATTTTTCACCTTTTATACAGAAACAGAAGTGAAGTCATAAACGTTGTCTCTGTTATGTGCTTTACATATATTTAAGTGTTCTTAAACCCGTAGGTAATGCATGTCTGTGTCTCTTCTTTTTTATATCAGGCACTACCTGTAAGGGAGCTCTCAGGAAAGAGGGAATGGTGAGCAGTGAGCCCAGCGAGTCTGCTCATGTTTGTGCATTCCTGTAGAGACCAGCAATCCGCCACATGTACAGAGAGAATAGCGGGAACTCATCAGACAGACGCAGAGCCAAAGTCTCCAGCTGTTTCACTAACTCCTGGATGACATCATGATGATCTTCAGGGCTCTGAGCGAGATGTTCCAGCAGCCAAAACACATAGAATGAGTTCTCATAGCAGATCCATTCCACATCATCATGATGCTCCTCACTGGACCGCTACACAACACAAACACTACCATCACATATGCCACATATATATACACACACTGCATAATGTTGCTTTATATACTTTACTATCTTTGAGGGGAGAAACAACAGCATGGAGCTAAAAACATAATACATTTGAGCGTAAACCTGCTTGTTTCTTTGAGTTGAAAAGTCTCTTCATTATGCAGTACTTCTCTCTGTGCTTTGATCTTTGTGCAGGCTAGTGTGTGCATGTGGGTGTATTTACTATTCCCAGAAGTAATCTAAATCTGACAAAACCTATTTTTAACAGTGACCTTAAACACTATGGATCCACAGGGGGGCGCTATATCACGAATTGAGTAAATGTTAAAGTCCCTGTATATATAGGTTAAGCATATGAGGAATCATTTGAAAGCTTTTAATCTGAACTTTTCAGAGAATACCATCACTTTTGCATTTATGTTACCTAAAATAACAAAATAAGGCCTGAAATCATTTGCGCCACTAAGTAGCGTCCCCTAGAGGTAATAGGGTAGAAATATTAATATGAATATAAAAGTCTCACATAGCACATAAATAGACAAGTCATATCAAATGAAAGCTCTTATTCTCAGGAATGTCATTTTGTTGCCTTAACAGTTCGAAAAATGTTCAAAAGAATCACAACATTATATATGATTTTTGAAAGACATCAAATACATACGTCTTATTTATGTGCGGATCATTGCTGCTGTATGCCCAAAGTAGACAAAAACTTTGTTTACTCATACCTCAAGCAAAAAAAAAAACACCATTTTTACTTGTATATGAGCTTGCTTGGCAGAATAATCCAATGTTATATCTAAGATGTCCAGAACAAAATACGCCATCCAGCAAAAAAAAAGCATGCTAAACAAATCATAAAAAATAATTATTTTTAATTACTGATATATAAAATATTATATACTGTATCATCGCAAAGAGGAGAATCTCAGCTTTCTATTGACATCTAGATTCAGCTTCTAGTCCACTCAGATGCCAAGATATTCAATGAAACAATGAGGGTGGTGCATGAAGTGAAAATTAGACAATGTCTTTTGGACGAGTATATCTGTGAGGGCTGAAATTCGTTAGAGCGCCACCTACATTTCAGATCTGTAAATTGTGATGGAATGTGTTAGAGAGAAAATTATTTTTTCTAGTGCTTGCTGCCATTTAGTGGAATAAAATACGACTTTTCAAAGAAAGAGTGAAAAGAACCAGAATTACATGCTAACAAAGTTATGATAAAAAACAAAATAAAAAAAATTCTGTTCATCATAAGAACGCAACCAAAAACAATATAGTTTATGAATAATTGGATAATTTTTCTCTTTTTCTTTTTCTGAAAAATTAGACCAATATTTGGCAATTAGTCCACTATATGTAGCAAAATTTGTGTATGGTTTGCTTTGCTTTTTGTAATGCTATATTTCTTTAACTGGTTTAATAGTACAGCACTTTGGTCAACAGCTGTTGTTTTTAAATGTGCTATATAAATAAATGTGACTGACTGACTGTGAAAAATTGCAGGCGGCAGCACAAATATGCACCAGAGTTTAAGGACCTCCTCAAATAACTCAAACAATTAATGTTTTATATGATGGGTAGGGCTTGGTTTGGTTTAGTATGTAGTCATTATAATGAGGTTTGGTATAAAAAGTCAAATGGTACGTCTGCATTTAGTACGGCTGCATAAATGCTGTGTGCCAGCCAAAACAACCCTCAAGATCCTGCGCTCTGTCTAGCTTTTTGAAAGGGAGAATGCATCCTATGTGAATGCCTTTTATCTCAGCAGCGCTGTTGCTGTCCTGGTTTCAAAGCCACCATGAATAGTGTTGACACAAATTGTGTCTGATGACTCACAGAAAACAACGCTGTAACCTATCACAAAATGAGGCCTTTTTGGTCACATTTCATTGAGACGACTGTAGTCAGATTCACGAACAAATGACTCTTACTGGCCTTTCACACTGGCATTTTAGTCCGAACCGGATTGCGGTTTGCATAAAAAAAAAAAAAAGGCAATATGAATTTTTTTTTTTTTTTTTACTGAACTTGAGACTACCTGTTGGAAGTCTTCTGAGCCCGGTTGAAATTAAACTGTGGTACAGTGTGCACGAGTGTGTACAAAACCTGTACTACGGTCCACACTTATTCAGAAAATAAAAAATAAAAAAAGCATGTGCGTTTTTACCAATTTAAACATGACAACAGCATCAGTTGGACGGACACACACACACACACACACACACACACACACACACACACACGGCCTGGGTACACGGCTCAGCGAGTATTGACGCTGACTACCACCCCTGGAGTCGTGTTCGAATCCAGGGAATGCTGAGTGACTCCAGCCAGGTCTCCTAAGCAACCAAATTGGCCCGGTTGCTAGGGACAGTAGAGTCACATGAGGTAACCTCCTCGTGGTCGTGATTAGTGGTTCTCGCTCTCAATTGGGTAAGTTGTGAGTGGATCGCGGAGAATGGCATGAGCCTCCACATGCGGAGTCTCCACGGTGTCATGCACAACAAGCCATGTGATAAGATGCGTGGATTGGCAGTCTCGGCAGCGGAAGAAACTGAGATTTGTCCTCCGCCACCCGGATGAGGCGAGTAACCGCGCCACCATGAGGACTTACTAAGTAGTGGGAATTGGGCATGTCAAATTGGGAGAAAAGGGGAACACACACACACACACACACACACACACACACACACACACACACACACACACACTGGTGCAGCTATCTTTATGAGGACTCTCCATAGACAATGATTTTTATACTGTACGAACTATAGATTCTATCCCCTAACCCTAACCCAAACCCTCACAAAAAACTTTATGCATTTTTACATTTTCAATAAAACATTGTTTAGTATGTTTAAGCGATTTGAATTATGGGGACACTAGAAAATGTCCTCAAACCATATTTATAGCATAATACCCTTGTAATTACCAGTTTGTAACCTAAAAATAAGTCCTCGTAAACCACTTACACACTTACACACACACACCCCCCCCCCCACAAGTGGCAGGCCACATAAGCAGGGCTGCAAATGCATTGCTCACAACCAGCTGTCTCCTCAAAAAAATAAAAATAAAAAAAAAGTTCGAAGCAGCAGATGGTTGCCTTCTCCTGGACATGCATATCTGCTGAATTATGGCATGTGACGCACTGAAGCACAAGTGTTGTTCACTCTGGTGTACATAATGGCCACAATTTTCAGTCTATAGGAGTTGGTGTTAGTCGACGGACTCTGCACTAGTTGGCTCTAATCTGCAGATTTAGCAAAAGTAACAAAGAAAATTGCTTTGTGTACTATGGGTACAGACTCATTTTTTTCCCTTTGAATCAGAACCAGAATAAAGCAATTCTTTATGATTCCAATCCCTAGTTGTTAAAGAATTTCAATCAATCTGTGTGAAATGTTTTGAAAAGGCAAGTCATGCCATTATTGCGTTTACATGGTTGATTAATCACTTCCGAGCACTCGAGTGCCTATTTATTGGGTTCCTGTAGCTCAATTGCTAGAGCAGCTAGCAATGCCAATGTTATGGGTTCAATTCCCAGGGAACAAACAGACTGATGAATGTACACTCACTGAGCACTTCATTAGGAACACTATACTACTACTGGGTAGGGCCTCTCAAAACAGCCTCAATTCTTTGTGGCATGGATTCTACAAGATGTTGGAAACATTCCTTTGAGATTCTAGTCCATGTTGACATGACTGCATAACACAATTTCTGCAGATTTGTCAGCTGCATATTCATGCTGCAAATCTCCCATTCTGTCACATCCCAAAGGTGTTCTATTCGATTCAGATCCGGTGACTGGGAAGGCCACTGAAGAACAGTGAACTCAATGTCATGTTCATGAAACTAGTTTGAGACGACTTTTTGCATTGTGTCATGGTGCATTATCATGCTGGAATTAGCCATTAGAAGAAGGGTAAATTGTAGGGCTGGGAATTGACACAAACCTCCCAGTTCGATATTACAACAATATTTCCTAGCCGATTCGATATGTATTGTGATATTGCGATTGTGCAAGTATTGTGATTTGATGTTTTGATATAAAAAAATTCTAAAAAGATAAAAACGAACTCCTTTTTCTCAGAAATAAATGTCTATTGAAGAACAGTTGTGTCTGAAATGAAATTTTTTCACTTGTAATATATAATTTGCAGGTAAAATATAGGGATGTGCAAAACTACCAATTTAAAACTACATTGCAACATACAATTGGAGGCCAAAGAGTAAACTTGTTCAAGAGCCATTTGGGGCTGTACTGAATTAATGACACATATGACAATTCACCTGTAGTCCCAATGTTGTATATGCATCCTGAGATAGTCTGAGATCCTATGCAGCGTTCTCATAGACAACACTATTCTTACAAACTGCTCCCAAATGACTGACAGAGAAAAAAAAGTGAACTCACAATTTGCGCATTACGCGAGACCCGATAGTGCTGTGCGCATTGGCACCAAAGCGCAAATGAACTTCTGAACTAGAAAGCATTTCAGACACAAATATCATCGGCATTTCTTTCATCTGTTCTTCAAAATATGATCAGGTGTGTTTCCTCAAGCACGCGTCTTCTCGACAGTGGCAGGTAAATGTGTGAAATTATCTGCCATTGCGCATGAATACCCTGGCTGTTAAATATTGTGGGGCACGACATGTAGCTTACGGCATCCAACAGTTTGAGGAGTCTTTTTACAGCTAAATTATTTATTAAAGAAGTGTCAGACAGAATTTGCAGAATGACTTCTGACAAATACTCTCCACAACACCTCTCAAATAAACTTTTGGATTATGCATAATAATAACAGGAGCATTACATCAAGTGGTGGATTCTGACGTACAACAGTGAACAAACGGTGCTTTGATGGCTGTAGCAGCGGTGCATTAAAGGACTAAACAAAGAATTAAAGAGACAAAACTTCTCAGAGAGAAAACCTGTTAGTGTGGAACTCTGTACAAATATAGCTTCCTATATTTATCTATTAATCGTTGTAGCATTAATATAAATATAAACAAATAATATAAACAAATCTAATTTTTCATCAAGGAGATGATTTAAATCGTTTTGCTCAAGAACTGCGATTTGTAACAATCGTTTCTTTTCCCAGCCCTCGTAAATTGTGAACATGAAGGGATGCACATGGTCAGCAACAATATTCAAACAGGCTGTGGCATTCAAACGATTGATTGATATTAATGAACCAGTCTGACCATTCTCCGTTGACCTCTCTCATCAACAAGGTGTTTCTGTCCACAGAAATGCTGCTCACTGAATGTTTTTTTGTTTGTTTTTGGCACCATTCTGAGTAAACTCTCGAGACTGTTATGTGAAAATCCCAGGAGATCAGCAGTTACAAATATACATCGACCAACCTGTCTGGCACCAACAATCATGCCATGGTCCAAATCATATTTTTTCCCCCATTCTGATGGTTGATGTGAACATTAACTGAAGTTCCTGACCCATATCTGCAAGATTTTATGCATTGCACTGCTGCCACGCCATTGCCTGATTAGATAAATCGCACAAATAAATAGGTGTACAGGTATATCTTATAAAGTGCTCAGTAAGTGTATATCTTGACTGCACTGTAAGTCACTTTAAATAAAAGTGTCCGTCAAATGTATAAATGTAGAGTACAAGTAAATGGCTCGGAGAGGCTGGAATAACCATTATGAAACCACAAAGACAGTGTGGAGCATGTGTAACTGGAGATGATTCACAAAGTGACAGCAAAAGCCAGCAAACAAATTGCTACAAAAGACCCACAACATCTGTCTGATGAATTACACATTATTCATCAAGTATGTAAACTCACATTCTGCACACAAAACGTGGCTGTTGATGGTGCTGCTATGTTCAAACATTTACAACATTTATTAACAGTGCTGTTAAAAAGTATTTGCCCCCTTCCTGATTTCTTCTATTTGTGTTTTTCAAACTAAATTGTTTTAGATCAAACGAAATAACATTAAACTTGAGTAAACACAAAATACAGTTTTCAAATATATCTATTTTTAATGAAGCAAAAAAAGTTATCCAACACCTATATCATCCATGTAAAAAACTAACGGCCCCCTTAAACTTAATAGCTGGTTGTGCCACCTTTAGCAGCAACAACTGCAACCAAACGCTTCAGATCAGTCTTTCACAATGCTGTGGTAGAATTTTGGCCCACTCTTCTTTGCAGAACTGCTTTAGTTCAGCAAGATTGGAGGGTTTTTGCACATGAACTGCCCATTTAAGGTCCTGCCACAGCATCTCAATCAGGTTTGAGTCAGGACTTTGACTTGGCCACTCCAAAACTTGAATTTTGCTTCTTTTGAGCCATTCAGAGGTGGACTTACTCCTATGCTTTGGATAATTTTCTTGCTGCAAAAATCCAGTTGCACGAACTGATGACCGGACGTTCTCCATTAGGATATTCAATTAGAGAGCAGAATTCATGTTTCCTTCAATTATTGCATGTCGCCCTGGCCCTGAAGCAGCAAAGCATCCCCACACCATCACACCATCACCACCATGCTTGACTGTAGGTATGATGTTCTTTTTATGGAATTCGGTGTTTGATTTATGCCAGATGTAACGGGACCCCTGTCTTCCAAACAGTTCCACTTATGACTCAGTCCACAAAACATTCTCCCAAAAGGTTTGAGGATCATCTAGGTGTGTTTTAGGAAAATTCAGATGAACTTTAATGTTCTTCTGGGTTAGCAGTGGTTTGTGTCTCGCCACTCTTCCATGGATGGCATCTTTGGCCAGTGTCTTTCTGATAGTGAAGTCATGAACATTTATTGATGCGAGAGAGGTCTGAAGTTCTTTGGATGTTATCCTTGGCATTTTTGTGACTTCCTGGATGAGTCGACGCTGTGCTCTTGGAGGAATTTTGGAAGGTCTGCCACTTATGGGAAGGTTCACTACTGAGCCAACTTTTCTCCATTTGGAGATTCTTTGGAGTCCCAGAGCCTTTGAAATAGCTTTGTAACCCTTCCCAGACTGATGTATTTCAGTTACCTTTTTCCTCATCATTTCTGGAATTACTTTCGACCTTGGCATAGTGTGCTACTGGGTGAGACCTTTTAGCCTACTTCAAGCTGCTGAAAAAGTTCTATTTAGGTGTTGATTTGATTGAACAGGGCTGGCAGTAATCAGGCCTGGGTGTGTCTAGTCCAGCTGAACCCCATTATGAATGCAGTTTCACAGATTTCAGGATTTAGTTAGTAAGGGGGCAAATACTTTTACAAATGCCCAGTTGTTATTGGATAACTTTTTTGCTTCAATAAATAACATCATTTATAAACTGTATTTTGTGTTTACACATATTGCCTTTGTTTTATGTTAGATTTTGTTCGAATGTTTTAAACAATTTAGTCTGAGATATACACAGAAACAGAAGAAATCAGGATGGGGGCAAATACTCTTTCACAGCACTGTACATATTATCCCATGTTTTCAAGAAGAGGAATTAAATATTTTTAAATAAACTTGCCCATGCAGTCTTACTGCATCCAGCTTGTGAATCTCTGGGAGTCAAGACTGTCAATATCCAGAGTGGCATTGTTCTTCAAATACATTACCAGAACAGGTTTATGATGAAGTTTAAAAACCACTACAAATCTGCTCGGATGACTTCCAGAGATAGCCAGTAAGTTGGACACGGGAGGACTGAACAGCTCTTTTGGTTGACTAGTGTAACTTACCTGACAGGTGTCCCACAGGTGCTGTGCCCTCTGAATGATCTGAGACATGAGGAGCTGAACTAGTGCAGGTCTGATCACATGACTTCCACCCAGAGCGATCACACACTCTGACATCACTCCCTGAACTGAGAACTAACAGAAAAACAACAGCACATGGCCTGATGGACCTACAGTGATGAAGAAACCCTCCTAACACACCTCCATTACACTACACATTATCCTTTATAACTGTAGTCATAAAAGTGGAGGCACACAATTCTCATGGGTTGTACACTCTCTGTAAAGCACAATGTAACATGACATTTACTTGTATTGATCCAATAAGCAGCCTTCAAATTTGTAAAAGCGTTGAAAAGCCACGCATTTCAGTTTTATTTTGTTACGGTTGATGTTCTAGCCTTTGTCTCACATAACTGTCAACAGTAATAAATTACATTGAAATCTGAGATAAAAGTAAATATAATAAACAACTAATAAATACTAATACAACAGACAGAAAAAAACTGACATTCATTTTAATATCCTATATACTTTATATGTATATAAAACTTTGCATGACAGTAACACTGGGCGACGCATACCAGAAAATGCACCATTAAGATCGGTTTCATGCTGAAGAACCGCCAAGTCAGCTATTTTACATAATGTTTCCTTTCGTACATGTTAACAAAAGGTACATGTCAACACCATTGTATATGTGGAAAGGATTAAAGCTCATTAATGTCATGTAGTCAGTTTACATGTTTATTCCAACCGTTACTCCTGGCTTTCGTAAATATAAAGTTAACGTTTCACCCAAGTTTAATAGTGCAACGCTCATATATTTAGAAGTGCATAAATTGTAACTTAGAGCCACAGTATAACTAGTTGTACTGAAAGTTGAAAGCTGTAACTTACACATGGCTGGTGCAACCAGCCTCAGCTACATCAAATTATGCCGAATTTCATACTGATGGGCAGGACTATGAGAGTTCCGCAGATTTCCATAGAATTGAAATGCCCATCCAGGGCTCTACAGGGTGAGCAATTCACTTGAAAATACACCCTTATTTAGGCAATAAGGCATGAGAGGCCGTGCTATATTGTGAATATTCACCGTTGAACTGTGTTGTTAGGCACGACCCTTCAGCCGTGACCATATTCCCAATATGCAACAGCCTAGAGTGCCTTATTGCTTTTATATAATAGTCACCATGTACTGGTAGATGGAGGTTCAGTGTCACGCAGTACTTTAGTTTTGCAATATTTAGATATCGCACGAGTCATGTCTTACTCCCAAATGCCAGGTTTAGGCGAAAATGCACATATATTTTAGATTTTAGCTTTGCCAGCAGTAATAAAAGTATCATTTTAGATACCATTTACAGTTGAAGTCAGAAGTTCATATACACTTAGGTTGAAGTCATTAAAACTCTAACCACTCTTCCATATTAGCAAACTATAGTTTTAGCAAGTTGTTTAGGACATCTACTTTGTGCATGACATGAGTAATTTTTCCAACAATTGTTTACAGGTAATCAGAAGTTTACATACACTGAGTTAACTGTGCCTTTAAGCAGCTTGGAAAATGATGTCAAGCCTTTAGGCAATTAGCTTCTGATAGGCTAATTGGAGTACATTGGAGGTGTACCTGTGGATGTATTTTAAGGCCTACCTTCAAACACAGTGCCTCTTTGCTAGACATCAAGGGAAAAATCAAAAGAAATCAGCCAAGACCTCAGAAAAAAAAAATTGCAGACCTCCACAGGTCTGGTTCATCCTTGGGAGCAATTTTCAAATGCCTGAAGGTACCATCTTCATCTGTACAAACAACAGTATGCAAGTATAAACACCATGGGACCACGCAGCCATCATACCGCTCAGGAAGAAGACGAATTCTGTCAAATAAATTGAACGGTTTGGCCATAATAACCATTGTTACGTTTGGAGGAAAAAGGGTGAGGCTTGCAAGCTGAAGATCACCATCCCAACCATGAAGCATGGGGGTGGCAGCAGCATGTTGTTGGGGTGCTTTGCTGCAGGAGGGACTGGTGCACTTCACAAAATAGATGGCATCATGAGGAAGGAAAATTGTGGATATACTGAAGCAACATCAAGACATCAGCCAGGAAGTTAAAGCTTGGTCTCAAATGGGTCTTCCAAATGGACAATGACCCCAAGCATACCTCCAAAGTTGTGGCAAAATGGCTTAAGGACAACAAAGTCAAGGTACTGGAGTGGCCATCACAATGCCCTGACTTCAATCTGATAGAAAATTTGTGGGCAGAACTGAAGAAACGTGTGCGAACAAGTAGGCCTACAAACCAGACTCCGTTACACCAGTTCTGTCAGGAGGAATGGGCCAAAATTCCAACAACTTATTGTGAGAAGCATGTGGAAGGCTACCCAAAATGTTTGACCCAAGTTAAACAATTTTAAAGGTAATGCTGCCAAATACTAACAAAGTGTACGTAAACTTCTGACCCACTCAGAATGTGATGAAAGAAATAAAAGCTGAAATAAATCATTGTCTCTACTATTATTCTGACATTTCACATTCTTAAAACAAAGTTGTGATCCTAACTGACCTAAGACAGGGAAGGTTTTCTACGATTAAAAGTCAGGAATTGTGAAAAACTGAGTTTAAATATATTTGGCTAAGGTGTATGTAAACTAACTTCAACTGTAAATATGGTGGTCTACTACTGCTCAGGGGATTGAAAACCAACTTGCGTCATGTGCTAAACATTATAGGCTACACTATTTAACTTTGAAGGTGCTGCATAATAACGATGTGGACACAGCTGTATCGATACACACATCGGCAAGGAGAACATGAAGGTGCATTGCCGTATAGATATTATTTTCATTACACATGAAACTTAGATTATAATATATCTGGGGGCAACAATTTGTAAATGAAAATACAGAAAATATGCAAGATATTGTTCAATTAAGTTCTGATTTTTTTTTTACAAAAAATAAATTAAAAAAACCCTGAAAATCAGAGATCATTAGGCTGTCAGTATTGTTTCTCTATAATTTATAAAATTGTACAAGGACGACCAAATTCTATCAAATCTTGCTTATTGGGAAGTTCATAGGTTAACTTTTCAAGAGGTGGAAAACTTAGTATCTGCTGAAGCCACATTTCAAGAGTTGGAATTTCTACAGATTTCCACAGGAGGATACATTTTCTTGCATAATATGAAATAATATTCAATACATCTTTCTGTTTATCCAAGCTTAAATCATGTGTTATTTCAAAAGTGATCCCCAATATTGATTCAGTAACCTTATATATACACTTTTCCAAAATTTTATTATTTCTTTACAAGACCAGAAAACATTTATTAATAGTATCAAGTTCTGATTCATACGGAGTTCTGAAATATTTGTATTAGTCATATGCATTTTACTCACCGTTAAATAGTATTTAATGGTAATTTGCCTCCTTTACATTGATGGACATTGTAGAATATTTACAAATTTTAATCCAGTGTTCGTCATTAATAGATAAGTCATTTTCCCATATGGTTTTTAAAAGGGATTAAGGCGTGTGTAGTAGGTGATATGCATTTCTATATTTTCGAAATAATACCTTTTATTGATGAAGAATTTATAATAAGATCCTCAAGCTCAGATAGGTGCCATCTAATCTTTTCCATAGAGATAAGAGAAGAGTGTGTTTCAAAGTTGCAGATATATAAAAAATAAAAATAAAAATCTGATTTAGCAATCCTAAATTCTGTTTGTAATTCTTGAAAGGATTTCATGATCTTAGTATTCATATGAAATAAGTGTAATACCTTCTGTTTGCCATTTCCAAAAAAAAATTCACATAAAGCTAAAAGCAAAAGTTAAAAGGATATAGGTGAATATAAAGAGGTCTGAGAAAGAATCCCCATAATTTTTTTTTTTTTTTTTTTTTACAGTCTCTCCAATTATATATGGGAGATGATTTAGAGAAAGGAATAAGTTTGATTAAAGTTAACTTCTCCAAGAAAATTAAGGAACGCAAGTCTAAAGGTGAGGAGAGACTCTACTCCAACTGAATCCCTTGCGATTCTCCTCTCATCAAGATCCAAGTTGCCATTTTTCTTAATTGTGCTGCTGTAATAGATATTTTAATACTAAGTAATGTGTAATCACTAGGGGTGTCACGATACACTTAGCTCACGAGACGATACACGTTACTGGGTTCACAAGAACGAGACGATATTTTAACACTATACACACTACCGGTCAGAAGTTTTGAAACACTCATTCTTTATTATATTTTTTTTCTTCACATTTTAGAATAATTGTAAAGTCATCAAAATAGAATAATAGAAATGGAACTATGGGAATTATGTTGTGACTAAACAAAATCCAAAATAAATCAAAACTGTGTTATATTTTAGCATCTTCAGAGTAGTCACTCTTTGCCTAGAATTTGCAGACATGTACTCTTGACATTTTCTCAACCAGCTTCTTGAGGTATCACACTGGGATGCTTTTTAAACAGTATTGAAGGAGTTCCCATCCATGTTGGGCACTTATTGGCCCTTATTGCTTTTCATCAATTTCAAAAAAAATTTTTTTTTTATCAATTTTAGTTTTGTAATGAAATCAATTAATATGGTGGCACAATTATATTTTTGTCCTTCAAACATTTAAGCATACACCTTCAGATCAAAAGATTAAGATCATGAGAATCATTTCAGTCAAGTGTTTCAAAACTTTTGACCGGTAGTGTATATGACTGGAAAAATAGTCTTTTATTCGACTGAAAGTCACAAAATGCAAAACAATGCAGGTGCATTTTGAAATGTTTTAACCAATCATCTTGTAATGAATGTCACTTCAGTTCTACTTTCTGAGTATGAGTTATCATATGCAGTAAAAGACAGAACAATATGCAAGCACTGTAAAAGTTTTTGCCACAAACTCAACTGACTGTCTGGAGTCTCTTCAGACCTGGTTGATTTTAGTTGAGAGCTGCGGTGGCTCTGTAGGTGTCTTTGCATAGTACTTGTGTTAGTCGCGGTGTACGGCACTATTTTCTTACAGTGCTTACATATTGTCTGTGTCTCGTTTGGAAGGCTGCGTCCTCCGGAGGTCGCATTTGTCAGCCGCATACGTCATCGAGGCTGTCTCGTTTCATTTTTTTATTGGGAATGCAAAAAAGGTTAACAATTGTATAATAAAATGTAAGGGCATATACATAAAAGGCATTGACAATAGATTAATAAAAAAAAATATTTATATAATATAATTTATATATTTATATATATGAAACGAGACAGCCTCGATGACTTATGCAGCCGATAAATGCGACCTCCGGAGGACACAGCCTTCCAAACGAGACACAGCCTTTGTTCGTGTCTTGTCTGTCACTCTGTCGCCGTTTATTGTTTCCACTGGGTACCTAAAATTCTGCCACACAAATTATTTAAAAGTGGCGGGGGCATCTTCTATGCTAATTTAACCCTCACACTCCATCATGCTGATATCGTGAGACAGCTTTTCACCTCAACGAGAAATATAGTCACGTTTTAATATCACAAGATCTCGTGGCACGAGATCGCGTCACACCCCTAGTAATCACAATTATACATTAAGTCTTGAGTGAATATACTGTGTGTTTTTATGTGTTTCTCTCTGGGTGCATGACTAAAACTCATACTCCCTGCACCTGTGGAGACAGAGTGGCCTTGTACCACTCCCACCTGCTTTTCTCTTATCTAACAAATGGCTGCGGCAGGTTGGGGAGGTTGGAGCTGGGGTCGGATGGCTCCAGAGAGAAACCAATTATTAGCTGAGAATGAGTCTGTTATCAGGTATGTTGAATGATGAAATCCAGCTGCCTCCTAGGGCCCATATAAGCTAGAGAATTTGGAGGCTCATTGCTCACCACCAGTCGGAGTTAGAGTCTCCATACGGTTTTGAGTCCACCTTGCAAGTGTGGACATTAAAAACTTATTAGAAAGGCACCTCAGTCTTTATTAAAGAATTTCCACCACAAATTGGCATCACGAACAGGATGGTCGTCTGACTCATCAACGGACTCTGTGCTTAAGGATAAATCTGTGCACAGTCAGGATTAGTGTCCCTGAGAGACCTGAACCTCCCCTAAAAAGAGTGTGAGAAATAAAAGAAACCTGAAGGTGGAGTACGGTGTCGGATCAACGTGCCATCCGAAGAACAAAGGAAAACCTACACACTCGGAAGGTGACCTTCTGGTAAGAATTCCACTGTGATTCTCAACAGATGATCATTTTAATAACTGTTATCTAGTTGAGGAAAGACCAACACTGGAATAGCCGGTCTGGGACCGCAAAAGACATTCTGCTGTGATTCTCAATTGGAGAAATTGAAATCTTTAGTTAAGAAAAGATCAACGCTGGAATAAATTCCGCTGTGATTCTTAGATAATTTAAATCTTCAGTTGGGGAAAAGACCAAATCGCTGGAATAAAAGGGATTCTAAATAATTGATGAAATTATTTTAACCATCGGGTTACTAGGGCAGATTTGGAACCGCTAGAGAATCACCTCTACTGAAACTGCAGTAATGGGATCCAATTAGAGTAAAAATAAATGACATCAATAGGAGGTCCAGACCTCTGTCCTTATATGGTCGCTCCAAATTGTAAATACATGTTAACTAATTACAGAACAAGCATCTGCGCTCAATTAGAGAGATCTGGGTAGCTGAATGTGGTTTTCCAAAGACTGGAAGTTTTAGCACAAGACAGATGAAACAGTTAAAAGGAAAAACAGAGAGAAGAAAAAGCAAGTCAAGAAAAACATGAGAAAATGGCTAAGAAAGAGCAGAAAAACATGATTTGTTTATGGGCAATTGGAAAGCATTTTCTGATTGGTTAACTGAAACAAACCTGAGGGACAGAAAAACGCACCAGGGAGGGACAGGGACCACTAACAAAATCTGTGTCTGAAATATGTAGGTGACCCAGACCTGGACTCGACCCCTCCCGGACAATATCTGAATCAAGCAGAAAATGATGCAGGAGAGGGGGAGCTGCCGCAAGCCGCCAGCCCTGCAGTGCCAGGACCACTGATTTTCCTGTCATGGAAAAGCACCCATAAAGCAAATAATATACCAGCATGCATGTGCAGGTGGTGACTGGACTGTTGAACAGAATTGGAACGACATTAAACGAATGGATTTACGAAAGATCACCTCCTGCAAGCAGGGTCCTACAGAACCAGTGACTGAGTATTTAGTGTGCCTGTCTGAGGTGCACACTGCAAACTGTGGTATCGATAAACCACCAGACACCAATACCATGTCGCCATGGGAAGCGCTTTTGCGCAACTGTTTTCTCGAAGGACTGAGATCTGAGAACATGAAAAATCAATGTGAAAACTGTAAAGCTGTGCATGCTGAGAAACTGATGAATGAGAAAACACAGAAGAAAGAGAAAGCTACGGCTGCGAGACTGCAAGAATACAAGGAACAGAGCCAGAGAAGGCATGGGCGGGGCAGAGGCAGGAACAGAGGAAGGAAGAAAAAAAGGCTGCTTCAACTGCGGGGCAACAGATCATTGGATCAGAGACTGTCCAGAGATTAGAAAGCACATTAAGGAGTGCCTGTCGCCACCTATTAATCGAAAGGAGGATTGGCTCCCTTGGGGGAGCCGAGGACAGGGGATGGTGACAAAAGGACACGTGAGTCAGAGTATAACACACACGAACAACGTATGCAATGCTTTCCAATTCAGCCTATAAAATTATGCCTACAATTACACTGACAGTTGGAAACAAACCAATTATATTTTTAGCGGATTCCGGTGCCACAGAATCTGTAATCATGAACAAATAATTCACACCCCCACCCAAATTTAGTGGTCAATATATTAGAATGATTGGGACAACTGGTAATTCAGTAAAAGTTTTATCCGGTGCCACTTTCAATCGAAGATGATATGAAGGGAATTATAAAACATTCATTCCTACTGTCAAAATGCTGCCCAATAAATTTGTTGGGATGCGATTTAATGTGTAATCTGGGCATTATGTTAAAGGCTAATAAAGAAAGGGTAGTACTGACCAGAGGGAACACTAGGTTTCTTACAAGAGGGTGACTTGCATTGTACTGCTTGTGTCAGAAGGAAGTGATGAAGATTGAGAATAAATGTTTTTTTTTTTTATTGTGTGAATAATGATTTTATACAGACAGATTAGCTTTATTGGAAAGATAACATATGCACGGTCAGAATTCAGATACCAGAGCCTCTAAGAGCAAAATTTTACAATGTTCCGGTGGCTAGCCCACATATTTCATTAGCTAAGTCAGCTAATGTTAAATGGGAAGATTTAGGACCGTGGGTGCGTAATTGGTGTATTTGAAACAGATTGGCAAGACACTAAAAGAGGGGTTCAATACAATGTTAAGCAGGCTACCGACAGATTAAAGATGCCCTTAGGCATTACTGTAGGCAGAACGGTTCAGATTGTTGAGGAGACATGTTTAATGGTCAACGACACGTCTGGGGAAGACCCTCCTGAGCTCTCTGTTGTGATCACTCCAAAATCCACATTACGGCCATGCAGAGCACAATATCCAATCAAAACAAAAGCCATGGAAGGAATTCGATCAGTATTCGATTCATTATTAAAATCAGGCATAATTGTGCCATGCCAAACGTCACCAGTGCGTACTCCAATTTTTCCAGTAAAAAAAAAAAAAAGATGCTGGCCAGCTAGTAGAATGGAGATTTGTTCAAGATTTACAAGCTGTGAATGCTGCCGTACATACGCATGCCCCAAATGTGCCCAACCCACACACCATTCTGTCCCAGGTCCCATCAAATAACAAGTGGTTCTCTGTTATCGACCCGTCTAATGTTTTCTTTAGCATACCGGTCGATAAAGACTCACAATATTGGTTTACGTTTTCCTTCGAGGGGAAAACATACACCTGGACAAGATTGGCACAGGGTTATAGCGAAAGCCCTGCAATTTACAATGCGGCCCTGTAAGATAACTTAGAATGCCTTGAGTGCTCACAAAATAGTGCACTGCTCCAGTACGTTGATGATTTACTTCTCTGCTCTCCCACATTCTTGGCATGCAAAGCTGACACACGGACCCTTTTGAAACACTTTGATGAGAATGGCTACAAAGTAAGCAAAACAAAATTGCAATGGGTAAGGCCTCAAGTTACATTGCTGGGCCATGTGATCACAGCTGAGGGCAAGTCCCTCTTGCCCAAAATAATTTTGGCCATTCAAAACATTCCACAGCCTATCACCAAAAAACAAGTTATTTTTTTAGGAATGACGTCATTTTGCAGGCAGTGAATCCCTAATGCAGAAATAGAGGCTCCACTGTCTGCAGTGATACATGGTAAAGGATTGAAAGCACATGACAAAGTAGTTTGGACTGAATCCGGACATTAAACTTTTTTCTTATCTGAAGGTGGCTTTACAATCTGCACCCACATTTGGAATTGCCTGACATGACTAAGCCTTTTGTACAGACTGTGGACGAAAAAGGAGATTACATGACTTCTGTTCAGTCTACAGGACCATGGGGGAAAATTAAGGCCAGTAGCTTTTTTCTCATCTAAATTAGACAGTGGCATATGCAATCGGGGGGGATGCATGATTTTGGGGCGATTTGCAGGCAAATCCATCTCTAACGGACCCCTGGTGGCGGCCCTGTTAGAGGCCGTACTGTTACCATCCTCTGTCGCTGTGTGCAAATGTGAGGCACACACTAACTCGATCCAATCTCTGTAGGAAATTGATGTGCAGATGCTGCAGCAAAGAAAGCTGCTCAAAAGGAAGTTCAAAACAATAGTTTTGTTTCTGTTCCACAACCTGACACACACACACACACACACACACACAACTGATTTACAGAGCAGAGCCACAGCAGAGGAGAAAGCCACCTGGAAGAATTCTGACTGTTCTAAGGGAGACGGTATTTGGGTCGGTCCAAACGGTAAACCAAGCCTGCCATGTCATTTATTTCCACATTATGCAAAATTGACACAGTGTAGACCATGTGTCAAAAGGAGGGATGTTGAGTAAAATAAATAGGTATTGGTTCACAAAAGGGGTTTTCCCTTTCCTTTTATGCCCAAATATTTTATAAAAAATGTGTAATGTGTGCCAAATTTAATGTAGGAAGAGGGCAACAGATGCCTATGAGTGCACATCAGCCACCTGAAAAGCCATTTGACCACCTTCAAAATGGACTTTATTGAACCAAGTATGCAAGAAGGCAAAAAATATTGCCTGCTGATTGTAGATATGTTCTCCAAGTGGGTGGAAGCATACCCCACTAGAAAAGCGGATGCGAGTGTAGTGGCAAAAATTCTAACGAGAGAAATAATACCCAGATGGGGCATTCCAGGGAAAATTAGCAATGATAAATGGAACCCACCTTGTGAATCAAGCCCTAAAATCACACCTGTCAGTATTTGGGAATAGATATGACAACACACTGCATCTACCACCCCAAGAGTGGAGGAGCATTGGAAAGAGAAAATGGCATGCTTAAAAACAAAATCGGTCAAATGTTCGGTTGAAACTGGACTAAATTGGGTTCAAGCATTACCACTGGTGTTAATGCAAATGTCAGGAAACAAAATGGTTTGAACCCATTTGACATTTTGTTTGGCAGGCCCCTTAACACAGGAATTGGACCATAAAAATGCAGCTGTCTGCCTGAACAAGTGTGAGGATGAAATGTTGCGTTATTGTGTAAACCTCTCTGCTGTGCTTTGTGATATTCATAGAAAGGTGAAAGCAGCCCTCCCTAGAGAGGTGAAAGGGAAAATGGATGATCTGGAGCACGGAGACTGGGTGGTGCTAAAGGATCACAGGCGAAAGAATTGGAAGTCGCCAAGGTGGTTGGGACCATTCAAAGTTCTGCTGACAACCACAACCATTGTGAAGTTCGCTGAGAGAGCAACGTGGATACATGCTAGCCATTGCAAAAGGATTACAGAATTAGAGGACAGCCCGTCAAAAGGTGTGCGTTAAACCTCGGCTGGCGACCAAAAGGGGTCTCTTCACCACTCTGGGAAAGAAGGGGGCATGTACTTTCAGTGGCACGAATCCTGGCCCCAGTGAAGAAACCAACAACGCCCTGAGCATAGGAAGGGCCCTCAGTGGAAACAGCGAGGCAAGATGACACCCCTTAAGCACCAGAAGGGTGGCCCGAGGACAATCATGGGCACACTGATGGTAACTGTATTGACCCTTATGGCAACATGGATTTATGAACTATACAATTGCAATAGATGTGATATTACTATGATGATTATGCTATGAATCAATTTATCAGGAGGAAAATTTCTAATCATTAGTATGAGCATATAATGCTCACAGGAGGGATTGTAATATACATTTTAATACTATATACTGTGTAAATCACAATTATACATTAAGTCTCGAGTGAATATACTGTGTGTTTTTCTGTGTTTCTCTCTGGGTGCATGACTAAAACTCATACTCCCTGCACCTGTGGAGACAGAGTGGCCTTGTAGGTTGGATGTTGGAGCTGGGGGTGGCCGGCCCCAGAAAGAAACCAATTATTAGCTGAGAGTGAGTCTGGTATCAGGAATGCTGAATGATGAAATCCAGCTGCCTCCTAGGGCCCATATAAGATAGAGAATTTGGAGGCTCATTGTTCACCACCAGTCTGAGTTAGAGTCTCCGTATGGTTTTGAGTCCACCTTGCAAGTGTGTTCATTAAATACTTATTAGAAAGGCACCACAGTCTTTGAGTCTTTATTACAGAATTTCCACCACAGCTTCCCAATAATGCATTTGTAAATTTGGTAATCCAATATAAAATTGATTTTTTATATTGGGATATAAAAATTCCTAAGTAATTAATGCCTTTATATGTAATCTTGAAAGGGCACTGTGCTTTCGTGGCAAGTCTTACAAAGTAGGATTTAATGGGCAAGCTAAAGATTTATATTTATTTTCTAGCCAGACAGAGGTCCAAATTCAAGAAAGTATTTAAAAGAGGTGACCTAGATATATCCGGTTTTGTCATAAAATGCAATACATCATCTGAATACAAAAGAGTTTATGATGCAAATTATCTAATTATCTAGGAAATTCTCCTGTATATTAATATTGGTCCTACTTGATTCCAAAGGCTCTAAAATTAGAGCAAATAATAAAGGGGACAAAAAGGACATCCTGCCTTGTTCCCCTTGTTAAAGTAAAAATCTTCTAATTCAATGAGTTTGAAGTAACTACTGCTTTGGGGGATGAATAAAAAGTTAATCAAATTTATAAAAATAGAACCCATATTAAATTTCTCAAGAACTGAAAAAAATAAATAAAACAATAGAAAATGCCCATTCCACTCTATGATGCTTTTTCTCCATCATACTATAATCAATAAAGCAGGAATTTTAAGTGACTTAATATAATCTTTAAGGTAAAAGAGTCTCCTAGTATTGTCTGAGACAGATCTACCTTTAACAAAACCAGTCTGATCGGGCTTTATAAATTTTGGGAGTAGAGTGACAAGTCCTGAAGCAATTACTTTTGTAACGATTTCATATTCTGAGTTTAAGAGACTGATTGGGTGATATGAGGAGCAATTTAAAGGGTCTTTATCCTTTAAGAATCAAAATATATCTGAGCTGTATTCATAGAATCTGGAATAATGCCTTTGCTCAAATTCGTTAAACATCGGCATAAACAAAATGGACATAAATCTGCTCAGAAAAACTCCCCTGTAAAGCCATCAGGACCAGGTACTTTATTATGAGGCAAGTTATTGATAATTTATACCTCTTCAGATTTGAAAGGGCAATTTAGATATTCTCCATTAGATTCTGACAAAGATGGTAAACTAACCTTCTCTAAAAATTTTTTTACAAAATCCTCTGAATTATTTGAAATAAATAGTTTTTCCAGAGTACAACCTAGAATAAAAATAATCCGATTAATTATAGTCTGATTAATTTCAGAAGGGTCATAATATATATTATCCTTGGTCTTAATAGAGCCAATTACATGATGTGTCTGGTCTTTTTTAATGGCATGAGCAAGGAGTTTATGTGGTCTATTTCCATATTGATAATTTTTGTTGTTTCATAAGAAGTTTTTGTTCTGATTTCATCCGAGTAATACATTTGTAACTTAGATCAAGCAGTATTCCGTTTGCGGCAATTAAAATAGCTGACACAGTTTATGTACATTTTCCAGTGTAGTAAGGATTCCAATAGAGCCTCTTTCTCCCATTTTTTATTTTATTTTATTT
The DNA here is from genome assembly GCF_019703515.2 of Myxocyprinus asiaticus. Lineage (NCBI taxonomy): Eukaryota > Metazoa > Chordata > Actinopteri > Cypriniformes > Catostomidae > Myxocyprinus > Myxocyprinus asiaticus. Next base: position 42,906,167 of record NC_059368.1, on the reverse strand, counting down.
TTTTAAATGCATGAGATGTGACCCCATACAGTAGCTTTCAGTGCATCCCATTAAGTTGCTTCTGACACAGGACATGTTTCATTATTTAATTTATATTAATCCACTCAAGTTAGTTTACAGACATTTTTAATCCTCTAAAAGGAATACTCCAATTTCTTGATCTTGGTTCAGAAGACATGGATTAAACCACTGGAGTCATTTGGATTACTTTTATGCTGCCTTTGAAGCTCCAAAAAGCACAAAGTTTTGGTTCTGCAGAAGAAAGTCATGCAGATCTGGGATGGCATGAGAGTGAGTGAACGATGAGAGAATTTTCATTTTTGGGTGAACTATTGTTTTAAGGATGTTTTGTTTACTTTTGTAAGAAACAATTTTGGTTCTGTGTTGGGCCGTCAGTTGATGCCAGAGTAAAATCTGGGTCCTAATACTGAACGAGTTGAGCAACACTGATCAATATTGCAGCTCAGCACAGACATATGTTGAATGTCCAGTACGGAGTTTTACTACAGAATTACTGTTATTTTTGTATTTATTTATTTTTACCAATGGGATAAAAAATAAAATAAACAAAATGCTGAATTCTTAATACAATTAAGCTAAATTCACTTTAATAACTTTGAATCAACTGGGAGATTTAATTTCAGGAAAGGCCAGTAAAAGCTACAGACTTCTGTCTGTGTCCATGTATGGGCTGTAATATCATGTGCTCAAAGAATGTGCTGTAGTAAATACAGACTATGCCACTGCTAACACATGCGGTATTCCATCAAATGTTTAGGTCAAACAGTGGTCAAATGTACACACACTTCACCAGCTCTCATTATGAAGCAACAGCAGATGAGTTTTTCCAGTAACACATCCCTTCATGACCAACTCTACAGCAGTCTTTCCTGTAACGCCGTTCAGAAATTGTACTACTATTAGAAACTAATTAAATGCAACAGAAGTGTAGAATGTCTCAGTGATTCTCAACAGGTGTGTCATGACAGCAGTAGAAAAACAATGCTACATACATATAATAAAATGCAATTAACTACATATTATGGATTATTCTACTGAATTGGTTCAAACTCACATGTACAGTATGTTGTACCATATCTTTTGGGGGGGGGGGGGGGGGCTGTATAAAATAGTCATATATTCTTTAACCTAATTGTGCTAATGATATCATCGTAAAATGGTTGGGTAGGAGAAACCAAATTTTAAAATAATAATGAGCCAACAACTTCTGGAAATAACGTAGAAATTTCAGTGATAGTTTCACATCTTTGAACGTGCCAGCTCCAGTTTCAGTTCTACTTACTGTGGATTATACAGGTGCATGCTTTTGTAAATGTAAGTGTTAGTTAAGTTACTTTTATAGTGCAATTTCCCCACATTATCACAAAACCCAGTCTGATGTTCTGCCTTATTGAATGCACCCGAGTCCAACTCATTTGAATGTATACATCTGTTGGGTTTTCATTTCTCGAACATAGTTACTAAATCCCCCAATCAATAAAACTGCATTCATTATGGGGTTCAGCTGGACTAAACACACCCAGGCCTGATTACTGCCAGTCCTGTTCAATCAAATAAACAGCTAAATAGAACTTTTCCAGCAGCATGAAGTTGGCTAAAATGGCTCACCCAATAGCACACTATGCCAAGGTCGAAAGAAACTCAAGAAATTAGGAAAAAGGGGATTAAAATAGCTTTGTAAACCTTCCCAGTCTGATGTATTGACTGATGTATTTCAAAAGGCACTGGGACTCCAAAAGAACCACAGTGAGCCATTATCTCCAAATGGAGAAAACGTGGCACAAGTGAACCTTCCCAGAAGTGGCAGACCTTCCAAAATTCCTCCAAGAGCACAGTAAGGACTCATCCAGGAAGTCACAAGAAAGCCAAGGACAACATCCAAGGAACTGTAGGCCTCTCTTGCATCAATAAAAGGTTCATGACTCCACTATAAAGAAAGACACTGGCCAAAGATGCAATCCATGGAAGAGTGGCAAGGTGAAAACCAGTGCTAACCCAAAAGAACATTAAAGGCTCATCTGAATTTTCCAAAAACACACCTTGATGATCCTCAAACCTTTTGGGAGAATGTTTTGTGGAATGATGAGTCGTAAGTGGAACTGTTTGGAAGACAGGGGTCCTGTTACATCTGGAGTAAATCAAACACAGAATCCCACAAAAAGAACATCATACATACAGACAAGCATGGTGGTGTTAGTGTGATGGTGTGGGGATGCCTTGCTAATTCATGGCCAGGATGACTTGCAATAATTGAGTGAAACATGAATTCTGCTCACTACCAGAAAATCCTAAAGGAGAACATCTGGTCATCAGTCCATGAGCTGAAGCTCAAGTGCAACTGGATTATGCAGCAAGACAATGATCCAAATCATAGGAGTAAGTCCACCTCTGAATGGCTCAAAAGAAGCAAAATTAACGTTTTGGAGTGGCCTAGTCAAAGTCCTGACTTGAACTCGATTGAAATGCTGTGGCAGGATCTTAAATGGGCAGTTTATGCTCAAAAACCCTCCAATGTGTCTGAACTAAAGCAGTTCTGTAAAAAGTGTGGGCCAAACTACCACAGCATTGTGAAAGACTGATCCCCAGTTATCGGAAGCATTTGGTTGCAGTTGTTGCTGCTAAAGGTGGCACAACCAGCTATTAAGTTTAAGGGGGCAGTTAGTTTTTCACATGGTTGATAGATGTTTGATAATGTTTTTTGCCTTGATAAAATATAATATATATATATATATATATATATATATATATATATATATTTGAAAACTGTATTTTGTGTTTACTCAGGTTGCCTTTGTTTTATGTTATATCTCGTTTGAAGATCTAAAACAATTTAGTATTAAACACAAATAGAAGAAATCAGGAATACTTTTTTCACAGCAAATGTACAAATTAATATTGGTACTGTTGGGTTCAGGTGCAAGAATAAGAGAGAGCAAAGCTGCAGAGTTGATCCTGCTGCTTCTCTTGCAAATGAAGTGAATTTAAAAATATGCTTAATTCTTAAAAAGAATCTTAAAGGAAATGGTGACCATTTAAAAGACATGCTGGTTATAGCCTACCGCTTAAATTCTAATCTAAAATCTTCATGTAGGCTATCATTCATTTTACCCAAGAATTTTACTGCATTAGTCATTCTAAAGAACAGCATGGCTTAAAGTTTGTGGGTAAAACCAGAATGTTATGGTGTATTGACTAACTGAATCATTTGTCATTAACCAGTTTGTTTATATATTTTAAAATTAAAATTTTAAAATGTTTACTCAAATTTTATGAATCTTTGGTTGTCTTTAAAATTTGCAATATTAAAACAGCAAATTATGTTTTGTGTACAGGGGACATTTAAGGTATAATACAGTTGCCCCCTGCAAGCACACCCGGCCCCACCCTGACCCCCCATTCAAAATGGTCTAGAACCACCCCAAGTACAGTCAGTTTTCATATTTTATTTTCAGACTTTTTTTTTTAGAAGGTTTTTCCCCTCCCAAAATGAGCCACAACCAAAACACAGAAATACACTAGGGCTGCACGATAGAGGAAAAATGCGATATGCGATAAGTTGTTGGATAATGCGATATTCGATATGCAATACGGTATTCCTATGATGACGTCATCGGAGTGCACGGAACATAACCCCCACCCCCAAATAAAAAAATTTACCATCCATTCCAGTGATCACAAAAATACTTGTCTTTTGTTCAGAATTACATACAGACTGTGTATAATATATACAATTAGCTATGTAGCAGATATTATAATTCACATTTAAATATTTTTATTTTGCTTTTAAAAAGCATATGAATATAAAAAGTTAATTGCACCATTTTATGGGATATCCTAAAAGTATGTGAAATATAAAAAATGTTATACTGTAATTCATGTGCGTATTTATTTCATAATTAGGTCGTTCAATGGGAGACTTTTATTCTGAAAATGGTTGTCCAGAAGTGCTTGCCATAGCATAGACATTCGCACTGGTTTAACATTCCTGTTCTCAGTCGACGCTGCGGCTGCATTGAGAGGAATGATTTCACGGGACAATCCATTAATTGAAACCTATCCTTTGATATATCCAAAGCGGCAATTAAACGAGCCAAGTCTGGAGTTTCAAGCCGGAGTTTGGTCTCATTATTATCTGCACAAATGTTGTTTTGATAATCTTTAATGCTGTGTGTGACAGATTGAGATTCAAATGGAGCGGGGCACAGCGCGCGCACTCTCTCTTAAGGCACAAAAAAGAAACGTGAATGAACAGAGGGTATATTGAAAGATACAGTACGATTTACTGAAAATCAAATGTGTGTTCTTTCTGCTGTATATGCATACTGCACGCATACACTAAGTGACAATCACGCCTGGTCTGTTCTCTGCGTTGCCATAAACATTACTTTTCAACGTATTACAAAAATTATTCCGTTATCGCAAGCCCTTGCGATAAGCATAAAATCGCAATATGTACATTTTAGAGGTGTGAATCTTCACTGGCCTTACGATTCGATTATAAAACGATTCTCGGTGCATCACGATGCATCTTGTCCCATTTCTTTTTTCAGTTTCTTCAAAATATATTTTTTACTCCATTTTTTCCCTTTCAGCTTTTTATTTAACAGCTGTTTTAAAAAAATCAAAACGAGTCACATTACATAAACTGTCCTTTTACATTCAGTATGAGCTGTGAACAAAACATGGAACATCCACAAGATTAAATAAATTGTTCTATAGTTTAAAAGAGTATCTCAATTTTTTTTAAACTTATAAAAAAAAAAAATATTTAAGCATTGTAAATCATTTAATAGTATTTAATTATTTAAATTAATCTATGCCATGCTATTCATTTTCATTTTTAACCACAAATGGAAGTTGCTGGTCCAGGATGAGAGATATACAGGTGCATCTCAATAAATTAGAATGTCATGGAAAAGTTCATTTATTTCAGTAATTCAACTCAAATTGTGAAACTTGTGTATTAAATAAATTCAATGCACACAGACTGAAGTAGTTTAAGTCTTTGGTTCTTTTAATTGTGATGATTTTGGCTCACATTTAACAAAAACCCACCAATTCACTATCTCAAAAAATTAGAATACATCATAAGACCAATAAAAAAAAAACATTTTTAGTGAATTGTTGGCCTTCTGGAAAGTATGTTCATTTACTGTATATGTACTCAATACTTGGTAGGGGCTCCTTTTGCTTTAATTACTGCCTCAATTCGGCGTGGCATGGAGGTGATCAGTTTGTGGCACTGCTGAGGTGGTATGGAAGCCCAGGTTTCTTTGACAGTGGCCTTCAGCTCATCTGCATTTTTTGGTCTCTTGTTTCTCATTTTCCTCTTGACAATACCCCATAGATTCTCTATGGGGTTCAGGTCTGGTGAGTTTGCTGGCCAGTCAAGCACACCAACACCATGGTCATTTAACCACCTTTTGGTGCTTTTGGCAGTGTGGGCAGGTGCCAAATCTTGCTGGAAAATGAAATCAGCATCTTTAAAAAGCTGGTCAACAGAAGGAAGCATGAAGTGCTCCAAAATTTCTTGGTAAACAGGTGCAGTGACTTTGGTTTTCAAAAAACACAATGGACCAACACCAGCAGATGACATTGCACCCCAAATCATCACAGACTGTGGAAACTTAACACTGGACTTCAAGCAACTTGGGCTATGAGCTTCTCCACCCTTCCTCCAGACTCTAGGACCTTGGTTTCCAAATGAAATACAAAACTTGTTCTCATCTGAAAAGAGGACTTTGGACCACTGGGCAACAGTCCAGTTCTTCTTCTCCTTAGCCCAGGTAAGACGCCTCTGACGTTGTCTGTGGTTCAGGAGTGGCTTAACAAGAGGAATACAACAACTGTAGCCAAATTCCTTGACACGTCTGTGTGTGGTGGCTCTTAATGCCTTGACCCCAGCCTCAGTCCATTCCTTGTGAAGTTCACCCAAATTCTTGAATCGATTTTGCTTGACAATCCTCATAAGGCTGCGGTTCTCTCGGTTGGTTGTGCATCTTTTTCTTCCACACTTCTTCCTTCCACTCAACTTTGTTAACATGCTTGGATACAGCACTCTGTGAACAGCCAATTGGCAATGAATGTTTGTGGCTTACCCTCCTTGTGAAGGGTGTCAATGATTGTCTTCTGGACAACTGTCAGATCAGCAGTCTTCCCCATGATTGTGTAGCCTAGTGAACCAAACTGAGAGACCATTTTGAAGGCTCAGGAAACCTTTGCAGGTGTTTTGAGTTGATTAGCTGATTGGCATGTCACCATATTCTAATTTTTTGAGATAGTGAATTGGTGGGTTTTTGTTAAATGTGAGCCAAAATCATCACAATTAAAAGAACCAAAGACTTAAACTACTTCAGTCTATGTGCATTGAATTTATTTAATACACGAGTTTCACAATTTGAGTTGAATTACTGAAATAAATGAACTTTTCCATGACATTCTAATTTATTGAGATGCACCTGTATCTGCTATGAGAGTGCAGCTGTCAGCTTCTCCTTTCCTTACCTGCACAGGTGATAGTAAAACGGTTTAAATAGTGCAATTGTTGCTTCAGAGATTTATCAAGCATCTCGTATGCACTGTTCCATCCGTTTGCTCTGCGAGTAGATCGCACGACCCTGTCGCAAAAGCTACGATGGATTCAAACCTTTATCATCAGGTGTGCACACTGTCCTGACAAACGAGTGACCGGCAATGACAAAAGCCAATGAAATAGCGCGCAAGAGTAGAGAAAGGCATCAAAAGAAAAAAACAAGAAAATACTATTAAATGATAACAATCACCAACATCTCCCTAACTGCTGCCTCATCATTATTTTCTTCAGTGTTTTCCCCCGTTGTGTGCAAATCAGTGCAATAATGGGTGCGAGCTCGTCTTTCATGTCACGAATAAACTCTCCCGTTGCTGTGCATGGGTTTGTGAAAGAAAGAATTTCGGGATCGTAGTGTCATTCGGACACAAATGGTCATGTCATGTTTGTGCACTTAACTCGCATCTTTGTTTCTACATCTGTCTTTGGTGCGCGCCACTGCTCTACCGTGATTTAAACTGAACTCAGAATCGATTCTGATTCTTTTGAGAATCGATCGAGTATGAATCGCGAAGCATTGCTGCAACGATTTTTTCCATCGTGCAGCCCTAAAATACACTATAATACAACAGATTATATTTATCTATTAAGAATTAGTTTCCATCCCTACTCTGAGGATTATTTCTTTTTATAATTTTTATAAAAATAAAGATTTTCACAGCCAAATCATTTAAAATGACAATTTTATCAAATTTCAAAGTTTATAAGATTCATCAAAATCTCAATGCAAATTTTCTCTGTAAATTACATAAATTTGATTATCCTGATTTCAGAGTTAATGTTATCGAACATATATTTAATCAATCAGTATCATAAAATGTTCACGTGTTTCGGGAGTGACCACTGTTTTTTTGTTTTTTTTGCAAGATTTCATCAAAACCTTTGGCAATTTTTTTTGCTTAATCTCCAAATTAGGGCTGCCCCCCGATAGTCGACCAAACGTTAGTTGATGAGATGAGTCTTAGTCGACCAAGTTTTGATTGGTCAGTTGGTTGCAGAAAAAAACAAAAACAACTCCACAGGAAACTGACGAACACAGATATTACCGCTGGTTGGACGCTAGGTGGTACTATGGGGAAATTTTCGTTAAGCAGGGTTAGGGTTAAGCCAACACAATAAAGCAAGACACCTTGATTTCAAACTTTGAATTTTATTTTAAGTAAAAATTCAAATGAAACTGGAAAAAAATTAAGTGCAATTAAAATGTGTGTTCAACTTTTTGAAAGATGGCTTTACAAAAGTTGTGAAGGGAAACAGCACTCTGGCAAATAACCTACTTCATTTGTGCATTCTCTACCGGTCGGGTATTTCGTTGTCCAGGAAAGTACATCGTGTGTGACAATTTATTCACACACACATGATGTATTTTCCTGGACAACGAAATACCCGACTGGTAGAGCGCACGCACGCACGCACACGAAACCCCTGGACTGAGGGATCGGTGAATATTCTTGCTTTAGTGATTTTGCATTGAAAATTAATTTTAAAAACGAAAAACTTAAAATAAATTTCTAAATTCAAATTGCACTCCAAACTAAACGAAAAAGCAAATAAAATAATGAAGTGATAAAAAATATATATAAGTAACCACCTTTCCATTTACCGTCAGGCAAGTATCCGTCTAAACATGCAGGCGGAAAATTACTTACACAATTGAAGAAATAAAAACAATTATAAATATAAAAATAATAATGATGATAATAATCACTGAAATATAAATCATGGTTCGAGGCGAACGTGTTTTTGTATTATTATGTTTTAAATCACAGATGTATAGGCTGCAGAGTTGCGTTCACAATAAACTGCTCTGAGATGTCTGAGGTCATTTGCAGCACTCATAGACGATACTGTTCTTGCAACAAAAAGCAAAACAAAAAAGACAGAAACAAAGAGAGTAAGAACCTTTTAGATGCGCATTCCACGAGACTGCACGCCTCCGTATCAGTGCGTCATACATGCACATAGACGGCTTTTCTGTCATCTGTTCTTAATAATATAATAAAGTGTGTTTCTTCAAGCGCATGTCTGTGTGTCTACGAGCAAATTATTTGTAATATTAATTTTATGATAATAATAATTTATTAGGCTATTATTATTTAATACATGGGAAAACGAGCCAAATATCATCTTGGCATCGTCAAAGGCATCAGCTATTGGCGAACACTCTGACCATCGTCAATCCCCGAGATCATCGTCTGTCGGCACAACCCTAATGTGCATTTCTCTCTATAAATTAAAATGTTCAGACAGTCTCTTTGCTGGTTTTTCCGACACATTCAGGATCATTACCGCTTTTGCCAGTGTCGCTGCAGCTCGCTTTGTGCGTGCACTTGTAAAATTACGGTTTAGTATTTCTCTGTAATGTAGAACAGTGTTAGCAATGTTACTTATTCTTTCTCAGCCCTGGAACTCAAACCATTTTCTGATGCCCCCCTAAAATATATACAAGCAATTAAATTAATATCATAAACGTGCAACTAGTCGAATAGGAAAATCTTTGGTCGGGGGCAGCCCTACTCCAAACTCATAAAATGTTTTATGTTAATAAGACATAAGAATTATTCAGATCATTTGGATTGACAAACAATTATTCAAATCATTTGGATTTGGATTGACAAACACAACTTTTGAATCGTCATTGAAGTTAAGAACTGCTTGATCATTCAGCTTATTTTCAATAGCATTAATAAGTCTTGGCGGTCTCCCCTTACTCTGTCTACAAAAAAAAAAAAAAAAAAAAAAAAAAAAACACCTGCCTTCTTTTCTACTGATCACTTAAACTGGAATTACTGTTAATTTTGCTGCAGCATTATCCTGTAGACTAGTTAACAATTACGTTTCTTAATAGTTTGTACATTTATATTGAAATAATGTGTAGTTAGAGGTTTGTGTTTCTTTACATATAATTAGCATCACTCAGTGAGGTATAGATATTCTAAACTGATTATGAAAAAAACAACACTGGTATCGGATCGGTATCAGCCGATACAGAGATTTCAGATATCGGAAGAGAAAAAGTGGTATCGGTGCATCCCAAGTAACTGGTCTTATTGTGAACGATTTATCCATTCATATTTGCCATTTTACAAAAACAATAAAATAATAATAATAATAATTGACCTCGTAATTTTTAATCAAAATGTTATGACTTGCTTTTCTGGTGATTTGCGGACTCTTCTCTGCTGACGTATGCAAGGCCACGCAGCAGTTAAGCCAAGTTTTTAGTCAGTTTTAACCCCGGCCCTTCAAGTGTCATGTAAACAAACCTGGCAACAAAGCAGCTAATGCAAAGATGAAGAGGTGTATTTTTGGCTGTTTCCCTCTCAAAACCCTGTTCCCTACCCCAAACTACTTTGGTTACGGGCCCGCTGGCTTGAATTAACACAGAATTCACGGTTGTTTTGTTTGAGACATTTCACGCATGAATGTTTCTGGTGATCACTTCTGAGAGGAGTCGGATGCTGAAAAAGATAAAGAAAAAGAAAACAGACTTTTGTCAACATAAGCAAATATTTACCCTAAAAAGTGCTAATAAAGTACTTATGAATACACAAAGCATACCTTCCTATTCTAATAGTTTTTCTTGTATCTGTCCATCAATGTTGTCAATATTGTTGTGAGTGGGGGAAATAAACTAAGTTTATCTGTGACAGTGTCACTGGTCCTGTTTTCAGATGAAAAGCGCTAATTTGCCTGTTTGTGCGAGACTGTGAGTGGGGAATGTAAATCGGGTTGGACTAGTGTTTGACGCCGCCGATTTAGAGTGGGGCTCAGCTCGAACAGTAGGTGGGCATATTTTAATGTGATATGTGATGGTGGCTCAAGCTAAACAGCCTCACAGCCTCTGGATACGCACCGAAAAACACTTTAATGCGCTGATATTCAAGATAGCGATCGCTTCATTACTTTTGGGAATATAGGCTTTAATAGGCAACTAGAGAACGCAAATATTAACAGAATGTGTGTTTGTATTTTAAATTTCACCACAGTGAGCTTCCATAAACTCCACTGTTTTTGTGCTGTTGGGCTCATTCGTGTGGACACAAATACACTTACTGTACAGATACGCATCTCAATTATAAACAAATCTTGTTACCATCAATACACATTTACACATTAGTGGCTGTTTACATCTTTTCACATAAAACGCTGCATTTTCTTCATGTCAGTTACTTGATTTTAAAGTAAGAGGTTTTGTTCCGATTTTCAGCCAAGATTTTCGGCTTCTTTTCTCTTTTGACTGAAAACCGAAAACAGCATTTTCGGCCAAAAACTTTCAGCGGCTGAAATTTCAGTACATTCCTACAGTTTTTTTTTTTTTTTTTTTAAATGCAGGCATCTTTTGGAGGTATCTTGGCAAGTGTTCTTTTTTCTTTTTATATTTGTGATTTAAAATGTTAAAATATTGTGATCTTTTACTGGCTTGCTTTTAATTTGGGCTTGCAAAATTAATTTTAATTAATTTATAATTTTATTTATCACACATTATACATTTGCACATATACAGTGAAATTCTTTTTTTCACATATCCCTGCTAAGCTGGGGTCAGAGTGCAGGGTAGCCATGATACGGCGCCCCTGGAGCAGTTAGGGTCAAGGGCCTTGCTCAAGGGCCCAACAGTGGCATCTTGGCGGTGCTGGGGCTTGAACCCCCGACCTTCTGATCAGTAACCCAGAGCCTTAACGGCTCCAGTCTCGCAGTAAGCAAAGATTTCGATATGCTGTGTGCGTTTGTGGGCAGGTTGTGTTTCATTGTTGTCAATCAGATCATCGTTCAGTTCTTAAGTCAGTGGAAAAGTGGGCTGATATTGAGATCGCTTCTCTGTTTCCCTAAAACTGGCACTAGCATCACGTGTGAATAGGGTGTATGTGTGGGTGTCTGTTTGTAGACTGCAAACCCGCATTCAGATCTGGCTCCATTCCGGTACGCAACACCCACTTTTCACAAAACAAATCAACAATCGAAGGATATAATCAAGTCCCCACTCTACATTTTTTTTTTTTCATTCGATAAGCCATTTCACTTGGAAATACGTCAAAATAGAGAAGTCAGTCGTAATTTCCCTTTCATGCCGACTTTAAGCTATTTGCCTATTGCAAATCAAACCAATTTACCATTATTAGTAGTAAATTATTTTTGTAAAGAAAAGTTAACTGAAAATGTTTAATATATATGAAAGAGTTCTATTATTTGAGGTGGGGCCAGTGAAAATCTGAAATACTGACCCAAATGGGAAAGCGGAAAAAAATATTTAGAGCCCTCAAATTCATCTGTCACTTGGTAGAATCTTGTCAAATTAGTCAGATGTCAAAATTGACGGGTTGTATGACATGCCCTCATCCTCAAACTATGAACAAAACATTGTGAACAAGGGAAAAGATATTATGATACATACAGCATTAACTATGGGCTTACTTGCAATGAGCATAAACATGATTTGTGCTGTGAATTATTTGCTGCGAAGAGCATGGATCCATCGAAATTGCCATTTTTCTATTCATCCAATGGCATGTTAAGCATTTTGCATATTGTTGGGCCAATGCTGTTCATGGTTATATTAATAAATTCCAGTTTTGGATCTCCACTTGCTGTCCAATGTAAAATCTGTGTCCTGAAGCAACACCACTTAAGCACTGGAATATGGCCTCTGTAAATCAGGTAGTATTACTCACAGTACACAAATAGTCTTACCACATTGAGCTGTTGATTGGTTAGCAATAGACTGATCATCTCCCTCATCAGATCTTCTACTCTGCTGAAGTGCTGGTGTAGTGTTCGTCCTTGACTCAGAGTCTGAGCCGCCACCTCTGCGGCGTGACGCAGCAGATCAGGGCGATGTAGGCGATGTTCGACATAGGCCTGCCTGAAAACCTCCACCAGTGAATCCAGCAACTGCACCACTGAGTCCCAGACCACATCGCCACAATCATCTAGACATAGCAAGGGGTCGTGGCCTCTGCGCAGGCCACTCAGACACTGCAAGAAGTGCATGTGCTTTAACAGCCTGTGGTCCTGCAGCCATGTCCTGTCTTGGAGAGGGTCGGTCTGACTGTTTGGAGGGATCAGAGGTAAGCAGTGACCCCCAGTGCTGCTGTGTATCTGTGTTTGAAGGCTGATATCAGTGTCACAGCCCGAGTCGCTTTTTAAAAGCTGCTGGTCATCCGGAGAGAATGCTTTCACAACCTCCTGATCTGTGGAAAAAAAAAAAAAAAATACATATCAGCATCATTCTGTGATTATGACAACATTGCTCAAAATAAACAACCCAACTATCATGCTTTGCATACAGACAGACAGACAGATGTTTAAAACATGGAACACTGTCATCTTGAAGTACTGTCCAGGAGCAAGTAACAATTTGAATAGTGTATAATATATATATATATATATATATATATAGCTTATGTCTAATATCTGGTTTACTCCAACAAAATAAACTTTTAGCAGATAAACTGTACATTTTACAAGTGTGTTTTTCTTCAGTGAATACTGACCAACACCAAGGGGTCAAGTTTTGCCTGGTTACCCTGCTGGTATATGCCTTAACTAAACTATTCTTCTGCCAAAAAGCATCTTTCTCCATTGACAGCCATTCAAATGTAGCGGTGTATTCTAAAGATTTTTTTGTAAGCAACATATAAACTGCATATTTATTTGATTTATTCGTAGATGCTTTTGATGTCAGTTTTTATTAATACTTTGCGTCATACCGGTGAGATTTGATACACCATGTTCCATAACTGTTCTATGAAGACAATGTCAAAGAATTCAAAATCCTCGGGCTCTGGAGACATTAAAGGACACTTACGTGCTCAAGCTGATACCCCAGACAGGACAGCAGACCAGGGACTCAATTTGGACAGTGTGGTGGGAGAAATTCAGCGTCAACTGTCGAGTATGTCGGTGATGCTGGCGAAGGTCGTAGCAGACTTGGAGGATCTTGCTGTAATAAGTCGATTGATCATGGCCATGGAGACGAAATTCACCGAGTTGGTTACAAGAATAGGGGACGTTGAGAAACGGATTGATTATCTGGAGTCATCAGAGAGGGAATTAGCTGCTAATCCGCTAGCGACCAAGGCAGATTTGGAACGCATTTGGGAAAAATTAACCGGCGAAACAACGTCCGAATTGTTGGAATTCCGGAGAACGAAGAAGGCCGAGATATGGTGAAATTCCTATACGAGCTCTTCCCGAGTCTGCTCGACATAACAGGCCATAAGCTGGAAATCGAGCAAGCTCACAGGGTCCTGGCTCGGAGATCTGCTGAGGGAGACAGGCCCCGATCTATTCTGGCCAAATTTCCGAGATCATCCGATAAAGATCTCGTGTTATGCGAGGCGAGGAGTAAAGGAAGGCTTTCTTGGAAGAACCACAGCATTTTCTTGTTCCCAGACTTTGCGAATTCAACAAGAGAGAAATGTGATCGAGTCAAGGAATGCAAGAAACTCTTACATCAACGGAAGGTCGCTTTTGCACTGATGTTCCCGGCCAAATTGAGAATAGATACTAAAGGATGGCCGCAAAATATTTACATGCCCACAGCAAGCGATGTCCTTCATAATGTCAATAGAATGAGTAAATCATTGTATGGCGCTCGCTTTGCAGCCGAGTGGGCCTGAATCACTGAACATTCACCTGACTGTCCGAGGAAACTGGGAGTATGTTTGGGAGTACGTTTATTGGATTGATTAAGTTTACTTTATAGACACCTGTTAGTGGTGGTACAAACAAATTGATTAATTTGAGATTATTTTACTCTTGATGGGGCACTCGGCAGGGTTGCTCTCTTTCCCCATTATTGTTCTGTCTTGCCGTGGAAGCATTAGCACCCGTGGTAAGAAAGGAGGAGGACTTTCTAGGGGAGGTGGCGGGAGGTGTGGCGCAAAAGGTTTTGCTTTACACATATGATATTTTATTATTTGTCTCCGACCCTTCTAGATCTATACCTTGCCTCCACAGAATTATTCATTCCTTTCCAAGTTCTCAGGATACAGATTCATTTAGTCTAACTCCTAAGCTTTGGCTCTGACAGCATTCTGCCCAGTAACGGCTTTTCAGCCGGGCACCTTCCAGTGGCCCAGACAGGGCATTAAGTATTTGGGCATTTTATTCCCAGCAAATTTGTCTGATTTAGTTAGAGATAATTTTGACCCCTTAATACAAAGGTTTGAGCGATGTGGGCAGATGGGCTTCATTACATTTATCTATGATTTGGAAGGTTAATGTTATTAAAATGAATTGTATTCCAAAATTTAACTACCTGCTACAGTCTCTCTCTGTATATGTCACTCTCTTATTTCAAGTGATTTGTCCTTCATTTGGAATGGTATGCATCCCAGATTACATTTCAGTAAGTTACATAGGCCAATTGACAAAGGTGGGCAAGGCCTACCCAAGATTTTGTTTTATTATTATGCATTCGGTCTCAGACATTTGGCTCATTGGTCACTTCCACCTGAGAGAGCCCCTCCCTGGTTTTGTATTGAACAGGAAGTTCTTGCCCCTATTTCGCCATTGCAAAGCCTTTCTATCAAAGTTCTCTTGTATTTGCACGCAGTATGGATAAGTGTCCAGAATGTTTAACTCATTCATTAACTAATTTATTTAAATGTTGCCTCGAGCATATGCCAGAACCCAAAATTATGTATTAATAAGTCCCCTTTCTGCTGGTCAGAGTGGATTGTGAGGGAGGTTAATACGTTCGGTGACCTATATGAGAGTGGAGTGTTGAGATCTTTTGAAAATTTGGTTCAACATTTTGGGATCCCAGATCTCAGTTTTATTGGTATTTACAGCTGTGCCACCTGCTCTGTACTATATTTGAGTTTTTGGAGGGCTCTCGGGGGTCGGGCATGGAGAGAGTAGGGATGTGCGCTACGACTAATATGACCCATTTAAAATACTTAATCTATTCCAAATCCAAAGCTAAATTCCACTGAAAGGGGGCATTTATCTGCGATGTGCTCACCTTGAATTATGATCATTGTACATTAAATAGAACATGACACGCATTCACTGAATCAATGTTAGCGAATATTTAAATGGACATATTTATTGAAAACAATTGAATGAATAGTGCAGGATCAATGGAACAACCTTAAAAGCCTGTTCTAAACGGAAATCACCAAGTAAAAGTTACTTAACATATTAAAATATTTTTTTTTATTATTATCTATGTCTTGCTGCTGTTTTTGTATTGTTGTACACTGGAAGCTCCTGTCACCAAGACAAATTCCTTGTATGTGTAAGCATACTTGGCAATAAAGCTGATTCTGATAACAGTCAGGACATAAAATAAATTAACAGGTAGACCAAGCCAAATCTATGAGAAAAAAAAAAGTGCTGAAAAGTCACGCGTATTTCACGCCGTGCATTAGCCATAGATCTAATATGACAGCTGTTCGGTAAAGAATGTTAACCAATAACAGTTACAATGCATTAAAAAAAAAAAAAAAAAAAAAAAAAAGTAGCTATAGGATATATAAAAAATAAATAAATAAATAAATAATAATAATAATAATAATAATATAGGCCTGTGATGTAGCCTACAATAAACCTAATGTATTCTAAACACGACGTGCACACAGAATAAAATAGTTTAACCCGTTAAGCAGTCGGCACCTCCTTGAAAATAGCCTTCTTAATCAGCAGATTAAAAAAAAATAATAATTGCATACCTAGTCTAAAACAGTTATTTTCTAGGCTACTTACTCAAGCATAAATCTTTTGATGAGTAAAATTAACACGTTGACATGGTCCGGTGAAAGACGGGACTTGACTCACCTGAGGCGGCTATCCTGCTCTTGAAAAAGCTTGCTCAGCGAACAAATAACGTACAAGCATGCACAGATGTAAAGAAGACTCAAATGTGAAAACATCCATAGGGACTTTCAAACATTTGGAAAGCAGATTCCTGCTTATCGGGAAACTATTAATTTTTAATTCTATTTAAAATATGTACCATTAATATGGCAGTAATTTAAGTGCAGCCTCTGTAAAAATATAAAGCCAAACGTAAATGTTTCAAAATTATTATCAGTTTAATGGAGGGAAATATTAACCGACTAGTAATTCCAGTGTCGACTAGCAGCATCAGAGCCGTTTAGTTGACTAGTCTCGCACATCCCTAGGAGAGAGTAGTATAGTTTTAATTGATTATTCCATTTCTATTTTTGTGTGTGTGTGCACGCGCGCATTTACTCATGTGTGACCACGGGAATGTTTGTTAGGGGTTGGGGCAGGAATGGGATTGGGAGGGGTGGTTGTGGGGTTTAAATGTTGATTGTATTTATATATGTATTTGCTTTTCTTTATTATTGTAAGAATTTAATTACAAAAAAAAAAATGACTTTTCAAATAGTGATGGTGCTGTTTTTTTACATCAGTAATGTCCTGACTATACTTTGTGATCAGTTGAATGCACACTTTGGTGAATTAAAAGTACCAATTTCCTTCTGAAACATCAAAATCGGTACATTATTCCAAACGTTTGGCCGCCAGTGTAGTTATTGTAAATTTAACAATAAGCTACTTTCTGATGCTAAATTTGTAGAAGTGGTTAAAAAAAAATATATATAATAATAATAATAATATATTGGGCATGGGAATTTTTTCAATTTAAATAATAGACAATTGGCAATTCATTGTGTTAAAGAAATTAAAGAATCTAATTCAAAGAGATGCCAAGATATTTTAGGTGACCTCGATGAGTTATTGTTCAAAGAATATCTTAACACATAGGAAGCAAACTTGTGTAACTCCAGAATGAGATAGATGATCTTTTAGATTTAGCTGAAGGTGCCTTCATAAGATCCATATCTAAATGGTTAGATATAGATCTTGTGTCAAATTATAATGAAAAAAAGCAAGATCTTTACAAAAAACTAGATAATTCATCCAGTGATGTCAGATCAGTTTAGAAACGTCTGCAATGACCGTTCTTTAGATGAACTCACAGAGGCAGTTCATTCTATGAATAAGGGCATGTCCCAAGTTTCAGATGGTCTGACCATCGAATTATACACTTTTAGGAAATAATTAAGACATGAAACAAGGTCTTATTACCTTGATACCAAAATCAGAAAAAGAGCCTCTTTCCCTTGATAACTGGAGGCCAATTACCTTATTGAATACAAAATTACCAAAAAAAAAAAACAGGCTAAGATAAATCAATGAAACCCAAACCGGTTTTAAGTTGTAACATCAGAGTGGTATTAGATCTTTAGATTATGCACACTACATTAACTCAAACGTAATTCTATAGTTTTTGGATTTCTACAAAGAATTCAACACGATTGAACAATTTTCTGTTTTTAACTCTCAATCAATTCGGAGGAAATTTTGTCATCTAACAATTTGATACCTCTAAAACCCTGTCTACACCAGACGCGAGTGGCACGTCACGTCAAAAGCAATAGAAACCCATTATAAATCAATGATGCTGACTACACTGGAAGCGTCTGTTGCAGCACGTCTGTCGTGGCGACAATACACCTTTATCACACTTCTGCATCTGTAGTGCGGAGGCTTCACTTAGTAATAGTAATAATAATAATAATAATAATAATAATAATAATAATAATAATAATAATGTTTAATTTGTATAGCGCCTTTCCAGAGCTCAAGGACGCTTCACATTAATAACATGATACAATAATACTTAGACATTGTACATTCATAGGAAAGCAAATACAAATGACATAACATAGACATTATATAATACAGACATTATACAGTCTAGAGAATCATAGTACATAGTAATAATCAAGACAGATAATACTGAGAAAAATAATTTTGAGTTGTGATTTGAACAGTGATAGGAGTAATGCTGCAAATACTCACTGGGGTGAGCTCTAAATTTTGTGTGCTGCTACAATGAATGACCTGCTACCCATAGCAGAGTCGAGATCTGGGGACAGAGGAGTCTGAACCCAAAAGACTGAAGAAAGCAAGCCAGGATATAAGGGAGAAGTAGTTTACAGAGTGTGGCATGGGGGGGCGTGGTCATGTGTCTGTCTGCTGGAGAGGGAGAGCGGTAAGGCTCATCACCTGGGTTGTAATTAACACCTGTCTCTCATTATAGTGATGGCAGAGGGAGACCTGATAAAAAGGCACGCCAGAGCGTCAGAGGGGAAGAGAGAGTGGCAGAAGAAAGTGGTGTCTGAGTGTCTGGCCACGACAGATAAAGAGACTATTTGTTTAAGTTCCTTTGGGATACTGAAGCCCATGATATGAGTCGGCTACTGAAAGCCTGTTTATTTATCCGTGTGTGTGTGTGTGTGTGAGAAAATAAATACTCAGCTCAACTTTTCACTGTCTCCCTACTCCTCCATTGCCCATGAACTAAGTTCTATCACACAGAGATAGTGGGGTACCAGACCATGGAGTGATTTAAATGCTAGTAGGATTATTTTATATATAATGCGAGATGAAACAGGTAGCCAATGTAGTTCAAACAGGACAGGTGTAATGTGAGCTGAACACTTGGTGTTAGTAAGGATCCTGGCAGCGGAGTTTTGTATTTATTGCAGCCTAGCAATATGTGGAGTTAGCAGGTAAGCCAATGAAGAGGGTATTACAGTAATTGAGGCGTGAGGATGTAAATGCATGAACCGAGCTTTCGGCATCTTTAGGGCTAATTAATGGGCAGAGTCGAGCAATGCGGCAAAGGTGAAAGAATGCAGTTTTGGAGTTAATGAGCTTTGAAAGTGAGGGAAGGGTCAAAAATGATGCCCAAATTTCTCACAGTGCTAGATGGTTTAATAAGTGTGCCATCAATGTCACAGATGAAATCATATGGTATGTTTTTTGTGAGTGTTGATGATTCAATAATGATGATCTCTGTTTTAGCCATGTTCAATTTGAGGTAGCTTGAATTTAACCATCTTTTTATTTCTTTTACACACGCATATTGGCTAGTCTGGAGAGCAGTAGCAGGTCTACACGCTGTATAAATTTGTATGTCCTCTGCATAACAGTGGTAGCTGAAACAGTGATGACGAATAATCTGACCAAGAGGCAATGTATATATAATAGTAGTGGACCGAGAACTGATCCTGGGGGACCATTGTTTGAGAGGCACAGTGAGCAATTTGTAATTTTGAATTGAAATGTAGTACTGCCAGTCTGTAAAATATGAGGAGAGCCAGGAGAGAGTGTCACCCATGACACCAACATCAAAGAGGCGTGAGAGAAGAATGTTGTGACAAATTGTCAAAGGCAGAACTGAGGTCAAGTAACAGAAGGATGAAGAGAGAGAGAGAGAGAGAGAGAGCCAGATTCACCAGAGAGTAGTAAGACATTGACAACCCTAACAACTTTCAAAATTATGATATGTACGAAAGCCAGATTGAAATAGATCAAAGAGATTATTATGTGCAAGGAAAGATTGTAGCTGGGAGGCAACAACAATTTCCAGGATTTTAAAAATGAAAAAGGTAGGTTAGAGATAGGCCAAAAGTTTGAGAGATCTGCTGGATCTAAGTTAGGTTTAAGAACTGG
This sequence comes from Myxocyprinus asiaticus, assembly GCF_019703515.2. Taxonomy (NCBI): domain Eukaryota; kingdom Metazoa; phylum Chordata; class Actinopteri; order Cypriniformes; family Catostomidae; genus Myxocyprinus; species Myxocyprinus asiaticus. Next base: position 42,886,054 of record NC_059368.1, on the reverse strand, counting down.
AGTTACTGCAGCAGTTTTAAGTGGTACAGGGACAGTAGCAGAAGCAAGACATCGGTTTATAAAGTGTGAGATAGGTGCAGAGATGACAGAATGGCAGCATTTGAGAAGAGATGATGGAGCTGGATCAAGCGTGCAAGATGAAGAGTTATATTTCAATATTAAACTACTGATAGAGGAGGGATTCTTAGGAGTAAAACTAGATTGAGGGTGACAAGGTTGATCAGGCTTAAAACTAATCTTGAGGGCTCATAAGGGAAGCACTGGTGGACAGCATTCAACTTTTCATGAAAATAATTTAAGAAAGAACCACAGAGTTCATCAGATGCATAGACATCATGAGTTGGGGGTTGGGTGAGCTTGTTTACCATGTCAAACAAGACATTAGGCCTATTGCTTGCTCTACTAATAATTGCAGAAACATAGTTTGAGTGTGCAGCATTCAGGGCAGTTTTGTATTTGTTGAGATGTTCAGAGAGAGCTAGATAGTGGACAGTAAGGCCAGTTTTCCTATAAAGTCGCTCAAGTCATCGACCGGTTACCTTTAAGGCCCGTAGCTCAGGTGTAAAACGGGGGGGAAGTGTGAGAGGAAGGAACAGACCTAAACTTAATAGGGGCATGCTTATTTAGAGCTTCAGAAATGACAGAGTGGTACTAAAGTATCATTGAAAGACAGGAGACTTCAAAAGACATCAGAAATAGCAGAGGAAGAAATAGAGGTAGAGATTGATGTGGCATCAACAGTTTTAATGTCACAATAGAATATGATTGTGTTATTGCATTTCTTTTGTACAGGTAGACTAAAAATAAATTCAATAAGCTTATGGTCAAAGATACAATGTCCAGACCAGAGGTGGAAACATTATCAAGCCCAGATGTACAGCTCAAATCAAAAGTGTGACCATGGGCAGACAGGTAGAAAAATTCAAAGACAAACAAGAGTTGAGTTGAATTTGAGCAAGCAGTATCCACATGAATGTTAAAGTCACCGAGCAGAAGGACATGAAATGACACAGCACAGGCAAGAGTCAGTAATTCGCCGAGTTCAGAAAAAAAGTTGGACTGAGACTTAAGAGGTCTATAGCGTAAAATAATTGTGAGGGGACAATTAGAATCAGCCTTCAGTACCACATTTTCAAATGTCTTAGTGCTGTGGAAATCAAGTTGGGCGAGTCGCAAATAATTTATAAAGATGACAGCAAGGCCACCTCCCTTTCCATGTAGCTGCGGTCAAGACAGGTGTTTATATCCATGTGGTGCAAGTTCAGCTGTAGATAGTCATTTGGTACTTGCCAGGTTTCAGGGAGTAATAACATGTCAAGGCTATTGTCAATAATTATTTCATTGAGAACTGAGGCTTTGTCCGAAATGGAATGACAGTTCAGAAGAGCAAGATGTCGTTGCGAGACACCAGGGTTGGTCATAGAATTATGGTGCTGGTCATCACATGCTTTTTCCATTTCTGCCCACAAATGTTCTATCGGATTGAGGTCAGGGCTTTGTGATGGCCACTCCAATACCTTGACTTTGTTGTCCTTAAGCCATTTTGCCACAACTTGAGGTATGCTTGGGGTCACTGTCCATTTGGAAGACCCATTTGCGACCAAGCTTTAACTTCCTGGCTGATGTCTTGAGATGTTGCATCAATATATCCACATAATTTTCCTTCCTCATGATGCCATCTATTTTGTGAAGTGCATCAGTCCCTCTTGCAGCAAAGCAACCCCACAACATGATGCTGCCACCCCCATGCTTCACAGTTGGGATGGTGTTCTTCGGCTTGCAAGTCTCACCCTTTTTCCTTCAAACATAACAATGGTCATTATGGCCAAACAGTTCAATTTTTGTTTCATTAGACCAGAGGACATTTCTCCAAAAAGTTAGATCTTTGTCCCCATGTGAACCTGCAAACTGTAGTCTGGCTTTTCTTTTCTTTTTTTTCCCTCTTTTTTTAAAAATGGCGATTTTGGAGCAGTGGCTTCTTCCTTGCCGAGCAGCCTTTCAGGTTATGTCAATTTAGGACTTGTTTTACTGTGGATATAGATACTTGTCTACCTGTTTCCAGTCAGTAGGTGGTAACCTAGTCTTAAGCGAGGCACTGTGTTTGACCAAACGCAGGGGATAGCAGTGGGCTTTGATCAGTGGATATTCAGGGATCTTCTAGGGGAGCGGTGTATATCGCGGGTGACTGATAAGTCTAAGAATCTGACAGTACTCAGTCACCGAGTCAAGAAGCAGATGGCAGTTCATTGCCCCGAGTTGACATGGTAAATATCCAAATTCCATTTCAATTTTGACACCAAGGATTAGGGAGAGCAGAAGCAGAGTGAATGCTACAGCCCGAGGCATGTTTGCGCTGGCTGCTATAATGTCGACCACCAGCAATACCATATTAGCCAGAACCCCAACTATTACAACTCCTACAAACAGTTCATTAAGAGGAAGGCAACACAACCAAACACTAAACAGTCATCACAGCTAATACAGAGAGTGTTAACTCACCCAACAGCCATGCTGAGAGAGATGGTGGATGGAACGAGGCGAGAGCTCGCAGCAGGCCGATGGCCGAGAACCACACCGGCAGCAAGCAAGTATACAGAACTGGTATGTCGAATTTCAGACATCCAGGAGATAACTCCAAATCAGGACAAGTTGCTTATGTAGAGGAACAGATGAACAAATATTCTAGACAAGGTAGATTTCTTTGCAGAAACAGGCAAACAAACAGTAATCCAGGTGGGAAAGGCAGCAAAGCGCGCACAGCATTCTCGCCCCGGAAGTGCCGAATGTGCAGTGTAAAACAACTTCCACTGCAGTCTGTTTCAATGCCAGTGCCCACAGCGCAGAATTATGGACTATTTTATGTACAATTCATCTCAAATACTTAATCTAAACAGACCAACTCACCTTACAATCATTACTCAGGGATGATGAATTAAAGAAAAACGGTGTCATGTTGTTTTATGATTTTAAACAGGATGTGTGTGAGCAGGAAACACTTCACAGAGTTTTATCTCTGGTAAAGAAGGTTCATCTCGCTTTATTTACCTAGATATTCCATTATTTGTTCATGATACTAACTGCAAATAAATCAATCATGTAATATTTAATTTATTTTGGAAAAACAAATACCAGCACCTGATGAAAGTGGTTTTATGTGGCAAAAAAAATGAGGTTGACATGTTAGATTTTTTTTATAGATTTAAGTCACCAGATTCTATCTGGCACTTCATCCCACACAATGTCTTTAAAAAGGTGGGAGGTCTTAAGTTTTTGTTAACTCCTAAGCTCCATGTAAAAGCTCCATCAAAATTCCATGAACAGGCTCTCCCGTCATGTAAACTTTTTGTTCACAGTTTCTCCCCTCACAAGGCTAAGATATGGAAAAACAAAATTATTATAAAAAAAAAAAAAAAAATCTATTTTTCTTAACAGTTGGTATGAAAATGGAATAGATTATCTGTGCGATATTTTGGATCTGGAGGGTAATTTTTACTCTTATGACTTTGTCTAGATATAACTTTCCTGTTGTTCATAAAGAACTTCTTACAGTGATAAAAGCAATACCTCATATTCTTGTTCAATAAATGAGAAGTCACTTATCATTTGGAGAGACTGTAAAGACAGAACACGAATTCTTAATCGAAGGTATAAGTACAGTATCTATGAACCAAAATGTAGTAATAAACAAATTAGAAATGTTTTTCATTTAAGGAAACAGAAATGATATAACAGAAAATATTAATTGGAAAAAGGCATGGCTTCTACCATAAAATTCTGTTTCCCCAATAAAGTCAATCAAGTACACCTTAAAATCTTACATAGAATTTACCCTACTAATGACAGCACCCCTAAATTTAGTAATGTTCATTTGAATTGCTTCTTTTGTCAAATCAATAATGAGTCAGCAGACCATCTTTAAGTGTCCCCTTACATCAGAATTTTGGGTTGAATGGACCAGTTTTTTGCCTTAAAAACGAGACAAGAATTTACTTTAACATTATGCGATGCAATGTTACTTTTCTCATCGTAATCATAACATATAGCTAATGTAGCAACATTATTGGCAAAATATTTTATTCATAAATGTAAATTCTCATCAGCTATCCCCAAGTTTGACACCCCGGTGTAAATAGTATCTGCCACACAGGGCAGCTATTTGCACCCCAATAGTCTGGTGAAACCACAGAAATGACAAACTAATTAAGAGTTGTCGCTGCGAGGGCCTGGGTAGCTCAGTGGTAAACGGAGCTACCACCCCTAGAGTTCGTTAGTTCGCTAGATCGAATCCCAGGGTGTGCTGAGTGACTCCAGCCAGGCCTCCTAAGCAACCAAATTGGCCCGGTTGCTAGGGAGGGTAGAGTCACATGGGGTAACCTCCTCGTGATCGCTATAATGTGGTTCGTTCTCGGTGGGGTGCGTGGTGAGTTGAGCGTGGTTGCCGCAGTGGATGGTGTGAAGCCTCCACACGCGCCATGTCTCTATGGCAACGCACTCAACAAGCCACATGATAAGATGCGCGGGTTGACGGTCTCAGATGCGGAGGCAACTGGGATTCGTCCTCCGCCACCCAGACTGAGGCGGATCACTACGCGACCACGAGGATTTAAAAGTACATTGGGAATTGGGCATTCCAAATTGGGAGCAAAACAAAAAAAAAAACAAAAGTTGTAGCTGCAGTGGTGTGTGGCGTAAAGATGGTACAGTTGTCCTGTCGCCCACAGTTCGAATCCACGTTTTGTCCCACTCATCCCACCTCCCCCCATCCATCCAATTTCCTGATTCCACTCTTAATATTTCCTTTAATACTACTTCTAATAATAATAATAATAATAATAATAGATAAAAATGAACATAAATGTTGATTTCATCTCAATAATTTGGTTACAGTCAATGTCAAGGAGTGCAGAGAAGGATTTGATCTGGAGGCAGAGTCTTTCGATCGCACTCGTTCCCGCAGCTCAACATCATTTGTGTACACTGCATCACGTATTACTAATATTGTAGTAAACATGTTTTTTGGCAGAAACCATAGATTTCATGCTATTAACCATGTTAGTACAATATTACGATGGCAATATAGTAACCATCGTTAATAATGTGGTTACTGTAGATTTACAAAAAAATAAAAATACCATGGTGATATCATGGTTTCTGTAGTAAAACCAAGGTTATTTTTTCTAAGGTAAGGTTAGGTTTAGAGGTAAATGTTAATGTAGTGTGTATGTGGGACTCTAAAATACAATAAACACACTGTTAGTATTTAAATATGGGTGCAAATAGTATCTGACACTATTTGCACCAGGTTTTGGGTGAAAATAATATCTGCCAACTTGTAAATTATGTACGAATTTTCATGAGATAGGGTTGTTAGTTTTATAAGAGGTTCCATCTCCAGCACTTGATCATTGGTACGGACTCACTGTTGTGTGAGTGAGTGTAATGTCCCCACTAAACACATCGCAAAGGCCCCATCCTCTAACAGTGTTAACTCACACGGAGCTAAATAAAATATCAGAATCTAATGTCGAATTGGTACATGCCTCAATCGAGATTAAGAAAATTTAACACGTTAAACATTTTAAATTAATTGCATGCATTAATGCAGACAGCGCTATTTGTTTAGTTATTTATCTTTTCCTTTTGCTTATTTATTTTCTTTCTGCTTTCAATGTCATCCAATGTTATTCGTTTAATTATTGATGGAATCCATAGTTTGTTTGTTTGTTTTTTGTCTTTGTATTACTCTGTAAACCTGGCATCCTTGCATTAATAATAAATAATAAAAAAAATAATAAAGTTTGGGACTGTGTGTTTTTGTGGTGCCAACAGCAAATCAGCATTGTTATGACATCATTTTCCTGCAGCTCAAGAGTGATTAGTCACATGGCATTTAAGGCAAGGTAATTGGCTCAAAAAAAAAAAAAAAACCTCAGAACTGAGCAGAGCAGATGAGCAGAGATGGCAGCATGCATGTTATTTACTTCCAGGTACTGCATGCACCATCTGAGCAGCTGCCATTGTGGTGAATGGGAATGCTAATGGATAGAAAGCTCCAGATATTATAAGGACCTCTTTGCAATATTAACTTCACGGCTATGTTGTAAACTTAAGGCTATTAGTTATTTACCAAAATGACTAGCCTATAGATATGTCCCCAACTTCCTATTTCAACAGAAAATACAGAAGAAATGGCATTTGTCAAGCCACTTCATGGGTTCTTTAAATGTAAATGAAAATTTCTGTGTAAAATCTCAGTTCTTCTGGTGTCTAATACACATGCAGATAAATCCGTACCTTGTTCTGCACCAGCGCTGGTCTTCAGCAGTGAGCGTGTGAGCAGCAGCTCTTGTCTGAGACGCAATAAATCTTCATGAAGATCTTGAGCTTTAGTTCTCCAGTTTTGGTCCTGCTGTTTGAGTCTGTTGGCCAGAGACTGAGTAAAGAGTCTGACACCTCCTGATGGTCTGATCTTAATAAGAGCCACAGCTACAGCCAGTCTGCACACTCGCATATACCAGCTCACCGCTCCTACACACATCATACAACAATTCATTAATATATTATTACTGCTGAACTCACTATAATCTAATTCATTATAATAATTAATGTGATGAGTCTATGGGATTATTTCACCATGTTCTATCGTCCACCAGGTGAAAAATCGCAAATCTGATAGAACGCTCAGCTCTCAAAAAGCTGCATGATTTGAGGTATCATTCATAGCAACAGAATACCATTTAGCAGCCTAAAGTTATTAATAATTAACTTTACAGTTAACTTATAAAATCTGTCTGTTGATCATTTGGGAAATAATTCCATCATACAGCCATTAACCACAGACATTTATTAAAGCTAATATCATAATAAACTACTGAGTGAAACAAGCATCCGCAGATGACTTGTTTCACTAACAAAAAGTGCATGTTCTTAGACATGAACCATGGAAATGCCACTGTACACTTTGAAGTACATTGAAAACAGCGTGGTATACAGTGACCCTAAAACTTTTGGACACTCATGTCATATTTAAAAATGTGTGAATGTAATTTCTACAGATAGAAAATGTCAATGTATATCAAAGCACCAAGATATAAGCAAAGTACTTTTTTAGTAACCGTTATCAGCCCTTGCTAGAATACCATTTACCTCAATGATCGGTAAAAGTGTGAAGTTTATTAAAGTTGTATTTAGTTTAATGTAGTAAATATAGTAGTGATGATGATTATAGTATACAATGAATTAAGTGTATGTTAATACAGTCCGCACATTAACGTGTGTATAACCTGGGATTTTACCTTCATAACATGAGGTACATTTCTCCGCCATTCTCCTTAAAACAACAGGATGTAAACCTGACACGTTTACATGCCGTATCCTCGTTTTAAATTAGTAAAATAAACGTAATTTAATTGAACTTCCGTTAAAAAAAGAAATCAGCGCTAATTAACGGCTGCCATCAGTGAAACTTTGAGGCAAATCAGAAGAATCGCCCCGCCCCACTAGAATGCTGACATCTAATTGGTCAGGTACGATGAGTTTCTATTCTCCTATTTTAATTCTTCGCTATTCTTATATGTCTAATTCATGTTGTCATTATTATTTTTGAGGTGTAAATTATTGTCCTGACCGCTACTGAAGCAGCACATGGCCAGCACATACCATTGTCATCAGCACTTGTTGCTTTTCTCAGCGCTTGTCAGGATGGACCAATCACAGTAAGATGCGTTTTATTAATAATTCTCCTATTTTAACCGTTCTACTGGTGTGTTTGGGGGTTTGAATGGACAGTCTTTTTCCAGTCATCAGCACAGATCTGTAGCCCAATGGACAACTGTGAGTATTATGACACTGTATGAGAAAAGCGCAAAACAGATGTTGGAAAGTGTTGTTATGATGAGATTTGTAACTAGATGACGCCGTTACCCCAGTTGAACCTATTATACTGTTGCAGCCAAAATAGGTTAAAGACAAGCCCTGCTGCAAACGCTTATAAATTTCATTCAAAACATTAACAAATATAATTGAATAATGTATACAAATTTTTATACAATTTTTCAATATTTATTTTAAATTATGTGCGTGCATGCGTGGGCGCGTGCTCGCGCATGTATCAAAGCATTGTTTGCCAGCACAATACACAACAATTTACAAAATTACCACAGTATTATATGAACCATTGCACAAGCACACTTTTTAAGCAAAACATTTTTTGTTAGACTTATATATAGTACTTGATATATGTTAGTGTTCACTTGTCAAACTTGTCACTTGTTCAATGGTTGTCAAACGTCAGTGGAACATGTTCATAGTTAAAGGAGCAATATGTAACATTGACATCAAGCGTTTAAAATGGGTACTGCAGCCCAAATTCAAAATATTGGAGAGCGTTGTCTCCCACTCCCCCTCCTCCCCAGACTCGAAGCTCACGCGGGTTGCCAGGTTGTGGACGTTCAACAGGAACGAGCAATCTGGCAATGGCAAGCGACGAGCCTTACACTGTCATTTTCAATGTTTTTATTGTTTTCAAATTATAAACCAGATCATTTGGATTTTTTATAACTCTGTCAATGTTAGCTAGATGTATTGCTGGCTTCTATGGCTGCAGCGTGCTGTTTCCTGCTATCTTGTTTCAAACCGGTCAACTGTCAACCCGGGGTGTTGAAATACTATTGGGAAATGGGCAGTTAGCGAGAAACACAGGCCAAAACACAAACAGAATTTCCGGCCTGGAACAGACATTTCAAGTAGAATATACTGGCTGTAGCATTGTTTTTGCAGAAGCCAGTATTTCAACTTAGCATGTTTCCTAAATCTCTGATAACATATTATGATAATTTTATGATTTAGTACAGTAAATATATTACATATTGCAACTTTAATGTGCTGAGCTCCACCTGCTGTTACTCTGGGACTCCTGCGTGAACTTGAGGGGTAACTGACCTCATATATCCACAAAAAACACCTTGACACTAGTAGCTTAAAAGTTATTGCAAAAATCTCTCACAACAGTGAAGTTAATCGTTACTTGCTCTGTGAGCACCTGCATCCTGAAACTAGTGACAGGTGGCATCTAGTGATGGAAATAGCTGAGATTCATTGGAGGGACCTTGGCTGGGGAGTCATGGGGCATTTGAAGATCAGGTTAGAGAAAACTGCAAGGTGTTTTGGATAGCTACCTCTCAGTTTAGTGCTCTGAAAATCGGAAATCATTAAAAACTTGTAGAAGATCCTGTTGTAAGAGATTTTCCCTTGAAAAATGGAACCAGGTGAAACAGTTGAAACTCGCTGTGAATTCGGCAACTGTAGGTCAAAAGTTCTTCAGCTAAAATCGGTCTGTTCTTACCGAAACTTTAACTACTGTCCCCAGTGGCTAAAGTGGGAAGTGTTTTTGAACATATGGGCACATGTGAGCTTCAGATTCTGGGTGAAATGTCCACAGAGGAGTGACAAAAGTGAGTTGTAAAGCTAGTTATTTTTTATGAGGGGCCGTTCAGGAAATAATGAATGCATATTCTGCAAATATGTATAGGTCTACTGGTTGTCAAGACAAATACATCGGTTCATAATATATTGGAATAATTTATACATATATTGGTTTCTGTTCTCACTTATTGGTTTTCAAGAGCCTACATTGATTGAACCTAACATGTATTGGTTTCTATGTCTGATCACTGGTTCTGGAGTAAATACATTGGTTTGCTGAACTATATATTGGTTTGCTTTAATCTGCATCAAATTGCTTTCACATACAATGGATAGAATGATTTTACATTGGTTAATGTCTGTATGTACTGCTTTAAATGATTATATAATGGTTTTAAATATTGGTTTGCTGCAGTGCATATTGAATTCACTGCATATGTATTGGATCACCAGGATTGCAGTGCTTGCATAAGCATATGCGTATAGGGAGCGGCGGTACTGCCTAAACATCACTGGAGTAAAAATGTAATCTTAGAAGGAAAATGGAACTTCCAAATGCTGCTCTCCATTGAATATGAGAACAGGATTACTCGCTGGTTTCAATACAGTACACGAACCCAGGTCTGTGACTCTGGCGACCCAACGTGCATTCAGTTGTACCAAAAAGGCAAGTTTACTTGAATGGATGCAAAAGTCTCTGGAAGATGTATGGAGACAATATGATGCCTTACACATTTGCAAAAAATAAAAAATAAAAATAAATAAAAAAGTATTGCAAAAGACAAAGCTGTATTTAATTGCAAAAAACAATGTATGTTGTAACCCAAGAATTTAGATCCTTTTTTAATCTGCAACAGATTTTTGGCATACATTTATTTGCAACACTTCTTTTTCTTTGAGTTTCACTTTGTGTTTCACTAAAGAGACCTGTCTACTGACTCTGAAAAACACCAAAAGAAAGATGCCCAGGTCACTGCTTATCTGCGTGAACGTGCCTTATGCATGCTGCATGGAGGCATGAGGACTGCAGATGTGGCCACGGCAATAAATTGCAATGTCCGTACTGTGAGACGCCTAAGACAGCACTACAGGGAGACAGAAAGGACAGCTGATTGTCCTCACAGTGGCAGACCATGTGTAACAACACCTGCACGGGATCGGTACATCCGAATATCACACCTGCGGGACAGGTACAGGATGGCAACAACAAATGCCCGAGTTACACCAGGAATGCACAATCCCTCCATCAGTGCTCAGACTGTCCGCAATAGGCTGAGAGAGGCTGGACTGAGGGCTTGTAGACCTGTTGTAAGGCAGGTCCTTACCAGACATCACCGGCAACAACATCACCTATGGGCACAAACCCACCTTCGCTGGACCAGACAGGACTGGCAAAAAGTGATCTTCACTGACGAGTCGCGGTTTTGCCTCACCAGGGGTGATGGTCGGACTCGCATTTATCGTCGAAGGAATGAGCGTTATACTGAAGCCTGTACTCTGGAGGGGGATCGATTTGAAGGTGGAGGGTCCGTCATGGTCTGGGGCGGTGTGTCACAGCATCATCGGAATGAGCTTGTTGTCATCTCAATGCTGTGCATTACAGGGAAGACATCCTCCTCCCTCATGTGGTACCCTTCCTGCAGGCTTATCCTGACATGACCCTCCAGCATGACAATGCCACCAGCCATACTGCTCGTTCTATGCGTGATTTCCTGCAAGACAGGAATGTCAGTGTTCTGCCATGGCCAGCGTATAGCCTGGATCTCAATCCCATTGAGCACGTCTGGGACCTGTTGGATCGGAGGGTGAGGGCTAAGGCCATTCCCCCCAGAAATGTCCGGGAACTTGCAAGTGCCTTGGTGGAAGAGTGGGGTAACATCTCACAGCAAGAACTGGCAAATCTGGTGCAGTCCATGAGGAGGAGATGCACTGCAGTACTTAATGCAGCTGGTGGCCACACCAGATACTGACTGTTACTTTTGATTTTGACACCCCCTTTGTTCAGGGACACATTATTCCATTTCTGTTAGTCACATATTTGTGAAACTTGTTCAGTTTATGTCTTAGTTGATGAATCTTTTTATGTTCATACAAATATTTACAAATGTTAAGTTTGCTGAAAATAAAAGCAGTGAGAGAACATTTATTTTGATTCTCATAAATTAACACAGAAAAACAAAACATATATACACAGAATCAATCTTACGTCCCCACTTGCGGACTTGGAGGATCTCGCTGTAATGCGTCGATCGATTACGGCGATGGAAAAAAAATGATCTGAGCTAGTCACAAGAGTGACAGATGTTGAAAAACGAATCGATTATTTGGAGGTATCAGAGAGGGAATTAGCCGCTAATCCGCCCACGACCAAAGTTGTTTTGGAACATGTTCTTGAAAAGCTTGAAGATCTTGAGAATAGAAGCCGCAGGAATAACATTTGAATTGTTGGAATTCCTGAGCATGAGGAGGGCAGAGATATGGTGAAATTCCTAGAGGAGCTTTTCCCGAGTCTGCTTGACATAACAGGCCACAAGCTGGAGATCGCGCGAACTTACAGAATCCTGGCTCGCAGTCTCCTGGCCCAGATCGTTCTGGCCAAATTTTTGAAATCATCTGATAAAGATCTCGTGTTGCGCCATCGAGGAGCAAAGGAAAGCTTTCTTGGAAGAATTACAATATTTTCTTGTTCCTGGACTTTGCGAACTCGACAAGAGAGAAACGCGATCGGTTTAAGGAATGCAAGAAACTCTTACATCAGCAGAAGATCACTTTTGCTCTGATGTTTCCGGCCAGACTGAGAATAAACACCAAGGATGGCAGCAAAGTATTTACATGTCCCAATCAGGCAATGTCTTTTATTGAAACAATGGGTGAGTAACCATTGGGTGTTTTTCTTGTGAGTGGATTGACTCACTGTACATACTCTGGCTTTCGGAGGAAGCTAGGCGCCATTTTTGTTTCTTTTTGCATTGGCTCCGCCAAGTGGTTGGAGTTTGTTTTGTTTTGTGTATTAACACTTTTCCTTAAAGAAACTTTTGCATTGATGAAAGACCACTTTTACAATGAAGTTCCCGGGCAGATTGAGAATAGACATTACGGATGACCGCAAAATATCTACATGCCCACACAAAGGATGTCTTTTATAAAGTTGGCGGACTGTGTAAATCATGAGATATACTTTTATGCGGGCTCCGATTGAATTGACTCTTGACCATCCGAGGAATCAGGATGCATGTTTAGTTTCCTTTTGTGCTGGTCCCGCCTAGAAGTTAGAGCTTGTTTTGTTAAATAACACTACTTCGGGACAGTTATGGATGAATCTGTCAGTTCCTTGTGCTTATGCCTCCTGTTGGCTGGAGTATTTTCGTGGGACATTGGAATGATTATGTCATCTGCTGCACTCATCAGCTGGCTCACTGAAGATTCGTTTGTCTGACCGAGGAAACTGAACAGCTTTATATCGGCTCAAATTTGTTTTGTGAAGGAACACACCTTCGAGACAGTTCTGTGAATGAGTCTACACATTCTTTGTGTTTATTCTGCCTATTGGCTGGGGTTTGTTTTACAAAATATTTGATGTTATGTAATTTTGCCTTACAAATTTGTGAGGCAAAATTGAGCAATCCGATGGCAAAGATGTCGAGGGGGCTCTTGTAGGCGTACATGGACTCTTTGAGTTTAAAGGGATTGACACCGATTGGTGCTGTCATGCGCGGGGTTAATGCGCACATTTTTCTTTTTTCTGTTTGTTTTGTTTGGGGGGGGAGTTTGGGGTTTTATTGTTGCATTAATGTTGAAATGTGGTCTTCATAATTTTGTCTTTGGCACACAATTAATTTTTTCTATTATATCAAAATGTCAAATGTTAATATGAGTGTACTATCTCTCTCCACATGGAATGTGAATGGGTTGGGGCACCCCATAAAAAGAAGGAAGGTTATTCTTAAACGTAAGAAATATGATAGGGTGTTTCTTCAAGAAACACATCTTTCCCCGCAGGAAGCTGAAAAATTTGGGAAGATATGGGGTGGACATGTTTTCTTTAGTGTTGGCTCAAGTAAGAGCAAGGAAGTCATTATATTGGTAAATAAACATTTACAATTCAAATGTCTCAAACAGTTTAATGATGAATTAGGAAGAGTCATTATTGTTTTAGCTGAAATTCAGGGTCAAAGTCTGATTTTGGCTAATATTTACGCACCTAACGCTGATGATCAGGGCTTTTTTATAGATCTTGAAGGGATGTTACAAGCCACTGGCACCCCTCATGATATAATTTTGGGAGGAGACTTTAATCTTTTGATGGATTCAGTCCTTGATCATAGTGAAGCAAAAGTGTGTAAGCCCCCTAGAGTAACATTGACACTTCACAGGATGTGTAAAAATCTTGGTCTTACAGATATTTGGAGACTTTTGAACCCATCTGGTGGGGTCTATACATTTTTTTCATTAGTCCATAAGATTTATTCTAGAATAGATTTTTTTTTGATATCCAAATCCCTCATTTCATCTGTTGTTGATTGCTCAATTGAAAACATTTTAGTCTCGGATCACGCCCTGGTGAGTTTAGAGGTGTTGCCACATATAGAGAAAAAGAAATCATACAGTTGGCGCCTTAATGTATCCCTTTTGCAAAATCCTGATTTCCAACAAATGTTAAAGACTGAAATCAGTATTTATATGGAGACCAACTGGTCCTCAGTATCCTCTGTGGGCGTGGCTTGGGATGCACTTAAGGCGGTTCTTAAGGGTCGGATTATACAGTATGCCTCATTCATCAAAAAATCCAAAGCGCGAGAACTAGTGGAGTTGGAAGGAAATATTAAAAGTGCAGAGGCAGAGCTGAAACGCCGTATGGCATCTGATGGCCTCAGAGAATTGACCCGATTTAAATACAGATATAATACTATTTTGTCGAAGAAAGTGGAGTTTTGGTTATTCAGGGCAAGACAGTCATACTTTGAGTTGGGGGACAAAGCAGGGAAGCTTTTGGCTATATATATAAAGCATAGAGAGTCTCTTTCTATCATTCCGTCAGTGAAATCTGCTGGTGGTGAAATTTTTACCTCAGCCATTGATATTAATAATGCTTTTAAAGAATTCTATCTTGATCTTTATAGTTCCACATCTTCGTCTACTGATGAAGATATTAGAAACTTTGTGGAACCATCAGATCTTTCTAAACTGAAGACTGAGCAGAAAAACTCTCTTGATTCTGAGATAACCTTGGAGGAGCTTGACGAGGTAATTAAGTCCCTACCTACTGGCAAGGCTCCGGGGCCAGATGGTTTTGCCGTAGAATTTTTTTAGATCCTATGCTACAGAACTGGCTCCACTTTTGTTAGAATTTTATACTGAATCATTAAAGAATGGAAAGCTTCCTCCAACCATGACACAAGCCCGGATCAGTCTGATTCTTAAAAAGGACAAAGATTCTAGCGAGTATAAAATTAACATCCAATCTCCCTGATCCAACTAGATATAAAAATTTTGGCTAACCGGTTAAATAAAGTTATGGCATCTCTTATACATATAGATCAGGTGGGGTTTATTCGGGGCAGCAGCTCTTCTGGTAACATCAGGCGTCTCATCAGTATCTTGTGGTCAGTAGCGAATGATCAGTCTCCGGTCGCTGCCATCTCACTTGACGCTGAAAAGGCATTTGATATGGTAGAATGGGATTATCTTTAAGATTTTGGAAATGTATGAGTTCGGGAGTACATTTATTGGTTGGATTAAGTTACATTATAGACACCCTGTAGCAGCGGTACAAACAAATGGATTCGTTTCAGATTATTTTACTCTGGATAGGGGCACTCAGCAGGGTTGCCCTTTTTCCCCATTATTGTTCTGTCTTACCCTGGAACCATTAGCAGCTGCGATAAGAAAGGAGGAGGATTTTCCAGGGGTGGTGGCAGGAGGTGTGGCGCATAAGCTTCTGCTTTACGCAGATTATATTTTATTATTTGTCTCTGAACCTACTAGATCTATGCCTTGCCTCCACAGAATTATTAATTCCTTTTCCAAGTTCTCAGGATACAAAGTCAATTGGTCTAAATCCGAAGCTTTGGCACTGACAGCGTACTGTCCAGTAATGGCTTTCCAGCTGGGCACCTTCCAGTGGCCCAAACAGGGCTTTTTTTTTTTTTTTGTCCTTTTTCTACCAATTTGGAATGCCCAATTCCCAATGCGCTCTAAGTCCTCGTGGTCACGTAGTGATTCGCCTCAGTCCAGGTGGCGGAGGACGAATCCCAGATGCCTCCGCGCCTGAGACTGTCAACCGGCGCATCTTATCACATGGCTTGTTGAGCGTGTTGCCACAGAGATATAGCACGTGTGGAGGCTTCACACCATCCACCGTGGCAACCACGCTTAACTCACCACGTGCCCCACCGAGAATGAACCACATTATAGCGACCACGAGGAGGTTACCCCATGTGACTCTACCCTCCCTAGCAACCAGGCCAATTTGGTTGCTTAGGAGACCTGGCTGGAGTCACTCAGCACGCCCTAGGATTCGAACTAGCGAACTCCAGGGGTGATAGCCAGCATATTTTACTACTGAGCTACCCAGGCCCCCCAAACAGGGCATTAAGTATTTGGGGATTTTATTCCCAGCAAATTTGTCTGATTTAGTTAGTGTTAATTTTGACCCTTTAATAAAAAACTTTTCGAGTGATGTGGGCAGGTGGGCTTCATTACATTTATTGATGATTGGGAAGGTTAATGTTATTAAAATGAATTGTATTCCAAAATTTAACTAACTGCTACAATCTCTCCCTGTAGATGTTCCCCTCTCTTATTTCAAGCAATTTGATAGCATAGCGAAATCCTTCATTTGGAATGGTAAATGTCCCAGATTGCATTTTAAGAAGTTACATAGGCCGATAGACAAAGGTGGGCTAGGCCTACCCAAGATTTTGTTTTATTCCTATGTGTTCAGTCTCAGACATTTGGCTCATTGGTCACTTCAATTTGAGAGAGACCCTCCCTGGTTTGTTATTGAACAGGCAGTTCTTGCCCCTATTTCGCCATTACAAAGCATCTCTAACAAACTAATCGGAAAAGTTAAGTTACACCCCGTTATTTCGCATTTACACCCGGTATGGACTAAAGTGTCCAGATTGTTTAAATTGGACACTTATTTAAATGTTGCCTCGAGCATATGGCAGAACCCAAGATTGTGTATTGGCAAGTCCCCTTTCTGCTGGCCAGAGTGGATTGTGAGGGGGGTTGCTACACTCGGTAACCTACATGAAAGTGGAGTGTTGAGATCGTTTGAAAACTTGGTCCAACATTTCAGGATCCCAAGACCTCAGTTTTATAGGTATTTACAACTGCTTTGTACTATTTTTGGGAGTAGCACACCCCCCTCCTAAGGAGGCAGATGCTTTGGGAGAGGTGATTGCAGCTTTTGGAAAAGGTCATGAGGCATCAGTGTACTACTCCCTGTTAATTCCGAGTCTGGGGGATGGAGCCTTAACTTCTCTCAAGAGAGTATGGAAGAATGATTTCAACTTGGCATTGGAGGAAGGAGTGTGGGCTAAGATTCTTAAAAACCTAAAGTCTGCATCTAGAGATGCAAGGGTGCGTCTTATACAATTCAAAATGTTGCATAGATTTCATTGGACACCCTCTAGACTGTATAGGCTTGGTCTTAAAGGCACACCCACCTGCTGGAGATGCCAGTCGGAGGGTGGAGACATGGCCCATGTTTTTTGGTGGTGTGTCGAGATCCAGAAATTCTGGTCGACGGTTCAGAATTTTGTGTGCGACATGGTGGCCTCATTTCCGAACAAACTTATCCAAGCCACCCCGTCTTCCCGATGATACCTCCTCATAAGCTGCCACCCTCCCCACCTCCGTGCACCACTCCGGATATGGGGGTGCACCAGCTGACCTCCAACCCCTCAAAATAACTTGCCTGGTGATCATCACACATGTCAGAACCCAGTTCTATATATGGCCATCCCCCACATCGATGACCGCCCCATCGCCCAGAACACAAAGTCTGGGGCAAAACGAAACCTGAGTGCCCACCACGTGGCACACAAAATTCTGAATCTTCGACCAGAATTTCTGGATCTCGACACACCACCAAAAACATGGGCCATGTCTCTATCCTCCGATTGGCATCTCCAGCAGGTGGGTGTGTCTTTAAGACCAAGCCTATACAGTCTAGAGGGGGTCTAATAAAATCTATGCAAAATTTTGAATTGTATAAGACACACCCTTGCATCACTAGATGCAGACTTAATGTTTTTAAGAATCTTAGCCCACACTCCTTCCTCCAATGCCAAGTTGAAATCTTTCTCCCATACTCTCTTGAGAGAAGTTAAGGCTCCGTCCCCCATACTCTGAATTAACAGGGAGTAGTTCACTGATGCCTCATGACCTTTTCCAAAAGCCACAATCACCTCTCCCAAAGCATCTGCCTCCTTAGGGGGATGTGTGCTACTCCCAAAAATAGTACAAAGCAGGTGGCACAGTTGTAAATACCTATAAAACTGAGGTCTGGGTATCCCAAAACGTTGGACCAAGTTTTCAAACTATCTCAACACACCACTTTCATATAGGTCACCGAGTGTAGCAACCCCCCTCACAATCCACTCCGGCCAGTAGAAAGGAGACTTGCCAATACACAGTCTTGGGTTCTGCCATATGCTCGAGGCAGCATTTAAATAAGTGTCCAATTTAAACAATCTGGACACTTTAGTCCATACCGAGTGTAAATGCGAAATAACGGGGTGTAACTTAACTTTTCCGATTAGTTTGATAGAGATGCTTTGTAATGGTGAAATAGGGGCAAGAACTGCCTGTTCAATAACAAACCAGGGAGGGGCTCTCTCAGGTGGAAGTGACCAATGAGCCAAATGTCTGAGACTGAACGCATAGTAATAAAACAAAATCTTGGGTAGGCCTAGCCCTCCTTTGTCTACAGGGAGAGATTGTAGCAGGTAGTTAAATTTTGGAATACAATTAATTTTAATAACATTAACCTTCCCAATCATCGATAAATGTAATGAAGCCCACCTGCTGACATCGCTCAAACCTTTTTATTAATGGGTCAAAATTAACACTAATTAAATCAGACAAATTTGCTGGGAATAAAATCCCCAAATACTTAATGCCCTGTTTGGGCCACTGGAAGGCGCCCAGCTGAAAAGCCGTTACTGGGCAGTACACTGTCAGAGCCAAAGCTTCGGATTTAGCCCAATTGACTTTGTATCCTGAGAACTTGGAAAAGGAATTAATAATTCTGTGGAGGCAAGGCATAGATCTAGTAGGTTCAGAGACAAATAATAAAATATAATCTGCGTAAAGCAGAAGCTTATGCAGCACACCTCCCGCAATCACCCCTGGAAAATCATCCTCCTTACTTATCGCAGCTGCTAATGGTTCCAGGGCAAGACAGAACAATAATGGGGAAAGAGGGCAACCCTGCCGAGTGCCCCTATTCAAAGTAAAATAATCTGAAAGTAATCCATTTGTTTGTACCGCTGCTACTTAATCCAACCAATAAATGTACTCCCGAACCCGTACATTTCCAAAATCTTATAAAGATAATCCCATTCTACCATATCAAACGCCTTTTCGGCATCAAGTGAGATGGCAGCGATCGGAGATTGATCATTCGCTACTGACCACATGATATTGATGAGACGCCTGATGTTATCAGAAGAGCTGCGGCCCCCAATAAATCCCACCTGATCTATTTGTATAAGTGATGTCATAACTTTACTTAATCGATTAGCCAAAATGTTTGATAATATTTTTACATCTAGTTGGATCAGGGAAATTGGACGGTAACTTTTACACTCACTTGGATCTTTGTCCTTTTTAAGAATCAGACTGATCCGGGCTTGTGTCATGGTTGGAGGAAGCTTTCCATTCTTTAATGAATCAGTATAAATTTCTAACAAAAGTGGAGCCAGTTCTGTAGCATAGGATCTAAAAAATTCTGCGGCAAAACCATCTGGCCCCGGAGCTTTGCCAATAGGTAGAGACTTAATTACCCCGTCAAGCTCCTCCAAGGTTATCTCAGAATCGAGAGAGGTTTTTTGCTCAGTTG
The DNA here is from genome assembly GCF_019703515.2 of Myxocyprinus asiaticus. NCBI lineage: Eukaryota > Metazoa > Chordata > Actinopteri > Cypriniformes > Catostomidae > Myxocyprinus > Myxocyprinus asiaticus. The sequence goes on along the minus strand of NC_059368.1, from coordinate 42,866,559 downwards.
TCAGTTTAGTAAGATCTAATGGTTCCACAAAGTTTCTAATATCTTCATCAGTAGACGAAGACGTGGAACTATAAAGATCAATATAGAATTCTTTAAAAGCATTATTAATATCAATGGCTGAGGTAAAAATTTCACCACCAGCAGATTTCACTGAGGGAATGGTAGAAAAAGACTCTCTCTACTTTATATATCTAGCCAAAAGCTTCCCTGCTTTGTCACCTGACTCAAAGTATGACTGTCTTGCCTTGAATAACCAAAACTCCACTTTCCGCGACAAAATAGTATTATATCTCTATTTCAATCGGGTCAATTCTCTGAGGCCATCAGATGACATACGGTGCTTCAGCTGTGCCTCAGCACTTTTAATATTTCCTTCCAACTCCATAAGTTCTTGTGCTTTGGATTTTTTGATGAATGAGGCATACTGTATGATCCGACCCCTAAGAACCGCCTTAAGTGTCTCCCAAGCCATGCACACAGAGGATACTGAGGACCAGTTGGTCTCCATATAAATATTGATTTCAGTCTTTAACACTTGTTGGAAATCAGGATTTTGCAGAAGGGATACATTAAGGCGGCAACTATATGATTTCTTTTTCTCCATATGTGGCATCACCTCTAAACTCACCAGGGCATGATCCGAGACTAAAATGTTTCCTATTGAGCAATCAACAACAGATGAAATGAGGGATTTGGATATAAAAAAAAAAATCTATTCTAGAATAAATCTTATGGACTGATGAAAAAAATTTATAGTCCCTACCAGATGGGTTCAAATGTCTCCAAATATCTGTAAGACCAAGATTTTTACACATTCTGTGAAGCGTCAGTGTTGCTCTGGGGGGCTTGCACACTTTTGCTTCACTATGATCAAGGACTGATATCCTCCCAATATTATATCATGAGGGGTGCCAGCAGTTTGCAACATCCCTTCAAGATCTATAAAAAAGCCCTGATCATCAGCGTTAGGTGCGTAAATATTAGCCAAAATCAATCTTTGTCCTTGAATTTCAGCTAAAACAATTATTACTCTTCCTAATTTATCTTTAGTCTGTTTGAGACATTTGAATTGTAGATGTTTATTAATCAGTATAATGACTCCCTTGCTCTTACTTGAGCCAGCACAAAAAAAAAACATGTCCACCCCATTTCTTCCCAAATTTTTCAGCTTCCTGCGTGGAAAGGTGTGTTTCTTGAAGAAACACTATATCATATTTCTTACGTTTAAGAAAATAAATAACCTTCCTTCTTTTTATGGGGTGCCCCAACCCATTCACATTCCACATGGAGAAAGATAACCCACTCATATAAACATTTAACATTTTGATATATTAGAAAAATTAATTGTGTGTCAAAAACAAGATAATAAAGACCACATTCTCCATTAGTGCAACAATCAAACCCTGAACTTCCCCCAGAACCAAACAAACAGAAAAAAGAAAAACGTGCACATTAACTCCCGCGCACGACAGCGCCAACCGGCGTCCAACCCTCTAAACTCAAAAAGTCCATGTACGCCTACGAGAGCCCCCACGACAACTTTGCCATCGGATTGCTCAAGTCCGTTGCTTCTGTACAAATTTTGTGAGGCAAAATTACATAACAGAAAATACTTTGTAAAACAAACCCCAGCTAATAGCAGAATAAACACAAAGAACGTGTAGGTTTCATTCACAGAACTGTACTGAAGGTGTGTTCCTCCACAAAACATATATATATATATATATATATATATATATATATATATATATATATATATATATATATACTGTATATATAAAGCTGTTCAGTTTCCTTGGACAGTCAAATGAGTGTTCAGTGAGCCAGATGATCATGAGTGCAGCAGATGACCCAATCCTTCCAATGTCCTGCAAAAAATACTCCACAAAACAAACTCCAGCCAATAGGAGGCATAAGCACAAAGAACGAGCAGATTTAGCAACAACTGTCCTGCAGGAGTGTCACTCCACAAAACAAACTCCAGCCACTAGGCAGAACCAGTACAAAAAGAAACAAAACAGGTGTCCCAGTTCCTTGGATGGCCAAGAGTGCACTGAGTGAGTCAAGTTCACTTGGAGGCCACATAAGAAACACACCATGACTTCCTCAGTCCATCAACTTTATAAGAGACGTCGCTTGTTGTGGGCATGTAGATATTTTGCGGCCATCCTTAGTATCCATTCTCAATCTGGCCAGGAACTTCAGTGTAAAAGTGATCTTCCGTCAATGCAAAAGTTTCTTGAAGGAGTGTTATTCCACAAAACAAACTCCAGCCACTAGGCGGAACCAGAACAGGAAGAAACAAAAAAGGAGCCCAGCTTCCTCGGATGGTCAAGAGTGTATTGAGAGAGTCAAGTTCACTCAGAGGCCACATAAAAAAAAAAACACCATGACTTCCTCAGTCCATCAACTTTATAAAAGACATTGCTTGTTGTGGGCATGCAGATATTTTGCGGCCATCCTTAGTATCCACTCTCAATCTGGCCGGGATCTTCAGTGTAAAAGCGATTTTCCATCAATGCAAAAGTTTCTTGGAGTGTTACTACACAAAACAAACTCCAGCCGCTAGGTGGAACCAATGGCGCCCAGCTTCCTCAGACAGTCAAGAGTATGTACAGTGAGACAGCCACTTGGGGGCCACATGAGAAACACCAAATGGTTTACTCACCCCATTGTTTCTATGAAGGACAATGCTTTCTTGGGACATGTAAATACTTTGCGGCCATCCTTAGTATCTATTTTCAGTTTGGCCGGGAACATCATTGCAAAAGTGATCTTCCATTGATGTAAGAGTTTCTTGCATTCCTTGAATCGATCACGTTTCTCTCTTGTCAAATTCGCAAAGTCCAGGTACAAGAAAATGTTGTGATTGTTCCAAGAAAGTTTTCCTTTGCTCCTCGCCTCACGTAACACAAGATATTTATCGAATGTTCTCAGACATTTGGCCTGAATTGATCGGGGCCTGTCTCCCTCATCGGATCTGCGAGCCAGGACTCTGTGAGCTCACTTGATTTCCAGCTTATGGCCTGTTATGTCGAGCAGACTCGGGAAGAGCTCATCGAGGAATTTCACCATATCTCTGCCTTCTTCATGCTCAGGAATTCCATCAATTCAGATGTTATTTCGCCAGCTACGATTCTCAAGGTCTTCCAGTTTTTCCAAAATGCGTTCCAAGTCTATCTTGGTCGCTAGCAGATTAGCAGCTAATTCCCTCTCTGATGACTCCAGATAATCTATCCGTTTCTCGACGTCCGTCAATCTTGTAACCAACTCAGAGGATTTCATTTCCATTGCCATAATCGATCGATGTATTAAAGCAAGATCCTCTAAGTCTGAAAAAACTTTCCTCAGCATCACAGACATGCTCGCCAGTTGCCGCTGGATTTTTCCAGCTGCACCGTCCAAACTGAGTCCCTGGTCTGCAGGCCCGCCAGAGGATTCAGCTTGAGCATGTAAGTGTCTTTTAATGTCTCCAGAGCCTGAGGATTTTGAATTCTTTGCCATGTTGACTTCAAAGAACAGATATGTAGCAGGGTGTATCGAACCTCACCGGATTATAACACCAAAATAATTAAAAACTAGCAAAGCGTGCAGAGCTCGTCGTTTACACATCCGCTCCTCGCATGGCGTCACGTGACCCTTTTTGTAAATAGGAGTTTTTTAAAACTTAGGTTAGGTGAAAATAGCAGACTGGAAACGACACAGGCCAGTGAGAGCTAAAAAGCTACATGAAGCACACACTGGATCAGGATCACACATCAGGATTTTCACCCTAAAAATTAGCAATTTATTTATTTATTTATTTATTTATTTATTTATTTTTTCAGCTTTTAACATTAAGTAATATTATTCTTGGTCAGAAATTAGACAAATCTTAAATCACAGTGACATTTTTCTGCTGATCGCGTCCACTTGTTTTGAAGTTAGCGGGCATCATGGTGCATGTAAACTGCGCATTCTCCTTGACCTCGTGAATAAGCCACACCCCATGTGATATTTGTTTTGTGAATAACACTTTCCTTAAAGAAGCTTTTGCATTGACGGAAGATTACTTTTTCTTGGAAGTTCCCGGCCAGTTTGAGAGTGGACACTACGGAAGACTGCAAAATATCTACATGCTCACACATAGGATGTCTTTTATAAAGCTGACGGATTGAGTAAGTCATGGTATATACTTTTATGTGGCCTCTGAGTGAATTGACTTGACCATCCGGGTAACCGGGATGTCGATTTTGTTTCTTTTTGTGTTGGCTCCGCCTAGTGGCTGAAGCTAGTTCCATTTATGGGACACTAGAATGATTAGGTCATCCGCTGAACTCATAACAGCTGGCTCACTGAACATTCATTTGCTATCCGTGAAACTGAATGGTTTTATATCAGCTGAAATTTGTTTTGTGGAGGATCATACCTTTAAAACAGTACTGTGAATTAATCTACATGTTCTGTGTTCATTCTTCCTTTTGGCTGGGGGTTATTTTACAAAGTATTTTCTGTTATGTAATTTTGCTTCACAAATTTGTGAGGCAAAATTGAGCAATCCGATGGCAAAGTTGTTGTGGGGGCTCATGCGCGTTCATGGACCTTTTGAGTTTAGAGGGATTGTCGCCGGTTGGCACTCTCGTGCGCGGGGTTAATGCGCACGTTTTTCATTTTTTCTGTTTGTTTTGTTCGGGGGGAAGTTCGTGGTTTGATTGTTTCACTAATGGGGAATGTGATCTGTATAATTTTGTTTTTTTCTATTATATCAATATGTCAGTTGTTAATATGAGTGTACTATCTCTCTCCACATGGAATGTGATGGGTTGGGCCACCCCATAAAAAGAAGGAAGGTTATTTCTTTTCTTAAAAGTATAAAAGAAATATGATATAGTGTTTCTTCAAGAAACATACCTTTCTCCGCAGGAAGCGGAAACATTTGGGAAGATATGGGGTGGGCATGTTTTCTTTAGTGTTGGCTCAAGTAAGAGCAAGGGAGTCATTATATTGGTAAATAAACATCTACAATTCAAATGTCTCAAACAGATTAAAAATAAATTAGGAAGAGTAATTATTGTTTTAGCTGAAATTCAGGGGCAAAGGTTGATTTTGGCTAATATTTATGCACCTAACGCTGATAATCAGGGCTTTTTATAGATCTTGAAGGGATATTGCAAACTGCTGGCACCCCTCATGATATAATATTGGGAGGAGACTTTTGATGGATTCAGTCCTTGATTATAGTGAAGCAAAAGTGTGTAAGCCCCCTAGAGCAACATTGACGCTTCTCAGGATGTATAAAAATCTTGGTCTTACAGATATTTGGCGACTTTTGAACCCATCTGGTAGGGACTATACATTTTTTTCATCAGTCCATAAGATTTATTCTAGAATAGATTTTTTTTTTTTATTTATCCAAGTCCCTCATTTCATCTGTTGTTGATTGCTCAATTGGAAATATCTTAGTCTCAGATCATGCCCTGGTGAGTTTAGAGGTGGTGCCACATTCGGAGAAAAAGAAATCATATAGTTGGCGCCTTAATGTGTCCCTTTTGCAAAATCCTGAATTCCAACAAATGTTAAAGACTGAAATGTTGTGGGCGTGGCTTGGGAGGCACTTAAGGCGGTTCTTAGGGGTCAGATCATGCAGTATGCCTCATTCACCAAAAAATCCAAAGCACGAGAACTCGTGGAGTTGGAAGGAAATATTAAAAATTCCGAAGCAGAGCTGAAGCGCCGTTTGTCATCTGATGGCCTCAGAGAATTGACTCAACTGAAATACAGATATAATACTATTTTGTTGCGGAAAGTGGAGTTTTGGTTATTCAGGGCAAGACAGTCATACTTTGAGTCGGGGGACAAGGCAGGAAAACATTTGGCTAGATATATAAAGCAAAGAGAGTCTTTTTCTACCATTCCCTCAGTGAAATCTGCTGGTGGTGAAATATTTACCTCGGCTATTGATATTAATAATGCTTTTAAAGAATTCTACTTTGATCTCAATAGTTCCACATCTTCGTCTACTGATGAAGATATTAGAAACTTTGTGGAACCATTAGATCTCCCTAAACTGACGACTGAGCAAAAAAATTCTCTTGATTCTGAGATAACCTTGGAGGAGCTTGGCGAGGTTATTAAGGACTTACCTACAGGCAATGCTCCGGGGCCTGACGGCTTTGCTGCTGAGTTTTTCAAATCTTATGCTACAGAACTGGCTCCACTTTTGCTAGAAGTTTATATTGAATCATTAAAGAATGGAAAGCTTCCACCAATCATGACACAACCCGGATCAGTCTGATTCTTAAAAAGGACAAAGATCCAAGCGAGTGTAAAAGTTACCGTCCAATTTACCTGATCCAGTTAGATGTAAAAATTTTGTCAAAAATTCTGGCTAATCGATTAAGTAAAGTTATGACATCACTTATACATATAGATCAGGTGGGGTTTATTCGGGGCCGCAGCTCTTCTGATAACATTAGGCGTCTCATCAATATCATGTGGTCAGTAGTGCATGAACAATCTCCGGTCGCTGCCATCTCACTTGACACCGAAAAGGCATTTGATATGGTAGAATGGGATTACCTTTTTAAGGTTTTGGAAATATACGGGTTCGGGAGTACGTTTATTGAATGGATTAAGTTACTTTATAGACATCCTGTAGCAGCGGTACAAACAAATGGACTAATTTCAGATTATTTTACTCTGGATAGGGGCACCCGGCAGGGTTGCCCTCTTTCCCCATTATTGTTCTGTCTTGCCATGGAACCATTAGCAACCGCGATAAGAAAGGAGGATGATTTTCCAGGGGTGGTGGCAGGAGGTATGGCGCATAAACTCTTGCTTTACGCAGATGATATTCTATTATTTGTCTCTGACCCCAGTAGATCTGTGCCTTGCCTCCACAGAATTATTAATTCCTTTTCTAAGTTTTCAGGATATAGAGTCAATTGGTCTAAATCCGAAGCTTTGGCTCTGACAGCGTACTGCCCAGAAACGGCTTTCCAGCCAGGTGCTTTCCAGTGGCCCAAACAGGGCATTAAGTATTTGGGTATTTTATTTCCAGCAAATTTGTGTGATTTAGTTAGAGTTAATTTTGACCCCTTAATAAAACGGTTTTCGAGCGATGTGGGCAGGTGGGCTTCATTACATTTATCTATGATTGGGAAGGTTAATGTTATTAAAATGAATTGTATTCCAAATTTCAAATACGTACTGCAGTCTCGCCCTGTAGATGTCCCCCTCTCTTATTTCAAGCAATTTGATAGCATAGCAAAGTCCTTTATTTGGAATGGTAAGCGTCCCAAATTACATTTCAATAAGTTACATAGGCCGATTGACAAAGATGAGCCAGGCCTACCAAAGATTTTATTTTATTATTATGCATTCGGTCTCAGACATTTGGCTCATTGGTTGCTTCCACCTGAGAGAGCCCCTACCTGGTTCTGTATAGAACAGGAAGTTCTTGCCCCTATTTTGCCACTGCAGAGCCTTTCTATCAAATTAATTGGAGAAGCTAAGTTAGATCCGGTTATCTCGCACTTGAAATCGGTATGCACAAAAGTGTCCAGACTGTTTAATTCTGACTTTTTTTTTAAATGTTGCCTCGAGCATATGGCTGAACCCCAAACTATGCATCAACAAGTCCCCTTTTTGCTGGTCAGAGTGGATTGGGAGGAGGGTTACTACACTCGGTGACCTATATGAGAATGGAGTGTTGAGATCCTTTCAAAATTTGGTTCAACTTTTGGGATTCCTAGATTTCAGTTCTGTAAGTATTTACAGCTGCACCACCTGCTCTCTACTGTTTTTGGGAGTGGTTAGTGGGGGTTGTATATTGATTTGTGTGTTCTGCTATTTATATTTAATGGTTGAATCAATAAAACATTTTAATCTAAAAAAAAAAGGATCTCAATTCTTAGGTTTCGTTTACAACATGCATTGTTTTTTGCAAATAAACACACCTTTGTCTTTTACAATACTTATCTTTGCAAATACTTGTCTTTGCAAATATAGAAGGCATCATATTGACTCCATAGAGATGCCACTTGTCAGTATCTCAGCAGAATGGAGTCGATGTCAGGGTAAAATGTCCTAGTGTAACCAGTCCTACTCGACTCACTTCGAGTGGGTTTCGAACCGGCGTCAGACTGCATGGGAGGCGGGTGCTGAAAAAAAGGACTCAGTCACTAGTGCGCCTCTTGAGGCCAGGGGAGTGAGGTTTACACATACCGCGTAGCTATCACGTACCAGCTGGCTTCCGTTACACTAGCAACACGTAGACCTCCCGCATGATCATCTTGGCTTGAATTGGAACAGCATACCCCCTCTAAATTCACTCCCTGAACAACAACCCCCCCCCCCCCCCAATCAGTCTAAACATTTGATCTGTCAAAATTAACACGTTGTGCATGCGATTAATTAAAGTTTAACACTTATTTTCTTAATCGCGATTAACGCATTTACCTGGTTGGAAACGCTGGTTGGAACTTTTATTGACTGACAGCACTAGTAATATAGGCTATTTCTCTATAAGCACTTAAGCTGACCTGAACAAAACCTGATGAGCCATGTTATGCCAGTATGATCTGAGAATGTTCCACAAAGCATTAAATCTGACCATATATACAAAGGAGTTAACATGGTAAATGTCACAAATTTGTTTATTGGATTAGTGACCTTGAAATAGTGCAGAATCTTAAATATGTCTTCTTTTTACATCATGTTTTTTTGTTTTAAAATTTGCAGCGTTTTAAAACTTTCCATTTAGGGGAGACTGGGGCTAATTGTCACACTTTTCACAGTTTTTCAGGATAGGTTTATTTTTGAAAGTCAGTTTCTGTATTGCCACATACTTTGACTTGGCTACTAAAATCTTTTGAATATTTCCACTGTTATTCCCCGTAAAAAAAAAAAAAAGGTACATTTTATTGAACACACATTGACCTTTTGTGAAAACATGCCCCAATAGTGGGGTAAGGTGTTACAATAGAACCTGCCATTAAACAGCTTGTATGATTTTAAGCTAATTTAAACAATAAAAATACCAATGTTTTGGTCAAAAGATATTGTAGTTAATAAATCATGACTCAAAACCTAACAGTGACTTTCTGTTTATGACAACTTCCCCATGTGACGATTTCCACTTTTTACAGGTTTAAATTCTATACTGAATTCCAGATTTTCAATGTGATCTTTTGGCAGCCACTGTATAAAAGACACATAATTCTTACAAATTACTTAAAAGACTCCACTGAGTGATAAAGCACTGACCAGACTGAGTAGCTCTCCAGTTATCAAAACAAGATGGTCCATTCGGATTAGACCTCCTGACAAAAAGTCTTAAATCCTTTATCATGAATTCTGTTTACATAGTGAGATTAAATCAACAGCAACATTTATACATTTATTTATTTACATTTTGCAGATGTAGATTTATGCAATACAACCACAACAATCCTGTGTTGTTATTCTGATGTTAATGTACTTTGTGTGCTCAAATAATAAATGTGAGTTGTCTGTTAATGGAAGTGGACATATGAGCATTAGAGCCAATTAAAGTCAACGTAACAGAGGAGTCTGGGTCACAGTCACGTTGAGATCCTCTGCATCTGATGATGTAAGAACCTGGCCATCTTTAAAAGTGTTCCTGTAAATCTGCCCCAGTCTGATCTGATCTACCTCTGATCAGTTGAAGAGTTTTGGATGCCACCTCACTGCTACATTTGTAGAAACTGGCATCTAAAATTAAATTAAATTAAAATGAATATGATATAATTTTGGTAAAAGACTGACTTCTTTAAAAAAAAACATTAAGGTTATCAAAATTCCATTTGAATTTTGTCAAACTTGTAGCTTTGGGTTGGGATGTAATTTGGGAATTAATTAAGCTTTTTATCAGTGGCGGTTTTAGCTTGTATGCTGCCCTGTGCGAACCCCCCCAATGTCGCCCATACCTAAATCCGCCACTGCTTTTTAAACACAGCTTTATACACAAATGTGGGTATATACAGTACACAAACAAATTGTTTAGATTACAATTTTGCTTCTCAAGTAAATTAATCCTGTTTTAAAGATGTTTACATACACAGTATTTCCTGGAAAAAATGACAGATACTTATTGCTGTGTGATCAGGAAAACAGCAATGAAATGGACTATTCATGTGCTGCCAATGGGGCTTTAGTATTTATAGTCCAAGCCACTGAACCATCAATGGTACCTGTAAATACTTTCTTCTGCTCATCCCTATCACAGGGGTCATAGTTCAGGAGCAGTCAGACTTAGACAGGCACTACAGGGTTTCATTCTGAGAATGGACATCCATTTTTGCAGAGTACACTCTTAAAACTCAACAGCAGACTCAACTATCTGCAGATTTGTCCATAGATGCCCTCAATATGTGGGAGACTTGATTGAATCAGCCACAGTGCAACGATCAGGACGTAATCCAGAGGTCAGAGGCTGTGTTGCTGGAGTGGGTGACAGAGCTGATGCGGTGGATGACAGATTGAATGGAAAAGCCACTAATTGGATGAGGTGGGTGGGTCCAGGATTATGTCTGAGCCCCAGATAATCAGATTATTCCAGAAACGAAGTTTGCTTTTTTAACTACTTCACCGTAAACAGTCACACCTGGACTAAAGCGCTATCCTCTCTCTCCATCCCTCTCTCTTGCTTTCTATTCGCTTTTCACTTTGTGTTCTGTAAGTGATTGACAGTCTGGCCAGATGGCTAGGATCTTTGGGGTGTCAGTGTTTGACAATGAAATAGACATCTAGCAAATCAAGGACCATAATGGTTTTTCCTGCATCTGACAGATATATCCAAGAAAAAGGACTTTGCTCCTGAACGTCTTGTGCTGTCTAAATACAGTATGGGGTTACATGTACGACTCAAAGTCATCATGTCTTTGAAATGTGGCCGTCTCTTCACACTTTTGCTCTTTATTCTGCCTGTCACAGGAATCAAAGGTAAGGATCTTCGGCAAGAAGAAAGTCACTTTAACTTTGTGTATCCATTTACACTATTATTTTTTCTAAACTGTAAAGAAAGAACACTTTGATTGTGACACATATCATGAATATTTTTATAAATTAATGAGAGATATCAATATATGATCTCATCTAAGCACCAAACAGCTTGCAATGTGAAGTAGAAAGCAACCAAAAGTTTGTATTGTGTATTTATTTATTATTTATTTATTTTTAAATACTTTCTCCTTTTCCAGCTAAATATACAGAGACAATAACAATACATGTGACTCTGTGGCACTATCAAAACATTGCTTTGTTTGTTTGAGTATCCCGACCAGCCGGAGATGGCAACATTGATTCAACCAATGGCTTAAATTTGGGGAGGGACTATCAGTTTTCCAAACAGTGGCAGACTGGGGAGTGTTCAGGGGAAACCTGTTTGAAAACATCTATTCAAAACCATTTGATGACGCTTGTGGCGCAGAAATTACACACCTTTAATTGTTTTGGATGAAACAATCTGTGTTGTAACTTGCACCACTTGTGTTGGTTGCAGACTGATCTCATTGTGAAATCAGAAACAGTAGTTTGACTTGTCTTTTAGTTAAATCGGTCTGTGCTAACCGAAATTCGAAACACTGCCCCCAGTGGCCAAAGCAGTAACTGTTGTTCGGTGTATTGGTACATGCGAGCTCCTTTTTTTCAGGTGAAATGTCCACTGAGGGGCGCCAGAAACGAGTTGTGAAGTGAGTTGTTTTCAGCTGTACAGGATGTAACCGTGAGGAGGAATGCTTATTTTATAAATTGATCCCCACACCCCAAACCTAAACCTAACTATCAGTGGAGTAAATATGTAACGTTAAAGGGAAAAAAATGCAACCTCCGAATCGCGCTTGTGAATGTGATTACTACCTGGTTTCAATGCGGGATCTTAACCTGAGTCTCTCACACTGACGTGACACGCTTCCGGTTGCGCCACAAGGGAAGGTAAACACACTGGAGTTGATGCAAAAATGTCTGATATTAGATGCCACTTGTCGGTGAGTCGGCATAATGGCATAACTCTCGGAAACAACATGCCGACTTCCTGTGTGATCATGTTGCTTGGTTTTTAGTTGTAACATCACCTATAGGCGGATTTGATAAGTCCTCAAAACGTTCGGGTGTCTATATGTGCATACGTTTTAAGTTACATTTTTTTATTAATTAATCATTGTGGGCCACAAACAATAATTGTTTTGGCTTATTTCTGCAAACTGAAAATTCTTTTGACTATTTTTTTTTTTTTTAACTTTTTGCAGCAGGGTGAATAGACAATACATGACCAATGGCTTTGTCAGACACATCAATACATGACGGTACATGCAAGACAAGTATGAAAAGTATGTTTTTTAGAACATTCAAAATTGCTAAAAAATATTTATAGCCACAAATGGAAAACCATGTCAATGACTGATTCCGAAGCACCAAGATTCAGAGGAAAAATGCATTTAGATTTTAGCCCATATGATTAGAATAATAAGGTTTTGTCTTTATGAATACTCTCTCAAATGTGAAAGTTACATGCAGTAAAGAATATTTCTCTAAATATGCATGGAATCTGCACATCAAAGATCCATAAAGAACAAGCCCAGAAACAAGTCTGTTGGCATTGAATCCAATTATTGGTATATGCCTGTGTGGGTGAGAGACCATGAGGGTTTTTAAAAAGGGGATTTTGTTGAAAAATATTAGAAGTATGCAAAATTAAGACAAATGACCTCTTTAAAGTTATTTATCTTTTTTTTTTTTTTTTTTTACCAATTAAATTGTTTATTTATTTATTTTGCATTATTATTTTCAGACGGAAGAAGGGAAAACCCATTAGAGACCCTTCAAGCTATCAACTTAACAAACATGTCAAACCCATCAAAGCAGAATTCAGGGGTCAGATCTTTATTTGAAATGGAACGACATCGAATCAAGAGGTCAGAATTCTTCCACTCAGAGGTGAAAGTTTGTCCACAGGAGACGGTGAGAGAGGTCATAGCAAGCCATAAAGCATACTACACACTTAGAGGTAACGCATGTTCTTTTTAAAAAAATGTTTAAGAAGGATAATTTTTGTCCTGCATGTTTGTGTTAGTATCAGGGTTGCATGCTATTCAGAGCTGAATTGAGAATTACTTTAAATGTCAAAATACTGAATTTGAAGGGAATTTAAATTGGGGTAGCAATCATGATGTAGAATTGTAAAATTCAAAGAAATTCATAAATGCTGTGAGTGTAGTTTGCAAGTGCTGATATTCTTTCCCCAAGAACAAAATATGAACTGTGATTTAAGTATATGGCTTCCCATGTCTTTATTTCCTTTACATTTATTATGTTATATTCATGTTTATTTTCATGAAGGATAATTGCGGAGATGAAATTATATCCAATGGAAACACCATCTTACAGTAAAAAAACCTTGATTATTTGACTATGCATTTTCTGAAACACATGCTAATTAATATTACATTTGTGTGGTTCTAGCTCAGTATACTATATAATCAATAGATTAATTCATTTTGACTAAATATGCCCTGTATGTAGAATAGTTTTTATCTCTCTTAGCTAAGTTCAATACTGTCAAAACAATTAACACAGTCATCATAACTTTTTGTATTCTCCTATACAGCAGAACAAAATGTCCAGAACATTGTTTTCACACAATTTCAAACATTATTTTAAATATTTTTAACATTGATAATCTAATGCTTCTAAAACTAGCCCATTTAAATGTTTTATGAAAAACTACAATTATAGCAGTTATATAGGAATTTTGTTGAATTTATTTTAATTCTATTTCCTTAACAGAATTATTTAAGATTGAAAATAAATCTGCTTCCTGTTTGCTACCTCAAATCAATTTCTATTCAAATGTAAGAATTTATAAGTAATTCTCAATTCAATTCTGAAAGATGCACCACCCTGATTTTAACTCAAAACAGATCCACAAAGTAAGATTGTGTGTATTTTACCATAATTATCACCTGCACATTTTTTTATTTAATGATTTATTTCTTGTTTTTGTCAGTTTGTCAGGAGGCAGTGTGGGAGGCATTCCGGATCTTTCTAGACAGAATTCCCAGCAGCTCAGAATATCAGAAATGGGTCCAGGCATGTCAGCATGAGTCACTGTGCATCTCTGATCTTGCTATGAACTTCAGCAATTCTCAGGAACATATTGATATGGTCTACAGGGTAAACTAATCCTATACTACTATACAATACATCAATAAATACAAATCTTGTGTATGTGTGTGTGTGTGTGTTTGTTGTTGTATTTTTCCATATAAGATCAGCCTATCTGTTTTATCTCTAAATTTCACTCAGGAAAAAAATGTGTAATGGCTGGCTGTGACATATTTTTATAATGCCATTGGTAACCAAACTTTACTTTTGCATGACGCATGCATCCACACCGCTATGTGTCAATATACCGTCCAAAATGACCAGCACAAAATTTACTAGGTGCACCTTGAAGTTGTGATGTTGTATTGACAAAAGTGTTGAAATAAAAGAGTGTGAAAAGTAAGCTATAAGTGAGAGCAACAAAAATTAAATAAACACACATTGTTCTTATAAATTAAACTTCAAACGTACATTTACAACCAATGTAGCACATTTTGATTTGAGTTTGATAAGTTTCCTTTTGCTTTACAGAGGGTTAATCTGAATAATGAGAAATTGCTAGAACGGTGAGTTTGCCTTTGAAACACATACAGTATTCTTAAACCATCTCCAATCCATCTATAACAAAATGATGAACTATGTATTTTTTTAATATCATGATACATATTCATTTTATACTTACAGAAAAGTAACTGAAAAGCCAGCAACAGATGAAACGCAAGGAATGGAAGGTAGCGAGTGAATAGTTTTTGGTCTTCATTTAAAGGAATAGTTCACCCATAAATGAAAATTCTAGCATCATATACTCACCATCATGTTGTTCCAAAACCATATGAATTTCTTTCTTCCATATCCCACAAAAGGAGATGTTCCCACTGCTCTTTTCCATACAGTGAAAGTGAACTGTAACCAGGGGATGTCGGCAATTTACGTTTTTATTCAATGAATATTGATGAATATTCCTCATACAAAGCTATTATATAAAGCGTCGTCTCTGGCTTAATTTATCGGAGATGCGTGAGAGGGAAAAAGCCATGCTATTAGAAGCCCCGGTGTCTCAACAGGGCCTGTTTGGTGATGCCATTAGTGCCTTCACCGAAAGGTTTCATGCAGTGCAGAAGCAGTTGCAGGCCTACAGGCACCTCTTGCCGAGGCAAGGGGGCTCTGCAGCACCTCCGACTCGCTTGCACTCTTCCTCTGGTCAATGCCATTGCAAACTCAGTGTGCCCGCTGCACTGACGGAGACAGAGCCCCCAGTGAGGTCCCAAAGTGCAAGATTGTGGTCCTGAGGCGCCTTCATACTGGCGGAATGCCTCCTGCCAATCTGGAGAAGCATTCCTGAGGCGGCCAAGGGATATTCGGTGATTCCCCAGGTGGATAAGGCGCTCACGGTGCACTTGTGCCCTCAGAGCACCGCCACCTGGCGTGAGCACCCGAAGCTCCCGTCCAGGGCCTGTAGGTTTACGTTGTCTCTGACGGCTAAGGCCTACGGTGCCGCTGGACAAGCCACCTCCGCCCTGTACGCCTTGTCTCTCCTGCAGGTACACCAAGCCAAGGTGCTAAAAGAGCTTCACGAGGGTAGTTCTGACCCAGGATTGATGCAGGAACTGAGCTCGGCGACCGACCTCGCTCTCTGTGCGATGAAGGTCACGGCGCGGTCTCTCGGGCAGGCGTTGTCCACCCTGCTTGTCCAGGAGCGCCACCTTTGGCTCAACCTGGTCAAGATGAGAGAGGCCGACAAGGCACAGTTCCTTGACGCCCCCATTTCCCAGGTTGGCCTGTTCGGCGACACCATCGAGGACTTTACCCAGCAGTTCTCGGCGGTGAAGCAGCAGACGGAGGCTATTCAACACATCCTGTCCTGGCGCGGCTCAAGGCCCCGCACCCCGTCTGCTCATCGCCAAGGGCGTCCTCCTGCAACAACATCACCGGCTCCGCCTCAGCCCGCCCCCGACATAGACACTTATGGCCCCCAGCCGGTAAACAAAATTCCACTCTTTTTGGGGAGAAAAAAGAGGAAAAGAGGCCACGGCTGGGTTAGCCTGTCCCTATTTGTTGGGCAGTCGACTTGTTCCAAAGGACCGTTCGACGCTCATAAGAGCGTTGGGGGAGGTTACGTGACGGCCTGGTGCGCTGGCTACGAGGCACACAGTGGTCTGCCCATCTCGCACCGCCAGTCCAGTTGGCAGTTCAGCTAGTTGTGGCGTTTTGTATAAGGACCCCTAGTGTCACTACATTGACACAACGTCGAGTGAGTGACAGATAGGGAACGTCCTGGTTACTTTCGTAACCTCCGTTCCCTGATGGAGGGAACGAGATGTTGTGTCCCTCTTGCCACAACACTGAACTACCCGCTGAAATGGCCGGGACCTTGTCTCGGCTCCTCAGCACAAAACCTGAATGAGTGGTTGCATGCCAGCTCCTTTTATACCCGTATGTCCAGGGGAGTGGCATGCAAATTCCACTCGCCAATTCCCATTGGCCTTTTTTCAAAAAGCAAAGGTGTTTAGGGCTCCCAAGAGTCACCCCTAGTGTCACTATATCGACACAACGTCTCGTTCCCTCCATCAGGGAACGGAGGTTACGAAAGTAACCAGGACGTTTACACGCACTCTCATTAAAGACTGAGCTGCTTCAGTAAAACGCATCAGGGATCTTCAAACGTTGTCGGTCAACGACTCCTGCTTAGAGTTTGGACCAGGCTTATCAAAAGCCGTTCTTAAACCCAGGAAAGGCTACCTGCCAAAAATTCTGACAACTCCCATCAGGGCGCAGGTTATTACCATTCAGGCTTGCTAATCCCTTCTTGTGATACAAAGTGGAGACTTTGTTGGTGTTTTATGCTACCCCTTTGGCTAGTAGGCATCGTTGCACGTGAGAATCATTAGCACGGTGTGATGGAATACATTCCCCTGATGCAGCATGAAATGACTGACTAGAAAGGGAACGATAAGGTTACGAATGTAACCATGGTTCCCTGAAAGGAAGGAATGAAATGCTGCGTAAGAAGCTACTGAATCTTTGCTACAAGAGTCGAGTGCCACTTTGTACCCTTCAGTCAAATATTCTGTGGAGACAAGCTACAGTATCTGCCAATTAAAATTGGTGAGATTTTAAAGAGATTCAGAGATTGGCTACGCCCCCGCAGGCAATAACCCATAGCGTCAGCTTAAAGTGACGCAGCATTTCATTCCCTCCTTTCAGGGAACCATGGTTACAGTCCTAACTTTATCGTTTGGATGAGCTGTGTGCTTCAACAGTAAGTGAATGTGAGAAGCAGCTGCTTAAACACTAACCACAATATTAACATCACATGCGTGATGTGTGTGTATTTATGACAAAGAGCAGAGCACTTTATTCACTATGAAGCACAGCACATGTACGCTATGTATTTATGTAATTAAATCATAACCTTTTGTGGTTTAATAAGCATATAAGTCCAATGAACTGCTTTTCTGCAGGTGAGAAGTTAAATTGTCAATAATACCCGGTTTTCTGCCAAAACGGCAAAATAAAAGCTCCATTTAACTAGACATGTGAAATTTAAAAAATGCAAAAGAAATATATCACTTCTTAATAGTATAATGTAATATTCAATGTAGCAGTAGTAGTAGTAGTAGTAGTAGTAGTAATAATAATAATAATAATAATAATAATAATATATCAATTTATGATTTTATTATATTTAAGCAATAGCTCACAAGCCAGAGTTTCATCACTGGTTTCATTAATACTGTGATGCTCTACTGTGCAGCACTGTATTTTGACAAAAAAAAATGAATGGATAAAAATAAATAAATAAATAACTCAAATTTTGGGTGTTTGATTGCACTGTGAGGATCAATATAGAAGCTCTTCATTTAATAAAAATAATGCATGGTATGTTGAAAGTGATTGTTCTGTTTTCATTTGATTAAAATTCTATGAATTAATTTGATAAGACAGGTTTTTTTGTTAACAAAATGTAATTAAACTTTAAAACTTGGAATTCAGAGAAAATAAAATTAAAAACATGGAATTTGGGAAAAAAAATAAAGTGGAACTTGGGGAAAAAATAGAACAGATTTCATAGGACCCTATAATTGTATGGAAAAAATAGTGTTAACATTATGCTAAACTGCTCTCGTGATTCACTTAAGAAAGTCATATGGGTTGGAGCTAGTAAATAATGATATATTTTTCATTTTTGGGTGAACTATTCATTTAAATGTTGTTCTTTTATCATTGTGGGAAAATGATTAACTCAATCTGTGTTGTTTAGGTCCAGTGGAAGTTCTGACTAAAGCAGCCGTAGATGACTCTGTTCCCACAGCCGAATCTACTACTGTCAGCACTACAACACACACCTCCACTGCCTCACAGGTAAATGTGTGGACAACAATTTACATTTGTACAGAGAGCCAATAGTCAATGAGAATAAGGATTTCTGGTCATCATGTTGACTAAGATTATCATAAGTTATGAGGATGAGGACATTCTACATTTACATTTATTTACATTCATTCATTTAGCAGATGCTTTTATCCAAAGTGACTTATAAATGAGGAGAACAATAGAAGCGATTAATCCTAAGGGAGACAGTAGGTAAAAACGTGCTGTAATACATGTTTAAACATTTCTTCGAGAAGGACACATAGTGAGGAAGGTGAGAGACAAAGGAAGAATGGAAACACTTTTATTTTTTTGAAGTAGAGAGTGAATTATTCGGGAGAGGCCAAGTGCTCATGAAGTGAAGTGAAAGTCCGGGAAAGTGATTTTGTGGCATGACGTGCGCTCTCTTGGGTTAGTTGAAGACCAATTGTGCTGCCGCATTCTAGATCAATTGCAGAGATTTGATTGTACATGCAGGAAGACTTACCAGAAGACCATTAGTCCAGTCTGGATAAAACAAGAGCCTGGACAAGGAGTTGTGTAGCATGCTCAGAGAGGAAGTGTCTGATCTTCCTAATATTGTACAAAGCAAATCTGCATGATCAGGCAGTCCTTGTAATGTGGTCCGAGAAGTTCAACTGATCGTCGAACACAACACCAAGATTTCTGGCTGTCCTGGATGGTGTAATCATTGACAAGTCTAGTTGAATGGTGAAATTGTGATGAACCACTGGGCTCACCGGAACCACAAGAAGCTCAGTTTTTGCAGGGTTGATTTGGAGTAGCTAACATAGAGTTGTCAGGCTGGAATGAGAGGTAGAGTTGTGTGCATCGGCGTAGCAATGATAGGAGAAGCCATGTGCCTGAATAACAGATCCCAGTGATGACATGTAAATGTAGAAGGGGAGGGGTCCAAGCACTGAACCCCGGGGTACCCCAGTAGCTAGTTGGTGAGACTTGGACACCGCTCCCCTCCAAGACACCCTGAAAGATCTTCCTGTGAGGTAAGACTCGAACCAGCAGAGCATGGTTCCTGTGATGCCTTTTGCCGTGAGGGTTGACAGTAGAATGTGGTGGTTTACTGTGTCGAAAACACCAGACAGATCCAGAAGAATGAGAACTGACAATTTGGATGCAGCCCTTGCCCCTCTTAGCCTTCAGTAATGGACAGCAGAGCCGTTTCCATAGAGTATCCACTTTTGAAGCCAAACTGATCACTGTCTATCAGGTTGTTCTTGGAGAGAAAAATATTCTAGATTGATTCTAGACTGATGATGTTGTCATAGTGCATTATGAAGTGTGCAATTTGGCACTAGCTTCACCAAACAGAACTGTAAAAATACTGAATTTTTCCCAAACACTCCCCCTGTTTTCCACTGTTTTCAACAGATTGTCCCACATGAAACATTTAAAAATGCATTCCTATTTGTCAAACATTACATCAGAACTTTGTGTGTGGAAGCCCTGATGCAGTACCTACGTGATTCTTTAAATGGTATCTGTGCTACATTTGCAGGAGTTGGACCTTCAGAACGTGGTTCCAGAAACTCCCGTTCATCAGGTGATAGAGTTTAGCGTTACACTGATGGACTCTGGGTACCAAGAGATACTGAGAGACAAAGATTCACCTCAGTATCATGACCTATCACTACATCTCCAAGATCAGGTATTTGACCAAATAATAAACCTGAACTAAATGTTTTTGCAATGTTTTGAGGAATCAAAGCAGGTTAAGAGGCTTTACCAGGGTAAGACTGCAGGATCTGATGACATCTGTCCCAGAGTCTTGAGGATGCTAATTTTTTTAGTATTTAACTCTGCCTGGAGAGACTCCCTGCTCTGGAAAACACTGAACAACATTGGACTGTCTGGTTAAAGACTATCTGCATATTGCACACAAAACTGGAAAGAATTTTCTCTATTCTGATTGACTGTCTTTACACAACATAAGGAACAAGGGCATACAGGTTTTTTATCAGTCCACCTCGAAACAAAGTAATGGTTATAAGGTACTGGTAATACCTTAAGCCCTGGTAGCCCAGCCCAGCAGTGCCCATGATAGACACCATTGGGGGCATCTAGTGCCAGAGCCAGCTTTACTTCCTGAGGGGTCCCTCTCGAGCCTTCTGTCAGGGAGTGCGTCTTCACGTCCCAGCTAGTACAGGATAGTTGTCAACCATAGTATACACATATGCCCATATAACATGTTCAACTTCATGTGCATATTTTTTTTTTTTTTTATGTATTTTTTTGCAGATGCAACATGTTTTGGATGGCCTACCTGGATTTATGGATGTCCAAGTGTTAAGAATTAGGTAGGTCTACTCAAAAAAGAATAATCAGAATTATCATCATGTTCATTGTAACAGCAGTGACTAATTCCTGATCACCTGATAATTGTATTGCTGCATGAGAAATAATTATTTGCATTCACACTGAATTGCATGTGCTGTTTGTTGACATTAACTAAGACTGACTTCTTGTTTCAGAAGATTTTGATTTCCATCTTTGTTTCTCTTTTTTTGCATGCAAGTGAGACAGAACCATATGAAGGGTAATTGTGTTGTAATGTGTATAATGTGCAGAGTCTCCATGTACCACCTTTGGTTTTACAACTAGTTCACACCTTTGTGGTCCATTTGTGTGATGTGATGTTTGATTTGATTGGATCACAAAAGCAAAAGTACTAAGAGGATACCATATTTAGGAAAGATGTGCAGTATAGGCTCCAACCATCCATCCATCCATTCATCCATCCTATTGTCAAGCTATGTCTATTGCTTCTGTTTCTCCAGGGCTGGAGGAATATCAGTGGTCTACACAGTGGTTTTTGAGACTACTGTACTTAACGTTGCTGATGAAAGTTTAAACACTGGCACAGTGGTTTCATCTACAGGACCAAGTCTGAAGGATACAATAGTTAAAGCACTGATTGAAAAGTCATCTCTTCTTGATCTTGATTCGCTGACCTTTGAGACAGGTAATTGAAAAATTTGGAGTAAAAAAATCCTAAATGGCATTTTTATTCATGTTTCAGTAAAAAAACAAGTCCATGGACTCCATGTCAGTTTGGTGCATATTTTCTTTCATCAGGAAAAGACCAATCCTCAACCAGAACGCCTGTTTTTGAGGTATCTGAAGACATTACAGCTAAGGTACCACAGTCTTTTATTCTATGCAACTTATTCTTTATCTTGCTGATATAGAGCAGAACACTCACATAGCCTCCTTTAATGTGTATTACAGAAAAGTAGTATGAAGCAAACGTATAATTGTACACCTGTTCATTTGTAGCCCTTTGATGAAGACTCATATGATGACGTCAGTTTTACAACAAAAGAAACAGTGGTTGAAGTTCATTTTTCATCAGATGTTGATCAGAATGCTCTGGATACAATTTTGGATCAAACAACTGCTGCAGAGTTAGCCATCACCACAACCCATAACCCAACACAACCAATAACTGAACCTGAAAATGGGGCTGTCATCATACACCTGCTAGAAACTATTCAAGGTGAAACTGGCGAGCTCATAATAGACATTTTACCTGTTCCACCTGTAGAGGAAGCTCCAAGTGTGGATGAAAGCAAATCATTAGTCATTGTTGATGAAGACAAGAATCCGGCTCCATCATCTTCACATGATGTCTCAACATTATACCCAAGCGACGAACTGCCTGGAAATACAGAGAAACCTTCATTAGATAGTGACTTTAATTTCAACACAATTCCAGAGGATGACATCATAGTAACTACCACCCACATTTTGTTCACCACCGCAACAACGTTTAGTCCAAGGTCTGACGAACCAAAGTTGCCTGTCACTACTGACTTTGCCATCACCTTACAACCTTCAACTGAACCAATTGATCCAATAACCGAAGTAACAGATTCTAATGAAATTCTAGATGTGATTCAACCAGTAGACACTAGGACAGTAGTAAGGGAGGAAGAGGACACTGAAGTATTAACAACTGAACCAGAGGAAAATGCTAAGACTGAGGTTGATATACCTGAGGTTGTGACAATAGAGTCTGTAGCAGTAATTGGATCTGAGGAAGATACTAAGGTACTGCAAGAAACTGTGGCTTTAGAAGATCAGGTATTAAGACCTGAAGAAGTGACTATTGTAACAGAACTTCAAGCTGAGTATGATACATTAGAACCTGAGGGAACAGTTGAGGTAGCAGGATCAGAGAAAGATGAGGTTGGAAAATCAAGCGAACAAGATGAGGTAGCAGGACAAGAGGAAAAGGATGTGGTAGCAAAACCAGACAAAAAAGTAGTTAAAGAAGAATCAAAAGTAGAAGTTAAGGAACATAGCACTGACAAAGAAGTGAAAGTGGAACAAAAGGAGGATGTTCAGGTAACAGAACTAGGAACCATAGTAGAGGAAGTACGACCTGAAGAGGAACCTCGTTTAATAGAAATTAAAGAAGAAGAGGGTGAGGTGGTGGAACCTCAGAAAGAGGCTGATGTATCAGAAACTGCTGAGGTAACAGAATATGGAAAAGACATCAAAATTGATGATTCTGATGTGGAGATCGCAAGTGAAGTCCCTGAACCTACTAAAGGACCAACAGAACATCCTGCAGAGATGATTAAGATTAAACCACCAGAGTCCTCTGTAACAGAAATTTACCTTGTTGAGCACATGGACAATTACCAGCCTGAAGAAACTGGTAATTTGCCCTTTGTGCCAGTTGATGATGTTCAACCAGGGATAGACTTTAGTAAACCTGAACATGTGGAAGACACTGGCCTTGAGGACCAACTCTCCAAAACTGAGGTTGAGGAATTTCCTGAGATTTCAGATATGGTTACAGAGGACAAGACCACAGAACCAGAAGAGACTGTGACTGATGTTCATCCTACTGAGTCTCTACCTGAAATTATCATAGAATCAGCCTCGAAGAAAGATGAAGACTTACTATTTGTTATTGCCAAAAAGAAGGAGCCAGAACTCATAGTGATGGGTGAGAGTGTATTTCTTAATATAAATATTTGGTCAAACAAATTTTTAGAATTAACTTGACAAATTTACAGGGGAATATACACTACACTTTATGGCCACAGGTGTACCCAAACACCACACCAAACTATGGGCAATAATAGGAAGCTGGTCCTCTCTATCCTGCCCAAACAGCTTTCACTTTCTGAGAAGGCTGTTCACTTGAACATTGCTCTGGAGTTTTGCTCCCATACAGATACAAGAACATTAGTGATGTGATGCACCAGTGTTGGCCAATGGCTTGCAGTATTTGTTTTGGGCTGTAGGCCAGTCTTTTACACCAGAGTCACTAATTCATTTAACTGGTGGCATCCTATGACAGTGCTTAATTTACATGTCAATGGGGTCCTTGGAACACCTAATTCTACTGAACATGTTTGCCTAGGAGATTGAATAGCTGTAATCTTTTGTTAGTAATGTGTGTAGCTTAAATAACCAAACATGTTCATTGGAAAGGGGGTGTCTACATGCTATTGGCCCTTTAGTGTGTAGTAGATGCCAGTCACAGATCTGATCTGCAGAACTGCAGGGTCTTATTAATGTGATAGTGATAGAGTTTAGAATGGATGAGGTGCAAAGCCAAAGGTAATGCCGAACAGGAAAACTGAGTGGGGATGTGACAGCAGTTATTTTATGTGGAAGTCATCTATGGTAAATGGAGCTGAGCATATGAACATTTTTCTTGGCAATATTATTGATCCACAAAATCCATTATTTGCAGTCCAAATTTAATTTTTAACCCTTCAATATTGGTTTCCTAGAGGAAGACACTAAGGCAGAGGATGTCCCTATAGAACATGAGAAAGGGACTGCATCACTACCCATGGAGGAGACCACATCACTACCTGTGGAGGAAACTGCTTCCCTGCCTATGGAGGAGACTGCATTAGTGCCTATGGAGGAGACTCCATCATTACCTGTGGAGGAAACTGCTTCCCTGCCTATGAAGGAGACTGCATTACTACCTATGGAGGAAACTACATCATTACCTGTGGAGGAAACTGCTTCACTGCCTATGGAGGTGACTGCATCACTACCTGTGGAGGTGACTGCATTATTACCTATGGAGGAGACCCCATCATTAACTGTTGTGGAAACTGCAAAATCACCTGTGGAGGAAACTGCTTCACTGCCTGTGGAGGTGACTGCATCATTACCTGTGGAGGAGACTGCATCATTACTTGTGGAAGTGACTGCATCACTACCTATGGATGAAACTGCTTCACTGCCTATGGAGGAGAATGTTTCAGTACCTATGGATGTGACTGCATTATTACCTATTGAGGAGACTATTTCACTACCTGAGGAGGAGACTGCATCATTACCACTTGCAACTGATTCTCCCTTGACAACTATGTCCGCAGACCTTGGACCTTTTGAAGTAGTTTTAATAGATACACCTGTCATTACTTCAACACCTGTGGAAGAGGATTCTGATTCGCCAACTGAAAGAGTGGAATCACCTGTTGTCCAGGACACTGTACTTAAGGAGTTAGAAGTTGTAAGAGTTCAGAAGGTGGAAATTGAGGACCCCTCAATTAATTCAAAAGTTCTAGCCACTGAGTTAGACCAAATGGATGTAGTAAGTACAGAGACCATTGACTTGTTGAGTTATGATGGTGGATATTCTTTTCCAAATGAAGGACATCCATTGCAGACAACACATGCACCATCACTGAAGTACTTGACAACTCCCTCAATGACCACAGCTACCAAAGGCAAAGAGCTAGTAGTGTTTTTCAGTTTGCGTGTTACAAACGTGATGTTCTCAGAAGATCTTTTCAATAAGAGCTCAGCAGAATATAGATCACTGGAAAACAGATTTGTGGAACTGGTGAGTGCAACTGTTGATTCTAATTTTGTCAGATAACATTTTCATGATCTTTTATCTAAGGATTCTTCACTTTGAGATTTTACGGTGCCTGTAACATAATTCTGTAGCTCTTCATTTCTTGATTTTTCAGAGCTTATTAAACAGAAGTAACATCAACCTCAATCTTAACATCTCATTCTCATTCATGACCCATTATAACAATATTTTATTAAACCTCCAAAATGGACCATATTTTCTTCAGAGATGATAACTGGAAGTCACTCACTGAATTAAATGTGCAATGTATTGAGGTCATGTGAAAATAATTTAGTTGAATCATTTAAGATAAATCACAATGTAACATGACTTTGGGTTCTAGAAAAGTGATATATAAATACAATATTATTATTAATGTAACACTGCAGTTATTGTAAGTTTATCGTTGCATCCTACATACATTTTCACATATTATTTTTTAAGAACAGGAGACATAAACAGGATCAATTTCTTTGTCTGCCTATAGCTTGCGCCGGCCCTGCCTGATAATCTGTGTTAGACCTCTTTCAGTATTTAAAGAATTAGTATAGAGATTAGTGCTTAGGCTAATGGGAGGCCCTTCTAAGTCCTACAATTGGTGCAAATACATAAACCAAGCTTTTTTCGTCTTTTTGCACAGCTACTCCCGTACCTACAGTACAACCTAACAGGCTTTAAGCAGTTAGAAATCCTAAACTTCAGAAATGGAAGCGTGGTGGTCAACAGCAAGATGAAATTTGCCAAGTCTGTGCCGTATAACATTACTCAGGCTGTCCAAGGAGTCTTGGAGGACTTCTGTGATGCTGCGGCCCAGCGTCTGGACATAAAGATTGATAGCCATTCCTTAGATATAGAACCAGGTAAGAGTCTCTGGTGCACAGGGGTTTGCTGGTCATTTCTGTTAATTTCAAACTGAATCAGTATGGTTGGATAGCATTACTCACAAAACGTCAATAATTGCTACAAATGAGATTTAATTTGCTCTTTAATTTTAGCTGATGAAGCGGATCCTTGCAAGTTTTTTGCCTGCAATGAGTTTTCCAAATGTGTGGTGAACCGGTGGACAAAGGAAGCTCAATGTATGTGTGAGCCCGGCTACGTAACGCTGAATGGACTGCCATGTCAAAGTCTCTGTGTTGTCCAGCCTGATTTCTGTCTGAATGGAGGAAAGTGTGAGATTTTACCAGGGCATGGTGCTGCTTGCAGGTACCTCAGCAAACAATCACAGTTAGATTTAAAATTTAACCCAGTATCTGAATTAAATTCTATCATATAATTGAATATAAATTATTCTCTCAACTGTTGCTTTAGTTTTTAGCTTCAACAGATTAGCTAAATCAAGTTTCTGACTATATGTTGGCAAACCTGTTTACTACTATGATAGTGGGACAATATTTTTCAGCACTTCAGTAGTTTTGGTTGTGCTTTGTGGTAATTTATTTAAAGGTGAAGTATGTAATTTCTGTGCTACTAGTGTCACAAAAGGAATTGCAGAAATAACTATTGCTTTCTAAGAAGTTTCTTATACTCACCCCCTTCTGCCATGGGTTAAAAAAACAGAGAGTCATGCCCCAAACTCATGCCATTGGTTGGGAAATGTTGTTGTGTTGGGCTGGTGAGAATGTTATAACAAACCACAGAGCCACACTGCTTGTGAACAGAATAAGTCTACGAATGGCTTAATTATACTCTGGTTGTCTCTCCATATTAAGGTGGGAGAGGAGAAAGTGTTTTAACATCCAAAATATTACACCCTTCACCTTTAGGAAATTACTCCAGACTTAGAAACATGTAAACATTGGGATGTTGCTGTGTAAAGGCTCGGGTATACTTCTTCCCGCGTTCTGGGTCGTCTCACAGACAGTCGAGCGCTCAGCCTTTTAAAGTACAATATACTCTGTTGACCGCGAGCGAATACCAACATGTTCGACGCATACACATTATGATTGCTACTCTTTCATTAATGTCAAGGGTAGACGCATATGGTAACAATGCGCACAGATGAGGGACTGTCCGGGTGTTGAGAAAATCTGGGCCGCACGCAGACAGTCCATGCAGACTGTGCTGATGACGAAATTTGCTTCACACATACTGTGCGTGTTCCAATCAGCAACAGGAACAACTGAAGCATACCTTGGCCTTAACAGTGCAAGATCTCTTTAAGAATAAAACCTTTTGTATATGTTCTAACTGTGTCTCTTGACCCTTTTAGATGTCCTGTAGGTAAATTCTGGCACTTTATCGGGGAGAGATGTGCAGAACTGGTCTTGCTGCCTCTAGACCCTTTTCTTTCCCTAGTTTGCCTAGCGGGGGCGCTCGCCTTTCTTTATGCCATAATTTCTCTCATGTTATCTATGTGCAGGAAATGTGTACGGACCAGAAAGACACTAACTCTAGTGTAAGCAGGTCTTTTTTGTCAGATTTTTTTTTTTTTTTAATCTTTGCATTTAGATAATTTGTTGTTTTATCAAAGATCACATAGACAGTACGTACACATAATTAATTCTCTGAAGACTCAACAAGACAACGAGATATTTAAACGAGATATTTAAATGTGAGCAACAAGGTAATCTGGATAATCAGTGTGTTATGCAAATTTGTAAGTCAAGTTTGTGTAATAAATTTATAAGTCTTTAACACTTCAAGAAATGCTCTGGGCACAATACAAGTTAAGTTATCATATCCTCGATTACAATGGAAAATTATTTGGACTTATCCTTCTGTATAAACAAATAAAAATTGCATTTACAGTAATGCACTTATTGTACAATGGAAGTCTGTTTTACAAACTGACGGAGGAGTCTAAATTGTTTTCTGTTGTAATCGACGTCATGTTACAGATGCTGTTTACAGAGCTTAATGCATAATTAGGGATTTGATAAAAAAGCATGTAAATTATAACATTTTGAAGACATATAACTTAGGCTATGTAAAATCTTGCCTTGGGTTGATTTATTCAAAGTAAATTGGAATTATAGCAGTCTCATGACAATGTAATTGCAGGTATTTTAACAATTTGTTTACTGATTCCTCTGTCTATTCTTCATGTCATTTTGTTATATGAACACACTTCTTTACACCATAAACATGCTCTATTCAAGTACATGCATTCCATCAGAGCACATTTCATAATGCAACACATGTATAAATTGCATTCTCAGCATTGTCGCAAGGGACACTATCGTTAGCGCAACATTAGTGGACATTAGTGTAAACTGTCTCCTCCAAAAAATAGCTTGTTGAAATTATTTCATTTGGCACCAGATTTTAACTGAGGATTTAACTGGAACTTAATTATAATTTATAAAAAAAAATGTTTTATGTCAAAATAACTCAAAATAACTGAATCTATTTCAATTAACATCTAACGAACATTAGCACATGTTAGCATGCTAAATGTAATTCCCTTTCAAGCCGGTCACTTCAACCTTTGTCAGTTGCTGACACTATGGGAAGCTCTGCCCAGGAGTGACGATCTCTAAAGCCCTTTAGAATCATAATAATTTATTTGCAGACAGCACTTGACGTTCATGAGCATATAAGGTGAAGCACAGCGCTATTTGATCAGAATTGTCTCCTTCAGGGTCACAATTATGGATGTGCATGGTTACTGTTTTTAACTTTCAGTTAACCACATGGTTTCATAAGCAGTTAATCGGTTTTTCTTCAGGAGTTGGGATGTGGAAATAAAGAGTGTTTATTGCAATTACATTTCCTCAAACACTACTCAAAATAGCAGCAAATAAAGTGCATAGTGAGCTATGAGCCTAAATAACACAATACATAGATCTTCAAATGAAAACATATCACATCAAAGTCAAACAAAAATAGTAAAACTGTCACTTCCTGTTTATTCGTTCTGCCCAGGCAGGTTCACATTTCCGTGAGGCAGCTAACCCAAGTACTGTTATGTGCGTGAAGTTACACTGCTGATTTTACACTAAATAGCCTCTTTGGGGTGCTTCAAATGACATTGAACTTGTCTAGTTCTTGCACATAAATATGCACACCAGAGCAAAAGGGGAAAAAAACATTGTCTTACTGTTAATCAAGCGCTGAAACTTTGCTCTGTGAAAAACAACCTGAAATAATGTTTCATGGTGTAAGTCACATGAAGTCCTCTTTGCAACTTCAGGATGCAGCACAACGAAAGCAACAAAAAGTTTAGAGATGAGTATATAAAAATTAAAGTTCTTTTTAACTTTTCTTGGTGTCTAAAAATTCAGTGATCCTGCACCTGACACCGAAAGAAAAACAGCGAGATTCAGCGCAACAATCAAAGACACGTCCAGTGTGTTAACGGTATATAGAAATAAAGTGCAGACACGCACAAAAGCATGTTTGAACAGCCCCTAACTCACCCTATACTTGAAAAACTGACCCAAACCCGGACAGAAACACAACGGTTTGTTGGAACTTGTTGAGTTTGGGTCGGGTTGAAGACCTCTATTGCACGTGTAGAATAACCGAATAGTGATTTTGTTATTCAAATAATGGTGCACCGAATGGTTAACTGAATGTCGACTATCCGTGCACACCCTTAGATGCAATATCATCTCTTGTACTCTGGACACCCAAATCTTTGCTCCGTCATTTGATTCTGCACAACCTTACAGCGGGTAGAATGTTTTCTACTTCCCTGTGGTGCTTCGACGAACAAGACAACACTGTGTTTCGCCGTTGAGCTTGTACATCTCAGATAGTGGATTATTTTCAGCTTCCTTTTGTGCTTCAAAGGACAGCGTATCATTTGATTTACTGCATTTCATAATGCTAATTGCAATTGTGATTTGAGTGTGTATCTTTACGGTACAAAAGAACATAAAAGAGCCATTTGCTTAACAACATCTTTTTCAACATAGCGCTTCGCAAATGTTTCCCACCATATGAACAATATATTCTCCTGTTTGACAGGCACGAGTGCTGTGTTATTTGCCCAGGCCAAGCTCACACAGAGGCTGTGCTCGGTGAGACTGATTGTGTTCACTGCAAGCACACGATACTCAAGACGGTTCGCTCTCAGCTCGCCTTTTTCTGAAGGATGATGCCAGTCCCCTCCCCTCCCACCATACTCCTTCTGTGGCTCCCGAGGGACCACACAAGGGAGGCGTGCAGAGGGTGGGATATAGAGCAAGAAGAGTTTGAGGAGGATTTGTTACCAGTGCAAGCCTTGCTTGCCTCCCCGTCTCCATTTAAAGCATCTTCTCAAGTTGAGTTTACCTGTGTCGACCTGCGCTGACACTATCGGCACACGTGGTGCAATCACGTTTTGTGGTTATGACCAAGACGGGGACGCTATAGCAATCGCAACGTCTGAAGGTGAGGCCTGGTCTTTCTCAGTCGATGAATTTGCTAGTATTTCTCAGGTCCTCTCTCAGTTGGCCACTCAAGCTTAACTTGAGTGGCCCACTCAGAGTGCACCCACGCGTTCTTGACTTGATGATCGGTTTTGCTGTTCCTCCCCGAGTTGCATGATCAGCTCACAAAAAAGTGCCATTCACCGCGTGAACACTAGTTCTAGAGCCGCAGACTTTACAACACTTGACCATGCTTAGCAGAGGGTTTTCTGAGATTCCCACAGTGGAAGAGGCAGTAGCGGCCCTCCTGCACACCTCCTCTGAACCGGGCTGGAAGACCAGACCCACGCACCCATCCAAGTCTTGCAGACTTACATCTGCGTTCTTAAGCAAGGGCTAAGGAGCTTTGATCAGGCTAGTTCAGCTGTGCACACCATGGCAGTCCTGCAGGCCTACCAGGCTGACCTGCTCAAGGATTTGGATGAGAATGTCCCGGATCCCAAGTAATTTAAGAAGCTGTGTCATGCCACTGACCTAGTGCTCCTACCAAAGTCACTGCCCAAGCCATCGGCAGATCAATGGGCAGCCTGGTGTCCATGGAGAGTCATCTCTGGCTTAATTTGACAGAGATATGTGACAAGGACAAAGCTGTGTTTCCCAATGCTCCAGTGTCACAACAGGGCCTGTTCAGTGACACCATGAGTGCTTTCACCAAGCAATTCTAAGCAGCCAAAAAGAAGTCGCAAGCCTACAAATACATCTTGCCGAGGCCCTAAACTCAGTGTCCCCACTACTCCGCCTCCCAGCGGTTAGGTCCCAGTGGCCTTGACCTAAGTGGAAGATTGTGCTTCCAAATCACCCTCATCCCAGCAAAAAGACTCCTTCTGGGAAAGGCCAGCATGATGGTGCTAGTAACAAGCAAGAACCATAGATCACGGACCTGTTCGCTCCAGTTCTGAAGAAAGCACGGACAACTCCTTCGTGTCCCCGCAGAGTTTCCCTCACTCTCCCCGCTGGTTGCTGGGATACAACACTTTTTCTGTTTGTTCTGTTGTTGGTTCCATGCCAAAAAATTGTCATGTTCCAATAAAACACTCATGCCCCATTGCAATTGCTCAAGGTGCAAATATGTGCGTGGAAAAAGGCAACAATTTCCAATAAAATTTCCAATACCCAATGTTAAAAGAGTTGTATGGCCGTTCCCTGAGGGTGGGGTTCAGTACCCGGTGGTCATAGGTGGGCTTCTGTATCCTGTGGCCCATTACGTGGACACATGCAGTGGTTTTCCAGGCATTTTCAGATGGGTGCTGAGCACAGTGCTTCAGTTCACTAGGCGGCTGACCCATTTCGACAGGATTGGGAAAATTGGGTCACAATGCATGCTTCCAAAAAGGGTTGGGGAGTCCTGTACGACAGACTTCCAGCTTTCACCTGGACAGGTGCGTGAGCGTCGTGGCACATAAATCACCTAGAACTGCTTACAGTCTTCCTAGCTCTGAGAGCTTTCCAGTCAGTCGTGCAGGGTTTTCGCATACTGAAAACGCAAAAATGCGTCCCACCCCAAAGAACCTGGTTAGCCAGGTTTTACAGCTTGGAGGTTTCCCCCTTTTTTTCCCAGGTTCTTACTGTAAAGGTGGGCTAATTTTTCAATGTTACTAACTTACAAGCTAGTGCATTGTCTCTTGACTATTGGTCTTTGGATTCTGCCATTTTGAATCAGCCTCTATCGAGTGTTAATGTCCTACTACCCTGATGGCTAGTGGCAATATGTCATCTTGTGTCTTCCTCACCACAGTTTGAGTGGATATAGTTTGCGATGCTTCACTACCTAGGTTGGTTAATTTCACTGCCACTTCTCAACCTTAAATTATTGTTTTTATCCTCCCTCTTCCTTCCCCAGTTTTCCTGAGCAACCACTGGGCAACGACATGATGATTCTTATTGCCAGTTTTCTGTTTCTGGTCTCGAGAAGCAATGTAAAACCTACCAAAAAGAGTGATCCAGATGGAGAACAACAACCATTTAAGTATTAGTTGAAGTAACAACTAATTTCAGGCTCAACTTTTTCAAGTTTTGGCTGTCATAACAGCTTGGATTAGTTAATGATATCAGTATACACCGATGCGAGTGACAACACTGGAAGTTGAAAACATACGAATCGTGAAACACTTCCATGTATAGAAAAAGATATATTAGCAATATGAAGGGGAAGTTCTGTCAATGCCTTTAACTACCATACTGGCTAGCAGGCATTGCTAGTGCATGTGGATCAGTAGCACGGCATGATGGTATAAAATTCCCAAAGCGTCAGCAACTGATGCAGTGTCGAAATGACCGACATGAAAGGGAATAGTACGATTATGACTATAACCCTGGTTTCCTGAAAGGAGGGAACGAGACGCTGCAGACTCTGGCCGCACTACTGATTTCTCGCTGTCCAAGAGATCCAAGAGATGCACTTTCTTCCCTTCAGTCAAAAATCCTGACTAAATAGCACTGTGGTCCACCTTATATGCTTCCGATGACACATGCATCAGGGGAGAAAGCATCAAGCACTATGTGCCAATAAATTGCCGTGATTCTAAAGGGCTTCAGAAATCATTACTCCTAGATGAAACTTCCAATAGCATCAGCAACTGACAAAGCATCTCGTTCCCACCTCTCAGGGAACCAGGGTTACTGTCGTAATCATCCTGCTTTCTTTAAACATGTATAATGTTGCAAGGAGTGAGAAAAGTGTAATCATTGCACTGGCATGTGCTATGTATTTGCTTTAGAAGTATAGAAACATACAAACGGATTTCACTGGCCCGACCTGTACTCAACCTACTATGATCAGTTTGTTTTTGCACAGAAATTGCAAGCATTTACTTCTGCTTTTGTCAACTTCTTGTACATAGTATGTTTCTGGCCTTACCCCCTTCAGATGTATCTAATTTCTCGATGTTATTCTGTGCCTTTTATCTTTATTTCAATATTTTCAATATTTGTTGATCTTTGTTTTGCAGATAATTTCAGTCTTAGGTATGCCATCTGTTCGTGATCATTAACAACATTATAGTTTTTGAGATGTAACATTAAAGTTTCAAAACCTCTTATTGACACATTGTTAGATTGCCTAAATTGACAGTGATGATGTCATAATGGCCTTTGGATACCTGATGGTGTCATAATGACCTTAGGCTATCTAAGGATGTCATAATGTCTCGTGGAGACCTGATGACGTCACAATTGCCTTTCAGTACATGATGATGTCATAATATCCTTTGGGTACCTGATTATGTCATAAAGGCTGCCTTGCAAACACATTCTTATAATACAAACCTAGTTAAACCTTGTTTTTACAATGACATTATTATGCTGTAATTATATTATTTGCAATAGAAAACATTTTGCTCCCCATAACAGGTCTGCAAATGGGGGGAAAAAATTATACGGTTTCCAGCACTTTTCCACTACAAAACAAATGTCTGTTTTGTATAAAAGAAGCTTTCACTAATGTCTTTCTTACAGAACTTGATGCTTGACACCCCTGTGAGTTTATCCTGGGTAATTCAATGCAATGTTTTATTTTTCCTTCAGGTGATCTTGATGTGTTTCTTTATTGTTTGACATCAGGCCTTCACACAGCTGCCTGTGTTGTGTTTTGTTTTATAGAGACAGACAGCAGTCCACCATACCAGGACTGATGAGTTAATCACTGAAGATTCACATGTTATAATACCTGGCTGTCTGTGAGGTAACACCAGACAAACCCCAAACTATCAGTCCACATTTAAATTAAGCACATTAAAGGAACAGTTCACTCAAAAACGAAAATTTTCTCATCATTTACTCACTCTTATGCCATCCCAGATGTCTATGATTTTCTTCTGCTGAATACAAATTAAGATGTTAAGTAGAATGTCTCAGATCTGTAGTTCCATTCAATGTAAATGGTGCCAGATGCTGTTTGAACCTTAGTTTAAAAACTAGCATACACTTTGTATTTGTACAATAATATGCCTGCTTTATACTATATAGAAGAGGGGCATCACTGGTAGCGTGACACAGTGCACCTGAGGTTAGTGGCATCTCATCACTGCTGCCTTTTAAATACAGAGTGGGCCTTTCCTAAAAAGACCAGGCTCTTCCCCATGCATGCACAAATTCCCAGGGACGTAAAGATTTTTAGAGAAATATCTCAGCTCTGTCGGTCCATACAATGCAAGTGAATGGGTGCCAAAATTTTTAAGAATCCACATAAAGGGAGCATAAAAGTAATCCATATGACTCCAGTGGTTAAAACCATGTGTTCAGACACTATATGATAGATGTGAAACAGATCAATATTTAAGTCCTTTTTTTATAAAGAATATAGTAATATATTCTCCTCCCTGTCCAGTAGGGGGCGATATGCATGAAGAATGTGAATCACTAAAAACAGAAGAAGAAAGTGAAGGAAAAGGGAATTAAATATTGATCTGTTTCTCACCCACACCTATCACACCGCTTCAGAAGACATGGATTTAACCACCAGAGTCTTCTGAAGTACTTTTATGTTGCCCCGAAATTTTGGCACCCATTCACTTGCATTGTATGGACCTACAGCGATGAATTATTCTTCTTAAAATCTTCATTTGTGTTCTGCAGAAGAATGAAAGTCATACATATCTGGGATGGCATGAGGGTGAGTAAATGATGAATGTTCATTTTTGGGTGAACTAACCCTTTAAGACACCAGACCCGTGATTTCAACTGAAAGCATAAGGTGCAGCTGATGCACAAGATGACCCTTTCAGTTATAATTAAATTGGGCACTTTATTTCACCCTTTTAAATATTTGCTGTTTATTTTAATTTAAATAAATTACATTTAAATAAGTAATTAAAAGAGATTTTAACTCGGGTCGCCCGACTATATGTAAAAGTATATTTACATATAGTTTTTTACCCACTCCATTTCAACATCAGTGTCTTTGTCACCTTTGTAGTTTCCTGTGTTCCACCAGACTATTGGGGTATAAATATTCGCTGTGCTGCAGGTGTTATTTACACTTGGGTGCGAGTCACTTTGTAATATTTGTCCCATCAATGCAAAACTATTTGTTTCTCTATTAACAGAGCTGGGATGATGCATTTTATGTTTTCCTCCAATGATGCTTGACTCATGAAGACTCCAGATTCAGAAAGAGCAGCCAAACTTCCTGAACAAATGGATCAAGTCTAGTTTCTGTTAGGTCAAATATGAATCATCAGAAACACTGGATGTCAAAAGTGAATGTTTGCACATGATTGCAGAAATTATTTAGTTTCCTCACAATGAGGAAATTATTAGTCAGTCTTAGAGAATCCATAATGTGTTTCAACATCCTTAAAATGGGAACATAATTGTGATTTGGTGTATAATTATTACAAATTGTCTTAAGCATAGTGAACGCATTTTTGTCCTGTGAAAAGCAGAAAAGTACAGACTTCTTTGGAAACATTCTTTGATTGATATACTATGGGGTGCCGAATGTAAAATAAAGCATGTTGCAAAAAAAAAAAAAAAAAAAAAAAAAGGCCAGATTTGCCCAAATGTCTCATAAAATGTCTATATTTTTTTATTTTTTGCTAAAATTCTAATTTAAATCAAAAGTATAGAACTTGCTAAATGTAAATCTCATTACTGAGCCACACATTGAGGAAATGCAAATTATTGACGCAATGGAAGCGTCAATTAATTGGATGTGAATTTCCAAAGCAAATGAGATGTGTTTTTATTTTCTTCTACAATTTGCACTGAAACAGAAACTATTATAAAGGCTTTAGTTTTTATTTAAAAAAAGTATGTTGTCATAAATTATTTCATATTTATTGTATTACTTAATAGTCATTAGCATATTTTAGAATTTTCCTCATTCTAATGGGAATTTGATATCTTCTGCTGTAGTGTGTCAGGAGGAGATATTAATTTTACATTTCCCAACGTTTGTTTTGTAACTACAATAGAATGTGTTCTGCAACAGATGGTATGACCCCCACAGAGCACGAATCTCAACATCGTTCAGTCAGTGTGGGACTACATGAAGAGACAGATGCCTAAATACACAGAACTGTGGCAAGTTTTCCAAGAAGCTTGGAATAACCTACCTGCCAATGACCTTTAAAAATTGTGCAAGTATCTCCAGGAAAATTGGTGCTGTTATAAAGGCATAAGGTGGTCACACCAAATATTGACTTTTTTTTTTATAATGCTTCCTGAATAAAATTATAAATAAAAATAATTCATGGTATTATTTGTGTGTGTGTGTTTGTGTGTATAATTAGGGCTTTAAATATTATATCATTAAAAAGATATTAAAATCATTTTTATTAAACATCTTTCACTCAAAAGTCACATTTAATGGTCATTACATACCAGAGTTTTGTATTTACTGTATTATAGCTTATTGCAAGCTGTTAAATTGACAGTGAATATCAAAAGTCAGAATAGTGTAAAGTGCTGAACCATCTCAGTATTTACATCTACATGTCTTTATTTCAATGTGAGACTCATTTAAATGTTAGGAAAAGACACTTATTGAATTTCTTCCAGGAACAATCTCAGTGAAGTATTTATGGATTATTCATATACCAAAAAAATTGTACATTACTTAAACTATATTAAGAGGCAGTTTAGAGGCAATTACACTGTCAAGAACAGTAATTTAAGTCAAAACAACGGCATGATTCAATGTGGCAGAATTTAAAATATGAAAAAAAAAAAAAAGACGGTTACTAAAGAAATACAAAAAAAAAAAAATAATTCAATGAATGCTGGTTAAATAGGCAGTCTTCCCTTATCAAATTACAGAGCTAAGTTTTTTAAAACACAGACCAGTGTATTTTCACAGCAAAAAAGAAAACATTTTCTTAATCAGTTTTTGTCTCCTTAAAACAAAATACGTTTATTTGGAAAGCATAATTTTCTGATTAATCTGAAATAAGTTATTTTTCAAAGCCCACTGACAAATATAGTCTTGTTTAAAGCTTAAACCTTACTAAATGTTGTGCGATTTATGCTTAAATCAAACTATATGCCAGTGTGGTAGGACAAATAAACATCAGGATATATCCTCTAAAAACAAGTCTTCCTATCGTACACAATTTTGCAAGGATGTTTAGGTGATTTTCCTGGAAAACAAGAAAAAAAAATACTGATTAAGAAATTCTTCTTTCTTGCATTAGAGATGCTCTTCAGATATAATGTGTGTGTGTGTGTTTATTTGAGCATGCTCTGCAGCATGGCAGTGGCATAAGTGGGCCGGGCCTGTCTGCTCTCGATGGCGTTTCTAAGGTACTGAATTCCTCCACAGCGTTCCCAGATCTCTTCAAACTGGCGGGGGAGAATCTCGGCACCACGCTTCCTTGTCAAACCGGTCTCCTCCAAACTCAACTCGCACATCTCCATGTCATCCTTCCCTAAACAGACAAACATATACAACAGTTCAGATAAACATTCATTTATAAACCCGTATAAAATATTTCACAGATTAGGGTGGCACAGATATTTAATTTTTGGCAAATAGAAATAAATATTTCCTAATAATAAACAGAAACAAATTATGATTTGGTGCATAACGCCAGACTTTAAATTAGGCAGATGCTATTTGCACTCACATAATGCAAATAAGGGTTTATGCTATTTACACCCCAATGCAAATAGTGCCAGAAATTATTTGCACCCCAACCCTGGTGCAAAAAATGGTAGATACTAATTGCATGCTGGTGCAAACAGTGTCAGATACTATTTGCACCCATATTTAAATACTAACATACAGTATATGGGCATCACTGCAGTGTGTTTATTATGTTGATTTAGAGTCCCACAGACACATTAACTTCTACCCCTAAACCTAACCATAACCTTTCCTTTTTTCTAGAGTAACCATGGTTTCACCATGGTATTTTTTGTCAATTTAAAATAACCACAAAATTAACCATGGTTACTATATTACCATCATATCATTGTACTAACACCATGGTTAGTTGCATTAGAACTATGGTTTCTGCCAAAGAACATGGTTACTACAATATTAGTAATACAGTGATGTAATCTACACATAATCGATACCGAACCGTGGGAGGGAACAAGTGCAATCAACAGACCCCGCCTCTGGGGGGGCGGGGTCTGCTGATGCTATTTACACTGGGGTGCAAATAAATACATCAGGGACTCTTATTTTGAAATGTCTGTGCTTTCAGCTCACACAAACCCACATGGGAAACAAAACCTGTGCTCTTACAATCATCTAGAATGTTTTACAATAGAATCACTATAAGGTAAACATTGCAAATTGTCATGTGTGCTCATTTTATAACATTTCACTTTAATAATCATGAATTTGTCCATAAACAGTGATGGTGACAGACTCTTGGCTCCATTACAATGATCTGTATGTAAATATTC
The DNA here is from genome assembly GCF_019703515.2 of Myxocyprinus asiaticus. Lineage (NCBI taxonomy): Eukaryota > Metazoa > Chordata > Actinopteri > Cypriniformes > Catostomidae > Myxocyprinus > Myxocyprinus asiaticus. Next base: position 42,827,517 of record NC_059368.1, on the reverse strand, counting down.
ACCATATTAAGCTTTCTGTAGCCTATATATTCACCAGATAAAGAGTTTTGGCCACAGAGGAACATGGATGTCGATTATTGCCAATAACCGATAGTTCAGAACACAGATTAACTGGTAAAACCGATATATCGGTTGACATGTGTCATGCTACACTGCTATGCACTGGAAAAAGTATCTTAGTACTGGAAAAGCAACACTGTTTTAAAAACAGCTTAACTAATGTTACACTACTGAAAAATGTAGTTGAGATAGCACTAATTATAGTTAGTTACTCCACAATTCTGATAAAAGCAGATTTTATATTTCATATTCTGATAATTCTGAAAAAAATACACATTGACTGACAATGACATAGTAACCGATATATCGCATATCATAAACACATAAAGCACTTACACAGACAAAAAACAAAATACTAATACAAAAATTTAACTAAATTACTAAAATATTTAAAGATGAAGTGTGTACTTTTATCTATGTTAATACTCTCTTTTATCCAAGTTTAATATGCCGAGTAAAAACATTTCAAAACATCCCCACAGGCATGACATACAGTAGCAAAACTGACTCAACCAATGGCACGAGTTTGGGGCAGGACTTTCTGTATTCAACCAATGGAAGATGGATGAGTGTTTAGGAAACCTGTTTGAAAACATTCATTTTTGTCATTCTGTCACTTCAGCTTTAAAGAAATGTATTTAAACGTGTTTAAAGTGAATGAGACCTGCCACCAGTAGAATGGGGTATTTTTCTGGGTGCAGCTCCATCTGTCGGGCGATCCACGGCCCGTCAAAGTGGGCGTACCACCATCCTTTCTTCTTGCTCTGGGGGTCTTTGTATTCGTCCCCCGGTCGGATGAAGGGAATGCGGAAGAATCGCTGCTGTCGATTCATCACGATCTCGTGCTTTTGAAGCATGACGGGTGGAGCCGGGTTCTGCTGGGCTACAGGATGATAAAAACATATCTTTCATTAATACTGCAGTGTCTGGAAGCCACTCAACTGTTCAATAAAAGTGAAGATGTTTCTTCTTTCTAATGTGCACAATGGGTGAATCTCATGAAAACATGACTAAAACAATAAGAAATAAAATATGAGTTATGAAATTATAAAAAAAAAAGGGTTTCTTAAGATTTTTGCACTGTGACATTAATTTTGACAAATATGCACATATGCCCATCAAATTGTCATCACTGTTATTGCATTGCTGAAAAAAGCTTGTTTCCTTTGTTAACTACAAAAAATTATGAGATTAAACACGACTAAATACTTGGATTGTTATTAAAAGATCACAATATATAGTTAGAAATTTTTACGCTAATTTAAAAAAATCTGAATATTTTTATAGACATTTAAATTTAAGTAATTGATGACACTTTATATACAGTGGCCCCAAAAAGTATTCATCATTTGTTTGAAAACTTGCTTGTCATTTTGCATCTAATGCGATGACATTTTAAGTGGCCAACACTGTCTGCTTTTCATATTGTTGAAGCGTCTTATTTGTTTATTAGTAAACTGACAGTTGGGTTAATTTTTCACTTGAGCAATGCCATTCTGTTTATACTGTAAATAGTTATTATCATTAGGAAAGCTGCACGGGGTGAGCAGTGTTTTGTTTACTGTAAATATTATTTTCTATTGGTTTATGTTAGTGAGGTAAGGTAATTATTGTATTTACAGTCATTTTTCTTTGTAATTTCACAAGTTGTTAAGTTATGTGTTGGGGAGTTATTTAGCTGATGGTTTATTATTTTGGTCTTACCTCTGAAGCCTTGGCTTCCAACTATTCCACCTATTCCTACTATTTCAAAATAAAATAGAAAAGAGTTTCTGTTTACAGTGTGCCATTTATGTTGCACCCTTACACGGGGTGTAACACACTTCTAGCCGATCTCAATGTTTTAATGAGACCTCCTGAATTGAATAGGGTGAACAAATGACCAGAATAAAAAACGAGCACTTTTATTTTCATTAATTAAATTAAACTCACCTTTTGTGTTACACAGAAGAAATAACATCAAACGGAACAACACAAGTGTGAGTAAATAATGACAGAACTTCATTATTGGGTAAACTATCCCTTTCTCTTTTGTCATGTTTTTAAGACAATGCAAATGGTTTATCAGATTACTAAAAGTGAATAGGTTTGTTTTTATAAGATATTAGACAGTTGCCGTCACATTGATATCAATCAAAATAAACTTAAGATTAATTATCAGGACAAATGGCATCCCGTAATTCTGTAAGGACGTGGGACATGATTTGAAAATCGGCATGTCTAGTCACTCTATAAATATGAAGCTGTGGTATTGCTAACCGTAGTCCGTGATGACTTTTGGAGCTCTCTGTTCATCCTGAACGTTGCGTTTCTTGTTCTTTGACTTCCATGCGTGATAAACCTTCAGTCTGCGGTGAAACTCCTCACGACACGCCGCCAACAACTCGATATCTGCCGGCAGAGAAAGAATAATAGCGTGAAAAAAAAAAAAAGGAGTTAAAAACAAATAAAGACATTTCCATTATAAAAATGTTCCATAAGCATAAACAACAACCGTTTCAAATAGCTATGACAAGGTTAGCAATGCTCATTCCCTGTATTTATTGTTGTTCTGAAATCAAAAGAGACTAATACTAACAAACTAACAAAATATATATTGTTCCCATTTATGAAATCGCCAATATTTAACTGATTTAATTACAATTAATTGTTACATTTATTAATTTATTAAAATATGATTAATTATGAAAAATACTGCTTATACCAATGTACTGAGAAAACCGCCCAAAGGAAGATAAAAGACATTAGCACATTACTGTGGCAGATGAGTGAAGCATTGTACATACAAAAAGTAGCTTCAGAAGTCCATAAATTGTTTTATTTCCATATCATTGAACACAAGTCTGTCACTGGCCTACAGTCCACAGCAATCCATTTTGCAAGTTTGTAAATCTGTCCAAGGTAGACTTAGGGACCATTCGCACAGGATGTGTTCTTGTGCTCTGTCTGACCTTTTTTTAAATAGTTTGTCTATTTATTATACGGCTGTCTTTGACCATTGCGATGCATCTTGCCTTGAGCGCTGTGTTTTTAAGATTATGTGTCAAGTTAAAATTCGTTCAATGTACAACTCCAATTCCGAAAAAGATGGGAAGGTATGGAAAATTCTAATAAAAACAAAAAGGAGTGAATTGTAAGTTCTATTCACCCAGTGCTGTATTGAAAGCACTACAAGAACACATTATTTGATGTTTTACCTTGTGAATGTAGTTGTTTTTTGAAAGTATACACTAATTTCAAATCACATGATTGCAATATGCTCGGAAAAAATTGGGACAGTCGAATGTTTACCACTGTGTAACATCACCCTTTCTTCTAATAACACTTATCAAGTGTTTGGGCACTGAAGACACATTCTCCTTTTTGTTTTTATTAGCATGTTCCAAACTGTCACAACTTTTTCAGAATTGGGGTTGTATCAAAATGAGTCTCAAGACCCCTGTTTCAAGTTCCATTCTGTTGCTCTCCGTCCAGCTGTTGTACTAAATTAACAGCACTAGAAAAAAAATAATAAATTCAATTAAATCTCTTACCACAGGATGTATTGATGGCATCTCGTAATTCAGCATACTTCCACTTGCTCAGTTCATATTTCTTGACATCAGCTTGAGCGTTAGTGGCCGATACCTGTGGACTTCTGAAAAACCAAACAAAACCAAATGAAGGAATTAAACAATAAGAGGACAAAAATGCTAATGAACAGTACTGAAAAAGGCAAATGGCTTTAACACAATACAATGCCTGTAACAGAATGTCCTATCTAATGAGAGCTGGGCATTTGAGTAGCATATATGTGCAATAATTATACATAGATTAAATACATAAAGATAAGTGTAAAATGCCTCTCAGGGAAATGAATGGTCTATTTTAATTACTAATTGGCTGAAATGTATCAGACTTCCTAATGTTACAAAAAAAAAAAAAAAAAAATCATTAATAGCATCACTACATTTACATTACAAACATGCACCACCAGTCACAAGTTTGGACAGGCATGATTGAATTTGATCTCATAAACTTACAAATCTTTTGACCATAAACCATACATGGGAACTCCTTCAATACTGTTTAAAAAAAGCATCGCAAAATGCACCTTGTAAAGCCGGTTGAGAGAATGAACATAGAAAATGAGCAGAAAATGAACAGAGTGTGCAGAGCTGTTTTCTAGACAAAGGGAGGGGGGCCACTTTGAAGAAGTTCAAATATAAGATTGTTTTGATTTATTGAACATTTTTGTCACTACATAATTCTCATACTTCCATGTGTGTCATTTTATCAACTATTATTCTAGAATATGGAGGGAAAATATGTTTTTTTTTTAATACAGAATGAGTAGAATGAGTGTCCAAACTTCTGACTGGTAGTGTACAGTCCATAATTTGCAACAAAATTCATCTACTGTATAAACTTCAATATAAAACATTATTTTTAAAGATTGATGTTAAAAGTATTAGGAATATCACTCAGAGTAACCAATGGTTTAAACCAGTGGTTCTCAACCTTTTTTGAGTACTGGACCCCATCATATGTCAAACCAGTTTCAACAAAAACAAAACATTATATTTCAGTAACAGAACAATATTGTAACACTGAATTTACTTACATGGCTTGATACAATTGACGCATACGTTAGTGAGCTGGTTTTATTGGCAGAAAACAAGATACTTTGTATAATAAAAACCTGACTTTTAACCTGAGTTTTTCTGTTATTGAAAATTATATTGCGGTGCCAAAATATACCCAATTAAAAAAATCATGCATCAAAAATTTTTTATTTAACATAATACGATCATCAGTCAAATATTTGTAAATGATTCTACGGACCCCCTGCAATTACACCATGGACCATTGGTTGAGAAACACTGGTTTAAACAACCACAGAATAAAAATAACACCAAGTCTCAATAATAACAATAGCAACAAAAATAATCTTTCACAATCAGTTACAGAAACAGAACAAAAGCATAGCAACTTGTAATCAGATTAAAGAAGGAAACAGATTCATTCTTGAGCAGAAATGAAACTAGAATCTGACTACTACAATAACTATACAGCCTATAAAGTAGTTATTAATAATGATTAATATAACTATAGAATCTGGAATAATTAAACAAGATGAAATATTGTGAATGAATTGGATTATCTGAATTGCGCAAATCATTATTATGAACCAATATGTATCAATTTACAGTTTTTGAAGTGATTTTTCAGAGGATAAGATACAGCCTTTTGGTTGTAAACAGATCTGTAGTGATATAAACAAACCCCTCTACGCACCGAGCCAGCAGATCAGACATTTCCTTGGCCATTTCCTCCCTATAGGACATGATGATTGGACCATACAAATGTTAGTATATGTATGTCTTTTATCTGTGTTAGTATATGTACAGCATGTGTTTTATATCTGGATGTGATAACAGAATACTCCCCTGATGTCCCCATCATCTAGATTCCCATTAACTACTTCTGTAGATATTTAACACTACTGTGTACTATGCTAATCTAATAATTAGCAATATACAATAATGATGATTTTCAATAGGAGACGTAGTGTAAAATGTAACATACATGGTCAAGCTCTTGAGCTTTTGTTGTGGTGCAACACTGTAAAAACACAGAGGAAGAGTGTTAAATAGAGTGATGGAGACAAAAATGAAGATCTCCATCGTTAAATGGACAATCCCACCACCAGTAAAGCTTTAAAGGAATGTTCTGGGTTCAATACAATTATAGCTTTATCCACGGCATTTGTGGCATAATGTTGATTTTCCCAGAAAATAATTCGAACTCATCCCTCAGTTTATATTTAAAGCTAAATAAACCACAGTACTGCCTTTCCAATGGAAGTCTATGGTGAAGGGTTTAAAAGCAGAAACGTAAAGCTTGCATTTTTTGTTAAAGCTCTTACGTGAATTATTCAGCAAAACCCTGTTCATTATTTGAGTTGTAAAGCTGTCTTAATCATTTTGAGGTGGGACTACTTTTCTAGGCGAATGAACATATGGTTATGCCTTATGGAGGGCCAAATGACTCAAAATTAGATCACTAAAAAAAAATATTTAAATATGGAAATAGATCATTTTATTTGCTCTGCCCGTTTGGGAACTGTATAGGTATGATGGTATCTATCAGGGATGTCAAACTCTGTTTCTGGAGTTCAGCTTATTTAAAAACACACCTGAACCAGTTAATCGAGGTGTTCTGAATTACTTAAAAGTTACAGGAAGGTGTGTTGGAGCAGAGTTGGAACAAAACTCTTACTGTGATATAAAATGACTCATATGGTGAAAAAAATTTTGGTCACACCTAAATACAATGAAACCAAAACAGCTTTTTGAGCTGTGTCAGATGTTTTGAGACTGAACGTGCTGGTGTGACGGTACCTGCGCTGACATGTGTCTGTGGGCGTCTCCTCTGGAATCAGCTCGGCCTCACTCTGGGCGATCCTCAGGGCGAGCTCACGATCTCGCCGCTCTTGTTCTAGCATGGTCTGCCGCGCCGCCTCCTGCTCTTTCTCTGCCTCCAACTGCAGCTCCATCTCCTCCTGACAGACACAGTAACACACGTCACACATCAACCGCTCCATCATAAATGGCTTACACTTTTATCATATGCAACAGTATATTCAAGGTATACACTTTATAAATCCATGTATCCATGACGTTACAAGCGCTCTTCTGGTTAAAGGAATATTCTGGGTTCAATACAAGTTAAGCTCAATCGACAGCATTTGTGGCATAATGTTGATTGCCACAAAAATTAATTTGACTCATCCCTCCTTTTCTTTAAAAACAGCAAAAATTGACACTAAAATCATGTTAACACACATTTGTCATGTGGCTAAACTTTTGAAACAGTGAGTATTTTAACATTCAAAAATTGGCCCCATTCACTTCCATTGAAAGTGTCTCACTGAAACACAGATTTTTGCTTTTTTTTTAAAGAAAAGGAGGGGCAAGACAACATTTATTTTTGTGGTAATCAATATTATGCCACAAATGCTGTCGATTGAGCTTAACTTGTATTGAACCCGGAATATTCCTTTAAGTTGCAGAAACCCTTTTATTTGGGGTGGGGAAATTAACACTCACCATGCTGCAAACACAAGTAAAAACTCACCAGTTGGCCTGTACATGGTTTAAAGGTTAAGTATGTAGTTTTTTTTTTTTAATATGTTAAAATACAAAAAAACTTGTGGCACAACCAGTCTGACACAGCAACAATGGCTCAACCAATGACTTGCGTTTGGGGTGGGACTATTTATTTTAGCTGATCAATGTTAGATGGGAGTGCCCTTACAAAATCACTGCAAATTTGCCGCAAACTCTTCACAGATAATTTTCACATGCAAATGAGCTTTGCGGCAAACTTGTGGCAAATTGTCCAAACTTCTGGCAAACTTTTGCGGCGAATCACAGGCTCATTTGCATGTAAAAAATACAGAGCTGTAAATTTGCAGCTAGTTTTGATTTTCTGTAAGAGTGTTCAGGAAACCTCTTTGGAAACAGTTATTATTTTTGCAATTCTATTTGGTGACACTAGTGGTGCAGAAATGACACACTTCAGATTTAATGTAGAGGTTGACTGACAGTGGATTTTGCAGATACCGAAAACTAAGGTGGTGGAAAAGAACGATAACCGATTAATCGGCCAATAGTTTTTAAGATACATTTATTTAATGTTATGTGATTGGCATGGACATAGAGGCTAAAAGAGTCCAAAATGAGTAAAATCCCAGATGTGTTTGTTGTGCAACCAAAGTCCCAATAATAACCAGAAAAAAATAAGATTTGGTGCATAACGTGTGATTTTTGAATTATAAACAAGCCCGAAATACACTGGGATTCTTATTTTGAAATGTTTGTGCTTCCATGACACCAACACACATGGGAAGTAAAACATGTGCTCTTTAAATAAACAATTACAATTTAATTGCTATTAAAAAAAGTGTCATATGGGCTAATTAATGCTGTATGAGCTGTAATTTATCAACAGTTGATCATCATTCATCAATAGTAAATCATCACAAATAGCTTGTCAATTGTCGTTTTTTTTTTTATGAATTTTTTTTTTTATAACATTTCGCATTAATAATCATGAATTAGTCCATAAACAGTGCTGGTGAAAGAGTCTTGGCTTCAATACAATGCGGTATATAGAAATATTCACCAAATTAAGCTTTTTGTAGCCTTTATATTCACCAGATAAAGGGTTTTGGTAAAAAAATTATAATAAAAAAAATATATATATTGGCAACTATCGCCGTCAATTTTTGTCAATAACTAATAATTCTAAAAAGCAACTATTGGCTCTGATTATCGGTAAAACCGATATATCGGTCAAGCTCTACTTTAATGTTAATAATAGTCCACATATGAGGTAAATACTTATGGCTCTAAAGATACTTGTTACATGTTCTCAATTCAGCCGAATGTGAATTGTGGACCTGCTGTGGGTAAAAGTGCTGGAGTGATATAGTGAAGTGTAAATCTAAGGTCACCTGCATTCTCCTCTCCTCCTCTTCTCTTTTCTTACGCTCTTCCTCTTCCTGTTTCCTCTTCAACTCCATCTCTGCTTTCCTGAGAGACACAGATCAATGGTCATTTACACATAGAAGTCTTAAAGGTGTAGCAGCAATAACAGTCATTTTAATTGTAAAGGTCAGAGAGAGGGTGGAAAATGACACACTGACACACCATTCAATTTTATTTCACTTTTCATCATTTTCCACAGAAGACAGAAAGTAATTTGGATTTGGAACAACATAAGGGTGAGAAATGTATGACATAATATTTATTCTTGGGTGAACTATCCTTTAGAGGCACGTTTTCATGAAGTGTGCTGCTGTATAGAGGTAGACCGATATATGGGTTTTACTCATTAATCAGTGTCGATAGTTGCTTTTGGGAACTATTGGTTATCGGTAAAAATCTTTGCATATAGTTATTTTTTACATTTTTATTATTCCTCTGTGGTCGGTGCTGGAGGATTCTACAGTTAAAACGGCTTGGTTTTAGAATATTACAGCGATCTCTAGAGGTGAAATAAAAAACAATCATGTGGGGATTTGCTGTAACTATATCTTTTATCATTGACAATATTCATCCATATTTTTATCCTCACTTCAATGCATATTTTGTTATTTTGATTAGATAATCAAGGGCATGCAAATAAAAATGCGAGAAAAAAACCTCCCCTGTCTCCAACTTCATATCTGTGAATAATAATAAACCTTATTCCTCATTAAACCTCATATGGTGAATATAAATCTTAATGTGGTAAATACTTCACTGTAATGGAGCTAAGTTCATGTCATTTCAAATAAGAGCCCCTTGTGTGTTTTGGGCTTGTTTTAGTTTTCAGTAATTTTTTACTCATTAAAAAAGTTGTACTACTTCAGAAATAAATTGTCATTTTGAAACATATGTATAAAATCATGAGCACTCACATGAGATGGAGACTCCAGTCATATCAGTAACCTTATAAAAGCTGTTTTATTCTACATGGAGAGGGTCCCCTCATGGGGGCGGCCATGCTTGGATCACATGACCAGCCGAATACTACTCGCTTAATCTCTGTAACCACCCTGGTATAGGACACTTTCACTCATGGATTAATTTAATCATGGCTGACTGTGAATAGTGAATTTCTACATTTGTAACTGAAAACTATTGTGTCTGAATGATACTTCAACCACACCTCTAGGTGTCAGTGTAAGTCCAAGACAACATACATAGAAAATGACTGAATGCACCTTGAAAAGTCCCACATTATGCACTGAATCTTTTTGAAAAATAAACTGCATCTAGGATTTTAGTCATTTGGACTCTTGTGGCCTCTACGTCTGCGCCCGTCATAGTTAAGAAAGATTAAGAAAATGTTTTAACATTCTATAAATCGATTTTAAAACCTATCAGTCGATTAATCAGTTATCAGTCTTTTCCCACCACCTTAGTTATCGGTCGGTCGACCTCTACTGCTGGATACTCACAGGCGTCTCTCCTCTCCCTCTTGTTTGCGTCTCTGTTCATCTTCCTCACGTCTCTTTCTCTCTTTCTCCATTTCCTCTTGGATTCTTCTGAGGCGCTCCATCTCCTCCTCCTCCTGTTTCTTCTTCTGCATGTTGCTGAGCAGCTCTTGTGAGCGTGTAACCAGAGCCTGATGCTCATGATCAATGTCAATACGGCTCATCACAGTGCTCTAGAGGATGACACATGCAGTACAGAACTGAATAAAACTTTATAGGAATATTCTGGGTCCAATACAAGTTAAGCTCAATCGACATCATTTGTGGCATAATGTTGATTAAAGTAAAAATTGAATTCATCTTGTCCCTCCTTTTCTTTAAAAACAGCAAAAATCGAGGTTACAGTGAGGCACTTACAATGGAAGTGAATGGGGCCAATTTTTGGAGGGTTTAAAGGCAGAAATGTGAAGCTTATAATAAAAATAAAAAAAAACACTTAAATTCATTCTTCTGTTAAAACTCAATTATTATTTGAGCTGTAAAGTTGTTTAAATTGTCATTTTAGGGTTTTTTGACATTACATCATCATGGCAACAAAGTTGTAAAACTGGCTATAACTTAACACAGAAAATGTTAGTAAGCAATTGTATCACACTAAAATCATGTTAACACACATATTGTTTATGTCTTGTGTCTTTACTTTTGAAAAAGTGAGTATTTTAACGTTCAAAAATTGGCCCCCATTCACTTCCATTGTAAGTGCCTCACTACAACCCAGATTTTTTTTTTTTTTAAAGAAAAGGAGGGGCAAGACAAAATACATTTTTGTGGTAATCAACATTATGCCACAAATGCTGTCGATTGAGCTTAACTTGTATTGAACTCAGAATATTCCTTTACGAACATTACTTTACTGCTGCTAACATACTCGGGTGTTTCCTCAAGTACACACTTTTATGTCTGATTTTTATTTTATTTTATTGCTATATTAAGAATTATGGTGATCAGTATGAGATTTTTGCATTACAGTAATGAGAATTCCTTGAGGCAAATGAGAATAATTGTCATTAAATAATGCCACAATGCAAATAAACTTAATGGTACCATTGTTAATTGTGATTTAAAAAAAAAAAAAAAAAAAAGTGATTCAGTTCTCTGAGACCTATCTTAAAAGGATAGTTCACTCAAAAAAAAAAAAAAAAAAAAAAAAAAAAAGAAATAATTAAATTCAGTAATTTAATTAAATTTTTTTTTTTTTTTTTGGGTGAACTATCCTTTTAAGATAGGTCTCAGAGAACTGGATCACTTCTGGTGGAAACAAACAGTCTCCGGATCAGTCTGTGAAAGGATGAAACAATCTGCATTTTTAAAGAAACTAAAAATAAAATAATGTATATATATATATATATATATATATATATATATATATATATATATATATATATATATATATATATATATATATATATATATGAGTAATTATATTTTTCTTTTGAGGAAAATGTCCTTTAATTTAGTACATATTTCATCATGTCATATTCATTTATTTTAGTCAATATTACTTTTAAATAACTTACAGTTATTTAAACATGTATGAAACATATCAAAGATTAAATAACATGAGAAAACTTTCCTAAAGACCTGAGCTCCTGAAATAACAGCATATAATGAATATACTGAAGTATTAACTACTTTTTAGAAGTTACTTTGTAGACAGTCTAGGTTATTGCGTTACATGTTTTTACGGAATTTTAATTCAAACTGTTTGATAATCCTTATGCTGCAAGTTTTTCATCTCATCTTCATTATCGTTGACAAAAACAAACAACAACAAAAACCTTCATTAATAAACATTTTTGTCAGTAATTTCATTGATGAGATTAACACTGAATGGTACACACCTTAATCTTGAGTATATGTGCATTGATAGAGGAATCTAGATCTTGCATGTGTTTGCTCATTTCCTGTTTGCCCTCTTTCAGTCCTGAAACCACCTCATTCAATTTCTCCATCCTCTTCTTCAGGTTACGAGCTTTCACCAGCCCTTCAATACTAACAAACACACACAAAGTCACAATTACTTACTGTAAATAAGAACTATCAAATGTTTAAAGCTGCTGCTGTGTATTTTCTGTGCCAGTGTATTTCCAAGGTTTTTACAATTGTACAGCATGTACAGCATCTGTCACATGCAGTTTATTACCACAGAAAATAATGTGACATCCTTCAGTTTGTACAAATGAAAGGAAAAGGCTTAACAGTAATGCATGTACTGTGGGAGTCTATGGGGCAAGTGTACTGGGGAGTTTTAAAAGCAGAAATGTGAAGCTTGTATTTTTGTGAAAGGACCAATTATTTAGTAAAAATGTGTGTTTGAGCTGTAAAGTTGTGTAAATTGCCTGTTTTGAAGTGAGACAACTTTTCTAGGCCGGTGAACTTCTGGTTATGCATAACTGATATAATTCCTGAGTTTGCTGCATTAAAAAGTGCTTAACAGAGAGTTACATCACATCCTTACAGTACAGCACGCCACTATCTTAATGAAGTGAAGGACAGTGTAGAAGAGTGAAGGTGCTGCTCACCGTGGTTTATGTTTCCTCTTGCACAGCCACATGCGAACAGTCTTCTGCATCTGGATGCACGCTTGAGCTCGGTACAGCATCTTATTCTTCACTGATAGAGCAAGAGACCCAAATTAAACAATCACTTCTAAGAAACATCACTAAAATGCATCTTTTGTTTCTCCTGAAACATTTCTTGAGGATTTGAGCTTGTCGTTCACCATTCAGAATTGAACTGAGAATGCTTTTAAATTTCAGTTTAGTTCCTGACAATTGAATGTGTATTGAGGTAGCACGCAGGATGCAGAATTGTTATTTGGATTTTAATTTAAGGAAGGGGAATAAGAATGGAATGAAACTCTTTTCTGTATGACATGGTATATACTATGGAGGGCCAAATATTAAATATTTAAAAATATTTAAATATTCAAATAATTAATTAAATACAAAATGAAATGGTTAAAAAGTATAAAATTATCAAATTAATCATAAATCAATAAATGTCGCTTATATTTCATTTTAGCATTATCTTTAAGTTGATTTCTCATTTATGCATGAGCTTCGTGTCTTTTCATTTTCAGGGTAATGGCTCTCGACACGTCACTCAACGACAGTAGGCATCACCTTTTAAAGCAGGATGTCCTCTTCCATAATGACCTTCTTAAGGTCATTTTCAGCATTTATTTCGGCAAACAGTTCTTTCATTCTCTAAATGGTTTAAAAAGTTATTGTCAACGGTTTGGTTTGCAACTTCATCTAAAAATCTCGTATTGCTCCAAGTTTAGCCATAGTTGCGGTGTGGAAAAAGTCCAGAAAGTCCAAAGAAATCTATCAAGAAAGGCGACACTCACTGTTGTTGAGTGACGTGCTGATAGCCGTAACCCTGAAAATTAAAAATAAATAAATAAAAGACACAAGCTCATGCTTAAATGAATAAATTAACCCAAAGATAATGCTAAATTAATGCTAAAATGGAATAAAAGGGACATTTAATTATTTATTTAGTGATTTTATGATTATTATAATTTAATTTATTTATTTTTTAATTTTGAGTAATTTGACCCTCCATTTCATACATACAATATATGTTTTAGGAGCAATGAATGTTTGAAATGCCACAAATAGCAATAAGTATTATACATTTCACTATATTTAATAAATTACCTCCCAGAATGCTCTAATTTACCCCAAATTATTTATGTTTTGTCACAAAGCAAATGACATTCCTATTTTTTGTGACTGAATTTATTTTAGTAAATTCCTCTTCCTGTCATTCCTTGTAAAATTCCAGGGTATAGATTAAAATTGTATACATTCCAATTTTATTAATTTCCATATATATATACACACACACACACACACACACACACACACACACATATACACTGGTGGCCAAAAGTTTGGTATAATGTACAGATATTGCTGTTTCAGGAAGGAAATTGGTACTTTAATTCATCAAAGTGGCATTCAAATGATCACAAAGTATAGTCAGGACATTACGGATGTAAAAAAAAAACAGCACCATCACTATTTGAAAAAAGTCATTTTTGATCAAATCTAGACAGGCCCCATTTCCAGCAGCCATCACTCCAACACCTTATTCTTGAGCAATCATGCTAAATTGCTAATTTGGTACTAGAAAATCACTTGCCATTATATCAAACACAGTTGAAAGCTATTTGGTTTGTTAAATGAAGCTTAACATTGTCTTTGTGTTTTTTTGAGTTGCCACAGTATGCAATAGACTGGCATGTTTTAAGGTCGATATTAGGTCATAAATCGCAAAAAAGACACAGCTTTCTCTTGAAACTCATCAGTCAATTATTGTTTTGAGGAATGAAGGCTATACAATGCTTGAAATTGCCAAAAAACTGAAGATTTCATACAAAGGTGTACTCTACAGTCTTCAAAGACAAAGGACAACTGGCTCTAACAAGGACAGAAAGAGATGTGGAAGGCCAGATGTACAACTAAACAAGAGGATAAGTACATCAGAGTCTCTAGTTTGAGAAATAGACGCCTCACATGTCCTCAGCTGACAGCTTCATTGAATTCTACCTGCTCAACACCAGTTTAATGTACAACAGTAATGAGAAGACTCATGGCCTTATGGGAAGAATTGCAAAGAAAAAGACACTTTTGAATCAGAAAAACAAAAAGAAAAGGTTCGAGTGGGCAAAGAAACGCAGGCATTGGACAACAGATAATTGGAAAAGTGTGTTATGGATCTTAACCCCACTGAGCTTTTGTGGGATCAGCTAGACTGTAAGGTGTGTGAGAATGCCCGACAAGACCGCCACATCTATGGCAAGTGCTACAGGAAGTGTGGGGTGAAATGTCACATGAGTATCTGGACAAACTGACAGCTAGAATGCCAAGGATCTGCAAAGCTGTCATTGCTGCACGTGGAGGATTTTTTTGATGAGAACTCTGAAGTAGTTTCTGAACATTCTGAACATTCAGAAAATTCAAGTTCTGAACATTTTTTTCAAATTGATTATTAATTATTAATAACCTGACTATACATTGTGACCAGTTGAATGCCACTTTGGTGAAATAAAGTACCGATTTCTTTCCATAAGAGCATAATCTGTACATTATTCCAAACTTTTGGCTGCCAGTGTATATTTCTTCCCTTATAAAATGATGAGGGGTATGCTTTCACATTTAGGCATAAATATTGGCAGAAGAGTTTTTTATTTTATTTTAATTTGTGTACATTTGGTCCTCCATAATAAAGCATGTAAGCCAGTGCATTCTAGCTCTTAAGATCGTAATCATCAAAGGAAACAGAACTGTAGGTTACATACGTTTAATAACGGACAGCGCACACCACTGCACCTTCTTCCAGCGGCTGCAGATGAGCCATTTATTGACACGTTTGACAAGCTCAGCCAGATGATCGGGATCTGATTTCATGATCTGATCAAACTCTGCAAACTGACATCAGACCAAGATGACAACAATCAATTCATCTGTACAGTTCTCACTGACTGACTATCGAGGGCCTGTTATGCTGTAAAATGCAAAATAAAGTTTCCAATCATGTGTTTAAACAGATAAATGATTCATCAAATCAAATTGGATGAATCTCATGAAACCTTTCAAGAAGATGTTGAGGTCATATTTCACCTCAAAAAAAAAAAAAAAAAAAAAGAAAATAACAAGAAACGCAAAAATCCCATTGCAGTAAAACAAATGAAATGTTATTTAAATTGTAACATTTATAAAGTGCAATTGTAAGTACACATAATTGTAGTATACGTATGCAAAATATCATTTTTCTCTTTTGATTTTGGAGAAATAAATAAGACGGACATTTCTTCATGAGACTCATCCTGTTCGAGTCAGATTATTATTCAAATAAACAGTATATATATAATCACCTTTCCAGGTCTGAAGAAAACCTTCGTCAAACCAAATTTATAATCGTTTTCATTCAGGCCGAGCGCTTTGAACAAAGCCTGGAGAAAAAAAAAAACACCAATACAGTAAAAAAGCATTCAAATTTTTTCTAAATACTGAGAGGTTGTTGGTAAAAGTCAACTAACACACACACTAAACAATCTGATTCTTCACATACACATCCTCTGTAATAACAGCTTGTTGTTTGCTGATCTAGACACACACACACACACCTTGCAGAAGAGTCGTGGGTCGAGTCGTGTGAGCTTGGCAGGCATGTACTCTTTGTACATGTTGTAGAGCTCGTGGAAGGGTGCACGCGAGGGGAAGCCACCCTGCATCAGATCCAACACAGACACCATACCTGACCACACAAACACACACACACAAAACAACTAGTCAGACACGGTCAGAGATAATACTCACGGTACACACACAAACAAGTAAGTGGACTGATAGGTCTGATAACCTAAACCAGCCCATGGTGGTTTGCTGGTCTAGCTGGTGATTAGCTAGAGGTTCTCCGAGCCTGACCAGTGATTGTACCACAGCTAAGGGATGTACTTAGGGAGTAAAATCACATTTACCATGGTAAAATGACTCTATGCCACAGCCTGACAAGGCTTACTGTACAAACTGACTTGAATGTCAATTCGATTTTTTATATATATTTTTGTGATTTTTAAAAGCACAAGGCTCATTGTTAGTCCTTGAGTACTCACAATCTGCTGAATATGCAATATATAGGCCTATCTATTTTGACTGTGACATGCTGAGGCGGTTTTGTTTAATCACACGATATGTGTACTGGCATATGTTACTGCAGTGTGTGTGTTCACCTGAGCACTGAAGTTGTGACAGTATCTGAGCTCCCTCAAACTGATGACTGATCATCTTTAGATTGGGCTTCACACAGCGGATAAAACTTGAACCCTGTAAAACACACACACACACACACACACACACACAATCATTACCAGCTATGAAAATTCAAAAAGACTTCACAATGCAAAATATTGTTTTCTCATCAATGAATTATTTCTGGTTTTCCAGTAAAATATCTAAAAATCCTTCAAACAAGATAAACTTAATTGAGTAGCAAATACTTGCGCTCCCTTAAAGGGATAGTTCATCCAAAAATGAAAATTCTCTCATTTACTCACCATCATGCCATCGACTTTAAATAAATAAAGATCTTTAGAAGAATATTTTCTCTGTAGATCTCTGTAGGTCTATAAAGTGAATGGTGGCCAAAACTTTGAAGTTCCAAAAAGCACATAAAGGCAGTATAAAAGTAATCCATATGACTCCAGTGTATAAATCTTCAGAAGCGTAATGATAAGTGTGGGTGAAAAACAGATCAATAGTCCTTTTTATACTATAAACCTCTAATTTCAAACAGCCCTCCTAAGCATTCTTCATCCACCTACTGAGCAGGGAGGAGAATTTATGGTAAATAGGAAAGAAGTTCTCTAAAACATTTATCTGTTTCTCACCCACACCTATCATTACGCTTCTGAAGACATGGATTTAACCACTAAGGTCATATGGATTACTTTTATGTTGCATTGATGTGCTTTTTGGAGCTTCAAAGGTCTGATCATCATTCACTTGTATTGTATGGACCTACAGAGCTGAAATATTCTTCTAAAAATCTTCATTTGTGTTCTGCAGAAGAATGAAACTCATACACATCTGGGATGGCATGAGGGTGAATAAATTTTCATTTTTGGGAGAACTATCCCTTTTAAGACAGTGAGACTTTCTTTTTTTTTTTTTTTTTTTTTCCAGAGACTACACTGTTTCTTGAATTAAGTTTATTTTTCTTAATCCATTAGAAAGGGTATTATTTTTTTATTTTCATATTTAATCATATATTAATTATCAATTAGTGTCAATTTATGTTAAAATCAAGAAAAAATTATCTGCCAATGGGGTAAGAAAAATAAACTTAATTCAAGATATATTCTCACTATAAAACCTAAATATCTTTACGGCAGTGTAATTATTTTTGCTAATCAAGTAAAGGTATTTTGTTTTAAGAATGTTTCAATATTTTTACTTTTTGCTGTGTATACTGTATGTTTACTCTGATGTATCACCTTAGCTAGGATATTTGTTACTACATACTGTCTAGAAACACTGATTTAGCTCAGATTGAAAGAAATAAAGGGGTTTGACAACTCACGGTACTGCGCAGCTTGTCCAAAAGGATATTCAACTGTGTCTGTAAGATACAGAGAACATATATGACAAAAACAAAACAATACATGCCTGTTGATTTTTGCAATCAACCTTTTTAAAACCATGTGCCCACAGAGTAGTCTACCAGTACAAAGAGCATTTGACATTTACACAGACAAACACACAGCTAAAACTAAAATTCACCTCCACAATTCTCAGGTGCTGTATGTGGTTTCAAGGGCATTCTGATTGTTTTTTTATGTGTTTGCATAGGTGTTTGTGGGTGGTTGTTTACTGGCTAAATTCAAAAGAGTCCAGCCCCAAGTTTCTATGATATTCTGGTCTATAGATATATTTTGGGTCACTCCTTTAAATGTAAGTTTATGGATTTTTTTTCCACCCATTTTATTGTCCACCAAGCACAAATAAAATGTCCAATCGCTTACAAAAGTAAAAGCACACCTAAAACCTAAACAAGCCACATGATTTGAGGTAGGCCATTATTCATGTCTGCAGCACGCTTCACACTATTAGGGTTAACATAATTAGGGTTAAGGGTTTGTTTAAATCCCTGAGAGCCATAGTAATATGGATGCTTAGCAAACATTTTATGAACACAGCCGGAAAATACATCACATAACAGCATATGTCACTTTGAGACATACCTTGAATTTGTTGCCCACACTGATGAAGCTGAGTTTCCCTGCTTTCTGTTTGGTGTTTTTGGAGTTGTTGGAGTTCTCAAAGAGATGTCCGATGAATTTATCCTTTGACTCGCTTACCAGACACGCCAATGACATGTGAAGGGCATCATTATTCTTCTCCACAAACTGAGTCTGAAAGTCAAACATTAAATACTCAGGAAAATATATTGACATACATTGCTAGGACATAAGAATAAGAATTTTCAAGAAATTCCCAAATCAAGACTGAATGTATCTGGCCTATTTTATCATCTCCACATTGATTACCAGTGTCTGTCCAGATCCTTTTCCGGTACAGTGCACGGTTATATTTTTCCAATTTTTTTTATTGAATTTCAAAGAATATTAAAAAAAACAGTATGATTTGGCTATTGTCATTTGGGTGTACTACTGAAATTACGCAAGTTTTGCATCTATTTAGACTCAAAAAGTGCCTGAGAAAAAAAATAGATTTGTGTAGCTTACGTGTAGCTCAAAATGTGTTTGACTGCCAGTTGAGTCTCATAATAAAATTTTGCCGTGAAAGTAATGAATACCGTTAAATCATTTGTTGCATCATCCCTTTGATATATGAGAAATAAACACCAAAATATAACAGAATATATTCTACTCTATTATATTCTAATTGTCTTAAAAATGTAACACTATCTAGTCATTTTGTATATCTATTTGTGATAGATCTATGTGCTGGGACGCTAAAGACACAAGGTATGTAATAATGTTAGGTAAAATACCCATGCATTTAAAGGAATGTTCCGAGTTCAATACAAGTTAAGCTCAATCGACAGTATTTGTGGCATAGTGTTGAATACCACAAAATGTATTTTGTCTTGCCCCTCCTTTATAAAAAAAATAAAATAAATGGGTTGCAGTGGGGCACTTAAAATGGAAGTGAATGGGGGCCAATTTTTTGATGTTAAAATACTCACTGTTTCAAAAGTATAGACACGAGACGTGTTAATGTGATTTTAGTTTGATAAAATTACTTACTAACCTTTTCTGTGTTAAGTTATAGCCAATTTTACAACTTCGTTGCCATGACGATATAATGTCAACAAACCCTAAAACCCTAAAATGACAGTAAAAATTATGATTTAAACAACTTTAAAGCTCAAATAATACATGAGTTTTAACAGAAAAATTGATGTAAGTGCTTTTATAAAATTATAAGCTTCAAATTTCTGTCTTTAAACCCTCCCAAATTTGGCTCCCATTCACTTCCATTGTAAATGTCTCACTGTAACCAAGATTTTTGCTTTTTTTTTTTTTTTTTTATTTAAAGAAAAAGAGGGACGAGTCAAAATAAATTTTTGTGGTAATCAACATTGTGCCACAAATGCTGTCGATTGAGCTTAACTTGTATTGAACCCGTAATATTCCTTTAAGGGTTATTAATATACAATAAGTAGTCACAGTTGTACAGTTATAGTAATTTTACAATGGTTTTAGAACATGGAATCACAATTGAGTTGCAACTACCTGTTCTTAAACAAAAAGCTTGGAATGGGAAGACACATTGTTTATGTGTTTGTGTGTGTGTGTTTGTGTGTGTACTGTCTCATAGCAGACTGCTCCAGCAAAGTGTCTTATGATGAAGCCCTCATCATCTCTGACATTCCTGTGCACAGCCAGCTTGGATTTCCTGGGAACCTGTGAGACGAGGCATTTAACAACAAAAGTTAGTCATTTTGTTTTACATTTTTAAGCTGTCAGCAGATATAACTAGAGAGCAATGTTGAAATAAGATCCAGTGTGCAATATGGCTGGGTGATGATATTATAATATATATCATGCCGACGATATAAAGTCAATCGATAGAGATTTCGCACTGCCGTGTATAGCATATGTAAATGTCCATGTGCGTATCTATCAGCCAGAGAAAACTGAAGAGACATGGACAGGGAATTACAGGCATTGAAATGTAATTGAAATTCAGCAAATTCAATGACATTCATCTTGCATTCATAACAGGGATGGGCATTTTGGTCATTTTGTCTACTCGAGTACCTGTCGAGTACTTGAGGGGCAATGACATGTACATAACTGTATATATAATAACATGTCTGACAAACGTCTTTGGCTGCTGCTTTGTGTCTTGTTTTTTTAGTGTATTGTCTATTCATTATTATAGGCTGTTATAAAATAATATGTTACAAAAGATTGCATAATCAAAATATCATATATGCATCATATTTTGTCATTATGTGAAGATTCGCTGCCTAACTCAAAAGAATGTGCACAACGCGCATCTGTCTGTTCTTCCTTTAGGTTACCATAGTAATCTTAGTAAGCGTGCACCAGTTTTTTTTAGTGACTGTCTGAACCGTCTTTTTTCAAATCACGGTTGGCTTAACAGGAGATGCCATAACCATAGTGTGTTTAATATGCATGTTAAGTTGAAATTCAGTTTTGAAGACGCTGCATTGTGTTCCATTTAGCTACGCTCTATCTAGCTGTTTGAAACACTCGCAGCGCGTTGAGTCCACTGCTACATGGCTGGTGTGTGTGTGTGTGTGTGTGTGTGTGTGTGCATGTGTCATCCCAAGTGTTTGCTCCTGTGGTGAAAGCCATGATGCTCCGTATTGTTGTTGCTGTGTTGATTCATGAAGCATTCTATTCAACTCGGAGAGTCGGAATTTCCACCTTTCAGCGGGGGAAAGTGCAACGGAATGACACTTTATCTCGGACTTCTAACCTGAAAACTTGTGTGGAAATCTTCAACTCCCATTTCGTCGAGATGCAGGTGTGTGTTACGTCAGCCAGGGCAGGGAGGTTTACAGTCAGTGACAAACATTCACTTTTATTAAATAATATCCATTAACGAGTCAAAGTTCTTACATTAAATGATAATAAAACATGTTTAGCAAACGTTTTGCAGAGACAGGTGTTCAAAACACGGTTAATTACACTCTCTTTTGATTATAGTAACGATAGCGTTGCAGCATCGTATATCAGTTTGGTTGCTATGAGACGTCTCTGACAATCAATATACCCCTCAAAATCACAACGTAATCAATCTCAAAATTAAAAATACTTCTTTGACACATTTGTGTTTAGTTGTCAGGTAATTGTCACTGAATTTCAGTCAAGTGAGAAGTCACTTAAGCTTGATCACCAATCATCGTTTTCAAGATCGATCATTGCTGCCACATCAGAGTGCCCGAGTACTTGTGCCCATCCCTAATTCATAAGTGCTTAATTTGCTTTTGACATGCGTATCTGTGTTTCACGTGAGTGTCTCTCACGCTATCTCTGGAGCATGCAAATGCGCTCGAGTCCAGCAGGCTTCCTGACATTTGTAGGTGGGTTCACTAGCGCTACACAAAATCGTGACTCTGACCACAAAACTTGCAGGACCTATTTGAATTCTTCGGCCATGTTTGCCTTCAGATATTCATTTATTCTCTATAGAGATGACTTAAATCATTAAGTGCTTATTTTCATTGGATAATACACTTTTTCCCGCCTTATGTATTATTTTCTTTGTTGCATTGCTTTGAGAAGATCTTGAGTTTCTTGAAGAAAGATTATAATAATAATAATTATATTGGTCAACAACATATCAGACTGAAATGTGGCATAATGTGAAATGCAGTCTTATGGTAAGGTTAAATTAAAACTGTTGAGTTTTTTATTTATTTTTTTACTTTGACTATGTACAGTATATCAAATTCCAAACAAAGAGAAAATTATAAAAGAGGAAGCAGTTTTCATTTATATATTTAATTCACTGACTAGATTATCCAAAAATAGACATTCAAATATGGTTATTTAATATATAAACCCTTTTTTTTTTTTTTCAGAAATAAAATTACTATATTGTGATATAGTAATATGTGGTCATCATGATATAAAATTATTTATATTGTGATATAAGATTTTGGTCATATCGTCCACCCCAACTGTGCAGTGTGACTCACAGTCAAGCGGAAGTGCTCCTTGTGTTTGCTGTGTACAGTTTCTGTAAAGTGCTGGTCACTTGGTTGAGGTAGACGATTCTCTTCATCCAAGATATCCAAGATCCCCACTAACTTTGACTCCACCAAGTCTGGACAGGGCAACAAATGCAGAGAGCTAGGTCCTTATACACATTAAGCACATTTACAGTGTGTCACCAAAACCTTTCCATCATCTTTTAGGACAAACACGTTGTTTGCTTCATTCTGTGCTCTGCTTTATTGGAGTTTGTCAGAGTGAATTACAGCACAAACTAGAGAAGTAAAGTTTCATTGAGGCAAACTTTGATGTTGGCTCGAAAAAGCCTTGCCTCAAAGAATTAAAAAGCCTTTAATATAGATAGATAGACAGACAGACAGATAGATAATAACAGCAGTGAATATGCCCAATAAAGTCAGTGTAGTTTTCTAAAGAACTCAAAAGTTGAGACACTGACCGATACAGTCTTGATTATCCACATAATGAACTTCATTCACTCCTAGCCCTTCTCTCTGATACAACTCCTGTTCCTGTGAACCAAACACAAACATCAATATCAGTACAGTTCTTTGTCTTTATATGATGAATAATAAAAGAAAAATAAACTTCACTAGACAACCAGACAAATAAAGTTTGTAGACAAACTTTGAGGTTGGCTTGAAAGAGCCTGGTCTGAAAGTTTAAAAAAAGATTTAAAAGCTTAATTAGTTTGTTATTTAGTTAGTTCCAGACAGACAAACAGACAGACAGACAGACAGACAGACAGACAAATAGATAGATAGATAGATAGATGATAGATAGCATGTTTTAGCACTTAGCGTGACATTGCTAGCATGCTTTAACATGTTTTAGCATGTTGTTAGCATTTAGTCTGGCATTGCTAACATGTTTTAGCACTTAGATAGGTGTTGCTAGCATGTTTAACATGTTTCTAGTATGTTGCTAGCACGTTTTAGCTAGATAAATAGAGAGAGAGAGAGAGGGAGAGAGAGAGAAAAGAATAAATGGGAAGAGAAAAAGTAGATGATAGATAGATAGATAGAAAAGACAGAGAGAAAGAGGGAGGAAAAAGGACAAATAGAAAGAAACAGATAGAGACAGAAATATTGTACTGATATGGCAATATTGTAAAAACAGTCATTCAAATAAAGCTTGATTGCATTTAAATTTGATAGAAATATAGATTTGATAGAAGAGCAGCCCAAAGCATATTAAAAGAGACAGATGGAAATAGAGATTTGATAGAAGAGCAGCCTCACGCCATAAGCATTTTTTAGATTGATGTACAAGTAGTTCAACTTAAAAATACATGTTCTGTTCAGTTACATCAAGCTTTATTTTTAATGCAAGAATGCACCTCAAATGAACACCCCTGAAGAAACAGTCTGATCTGTGTCTGGTGGACATGACCCAAAACTAACATCATCACACAGGGCTCTATAAGATTGACTAATTGACTAGTTGTTCAGACAATCCAACGTCTAATCCATTTTGAAGTTATCAGCCTGATCTCATGAAAATTACACTACTGTAGCAACATTGTTGCAAAACAAACTAACTTACATGATTCTTTACACGTTTCGCTGCAGTTTCCCAGTGAAATGTCCAGCAGGGGGCCACAACAGCGAGTGAAATGGTGTCGTAATCAGACAAGGTTTTAAAGGTGAATGTTAGATAGAGGTTTTAATGAGTAAAACATCCATCTCTAACATAAAACTTGAACCTAAACCTAACCAATAGTGATCTAAAATAAAATGAGAGGTGAACAAAAGAGACATCTTTACCCTAAACCAACACCTAAACCTAACCTATAGTGTTCTAAAAGGAAATGCGACATGAAAAGCACATTTTCTGAAGCAACCGTGTAATTTCTTGTCGCTTCTATGACACTTTCGTCTTCCTATCAGTTTGTGCTTGGCTGGGTTCCAACCATGGTATTTTGAGTCAAGTTCACACTCTATGAGGTGAGATACCACACCGATCACATTGGAATAAGTGTGTAAATGTAGGTGGGTCTGTAATACAAGCATTAAAATGTCTCGTTTTTTAAAGTGAAAGTGTTTCGATATCATAACATTGCAGTGTGTGAAATAAGTGTCTCTAAAGTCATAATCAGCCGTTGTACTCGTGATTTCTATGAATGGGAATAAAATGCACAGTTGTTGTAGCGGCTCTAGTGTTCATTTCACCAGGAAACTGCGCCGAAACGTAGAACGTAGCACAAAAAACTCAGTCTGCAAAAATTTAGTTATAGTAACATTCGTTCCATGAGAGTAGACTGGACATTCTGTTGTTGTGCACATGAACAGATGTGTTATTTGGCTCTAAGTTGTGATTGGATGAGGTGTGTGAAAAGCTGTTGTAAAACACACACTCACACTCCTGCAAGTGCTTGAATCTGCTGACTCACCTCTTTGAGGATGCGTTCATTAAAGAACTGCTGCAGCTTCTCATTACAGTAGTTGATGCAGAACTGCTCAAAACTGTTGTGTTCAAAATACTCTGAAAATGACAACAACAACACAATAAGGTTTGATTTAAAGGGCTCATATCATGAGGAATCAAACCTTGTGATGTTTCTGGCTGCGTGTAGCACCTGACGCTCTGCATATCCTTCTGTGGAATCCCAATGTTAAAAACGAGCGGCAGGATCATTATTGATCTTAAATTCATTATTGATTTTATGAATCCATCACAATGTAATGTAGCTTTGCAAAAAGGTTGCTATTTAAGAATGTGTCAGGTAAAAACTTTATTTGACATGCATATCTGCAGCTTGTGTGTGAGTGCAGCAAAGCAGTGTTACTGATTTTATGTGTGAAGGGGGCGTTTATTGAAGGCCATAAAAATGGTTGTGAAAAACTAAAATGTTCATGAAAAACTAAAATATGACAAAAATTATATAAAAAAATAAATATTTATAATCCAATATATTTTGTAGGTTAATACATACTACTGTATGTGTGGCCATCACACTGTACTGACTATTATATTATACATTCAGATCTCCTATAAAGGCACCCATAAAACAAATGCAAATGAATATGCAAAGGAAAATGCAGACAATAATAACACTGTTGGACAGGAGACTGAGGAAGAGTCTGAGGGTGATCAGGGAAGACGATGTCATACCGAAGCCAGCGATGTCCAGCACACCAATGAAATGAGCAGAAGAGTCGAAAGGGAAGCACTGGTTAATCCTGGTGACTACATGATCAAACAGACGGCTGTAGATGGCTTTAGCTAAAGCATCACGAGCGTTACTGGCCTGCTCCACCTTCAGAGGAACCCTGAAAACATAACAAACATCTGATGTTTCATATGCTGCAGCACCTTATGGTCATTACATTACATTTTTATACATTTTTGTTCCCTGGGAATCAAACCCATGGCATTGCTAGTGCTATGCTCTACAAACAGGACCGCTCAGTCATCATTCATTTATCATTTGTCCATTACACCAATAAATCTTGCTGAATTACATGTCCTTTTGTTGAAGTGTGTTAAAGATCCATGACCAACCAACCTACATGAGAATTTTAGGTTTAGTGTTTTAGTTTAGTATTAAAAAAAAGGGATGAAAGTGATTTTCTCTTACTTGATGACTGTGCCTTTAGCACCCCCTGCAGTGGTAAGCATGACTCTAGTGGTCAGACTGACCCTCAAATCCTCTTCATCCAGACCCAAGAGCTCAGCACAAAACTCTAGTGACTGACTGCAGGCTTTCTTAATGTTACAGCCACCTGAAAACACACAAATATTATTTTTGTTTTATTTGGTTCTGCTCTTCTGGGTACACACAATATGGCTACAATCTATATTCCATTTGTGCAATTGATATTTTGTTGTATATTGTGTACACTGTTTGTTGTGCTGTACAGTGTTCATTGTCTGGTTGATAATTCAGTACAAATAAAGGAAGTTTTTCACCATTTTTAATCACCTTTTTGCCTTCACTAGCTCTTTTTAACCCTTCAATGGTCTTAACATCCTTACTTTGAACTAACTAGTCCCTACTTAGAACATACAGAGTCAGTCTGACCCATTTTTTTATCTTAAATTTCAAAAGCTTGTATAAAGGATCTGTTTGCTCGATCTCCCTAATTTTAGTCTTAGATCATTCTACTAGATGGCACCAAACACTAGAAAAAATACTTTTTTTTTTCTCTTTCACCTTCCATCACAACATACAGATATGGGGTTTGTGACTCCGCCCATAGATATCCAGTCTTTTTGGGAAGCCCCACCCTTCACCCATGTTTTGTGGAATATCACGGCCTCTGAATGGACTACAAAAGTGATTTTATCATCAATAGTCAGGAAAATATTCAAACAATGATTTGTTTATAATACTTTTTTTGCTTAACTCCATTTTTTTATTATTTACCCAGACAAGCTGAGAGACAAGTAAAAATAGACACATTTTGTAGAAAACAACCTAAGGTAAGAGCTGATATAGAGTTTGTGGCTATTTGGGGCTTACAGAAGCAGTGATCGGAGCAGACATGAGTTTTCTTTTATTCACGTTTTTTCTCACAGCTTCACTTTGAAATTCTTTTGATGATTATTTGAACAAAATAATCCAATAACTAATAACTTTAATAAAAAAAAAAATTAAAAAAAAGAGGTGTTTGTTATATCTCATTTGAACATGTCAAACATTTAATAAACACATAATGAACACTGAATTAACAGTAAAACAACTTTTGAACAAATTAATATAAAAAACAAATCTTGTTTACATTTGTGTCTGATGTCAATGAGTGTTTGTGGGTGTCCGTGTGTGAAATTATGTGTATGAGTGTACTTATAATAACATTTTGATCTTTTCTACCATTTTATGGTGGGGCTTCTAAAAAAAGACTGGATGTATCTGGGCAGAATCACAAACCACGTTGGGGCGCCCCCTGCCTTTTAGACATGTATATTGTGATAGAAGGCTATAGAGAAAAAACCACCAAGAGGAACAATTTAAGACCAAAAGTAGAGAGATAGAGCAAACAGAGCTTTTATTAAAAGCTTTTGAAACTGAAGATAAAAAAGGGGTCAATTTGACCCTGAGGTACAAAGTATGGCCTTTTTTTTGTAGCTTTGTTTACAAATACATGAAACTTGGAAAAATGGCATTGCCAGGTTCAGATCACCTCTGTGGAGTAAGTCATGAAGTTTCAGGCTGAAAACTTAGTTAAGCTGACGTAAATTTAGTTAATAATGTAAAAGGGTAAAATTGACCCATGAACTAGAGCAGTGTTTCCCGACATTTTTTATGCCACGGCACACTTTTTACGACTAGAAAATTCTACGGCACACCACTATCCCACATAGGCTAACCATCGTCAATATTTTTCCTTTTCAAGAACTTGTCCATGTTTTCTGTCCGTCTTAGTAGCGTGTTTACTTGTAATGTTTGAAATTCAACAATGCAAAAAAAATAAAAAAATAAATAAAAATAAATGGGTAATGAAAAAACAACAAATTTGCTTCTTTTCTAATTTGTAGATTTGTACTTGCAATGCCACAACAAATTACAGGGATGCAAACTCATGAGGGGCGAAAAAGCTAAGACAATCACTGGTCCACAAATTTTTTTTCTGGGGATATTTTTTTTTAAAGAATAAGCTAAAAGCACCAATTCCAGCTATTTTAGTGATTCATGTTTATTCAAGTTCACAATTGTGCAGAATTAGCTGCAAAATAAAGAGTATTTTGGTGAGGCTTGCTTCTGTTTCACAAATTTGTTCAATTTTTTTAACTGATTAGTTCAGTGACCCCTTCTGGAAATGTCACTAGGTGGCGACAATTGAGCGTCTTATGTGCTATGAGTGAGTCAGTGAATCATTGAGTCATTCATGACCGAAATCTAGAGAGACTTTATAGTGTTTAAGCATTAAAAGAACAAAGCAGATCTATAGTTTTCCTTCAGTCTGAGCATTATTTTTCATCCAAAAAGACAACAATAATAGTCAAATAATAGTGAGTTTCAATAATGTCCTTACCTTCTCCTTTATTAAAACTTGCATGGCTACAAATCTACTGACTTCAGTAGAAGAATTATAAACACAAAGCAGATCTACGGTATCATTTTCCTACAGTAGCCTATTTAAACTGCTGAGCATGGCTTTTATCAGAAAAGACCACAACAATAGACAAATAATAATAATTTTGAGTTTCAGTAATGTTCTTTGTCATTGTAAAGCGCATTTCACATGAGTTGAGTCGAGGCGTCAACGCTCCGTTCAACGCCAGCGTCAAGTGCCGCATTGCCCTCCACATGACAAGAGTTGCAGAAAGCATCACAGAGGGGCATTTTACGAGTTTGCCATGTAAAAAAGCGGGAGGTGTGCACAATAAACACTGAAAACATGTATTTGGAAGAGAGAAAAAAAGCTTTCAGTTGCTTTGATAGCAGAAAGTAATAAAAGGACTCGTTTATGTTTAGGTCTAAGCGTTTTCTTGGTGAATTTAAATTTGTTCAATAACTGGGGACTCTGATATTCATAAACGATAAGCTAATATTTAATTAAAAAAAATAATGAGACATTCAATGTCTCTTCAAAAATTTGGACAGTTTTTAAATATTTCTTGTTGCCTAGTACTCTCAAAGACATTATTGGTGAAGCAAAAACGTGTGTGTGAAAAACACTTTGGTGTAAAGCGGCGTCACTTCATAGAATTCAATATCTGATATAGACTGATATAAATATCAGTCACTTTTGCACATTAATCGTTGCTCTTCACAAATCACAAAAGTGACCGATTATGGTTTCAAAACAGCAAATTTCTCAGAAAGGTGAGGAGTTTGGATCCCTGAAATTATAATTTTTTTTTTTTCATGTATTTATTTATTTTGTGGAATCTGATAATTTTCTTCCACAAGAAAAAAAATATATATATTTTTGCGGCACAGTGGTTCGGAAACACTGAGCTAGAGGTCTGCACAGGCCTTAAAATGAAACCCAACCCGTACCCGAGACCATGTGGCCCGTAAAATACCGTCAGATTATAAGCCCGAACCCGACTCGAAATCGCTCACTATATTTATAATTTCTCCTACTAGCAAGTACTGTTGCAATAGGCTATTTTTTTATGTAAGGATATAGGTAACATTCGTAACAATATTGAAAAAGTAAACATACAGTTTTAACAAGGCATGGCAGCCCCTCATTACACTAGAGCAGAAGGGAAAAAACATTGCCTTACAGTTTATGCGCTGAAAATTTGCTTGATGCAGAACAATCTGGAATAATAATAATACAAAACAATGCAACAGTCCCCTCTATGAAGCCTGAACTTGTTCATAATTTTGAATCTTTAAGACACCTGTGCTAAAAACAATCTAGACGCAGCGCACAAATAATGAAACAGAGAGCAGGTGTTCTGACAAGCGTTTTTGACAATTTGAAGTTCTTTATAACTTGACACGGTGTTTAAAAAGTGGCGGTCCTACGCGAGACGCTGAAGAAACCAGGGTGCAACAGTCAAAGACATGCGTCCAGCATGCGTTTACATAGGAAAACAATGGGAAAACAGAACAGATGTGCACAAAAACACGTAAAGTGTGAACGGCCCTGAACTCGTTCGCACTTGTCTGTAAGTGAGAGCGTGTGTGCAAAACAAGTTTGGTAGGCCTGTTTCATTTTTCATTCATTACAAACCCAAACCTGAAGTCCTACTTGAAAAACTGACCGAACCCGGCCCGAAACCCGTCGGGTTGCAAACCCGTCGTTGCACACCTCTACCATGAGACCAAGAAAGGGTTAAACTTGTCCATTTGTCTATCTATATGGAATGTTGCCATATTACTGTAGCACTCATTACTGCGGAGATTGAACAGTCAAAAAAATAATAAAAGAGATAGAACAATTTAATCAAGTTTTGCTAAATAACTGAGGTTTCATCTAATATGAGCTCTAATTAATCATGTTTATTGTTCTATTTACACTCAGCACACAGCATTGTCTTTATTTTTATTAACAACATATGAATTTCCTGGAATATGAAGTCATATCTTTGACTTTGTTTTTGGTTGACCTATAGTGTAGGTTATTATCCTCAATAACCTACACTGTACTAATAAACACACATCTCAATCTACCACACACATACACATATGCAGGGCCATAGCAAGAAACTCTGGGCCCCCTGACTATACATTGCTCTGGGCCCCTTACCTACTAAAATAATACAGTTTCGAATTTGTTGTGGGGCCCCCTGGACCTTTGGGCCCCTAGAATCGTTACCACCTTTCACCCCACTGGCTACGGCCCTGTATGCATGTGAAAATGCACACACACACACAAACTTGTTTTTATATCATTATGGGGACTCTCCATAGACCTATCCCTAAACCTAACCCTCACAGAAACCTTTTTGCATTTTGAACTTTCCTTGTAAATACTGTGGCAGCGGGGGCGTGGTCGAGCGCCTGTCTGGAGAGAGAAAGCGGTAAGGGCGCTTACACCTGAGCTAAATTATGTCTAACACCTGTCTCTAATTCCAGTGAGCTTAGGGAGAGCGGCATATAAACAGCCACGCCACCGCCAGAAGAGAGAGAGAGAGTCTGGCACGAGAGTCTCACGGTGAAGCTACTGAGTTCGTGACGTTACAGAGTTGTGATAAAGACTTTGGGATGATTAAGAGGCTGTGACTAGGAGCCTGTGACGCTAAAGAGTTTGTGAAGCTGAAGAAGTTACTGTGCCAGTTGTGACTGTGTTATCCCTAAGTTTGTGAATAAAAGCTCACCTGAGACCTGAACCTTCCTGTCCCAGTGACCTCATTCCCTCACAAATACATTTAATGCTGTACCACAAAACATATGGAAACATTCCACAGGGAAATGGAATGCATGCTATATAGTCTATTATACAACTTTACCTTGCATTACTGGCAACAGAAACAAAATATGACTGTGCGCAGACCTCAACTCTTATATTGCATAAAACATTATTTTTTATCATGAACAGGTCATTTTGAGTATAACATGAACTTTAGACCACAGAAAACAAGAAGTTACCAAATGAAACAACAAAATTCACAATAAAAAGTGTGTAAATATACTTGCCAAAAAAGTGAAACCATGCAAGCTCATTAATTATTCAAACCCGATGCACGCTGGGAACAACAGCTTCGAAAAGTAAAATGTATTATTATTTACCTGTGAAATTTACTCAAATTAGCGGATAAATATGACAAGGTTTTCTACTTTAGGACTGATACATGATGAGGCATTGTAAATATATAAAACAATCATACATAGTATTTTTAAGCTAGAGCATTCATTTTTACATGTTTGAATTGAGTTCAAATGTAGAATTTACTTAATATTTTTAAGTTAACACTAACTTATTCAATTTAAAAAATACTTAATCTTTTCTGCTATATTAACTTTTTTTTTTTCAGTGCACGTTTGTTTTTATATAATGGTAGGAACTTCCCTTTGACTTCTATTATTTGTATATAAAATTGATTTTGTTTGCTCTTCCCCAAACCTACACCTTGTATTAAGATATTTATTCCCTTTATGAAGCAGGTTTTTGTCATAGGGACTGTGTACACTGTCAAAAACAACAAATCTTATCAAAGAATTTCTTTTCAATGTGGCCAACACTTTAAAATGTGTGAATGTCTCTGCCTTTTGGCATCGATTTCAATGAAAGACAGCATAAGCACACATTTCAAGCCAAATAATTCACAAATAAGTTTGAAATGGTGAAACAAAAAAGATATAGTGTTGAAAAGAAAGACAGACATGCAGCATTGTGACACTTTGTGGCTGTCAAACATTCTTGGAACATGTTCATAGATATTGTGCTGAACTCCACCGGTGGTTACTCTGCTAAGATACCTGTGTGAACTTGACTTGAACTGACCTCATACATCCACTAATATCACCTCAACTGTTGTTGCAAAAATGGCTCAGAACAGTGCAGTTAGCTCATAATTTGTATGCAGATGCCACGTTTACCTGACGTACTGCCCGCCTCTTCAAAATCGATGTTTCCCAGGTGTAAAACTCCTGCCACCACTCTGAACAGATTCAGTTTCTCTGTGTCATCCAGACCGATCTTCTTCATGGCCACACACATTCTGTTAAAGTCCCCGTGATCGTCCAGCAATGGGTCTTTGAGAGGACCTGCCTTCAGATGCTGAGGAACAATGCTCAAGTTAGTCGCAATCTGAGACTATGACAGCCGTGCTCATGAGCTGACTGAACAACACTATTAAAGGGATAGTTCACCAAAAAATAAAATCTTCTTCTCCAGTGTAGCACTCAAATCCAATCTGGCAGCAATGACGTTTAGTCACAAGACCCATGCCGCAAGGGTGTTTGGAATCAATGGAGTCAACTGCACTATTTTTTTAGTCCACATGACTTCTGTAGTCAGAGCTTCAGTGAAGGAGAAGATTCTCAGTGATTAATACACAGCTCTGATTAGTCAAAATGTTTACACGGGAAGTTAGCAAATTGATACTGAGAGGTCTGTTACCCTGGCATTAGCCACATTATGCCAACTCAATGACAAGCGGCATCTCCTATCAGACATTTTTGCATCAGCTCCAGCATATCGCCCTTCCCTTGTGTAGCGTGACCAGAAGTGTGTTACATCAGCAGTGTGGGAAACTCGGGTTCAAATCCCGCAGTGAAACCCAAGTAATCACATTAGCATAATCAGTTGACGAGCGTGATTCAGAGGTTGCATTTTTCCCTCTCTCATTAAATTTGTACTGCACTGATGGATAGGTTTAGGTTTGGGGTTTAGGTTGGTGGGTTCAGTTTATCAAACATGCATTCCTCTTTACTGTATTACAGCCTGTACAGCTGAATACAACTTGCTTTACAACTCCTTATTGGCGCCCTGCTGTGGACATTTCATCCAGAAAATGGAGATTTCGGAGATCAGTTTGTATTGATCAATCACAACATTCAGCTGTCAAAAATGTCTGAATAATGATCGTTGTCCACAGCAACACAGTATGACTGACTGCTCATCCGTGCAATCTACATTATGTTTTCTACATAGCTAGGCTTGTGTTTTCTGTCTTTCATATTAGTTTGGTCTCTAACAAGTAAGATAATACAGTAATTTCAAATCAATATTTCAAGAGCATGTTCTCATTTATTTGGTAAGTAGCTATGTAATAAGCGGGATAACTTTCAGTCAGATTGAGACAAGATCCTTCCATATTATTATACCTTACATAATCATCAACTTACATTTCTGTCTGTTTCTCACATCATATGGCTTCAAAACACTTGGATGATTGTGCACGAAGTGTATGAACTACATTTATGGTGCGTTTTTGCCATTTTGGAGCTTCAAAGCCCCAAACCTCATTCACTTTCAGTGTATGGTAAAAGAGTGGTCTGGATATTCTTGTGCCACTAAAGAAGGATAATCATATGGGTTTGAATGAGGGCGAGTAAATGATGATTTTTGGATGAACTTTCCCTTTAACTGTATTTCAAAGAAACCTGATGGACTTGCTTTGGAATGCAAACGCAGCTGCTAGAGGGAAATAAAAACTTACAGAATAAACAGCAAGAGTGTCACAGTACGCTGTCATGCAACCTCACTAACACAGCCCCTTAAAATCACTCAATGAGAGTAAGGGCACTTACACATTAGAGAACATTAGAGAACGCTCTAGGTGTATGTTGCATTGTAACCCTTTAATGCATACCTCGGGTCTTTAGTGACCCGGGACTTGTGCCCACACCTCTTTAGTATTCCTCAACGTTTGTATTCTGAATAGTGTAACAAAGTAAATGGCAAAATTGCACAAAAATAAATATTTTATTAATACTTAATTAACAAAAGTGTATAGGGTCCTTAAAGACTCCAGATATGTAATGGTTTACGCTTCCTTAAATCATATTTTTATGATTATTTCATATCTATATAAGTTTACAATCACAGCATATCTATTTCTTGGTTTAAGGCAAACGTTTGGTGTTTGGTGAAACACCCATGCAAGTAAGGGTCAAGGATATGGAAAATAGCCAGATCAGTTTGAAATCAAGTGGAAATACAGCAAATTGAATTTCCAGAAGCACAACTGGACCATGTAAGTCTGTGCAACACACCATCCTCATTGAAATCAATGCATTTACAGCATTCTCCAATTCTAAATGTAGTGTGTAGTCAGCCGGTTATAATTACACTGCAAGTTCTTAGTTTGAGGTGTTCTGATTAAAAAGTCTAACTGACCGTTTCATTTCATTCTGTCAGTACATCTGGGAATCACAGTGATCGGATACTGATGTCTTTAACATGAACCTGGATTCATGTGGTGAATCTTAAAAAGCATACTGGAGATGCATACAGACGTACTGTGACATTCTGTGTTAAACCATGAACAGGAAAATTAGGAAAATAGAGGAGATGATTCCTTTATCTTCAGACAAGCCAAAGCAAAACAATGAAACAGCAGCTTAGCTCCCAAGATGTGAAGTAGCTTCCCATTTTTACAAGAACTGGGTCAAATACATTTCATATTTCTATGATTGATCGTCTTTCAAATCCTTAACTTTATTAACAAAAGGAAAAGAGAAACAATGAGGGATATGTTAGCATATGTACGTAAATAGCACATTCCATGCGGTACATACTAACATAAAGTATGGTTTACATAGGGCTGCTCAATTAATCGGACAAATAATAGAGATTACAATTGTGATAAGTCTTGATTTCAGGATTCAGGATTGCATTAAAATTTTCTTTGAAAATAAATAACTTAATGGTCACGATTGCTATATCAAGAAATATATTACTATATTATTAATAATTAATGATTAACCATTGTGTTTTTTTGTCCTAGGCTTAAGCATACCAATTCAAGCATAAGCATATGATTGTCCACTAATATTTAGTATACAGTATACTTGACCCAGGTCATGTATTCATATGGTAAAAGAAGAGAATATAAACAAAGCCACCCCTGATTGTGCCAACCACCCATAATCACCTTCTCATCCTGTGATCAGTGACACAAACACACACAAGCAAACACGAAGTTACACGTGATTAGTGCACACACAGAGACACAAACATACAGAATCATGTTATATATGATTAATGCAAAGATTAGATAAGTTTGATCACATGCAAAAATAAATTATAATTTAACATACAAGGCCATTAAAAGAAGACCTTGTATTTGTAAATGAATATCAAACAACAAGCAAACACAAATGTCCACAGGCACAGATGGCAAAGACAATGTCCAGGAGAATGTATGAGAAAATGGATACAAAACAAGCCTTAATGAATGTTGAAAACTGCTGTGAATAATTTTGTGTTAATAAAAAAATGGCTCTCTGGAATACTTGTCAATGGCGCCATCTAGCGGTCTGATATTTCTCAGTAACAACCACACATCCACGTATTAGACCGCTCATCCGGGTATTGTGAGCCATCTTTACTACTTATCAGATCACTGTGCGATCTCTACAAGTAAGCTAATAAAATGATTTCACTTCAAATCAAAGTTTCATGTGCATTTATTTATTTGGCAAGTAGTCTTGTAATAAGCTGGATAATGAGGAGTCAGACGTTCATTAATTACAAAATAAACACCAACAGAACTCTGATGCAAACTGGAGGTGGATTTCAGCTGTTCTCCGATTTCTTTCATCTCACTTAATTACATAATATCAATGCAAATCAATATTTTATGTCCATGTATTTATTTATTTGGTTAGTAGCCGTGTAATAAGCAAGGTTATGTACAGTCAGCCGGTTATCGCAAAATAAACTCCTTCAGGATGACACAAGTTGTGATTTATTTTGCGATACCATCCGGCTAACTGTACATTATCCCTTACATAATGACTGTTGTCCATAGCTTCACTGTATAACCGTCCGCTCATCAGGGCATTCTATGTATCCTTCATAGCTGAGCTCATGTTCTGTCTCTCATATCACTCCACAATCTCTACAAGTAAGCTAATACAATCATTTAAACTCAATTTCAACTTAAAATCAATATTTCATGGCCATGTATTTATTTATTAGTTAAGAAGCCTTGAAATAAGTGAGATAAAGTCAGAAGGTCATTATCGCAAAATAAACACTGCCAGATTGATCAGCACTTTGATGCAAAGTAAAGGTTGAGTTCAGTGTTCCTTGACACTCCACTCTCTCTTTCTGATTACAAAATAAATAATTTCAGTTCAAATCTGTATTAAATGTCAGTATATATATTTTTTTTATTAAGTAGTCATGTAATAAGCATGATGCAGCCAATCATTATACCAAAATAAACCCCTTCAGGGTGACACAAGACACCTTCACTGATCAACCTCTGTGTTTATTTTCTGACTGTACAGTATCTCAATTAATAAAATGTTTGGGGGTCTAAACTTTGTGGAGTAAAACAAAAGTTTTCCATGCACGTTAATGATAATTAAGGACGTGTTATGTAAACATTTACAATACAAGTAGATTTGTTATTTCACATCAACAATGCATGGTCAACTTTACACAACTTTCACAGTTCTTAATACATATGTGTGAGAGTTCTGCCTGAAGGACCTGTTGAGACATTTTAGTTCTGATTCTGCACAGACTAAATTAGAAATAAATGTATTACCTCTGGACTCTTGCGGTTCTGAAGTATGTTTTTGTCTGAATCCTTGGAAGAAAAGTACCGTGTGCATCCTCGACTTAGATACTAGATTGAAAAGAAAAAATTGTAAGATGAACATTATAAGATTTATAATTGTTTAGAAACATGCTTTATCGGAACTTTAAAGCAATAGTTCACCCAAAAAAATTGAAATTCTCCCATCACTCACACCCTCATGCCGTCTCAGATGTGTATGACTTTTTATTCTGCAGAAAACAAATGAAGATTTTTAGAAGAATATTTCAGCTCTGTAGGTCCATACAATGCAAGTGAATTGTGAACAAAACTTTGAAGCTCCAAAAAGCACAAAGGCAACATAAAAGTATCCCATACGACTCCAGTGGTTAAATCCATGTCTTCTGAAGCAATCCAATCGATTGATTACTTTTATGCTGCCTTTATGTGCTTTTTGGAGCTTCAAAGCTTTAGTCATCATTCACTTGCATTGTATGGACCTACAGAGTTGAATTATTCTTCTAAAAATCTTCATTTTTGTTCTGCAGAAGAAAAAGTCATACACATCTGGGATGGCATGATTGTGAGAAAATGATGGAGAGAATTTTCATTTTTGGGTGAACTATCCCTTCAAGCAGACATTCAAGAATGCTGAATATGACTGTTTTTAAATAATTATTACTACTTTACCCACTTTACATCATACTTACAAAATTACCCAAATTAAAGGGTAAACTCAACCAAAAATGAAACTTCTTTAATTACTTTCTCACCGTTACGTCTTTCCAAACCTGTTTGACTTTCTTTCTTCTGCGGAACACAAAAAAT
Organism: Myxocyprinus asiaticus; assembly: GCF_019703515.2. Lineage (NCBI taxonomy): Eukaryota > Metazoa > Chordata > Actinopteri > Cypriniformes > Catostomidae > Myxocyprinus > Myxocyprinus asiaticus. The sequence continues at coordinate 42,789,289 of NC_059368.1, read as the reverse complement.
GTCAGGCAGAATGTTTTAGTCATCCTTGACTACAATTACTGTACAGTACCTAACAATCTGCCTAAAATCCTTTTGTGTTCTACAGATGAAAGAATGTCCTACAGGTTTGGCACAACATGAGAGTGAGAAAATGATGACAGTATTTTCATTTTTGGGTGAACTGACACTTCAAATTCCCAAGAATCTTTGCAAATGAAAAATGAAGGTGCAACATAAAACTACTGAACTATAGATATTATTAGAACTATTAGATATTATTATAAGTATAAAATATGAAAACTATTCAGATATATACACAACTACACTACATAAGTGAGTGCAGGTAGACCAACTGAGTTATGTCATATGCAATGCTTCATGGCAGTGGATGGTTTGATCTCTTTAGCCATGATTTCGCAGCTACTACTCTGATTCGTGGATCTCTATTAAGAATTATGGGTAGTGTAGTTCTTCAACAGGAATTGATTTAAATGAAACAATTATCACACAAATCACACTTTTATGATTTGTGGCTTCAAACAGAATCACATATCATCTATTAAAACCAGTCAACAAGCATAATGACTATTTAATTTTTTTACTATTTAATAAAAAATTAAAAAAAAGTCTCTTTCTTGGCACAAGCTTCTATAATCCTCCAGCTACTTTTGGAGCTTGGCAGTGCAATATTGCAGATATTGTTGACTTTTGTATGACAAATTGCTGTTTGTTTCTCATTTGTAAGTCGCTTCTAGATAAAAGCGTCTACTAATTGACTACTGTAAATGTAAACAATCTCTGAGCTTGGGCAAGTCTGTTTTAAATGGTTATACATTATTGCTAAAAAGAAAATGAATGAGATTTTTTCTTCTGGAACTATACTGTTGTGTCCTAAATAAGTGGGACGTGTATATAGTAAAATATCTGAAATTCAGTGAAACATATGTCAAAATAAGTGTTGCTTGAATTTCTTTCTTCTTTTTTTTATATGCTTGAGTTACCCAATGATGATTAAAAGGTGTTAAAGTGTAGGGTACAACAGGGCTTAAAAGGCTCCATTGATTTTATTTTCTCCCAAAACACTAAATAACAACAAAAACTACCACAGGACTTTCCTAAACACCTGTTTGTCACTATATACTGGAACATTTTCTTGTTACATGAGATCTTTGTTTAGAGTTTGAGGCAATCTGATCTCATTTTTATTATTTTTTAAGATGTTGCAAATTTTGTAGCTAATGAAAATCCCTGAAATTAACACATTTTTTGAGACAAAACGCTCATCATTTTCAGTTGTGTTTAAGGTCATTCAATCAAAAATGTTTCAATAACTGTCCAATAAGTGAAAAGATAGTATTTGGGGTAAAAAGCCCCCCTGTTGCTGGGGCTAAAGGCCCCTATAGATTTGTTATGAAAAATGTTCAAAGTGGACTCACATTGACTCATCCAATCATAACAGAGATTAGTTTGTTTATAGAATACTTGAGATGTAATAAAATGCCAAAAGTGTTTGAAAATAGTTGACTTTTTCTGAAGTAGTTATTTTGAGTAAGCATCATCTTAATTTGTTACTAAAAAAAGCAACTTGGTGTCTCAAAATTATTTGCATTAGCTGACAAATTGTGCCCTATATCTATTGCCCTGGTATCTACACAATATCACTTTAAACCCCCTTAGGGGCCTTTTACCCCAGGTGTGGGTAACAATTTTTTCCCGTTCTAATTACCTTTATTTAGGCTACTTTAAACAAGTCATCAAACATGCCTCTACAAGTGATAAAACATACAGTATGTGCGGTGGTGAAACTCGCATAAGCGCAAATACGCTTTTCAGTTTAAATTGGATCTGAGTGACACAAACGACCAAGAAAAACAATCTTTTCAATGGTAAAAGTGAAATTCATAATTGTTCTTCAGTTGTCTCCATGGAATGATTATAACAGTAGATATACATTAACAGGCTACTGATTTATTGCAATCAGACTTTAGGTCTGTAAAATAAATGAGCAATTTCTCATCCTAATTTTGTGTTCAGTTTTAAAGGGTGAATTAAATTATCTAGAAAATAGCAGTGAATGTTTTTCTCTTTTTCAGTATTGTTGCTTGATTAACATTCACTACAATACTACAATTTTAGATATAGGAATTGTATGCAATCTGAAGGACTGTGGTTAATTATATAATAATTATTATATTAGTAGATACCATGTGCCCCCTTTGTTTTTCCTTGATAGTTTTAAAGCAGCATAAATTGAATCTGGATTTTATATGCGTCAAAAGATCATGTGTTGTACATGTGCTCTTTAAGTGTACAGCATGGATTTAACAAATAAAACATATTCATCCTGCATAAAGTGAGATTTTGATGAAATCATGTTTAATGATCCCAAAACAAGGTTGAAGGGGTGGCGCCATTAGTTTTGTAGACAAAAATATAATTGTGCCAACATATTAATATATTTAATACATTTTATTAAAAAAAATCAAAAAGTTTTTGAAATGGATGACTTGGACCGTATAATTAAGAAAAGCAGCCAATAAGTGCCCAACATAGATGGGAACTCCTTCAATACTGTTTAAAAAGCATCCCAGGGTGATACCTCAAGAAGTTGGTTGAGAAAATGCCAAGAGTACATTTCTGCAAAATCTAGGCAAAGGGTGACTACTTTGAAGATGCTAAAATATAACATAGTTTTGATTTATTTTGGATTTTTTTAGTCACAACATAATTCTCATATTTCCATTTCTATTATTCCATAGTTGTGATGACTTTACTATTATTCTAAAATGTGTAAAATAAATAAATAAATAAATAAAGAATAAGTGACCCTAAACGTTTGAACGGTAGCGTACGTGCTCAAGCTGAGGCCCCTGAGCAACAGGCCAAAAGCCCGGGACTCAATTTGGGCGGTGCAGTGGAAAAGACTCACCATCAACTGTCGAAAATGATGGCAATACTGACGAAGGTCATTGCTGACTTTGAGGATCTTGCTGTAATACGTCGATCGATCACTGCCAAGGAGACGAAAATCACTGTGTTGGTTACAAGAGTGTCGGATGCTGAGAAATGGATCGATTATCTGGAGTCATCGGAGAGGGAATTAGCTGCTAATCCGCTAGCGACCAAGACGGACTTGGAGCGCGTTAAGGAAAAGTTGGAAGATATGGAGAATCGTAACCGGCGAAACAACGTTTGAATTGTTGGAATTCCTTAAGACGAAGAAGGACGAGATATGGTGAAATTCCTAGACAAGCTCTTCCCTAGTCTGCTCGACATAACGGGCCATAAGCTGGAAATTGAGTGAGCTCACAGAGTTCCGGCTCGGAGATCCACTGAAGGAGACATGCCCCGATCAATTCTGGCCAAAATTCTGAGATCATCTGGTAAAGATCTTGTGTTACGTGTGGCGAGGAATAAAGGAAGGCTTTCTTGGAAGAACCACAGCATTTTCTTGTTCCCAAACTTTGCGAATTCGACAAGAGAGAAACATGATCAATTCAAGGAATGCAAGAAACTCTAACATCAATGGAAGGTCACTTTTGCACTGATGTTCCTGGCCAAGATGAGAATAGACGCTAAGGATGGCCGCAAAATATTTACATGCCCACAGCAAGCGATGTCCTTTATAAAGTCAATGGAATGAGTAAGTCATTGTGTGATGCTCCAGATGCAGCTGAGTGTACCTGACACACTGAACATTCACTTGACTGTCTGAGGAAACTGAGCGCCTTATGCGTTTCTTTTTGTGTTGGTTCCGCCTAGTGGCTGGAGTTTGTTTTGTGGAATATTTCTTGCAAACATTGGAGTGATTAGGGTATCTGTTCCACTCATGTAACAGCTGAGTGGGCCTGACTCTATGAACATTTGTTCGACTGCCCGAGGAAACTGTATGTTTTTTTTTTGTGCTGGTTCCGCTAGCGGCTGGAGCTTGTTTTGTGGAGGAACACACCTTCGGGACAGTTATGTGGATGAATCTACATGTTTTCTGTGCTTATTCTGCCTATTGGCTGGAGTTTGTTTTATAGATTATTTTCTGTTGTGTAATTTTGTCTCACAAAATTTGTATAGATGCACCAGACTTGAGCAATACATCGGCAAAGTTGTTGCGGGGACTCTCGTAGGTGTATATGGATTGTTTGAGTTTAGAGACATGGACGCTTGTTGGCATTTTCCTGCGCGGGGTTAATGCGTACATTTTTCTTTTTTCAGTTTTTTTTGTTCTGGGGGATGTTCGGGGGTTGAATGTTGCACCAATGTTGGAATACGGTCTTTATAATTTTATTTTAGACACACAATCTATTTTTTTCTCACATAATGGGTTGGGGCACCCCATAAAAAGAAGGAAGGTTATTTCTTTTCTTAAACGTAAGAAATTTGATATAGTGTTTCTTCAAGAAACGTATCTTTCCCTGCAGGAAGCTGAAAAATTTGGGAAGATATGGGGTGGACATCTTTTCTTTAGTGCTGGCTCAAGTAAGAACAGGGGAGTCATTACATCGATAAGTAAACATCTACAATTCAAATGTCTCAAACAGATTAAAGATAAATTAGGAAGAGTCATTATTGCTTTAGCAGAAATTCGGGGGCAAAGGTTGATTTTGGCTAATATTTACGCACCTAACGCTGATGATCAGGGTTTTTTTATAGATCTTGAAGGGATGTTGCAAACCGTTGGCACCCCTCATGATATAATATTGGGAGGAGACTTTAATCTTTTGATGGACTCCATCCTTGATGACTTTGAGTCAAGAGTGAAGCAAAAGTGTGCAAGCCACCTAGAGCAACATTGAAGATTCACAGGATGTGGAAAAATCTTGGTCTTGCAGATATATGGAGACTTCTGAACCCACCTGGTAGGGACTATAAATATTTTTCATCAGTCCATAAGATTTATTCTAGAATTGATTTTTTTTTATTATATCTAAGTCCCTCATTTCATCTGTTGTTGATTGCTCAATTGGAAACATCTTAGTCTAAGATCACAACCTGGTGAGTTTAGAGGTGTTGCCACATATGAAGAAAAATAAATCATATAGTTGGCGCTTTAATGTATCCCTTTTGCAAAATCCAGAATTCCAACAAATGTTAAAGGCTGAAATCAATGTTTATATGGAGACCAACTGGTCCTCAGTATCCTCTGTGTGCGTGGCTTGGGAGGCACTTAACGTGGTTCTTAGGGGTCAGATTATACAGTATGCCTCATTCATCAAAAAATCCAAAGCACGAGAACTTGTGGAGTTGGAAGGGAATATTAAAAGAGCAGAGGCAGAGCTGAAGTGCTGAATGTCGTCTGATGGCCTCAGAAAATTGACCCCATTGAAATAAAGATATAATACTATTTTGTCGCGGAAGGTGGAGTTTTGGCTATTCAGGGGACAAAGCAGGAAAACTTCTGGCTAGATATAAAAAACAGAGAGAGTCTTTTTCTACCATTCCCTCAGTGAAATCTGCTGGTGGTGAAATTTTTACCTTGGCCATTAATATTAATAATGCTTTTAAAGACTTCTATCTTGATCTCTATAGCTCCATGTCTTTGTCTACTCATGAAGATATTAGAAACTTTGTGGAACCATTAGAACTTCCAACTGGCTCCACTTTTGCTAGAATTTTTACGGAATCATTAAAGAATGGAAAGCTTCCGCCAACCATGACACAAGCCCGGATCAGTCTGATTCTTAAAAAGGACAAAGATCCAAGCGAGTGTAAGAATTACTGTCCAATTTCCCTGATCCAGCTAGACGTTAAAATATTGTCAAAAATTCTGGCTAATCGATTAAGTAAAGTTATGACATACACTATATTGCCAAAAGCATTCGCTTACCCAACCAAATAATTGAATTCAGGTGTTCCAATCACTTCCATGGCCACAGGTGTATAAAATGAAGCACCTAGGCATGCACACTGCTTCTACAAACATTTGTGAAAGAATGGGCCGCTCTCAGGAGCTCAGTGAATTCCAGCGTGGTACTGTGATAGGATGCCACCTGTGCAACAAGTCCAGTCGTGAAATTTCCTCAATATTCCACAGTCAACTGTCAGTGGTATTATAACAAAGTTGAAGCGATTGGGAATGACAGCAACTCAGCCATGAAGTAAAATGACAGAGCGGGGTCAGCGGATGCTGAGGCGCATAGTGCGCAGAGGTCGCCAACTTTCTGCAGAGTCAATCGCTACAGACCTCCAAAGTTCATGTGGCCTTCAGATTAGCTCAAGAACAGTGCATAGAGAGCTTCATGGAATGGGTTTCCATGGCCGAGCAGCTGCATCCAAGCCATACATCACCAAGTGCAATGCAAAGCGTCAGATGCAGTGGTGTAAAGCACGCCGCCACTGGACTCTAGAGCAGTGGAGACGCGTTCTCTGGAGTGACGAATCACGCTTCTCCATCTGGCAATTTGATGGACGAGTCTGGGTTTGGCGGTTGCCAGGAGAACGGTACTTGTCTGACTGCATTTTTGCCAACTGTGAAGTTTGGTGGATGGTGGATTATGGTGTGGGGTTGTTTTTCAGGAGCTGGGCTTGGCCCCTTAGTTCCAGTGAAAGGAACTCTGAATGCTTCAGCATACCAAGAGATTTTGGACAATTCCATGCTCCAAACTTTGTGGGAACAGTTTGGGGATGGCCCCTTCCTGTTCCAACATGACTGCACACCAGTGCACAAAACAAGGTCCATAAAGACATGGATGAGCGAGTTTGGTGTGGAAGAACTTGACTGGCCTGCAAAGAGTCCTGACCTCAACCCGATAGAGCACCTTTGGGATGAATTAGAGCGAAGACTGCGAGCCAGGCCTTCTCATCCAACATCAGTGTCTGACCTCACAAATGCGCTTCTGGAAGAATGGTCAAAAATTCCCATAAACACACTCCTAAACCTTGAGAAAAGCCTTCCCAGAAGAGTTGAAGCTGTTATAGCTGCAAAGGGTGGGCCGACGTCATATTAAACCCTATGGATTAAGAATGGGATGTCACTTAAGTTCATATGCGTCTAAAGGCAGATGAGCGAATACTTTTGGCAATATAGTGTATCTTATACATAGATCAGGTGGGGTTTATCTGGGGCCACAGCTCTTCTGATAACATTAGGCGCTTCATCAATATCATGTGGTTGGAGGGCCTGGGTAGCTCAGCGAGTATTGATGCTGACTACCACCCCTGGAGTCGCGAGTTCGAACCCAGGGCGTGCTGAGTGACTCCAGCCAGGTCTCCTAAACAACCAAATTGGCCCGGTTGCTAGGGAGGGTAGAGTTGCATGGGGTAACCTCCTCGTGGTCGCGATTAGGGGTTGTCGCTCTCAATGGGGTGCGTGGTAAGTTGTGCGTGGATTGCGGAGAGTAGCATGAGCCTCCCGTGCTGTGAGTCTCTGCGGGGTCATGCACAGCGAGCTACGTGATAAGATGTGTGGACTGAGACTTGTCCTCCGCCACCCGGATTGAGGTAACCACGCCACCACGAGGACCTACAAAGTAGTGGGAATTAGACATTCCAAATTGGGAGAAAAGGGGATAAGAAAAAAAAAAAGGAAAAAAAAGAAAAAAGTGGTCAGTGGCGAATGATCAGACTCCGGTCACTGCCATCTCACTTGATGCCGAAAAGGCATTTGATATGGCAGAATGGGATTATCTTTTTAAGATTTTGGAAATATATGGGTTCAGGAATACTTTATTGGATGGATTAAGTTACTTTATAGACACCTGGTAGCGGCAGAACAAACAAATTGATTAATTTCCGAATATTTTACTCTGAATAGGGGCACCTGGCAGGGTTACCCTCTTTCCCCATTATTGTTCTGTCTTGCCCTGGAACCATTAGCAGCCGCAATAAGAAAAGAAGATGATTTTCCAGGGGTGGTGGTGGGAGGTATGGCGCATAAGCTTTTGCTTTACCCAGATTATATTTTGTTATTCATCTCTGACCTCATTAGATCTATGCCTTGCAATTTGATAGCACAGAGAAGTCTTTAATTTGGAATGGTAAATGTCCCAGATTACATTTCAATAAGTTACATAGGCCGATTGACAAAGGTGGGCTATGCCTACCCAAGATTTTGCTTTATTATTATGCATTCGGTCTCAGACATTTGGCTCATTGGTCGCTTCCACCTGAGAGAGCCCCTCCCTGGTTTTGTATTGAACAGGAAGTTCATGCCCCTATTTCGTCATTGCAAAGCTTTTCTATCAAACTGATCAGAGAAGTTAAGTTATACCCCGTTATCTCGCATTTGCACTTGGTACAGAAAAAGTGCCCAGAGTGTTTAATTCAGACATTTATTTAAATGTTGCCTCGAGCATATGTCTGAGCCGAAAATTTTGTATTAATAAGTCCCCTTTTTGCTGATGATTTTTGGTTGGTAATTTTTTGCACAATCCTGAGTGGATTGTGAGGGGGGTTACTACACTCGGTGACCTATATGAGAGTGTTGAGATCCTTTGAAAATTTGGTTCAACATTTTGGGATTCCCAGATCTCAGTTTTTTAGGTATTTACAGCTGCGCCAACTGCTCGGTACTATTTTTTTGGAGTAGCATACACCCCTCTAAAACGGCAGATACTCTGCGAATGGTGATTATTGCTTTTGGAAAAGGTCATGAGGCATCAGTGTATTACTCCCTGATAATTCAGAGTCTGGGGGACGGAGCTTTAAATTCTATCAAGAGATTATGGGAGAAAGATTTAAACTTGGTATTGGATGAGGAAGTGTGGGCTAGCATACTAAAAAACGTCAAGTCTGCATTTAGAGATGCAAGGGTGCGCCTTATGCAATTCAAGATTTTACATAGATTTTATTGGACCCCCTCTAGATTGTATAGGCTTGGTCTTAAAGACACACCCACATGCTGGCGATGCCAACTGGAGGATGGAGACACGGCCCATGTTTTTTGGTGGTGTGTTGAGATCCAGGAGTTTTGGTTGAGGGTTCAGAGTTTTGTGTGTGACGTGTTGGGCACTCTGGTTTCATTTTGCCCCAGACTCTGTGTTTTGGGTGATGGGGTGGTCATCGATGTGGGAAATAGACACATAGAGAATTGGGTTCTGACCAGTGTGATGATCGCCAGGCAGATTATTTTGAGGGGTTGGAGGTCGGCTGGGGCACCCTCATTTCAGGAGTGGTGCACGGAGATGGGGAGGGTGGCGGCTTTTGAAGAGGTGTCATTTGGAAGACGGGGCAACTTGGATTTGTTTGTTGGGAAATGGGGTAAATATTTTTTGGAGGGCTTTGTGGGTGGAGAGAGAGGTGGAGGTATAAATGTGTGTATTATATATATATTTTTGTTTGTGTGCTTTATTTGTGTGTGTATATACTAATATGTGACCACAGGGATGTTTGTTGGGGGTCAGGGTGGGGTTGGGGATTGGGAGGGGTGGTTGTGGAGTTTAAATGTTGATTCCATGTATATATGTTTTGCTTTTCTTTATTTAATGCAGGAATCAATAAAAAAAATTTAATTACAAAAAAATGATCCCAAAACAAATAAAAAATATTTAATCCACAAATTACAAAGTAAGAAAAGTTTTTTTTTCTTCTAATGTACAATCATTTATAATTGTTTTTCTCTGCGCATGAATGCAGCAAGCGATGTCGGAAGATGTCAACCACTAATCTAGAGTCAGTTTTTTACGTTTCATTTATCGTTAAGTTGTGGATTTGGCTTTGGGAAACTGAGCAGCAGTTACAGTGCATCCGGAAAGTATTCACAACGCTTCACTTTTTCCACATTTTATGTTATGTTACAGCCTTATTCCAAAATGGATTAAATTCATTAGTTTCCTCAAAATTCTACAAACAATACCCCATAATGACAACGTGAAAGAAGTTTGTTTGAAATATTTGCAAATTTATTTAAAAAAAAAAAAAAAAAAAAACACACATGTATATAAGTATTCACAGCCTTTGCTCAATACTTTGTTGAAGCACCTTTGGCACCAATTACAGCCTCAAGTCTTTTTGAGTATAATGCTACAAGCTTGGCACACCTATTTTTGGGCAGCTTCACCCATTCTTCTTTGCAGGACCTCTCAAGCTCCATCAGGTTGGATGGGGAGCGTCGGTGCACAGCCATTTTCAGATCTCTCCAGAGATGTTCAATCGGGTTCAAGTCTGGGCTCTGGCTGGGCCACTCAAGGACATTCACAGAGTTGTCCCGTAGCCACTCCTTTGTTATCTTGGCTATGTGCTTAGGGTCACTGTCCTGTTGGAAGATGAACCGTCGCCCCAGTCTGAGGTCCAGAGCGCTCTGGAGCAGGTTTTCATCAAGGATGTCTCTGTACATTGCTGCATTCATCTTTCCCTTGATCCTGACTAGTCTCCCAGTTCCTGCCGCTGAAAAACATCCCCACGGCATGATGCTGCCACCACCATGCTTCACTGTAGGGATGGCATTGGCCAGGTGATGAGCGGTGCCTGGTTTCCTCCAGGCATGACGCTTGCCATTCAGGCCAAAGAGTTCAATCTTTGTTTCTCATGGTCTGAAAGGCCTTCAGGTGCCTTTTGGCAAACTCCAGGTGGGCTGTCATGTGCCTTTTACTGAGGAGTGGCTTCCGTCTGGCCGCTCTACCATACAGGCCTGATTGGTGGAGTGCTACAGAGATGGTTGTTCTTCTGGAAGGTTCTCCTCTCTCCACAGAGAAATGCTGGAGCTCTGTTAGAGTGGCCATAGGGTTCTTGGTCACCTCCCTGACTAAGGCCCTTCTCCCCCAATCACTCAGTTTGGCCAGGCGGCCAGCTCTAGGAAGAGTCCTGGTGGTTCCAAACTTCTTCAATTTACGGATGATGGAGGCCACTGTGCTCATTGGGACCTTCAATGCTGCAGAAATTTTTCTGTGCCCTTCCCCAGATCTGTGCCTCGATACAATCCTGTCTCGGAGGTCTACAGACAATTCCTTGGACTTCATGGTTTGGTTTGTGCTCTGACATGCACTGTTAACTGTGGGACCTTATATAGACAGGTGTGTGCCTTTCCAATCATGTCCAATCAACTGAATTTACCACAGGTGGACTCCAATCAAGTTGTAGAAACATCTCAAGGATGATCATTGGAAACAGGATGCACCTGAGCTCAATTTTGATTGTCATGGCAAAGGCTGTGAATACTTATGTACATGTGATTTTTTCGTTTTTTATTTTTAATAAATTTGCAAAGATTTCAAACAAACTTCTTTCACGTTGTCATTATGGGGTATTGTTTGTAGAATTTTGAGGAAAATAATGAATTTAATCCATTTTGGAATCAGGCTGTAACATAACAAAATGTGGAAAAAGTGAAGCGCTGTGAATACTTTCCGGATGCACTGTATGTGTCACTTTATCTCGAAGCAGAAATTGAAAGCAACAGGCGGAAGATTGAGATTTCACCAAATTTCACCACTATGAAATTCTCTATGCGAGAGCGGAGATCTTTACCAATCAAATGCTCAATTGTACAATTAAGGCATGAAAGCAGAACACTGCGCCTGCAAATTAGGACACATTGATCTGCAAGATCATACATGTTTATTAGTTTTGATGCAGGGATTTTGTGTGTGTGTGTGTGTGTGTGTGTTCGCCGGGATTCAAGGAAATATGCTTCGCCGATATACAGTATTATTAAGCTTACATATTAAATTGAGGGTGCTCTAATGTTCGCAACCCCACGGAACTGGGCCTGCATCTAGCTGGCAGCTGCACTGACATGACTGCAAAACAACAAGATACCTTACTATCTACTTATCTATTAATTTATTATCGAATGGTAGTGTAGCCTATCATGGCACATTCTCGTCCTTTCTGTCAATGTGACGCTTAAGATTCCAAGGGGGTCGCACACCGGACGCATCTGGCGGATAACATGGCGCATTCTACAATTCTAAATTCCAATAGTTGTTTTGAATTTTAGAACCTTCAATGAAAACAGTTGTTTCAAATTTTAGAACGCACCACGTCATCCGCCAGATGCGTCCGGTGTGCGACCCCAGCTAGACTCCAGAGGCTGCTAAAATTTCTGCCGTGCCACGGAGCGCAACTCGCATTTTCTATTAAATTCAACCCAAATAACTGTCAAAGGACAGATTATTTAGTCTAGCATTGTTCATTCTTAAAGAAGGGGAAAACCTTGGTAACTTTTGTGTGTACTGTCTGCCATCTGAACCACATAGACGTGCCCTGTGCCGTGTCCTAGCCGCTACGCGGTGTGGCACTTCTCGTCCGGTGTGCTAGGTTTGCAACTTCACTAAATAATGTTTCAAAAAAAGGTTCAAAAAGCCGCTCTCCGCTCCGGTTGAAATTATCACTGCTCCGCTCACATGCTCTATATTGTATCTGTCAGGCTGGAGTGTGAACAGTGTGCAGTGTAATTCACTCACCCTGAAACAGTCTGGCGAGGTGAGGTGGAACTTCTGCTGGATATCTTCAGAAGCTCCAGCGCACAGCCTGTAAAAGATGTGATAGTTCCTCTCATCCTGACCTTGTGTGCAGATACGAGACTTCTCCAACAGGTAATGCGACACAAAACCACCTACTACTGCATTCTGCAAAACAAACCAGCACATGCAAAACAAATGAATATGTAATAATAGGAACAGGAAATAACAGGAAAACCTATAAAAAAAGAAAACAATGTATCAAACACTTAAAAAAGTGAATTGAAGACATTTGAATATGTTTTAAGGACCAGCAGATACCCTGTTTTCACACATGGTGTTCTGCTAGGAATTCAAGGTACATCATAAATACATGATTTGCACTATAGGATTAAACAAATACAGTGTGTTGATGTACATCACGTTTATTGTAGGCTTATAGAATTTGACATTTTTTGCGCTTGAATCACCTTTTCATTAAAGTGAATCTCCACAAACTTTCCAAAGCGACTGCTGTTGTTATTTCGGACAGTTTTGGCATTTCCAAACGCCTCCAGCAGTGGGTTTGCTAGGGTTTAGTGAGGAAAAATAAACATGGTCTTACATTTTCTTAGTCATCTTTGTTTTAACTGAGAATTTAGATTAGTAATAGTACATTAAAAACGTACCTTCAACTATTCTTTCATCAATGTCTTGACATGTGCCATAAGATGTAGTTAGGTACCTGTGAGAGTAAAGCGTAACAATCTCACGTAAGATTTTATATATATATATATATATAGTGCTGTGAAAAAGTAGGCCCCATGTATGTGTATAAATACTAAATTGTTTCAAAAATTCAAACAAAATCTAACATAAAACAAAGACAATCTGTGTAAACACAAAATACAGTTTTTAAATGATAATGTTAAAAAAAAGTTATCCTATATCAACTGGGCCTATGTGGAAAAAGTATTTGCCCCCTTACTTACTAAATCCCCAAATCTATTCATTTAGTATGTAATGGGGTTCAGCTGGACTAGACACACCCAGGCCAGCCCTGTTCAATCAAATCAACACCTAAATTGAATTTTTTCAGCAGCATTAATTTTTTTTTCTTTTTTTTTTTTTGGAGAAAGAAACAAGTCTTATTCTTCATTAATACAACATAATTAAATTCAAATCATACATTTACATTAGAATGTATATTTATGTATTCTTCAAACTGAGCTCTGTCTGTACCTGAGAACAAACTTAGTGTTTTCAGTTTTTCCCGCTCCGGACTCTCCTGACACAATGATGGACTGACTCATTTTCAACACTTTCATGTCCCGATAGGCTTTATCCGCTAAACACAAGAAACAATCACATTAGCTAACAATGCATATTCCTGCTACAACACGAGCAGTCAATCCAAGACTAACATTCTGCTTATGTGCATCAGTTTTTTTTTGGTAAGGCAAGGCAAGTTTATTTACATAGTACATTTCATATACAATGGCAATTCAAAGTGTTTACATAAAAATGATAAAGAAAATACAAGATATATAAAAAGAAATACATTTTAAAACCAATTAAGAACAAGAAATAATAATAAAAATTAACAAAATAAATGTAAAAAAAATGTTTTTAAAATTAATAAAAAAAAGAAAAGATGCAGTGCAGTCAGTAAGTGCAGCATAGTGTTCAGTCAGTAAATGCACAGTTAGACCAATACACATTAACTTATTAGAACAATAGCTTTATTTGCTTTCTCTTTTTCCTTTTCAGTGAACACTATTTTGAAATAGAACTGCAAGGCTTTTTTAAATAACCTTCTTCAGGTTGGGAGCCATTCCAAAGATCCTTTTCAGCATTTAAAGCTGAAGTGTGTAATTTCTGAGCAACTAGCGCTACCATACAGAATTGCAAAAATAAAGCTAATGCCAATGCAGTAGTTTAGCGAATGTTTCTGTACTGGGCTGGTTGGGATGCTCAAACAAATCCAGTAATGTTTTGATAGCACCGCAGTGTTACACTTTTAGGTGAAATCAACCTGTTGACTCAGCATATTAAACTGGGACTGGAGAACGAATTTGAACATCGAAGTTCAAAGGGGTCATATTATAAATTTTTGAATTGTGGTTTTAATTTTTTACTATAAAGGTCACTCTTAAATTGTTAGTAGGGATATATTGGTTTCACAGTAACAGATGATTTTCATACCGGTGACATCTTCTCATTCATGCTATTGCATGAATCTAAAGTTCAAATCAGTTCAAATTAGACAGAATCAGCTACTTTTCCACTGCATCATATAAACTTGCAACTAAAATTGCAACTTCCTTATTTTACATTCAACCATCACTCCATTTTAAAGACAACACAAGTCGTTTTGAAGGGAGTTTCAATAAATGCTGCTTTTGGACTTGGGAAGATATTTTGAGCTCGAAAGTTATAGTATTTTGTCATAGTACAATCAACTGAATTTTGCATAGTATCAAATATCACAGAGAAGCCAATTAACCTTAAATTTGCCTACTGGCCCACCCATTTATGGAGGATCACTTAAATACATTAGATGCCTTTGCTTGTAACCTGAAAAAGATAGTTCTTGTTGAGGTGATGCTTACCAATTGCATAGACGTGTGGTGGAAGCGTGCCCAGTGATCGGCCCTGGTACTGTTTAATGGTGTCTGGAGAATACAGCTTGGGAATCTCAAAATACGGGTTCACAGCGATAAGGATGTTGGCAACAAATGTCTGCAACACAACAGAAAACTTTAGCAGCATGAAAGTAACTAATGAATGCAGTTTTACTGTACTGTATTTAAAGGGACAGTTCACTCAAAAATGAAAATTCTCTCATTATTTACTCACCCTCATGCCATTCTTGATGAGTATGACTTACTTTCTTCTGCATTACACAAATGAAGATTTTTAAAATAATATGTCAGCTCTGTAGGTCTATACAATGCAAGTGAATGGTGGTCAAAACTCTGAAGCACATAAATGCAACATTAAAGTAATCTATATGACTCCAGTGGTTAAATCCATGTCTTCAGAAGTGATATGATAGGTCTGGGTGAGAAACAGATCAATATTTAAATCCTTTTTTTACTATAAATTCTCCTACCTGCCCAGTAGATGGCGATATGCACGAAGAATGCAAATCACCAAAAATAAAATAACTCTATAGAAAAAATCTCCCTAAGCAGGGCTGTTTAAAAGTGGAGATTGATTGTAAAAAAAGAACTTAAACATTGATCTGTTTCTCAACCACTGGAGTCGTATGGATTACAATTATGCTGCCTTTATGTGCTTTTTTTGATCTTCAAAATATTGAACCCTGTTGACTTGCATTGTATGGACCAACAGAGCTGAAATATTCATCTAAAAATCATAATTTGTGCTCTGCAGATGAAAGTCATACACATCTGCAGTGGCATGAGGATGAGTAGATGATGAGATTATTTTTTTTTTTTGGATGAACTATCCCTTTAATGGCTCTTGTATTTTAATGGCTCTTGATTCATAAGCATCAATAAAAGCAACACTGTTCATGTATAGCACATGGCATTACTGCTGCACCACGGCTCTGATGAAGAATGCATTTTTGATCATTTATGTCATGACATATACAGTGTAATAGAAATGTACCATTTTTGAAAATACGCAATTAATGTACTATAAAGAACTCAATATCTTTAAAAGTGTGAAGAGGTTTTCTAATGATAGTAAGATGTCTTGTCATTTAGGATCAACAGGGACAACTTTCACATTAGAGAACATCATTAAAAGGGAATATTTTACCCTAAATGAAAATGTTGTCATCATTTAATAACCCTCATGTCTTTCAAAATCTGTATGAAATTATTTCTCCACACACGTAGACATTTTTAATAAAAAAAAAAAAAAAAAGTGTACTGTCAAGCTCCAAAAACTGAACTGAGATTGCATTGGATTGAAAAGAACAGCATAAAAAAAAAATCTTATTTCGCATTCCACAGAAAAATAACAGCATATGGGTTTGGAATGACTTGAGGGTGAGTAAATAATGACCAAATGTTCATCTTTGGGTCATTTCCATCTTTTACTGAATGTGGAGTGTGTCTCGATTCAAAAAGTAAGTCTGGTTTCTTTTCCCACAGCTCCATAGTGCCAATACTTTACAAAGTCGCTATGACCATTTTTGGACAGTGCCTTACCCGATGACATGGGCAGATGACATGAAGCTATGGCTCGAGGTTAGTTATGTTACTACTTCAAGTTGTTAATACAGCCAACAACCACAAAAGTTAAGCCTGAACTAATTGTTACTCCAATTAACACTTAAAATGGTTGTTGTTCTCCATCTGGATCACTCGTTTCGGTAGTTTTACTTTGCTTCTTATGGAGACCGGAAACAGAAAACAGTCCATTACCACCCAGTGGTCGGTCAGGAAAACTGTGCATTGCATAATGTCTTCATGCCAACATGCACAACTAACATCCAGAGTGAATGAGAGTAAGGGGCAGTGGTAGCTCAGCGGTTAAGGCTCTGGGTTACTGATCAGAAGGTCGGGGGTTCAAACCCCAGCACTGCCAAGATGCCACTGTTGGGCCCTTGAGCAAGGCCCTTAACCCTATCTGCTCCAGGGGCGCCGTATCATGGCTGACCCTGCACTCTGACCCCAGCCTAGCTGGGATATGTGAAAAAGAAGAATTTCACCGTATATGTGCAAATGTATAATGTGTGATAAATAAAGAAAATTATTATTATTATTATAATTATTATTATTATTATTAATTATAAATTATTATAAATTATAATTAAAAGACAAAGAGAATACTTACATAAATCTTATCTTTACTATAGCGCACACGCACATTATTTAGTAGTGTGGCTTCATTCAAGTACATCAGCGAGCCTGTGACACACATATGAAATCATTATTCTCAACAGTGAGCAGTGTGATTTTCTCCAGCACATTTTATCCAACTCACACTCAACACTTACAGTTGTCTTCCACTTGTTTGCTGACATCATCTTCAGCAGGGAACACTTGACTGACCGGAGCTTGAAAGGTCTAGAATCACATTAAATGTTACATTAACACATTACAGCACATTAACAGCATGAAAACTTAGTATGAATTAGTGAACTGTAAAATGCGATAGGCCACATGCCTACCCTGGAATAACATCACTTCCAAACCCATCCAATTGTCCATGCACATACATAATGTACATTCAGTACATGCTCTCTGCTTGTCAGTGAACCCATTTATAATACAGAATTATGTATTAATGTAACTTAAATTATCACAAACTAGATATGTACGTGCAAAATGCATGTTGCCGTGTATGTGGTTGTTAAGGTTTTCTGAGTGGTTGCTTCCTGGTCCTAGTCAAAAGACCCCAAAAGAATCTCTATGATATTCTGGTCTCTAAATGTGCCTCAGGTCACTCCTTTAATGTAAGTCTATGGGATTTTTAAAAAATCTGTTTCATGATTTGTCAGGTGAAAATCGCAAGTCTAGTCACTTAGAAAAGTAATATCAGGTGGGCCTGGGTAGCTCAGCGAGTACTGATGCTGACTACCACCTCTGAAGTCGCGAGTTCGAATCCAGGGCGTGCTGAGTGACTCCAGCCAGGTCTCCTAAGCAACCAAATTGGCCCGGTTGCTAGGGAGGGTAGAGTCACATGGGGTAACCTTCTCGTGGTCGCTATAATGTGTGGTTCTCGCTCTCGGTGGGGCACGTGGTGGGTTGTGCGTGGATGCCGCAGAGAATAGTGTGGGCCTCCACACGTGCTACATCTCTGCAGTAACGCGCTCAACAAGCCACGTGATAAGATGCACGGATTGACGGTCTCAGATGCGGTGGCAACTGGGATTTGTCCTCTGCCACCTGGATTGAGGCGAGTCACTACACCACCACGAGGACTTAGAGCACATTGGGAATTGGGCATTCCAAATTAGGGAGAAAAGTAATATCACATCTCTCCTCAACAAGCCGCATGATTTGAGGTTTCGTTTATCTCTGCAGCACAAATGGTGCAGGACAAGGTAAATGCTGAAGTTTAATAATTAGGTTTAGGTATATGTTTAAATCAGTTTGATCACTAGTAATACCAATATTTGTGGTCCCTTTAAGGGGTTACATCCTTGTGTCCTGATATAAGACAGTAGTGTGTATTACACACACACAAAGCTGTAGCGTGTGAACAGACAGTCCATTGTGTAATCAGAGCCCGGTGACATCACACTGCACACACACATGCTCACACGCGCACACACACACACACACACACAATCAAGAAACCCAATTTGAAAGTCAACATTCTATAACTTACCCTTCATTAATTAAAATGAAATGGTTTAAATCTATATTGTTTAAAAAAAAATTTTTTTTTAAATAAAATATATTTTAATTTGTCAATTACCTGGAAAAAAAAAAATCTGTGTCTCCATCTGGTACACCACTTCTATGACATTTACAGATATTTATGTGTGTATTTTTTACTCATTTTGTTTTCTCAGGTCAAGCATCTGTGCAAGGCCTTACAAGTGTGCAAAAAAGAAAATCAAAATAAGTCATTATTATTTTAAATAATTTAAAAAGAATGTTTGTCCTCTGATTTCATTTCATTAGTGTTATCAATGATAAAGTTAACTTACAAGGTCAAAGTTCAGAGGAAGAAAAGGCTGCTCAAATGTGCATACAGTGAAGATGTTGAAAAAGTTATTAATTTACATTTTAACTGTCATTTTTTGCATGGTTCAATTAAATGTCGATGATACATTGTTCAATGTTCATATGAAAGATTTTTATTGAAAAAAAAAAAGTATTGATTTTATGGTATGATTAATTGATTAGTGTGATCAGCTTTTGACATCATCTAAGAAAATGTATATAAATTCATCTTCATTAAAGGGATAGTTCACCCCAAAATGCAAATTCTCTCATTGTTTACTTACCCTCATGTCATCCCAGGTGTGTGTATGTCTTTCTTTCTTCAGCAGGACACAAATTAAGATTTTTAGAAGAATATTTCAGCTCTGAAGGTCCAAACAATGCTAGAGAATGGTGACTAAATCTTGGAATCTCCAAAAATCACATAAATGCAGCATAAAAGTAATCCATGCGACTCCCGTGGTTCAATCCATGTCTTCCGAAGAGATATGATAGGTGTGGGTGTGAAACAGATCAATATTTAAGTAATTTTACTACAGATCTCCATTTTTGACCCGACCAGTAGGTGTGGATATGCACAAAAAATGCGATTCAACAAAAAAAAACAAAAGAAGATTGTGGAAGTTTATAATAAAGTGGAGATTTATAATAAAAATTACTTAATGTAAATCTGTTTCTCACCCACACCTATAATAGTGCTTCTGAAGACATATTTAACCTCTGGAGTTTTATGCTGCGTTTGTGTGCTTTTTGGAGCTTCAAAGTTCTGGTCACCATTCACTTGCATTGTATGGACCTACAGAGCTGAAATATTCTTCTAAAAATCTTCGTTTGTGTTCAGCAGAAGACAGAAAGTCATAAACATCTGGGATGGCATGAGGGTGAGTAAATTATGAGAGAATTTTTGTTTTTGGGTGAACTATCCCTTCAAGGCAGGGCTCCAGACTAAAACAATGACTTAGGAGCCATTGGCTCCTAAACTGAAACATTAAGGAGCCAAATGGCTGTTTCTGGTCACTAAATCACAGAATTGCTCGATTTAGATTGCTGTTCAGAAAAAAGATAGAAAGCCGAAGAAAAGGACGACAGCATATTACCCATTAATCGGAGGTTTAATAAACAATAGTTGAGAAGATAAGTTTGCATTCCCTTTTGTCTCATATACAAATATAAGAGATAAAAGATTTTTTTTATTTAATACTGCTTTCAGAATCTACATTACAGATATTTACATAAAGCATAGTATGCATATAGTAGTGTGTTGTCTTCTTGAGCATCAATGGTCCAGACACAGACTACAAGAGTGCAAATTGAATGAAATCCCAGATGCAGTCTATTGTGCTACTCCAATCCCAATCAATAATTACCAGAAGAAAAAAAATGGTACACAATACGTGACTTTTCAGGTGATTCATGAAAAAGATCCGGTTCAAAAAAGAGTCATTTGTTCACGACTCTCTCGCGCTGGGTTTGTTGTTGCGTAACGGGTGAAAATCGGCACGAGACACACTTGTATGATGATATCACAAGATGATATCTGACGAAACCGAATATGAACGCACACAACCCGACTGTCGCCAATGGCGACTACATTTTATTTCATTTTATTTATTTTTTATGTTCTCTCCTTTTTTTCTCCCCAATTTGGAATGCCCAATTCCCAATGCGCTCTAAGTCCTCATGATGGTGTAGTGACTTGCCTCAATCCAGGTTGCGGAGGACGAATCTCAGTTGCCTCTGCATCTGAGACGGTCAACCCGTGCATCTTATCACGTGGCTTGTTGAGCGTGTTACCACGGAGACATAGCATGTGTGGAGGCTTCACACCATCCACCGCGGCATCCACGCACAACTCACCACGCGCCCCACCGAGAGCGTACCACATTATAGCGACCACGAGGAGGTTACCCCATGTGACTCTACCATCCCTAGCAACCTGGACAATTTGGTTGCTTAGGAGACCTGGCTGGAGTCACTCAGCACACCCTGGATTCGAACTTGCGAACTCCATGGGCGGTAGACAGCATCTTTACTCACTGAGCTACCCAGGCCCTGGCAATTACATTTTTAATTATTGTCACAATCAATTATTTTTGGTTGCATTTGCGACCATTTTAGTCACAGTCTGGACCCCTGCTTTAAGAGTGACAGCATTAATCTTCCACAGATAAAATTACAATAAATACAAACAATAAAACTAGAAAACACTATAATTTATAGCTATAACTGAGTCAAAAGTATAGACTAGATCAGTGATTCCCAACCCTGTTCCTGGACGCCCCCCCCAACACCACACATTTTGGATATTTCCCTAATCAAACACACCTGATTCAACTCATCAGCTCGTTAGTAGAGACTCTACGACCTGAATTGGGTGTGTCAGAAAAAGGAAATATAGAAAATGTGCAGTGTTGGGGGGCCTCCAGGAACAGGGTTGGGAATCACTGGTTTAGATGAACAGCATTGTACTAAATATTTTAATAAATATGAACAAACAGTGGCACGCCTCTGCAATTGGACTTCCTAACGCTACTCGAGAGAGAGAGAGAGAGAGAGAGAGAGAAAACATTTCGGGCTGTAGAGTTGCAAAATACATAGTGACATTAAAAATATGGTGTAGTGTTTTTCTACACTGCTACTTTTAAGTTAAGTTAGTAGCGTTGCTACTTTTAGTTCCTTATTCCACAACACTGGTTTGTTTTGTGTATGTTTCCTAAAGAATATGTTTCGGGTCTTGCTGTGTCACTGTGTAGTGTTGCAGAGGTTCCTTCTTACCTTCCCCCTCTGGTTGAGAGGTTCAATGGTCAGACTGTCAGCGCTGATGTCGACGATTCTGCCCATCTGAAACCCATCTGTCGGGTGGGGCGCCCACACTGGCTTCCCATCATCCATTTTACCACTGAAGACAAGAGAAAAATCACTCTTATTATTCACAGAGAAGGACACAGATAATGAAGAAGAAAAAGAGCTCGGATCTGATTCAGAGAATGCTATTTGTACCTATTTAGATGTAGGCCTACAGTATAGCAGATCTTTTAAGAGACAAGGTTTGCTTCCTTTCAAAAAAAATATTTTTTAAGATTACATATTTCAGTTGCATAACAAAATTTCATCAAATGTAATGGAGTAATTTTTAATCAAATAAAATAAATAACTAAATATTTTAAGTTTTATTAATTTATCTTTGTTAAACATTACACAATTCAATTTGATGGAATTTTTCGTAAATCTTAAAAAAATAGGCTAAAATATTTTTCTGAGGGTAATTCTATTGGCTGTTTTTTACACCAAGTGCCAAACCGAACAATTCCACATTCCATATATCAAGAAAAATATTACAGTTATTATCATAAAATTATTACTTTCAATTGCCTAAACTTAAACTTTTTAAACAAAAAACTGTTCAGAATTCTCTGTAGTAATCCCCTATGAGAGCCTAAAATGTCTTAATGATTAAACTGATTTAAAAGCATAGTTCACCTCAAAATGAAAATTCTGTCATCATTTACTCACCTTCATGTCATTCAAAACCAGTTTATACCAAAGTAGGCAGATTGCTAGCCTAAGTCACTTTTCACTTCCACTGCATCTTTTTTATCCACAGTGAAAGTGAATGGTAACATCTGCTTTTTGTGTTCCATGGAAGAGAGAAAGTCATACAGGTTTGGACTAACATGAGGGTGATCACATCATGAAAAACTGTATGTCTCTAGCCACACTTTTGGAGTACACTTAAACACGTAAATTACATTTTCATAGGACTTTTTAGTTGATCCTCCCCCCCAGTATTACTCGTCATCTTGGATTATGAAAAATGCTATAAAAACAAAAATGAGTGATTTGTAAATTACATTCACCCTTTGCTGTTTTGAAAGCACTACAACTACACATAATGTGATGTTTTACCTTGTGTATTTTCTTTTTTTTTTTTTTTTTTTTTACAGTAATGTACAGTAATTTCAAATCAGATGATTGCAACATGCTCCAAAAAATTAGGGACAGTCGAGTGTTTACCACTGTGAAACATCATTTAACACTTATTAAGAATTTGGGCACTGAAGACACAAGTTTGTTAAGTTTAGAAAGTGGAATTTTCCCCCATTCATCCATTATGTAGGTCTTTAGCTGCCCAATTGTACGTGGTCTTCATTGCCATCTAATGCGCTTCATAATGCACCACACATTCTAAATTGGAGATAGGTCAGGACTGCAGGCAGGCCAGTCTAGCACCCACACGCTCTGCTCACACAGCCATGCACTTGTAATAGTTGCTGGCAGTATTGAAGTTGTCCTGCCGGAAAATGCAGGGACATCCCTGGAAAAGACGGTGCTCCAAAATTTTTACATATCTGTCTGCATTCATGGCATTCTCACAGATTTGTGAGTTACTCATGCCATGGGCACAGACACATCCCTGGCCCATACAGACACTGGCTTTTGGACCTGATGCTGATAACAGCTTGGATGGTCCTTTTCCTCCTTTGCCCGTAGAACACGACAGCTTTGTTTTTCAAAAACTTTTTGAAATGTGGACCCATCGGACCAAAAAAAACACAGTTCCACTGTTCTATTTTCCATCTAAGATGAGACCGAGCCCAGAGAAGTCAGCAGCGCTTCTGGACAGTGTTGATGTATGGCTTCTGCTTTGCATAGTAAAGTAACTTAACTTGCATCTGTGGATTTTTTTAAGACAGTGACATCCGAGTGATCGGAGATCATGCGCATTCAGAAGTGGTTTTCATCTTGCCCTTTACGCAGAGAGATTTGACCAGATTCCTTGAATCTTTTAACTATATTGTGCACTGTAGAGGGTGAAATGCCCCAAATCCTTCCAATTTGTCTTTGGGGAACATTGTTCTTAAAAGGCTGGATTATTTGCTGAAGCATCTGTTAGGAAATTGACAAGTCTTGAATGATCCTTGCTCTTGAAGGACTAGGCTGTTTTTGGAGGATCCTTATATACTATGACACAATTGCCTCACCTGTTTAACATCTGTTTCACATCGCCTTGTTATTTTAACTCGTCAAATTGTTATTAGTCTTCAATTGACCCTGTCTCAACGTTTTTGGAGCGTGTTGCAATCAACTGATTTGAAATTACTGTACATCATCAAAAAACAACAAAAAAAACAAAACACAAGGTAAAACATCATATTACGTGTTGCTGTAGTGCTTTCAATATAGCAAAGGGTGAATATAATTTACAAATCACTCATTTTTGTTTTTGTTAGCATTTTTCATACTTTCCCAACTTTTTCGGAATCAGGGTTGTAAATAATGGTAAAATGCTGTCAAATGCTAACGCCAACAATTTTAACACATCTCAAAGGGTTATTTTAGGCATTTCTTCCACTGGGACAGATTCTCATCATCTTCACATTGTATCTGTTCACAGTGTACCCAATAATAAGTTACTATTAAGTTAATAAATTATTATGGAAGTATATATCTGTATAATAATAACAACAACAATATTAATAATATTAATAATAATTATTATTATTATTATAAACCCGTACCATATTTCGAGAATCATGTGTGATTAGGCCATTTGAAAATCGTTGTTTCTGCATGGGTGCACACCTTGTGTATGATGTAAAAAGAGTGCAATTGTCTATAAATTTCAATCAGAGTGGCTACATACAACAAAATATTGATGTGAATATTTTAACAACAGTTCTATTTGTGTGCGTGAAACTTCTTTTTTCCATGGTAAGGGTGACCTTTGCATGGAATTGCCCTCTATTATATTGTATTAATTGTGAAATTGCAGAAATTCAATGAATTGTAGTTTACAGATGTACATTTTTATCTTTGAGTAATGTTTCTCCTATCACTGAATTGTTGGAGTTTGAGGTATTTTAAAGCTGCTGTTCATGTTCAACAGGAGGTGTCAAAGTAGTATTTACTTAATGTAATATTTATGTAAATGTTGTGTAATATTGTGTAATATTTACTTTAACTTTAATCAGCATCATAAACTACTGATATCTGTCAAAACTGGCCTCTAGCAGACAGGCTTGTAATAGGAGTCAAATGGTGTAACCGGTTACACCATTTGTCATTTCAATTTAAAATCTAATTTGACAGGCATTGTCATGGACACAAGCACATGGCCTTGGTGTGAATATTTCAAACATAATTTTTTTAAGTAAATTATGATGAATGATCAGTTTTACTGGGGTCATACCATTTGACACAAGCATATCTGACCATACCCTAAACATATCAAATTCTCGAATATTTTAAAGAGAGTTACTAATCTTTTTATGCAGCAGTTAGGGTCATCAGGGGTCTTTCTCTGTGATATAATTTCCTGTCACTTGGTCTTCTTGCACACAACAAAATGGTTCCTTGAATGGTGGTTACACCAACTTGACACTTCAGGAAACTGACTTGACTGACAGGATCCCCCAAATTATTTGTAATTTTCAGAACAATGGTGTTCCATTATTTTATTTACTATTAAAATGTTCTAATGTAAGATTATGCCAAACTAGTTGATAGGGTGTTTTATTGAGAATCTCACCTTTTTTAAGCAAGTTTAATTATTTGGTACAAAGTTTTTACGGTTACACCACATTGACATTTTTGCCATCATCCCCCAAATATTCTCTCACAATTGATTAAAACCAGAACTTTTAGGCTAGGTCCTCAATAAAAGAATGCATGCAAGTAATTTGTACATTTATTTTCAAAATTGAACCCTTTTAAATTTAAACCATATGGACACAAAAAAACATCCGTCACGTCATTGACCCATAAAATGATTGAATGAATGCACAATAAATCTAATTAAAATCGCATTATGGTGATTTAATTAAATTCATTAGGGATGTGTCAATGTATTGGCCGCCAATTATTTATTGGCCAAATATTGACCAAATTAAAACCATTGGCAAATCGATGCATCAGGAATAGTTTTGAAATCGGATCATGACTCCCAGAATCGGATCAAATCGTGAGGTGCCTAAAGATTCCTGACCCTAGATTGAAGCTCATGAAGTGTTGTATAGTACAATCAGAATAAAAATTACAACTACCAAATGCATCTACACTGCGCAATAGTTATGTTTCGCACTGCGATTGGCTGCTTTTTATCCCTTCAGTCAGTTGTGTGAGAAGTTGTGTGAGAAGTTTTAGTCAGCTTGAGTAAAATTAAAAGCATCAAATTTTACTTTAAGAGTTTACAAAGCCTGGCCAACTGAAATATGCAGCATCTGATTGTTGTACATCAGCAGTGCAGATGTCAATTTAGAGTTCTTAAATACATTTAAAAGGACCACTGAACATTGTTTTGTTTTTTGTTTGGGGGGGGGATTTTCTCCCCTTTTCTCCCCAGTTTGGCATGCCCAATTCCCAATGCACTCTAGGTCCTCATGGTGCCGTAATGACTCGCCTCAATCCGAGTGGCGGAGGATGAATCTCAGTTGCCTCCGTGTCTGAGACAGTCAATCCGTGCATCTTATCACGTGGCTTGTTGAGCACGTTACCGCGGAGACCTAGCATGTGTGAAGGCTCACGCTATTCTCCGCGGCATCCACGCACAACTCACCACGTGCCCCATTGAGAGCGAGAACCACATTATAGAGACCACGAGGAGGTTAACCCAACATGACTCTACCCACCCTAGCAACCGGGCCAATTGGTTGCTTAAGAAGCCTGACTGGAGTCACTCAGCACGCCCTGGATTCGAACTTGCGACTCCAGGTTTAAGTGTAAGTGTAGACCAGGGGCGTCGCTAGACTTCAGTGTCATCCGGGGCTTAGCCCACAGGCCATAATATAATATAAAAATAAGAAGAATCCTTCCTTCCCTTACTTAAATGACCACCCTAACTGTCAAATAATAATTATATTAAGCGCAACACTGATTCTGGTTCAGAACTTTATATAAGCAAACGTCAGGAGCACAATAAACCGATCAAACACGTTTTCGGATTATCAAACCGAGAATTACAACTAGTCTCTTTGTTCATTGTGCAGAATTTAACGCTAACAATAAAATGGTTCTTTCTCCTGAATAAAATACATTTCCTACATAACTGCTGCTGTGTCCAGATACTAATAATAGCTGATGCACCAAAAGTCTAAGGATTTCTTTATTGCAAAATCCTATTCTAAAGTATGATTTAACTACGTCCTCCACATCCATCTCTTACATTAATGAAGCTGCTGGCTCAGCGTCCATTCTACTATTGTGATAATGACACTCTGTTTAGCCTAATATTGAGATTTTTTTCCTCTCCAATATTTCTACTTTATTCACACAATATATTACTATATTCTCACAATGCTAAGACTTAATTCAAATAATTTTTACTTTATTCTCAAAATATTATGACTACAATCTCAAAAAGCTAGACTTTATTCTAATAATTTTGACTTTGTTCTCATACAAAATTTTATATCATAATTCTACGACTTCTCGTCATTTTTAATTTATTTGCAAAATATTACGACTTTACCTAAATCTTTTTTTTTTTTTTTTTTTACGTGACAATAAAACGCCATTGTGAGATCACTGAGTAAAGTAAAAAATACATTTCATTTTTATAAATGCATCTTGAAACTCCTGCGTTGGGTTTCATGACTGTTATTAAACATGATTCCAGGTTGTTTTTAACAAAGCAAAGTTTAAACGCTTGATAAACGGTCAGAGAGTGTTTTTTCCCACCTTTTGTTCTGGTGTGCAGACTTAAGTACAATAATTTGACAAGTTCAATATAATTTGATTTTAAACCATTCAAAAATCAAGGCACCCCAAAGAGACTATTTAAAGGCAGCAGTGTAACTCCACGAACATGACATGGAAATGTGAACCAGCACGGGCAGAGCGCATATACAGGCAGTCATTTCTGTTTGACTTTAATGTGAGATTTTATCATTTAAGACCTATGTATTGTGCTATTTAGACTTATTGCTGCTATTTTGAGTTGCATTGGAGGAAATTCCATTGCAATAAACATTCTTTATTTCGGCATACTGACTCCCGACTAAACCTGAATAACCGAACAATATGAATGGCGCATGCATTAAAATCTACTTGGACTGTTAAAAACAAACGAAGATTAGAAATGAGGCTTATAGATTATATATTTAGAAATAAGGCTTGCATAATAAAACCTCAGTGCCTCTGATACAGAAAAGCTGCACCCCCATGAGAGAAAATAGAAATCTCCCACACGAGGCATTCATAATGATTCGTCTGATGAACTTGTGCATGAACAGCAGGCAAAAGTGAAAGTGCGAACTGTCAATTAATGCAAGTTTTGCAAGGCTCACTGATCGGAATTAATTTACATTTGAAGCCAGAATTGAAGCCTGCCTTGTTGCGTTTGTACCCGGATTAGAATTGTGATTACCCTAATTAACTTTAAGCCTTTTTTTTTTTTCTCATCACAAAAAACATTCGGGGCTATTAACAAAAGATCCGAGGCTTCAGCCCTATCAGCCAGGGTCTAGCTACGCACCTGCGTAAAGCCCTGCAGTACATACATGTAAAATGTGAGTTCTGCTGTTTTGAGCCGAAAAAAACAATAGTGCAAAAATGTTTTTCACATCAATCATGCTATGATATTTATTTATTTTTTTTAAAAATTTGTCTTTTTTTTTTTTTATCATTTTATCTTCTATTTATCTTTCATTATGGCTGGCTCTCTTTAAACGTTTGGCCTACCATGTGTTCAACAGATCCAATCCATGTTCAATGGGAGTTATTTGTTGTCTGAACAATAAAAAAATAATTTGTACCTCTTTGTAAATGTTTAAAGCATAATTTCTGGGCAAAACAGTGATCTGATGACAAAATAAGGTAAGTAGCAAAATATCGGCATATAAACGGCCAAAAAATTATACATTTGAAGTCAGAAGTTTACATACACCTCAACCAAATACATTTAAACTCAGTTTTTCACAATTACTGAAATTTAATCGTAGAAAACTTTCCCTGTCTTAGGTCAGTTAGAATCACTACTTTATTTTAAGAATGTGAAATGTTAGAATAATAGTAGAGACAATTATTTATTTCAGCTTTTATTTCTTTCATCACATTTACAGTGGGTCAGAAGTTTACATACACTTTGTTAGTATTTGGCAGCATTGCCTTTAAATTGTTTAACTTGGGTCAAACATTTTGGGTAGCCTTCCACAAGCTTCTCACAATAAGTTGCTGGAATTTTGGCCCATTCCTCCAGACAGAACTGATGTAACTGAGTCAGGTTTGTAGGCCTCCTTGCTTGCATGTGCTTTTTCAGTTCTGCCCACAAATTTTCTATCGGACTGAGGTCAGGGCTTTGTGATGGCCACTCCAATACCTTGACTTTGATGTCCTTAAGCCATTTTGCCACAACTTTGGAGGTAGGCTTGGGGTCATTGTCCATTTGGAAGACCCCCTTTGCGACCAAGCTTTAACTTCCTGGCTGATGTCTTGAGATGTTCCTTCAATATAACCACATAATCTTCCTCATGATGCCATTTATTTTGTGAAGTGCACCAGTCCCTCCTGCAGCAAAGCACCCCCACAACATGATGCTGCCACCCCCATGCTTCATGGTTGGGATGGTGTTCTTCAGCTTGCAAGCCTCACCCTTTTTCCTCCAAACATAACATGGTCATTATGGCCAAACAGTTCAATTTTTGTTTCATTATACCAGAGGACATTTCTCCAAAAAGTAAGATCTTTGTCCCCATGTGCACTTGCAAACTGTAGTCTGGCTTTTTTATGGTGGTTTTGGAGCAGTGGTTTCTTCCTTACTGAGCAGCCTTTCAGGTTATGTCGATATAGGACTTGTTTTACTGTGGATATAGATACTTGTCTACCCGTTTCCTCCGGCATCTTCACAAGGTCCTTTGCTATTCTGGGATTGATTTGCACTTTTCGCACCAAACTACATTCATCTCAAGGAAACAGAATGAATCTCCTTCCTGAGCAGTATGATGGCTGCGTGGTCCCATGCTGTTTATACTTGCGTCCTATTGTTTTTACAGATGAACGTGGTACCTTCAGGCATTTGGAAATTGCTCTCAAGGATGAACCAGACTTGTGGAGGTCCACATTTTATTTTCTGAGGTCTTGGCTGATTTATTTTGATTTTACCATGATGTCAAGCAAAGAGGCACTGAGTTTGAAGGTAGGCCTTAAATTACATCCACAGGTACACCTCCAATTCAGTACACCTCCTATCAGAAGCTAATTAGCTAACTGTCTAAAGGCTTGACATCATTTTCTGGAATTTTCCAAGCTGCTTAAAGGCACAGATAACTTAGTGTATGTAAACTTCTGACCCACTGGAATTGTGATATAGTCAATTAAAAGTGAAACAATCTGTCTGTAAACAATTGTTGGAAAGATTACTCGTGTCATGCACAAAGTAGATGTCCTAAACCACTTGCTAAAACTATAGTTTGCTAATATTAAATCTGTGGAGTGGTTAAAAAATTAGTTTTAATGACTTCAACTTAAGTGTATGTAAACTTCAAATGTATATCGGTGAATCCCTAAAATTAATATATAGTCTGTATGCCCTGTGCTTGTAAGTGAATAAGTTCTCTGCTCTCTGTCATCTACTACACACACACACACACACACACACACACACACACACACACACACACACACACACACACACACACACACATACACGGAGCATGTGTGATGCTCATGATGCATTGTTTTAAGTGTATAAGCGACTCA
Organism: Myxocyprinus asiaticus; assembly: GCF_019703515.2. Classification (NCBI taxonomy): domain Eukaryota; kingdom Metazoa; phylum Chordata; class Actinopteri; order Cypriniformes; family Catostomidae; genus Myxocyprinus; species Myxocyprinus asiaticus. The sequence continues at coordinate 42,758,649 of NC_059368.1, read as the reverse complement.
TCTGTTCAGCTCTCACTCATTCACTTTGAAGTGGATGCATATGCAGACTATTAATATGTACTTAATTGAAGCACAGCTTTTTGCAGTTTAATTACTGCACTAGGCCATTTAGTGAACTGCTTATCCAGAGGTGAGAAACTACATCCAAATTTACACTCAGTTTTACGCCAATAATAAAAGCTTGATTTAACTGGACATATGAAACTGAAGAAATTACAACATAATTACTGTACATTATTACTACTGTAGAGTAAAATATTCAATGTAATAATAATAACAAATTATATTTATGTTTAAGCAATGTCTCACAAGCAAGAGTGCTGGCGTACTGAACATGTTTTCATCAAGGTTTTAATTTATACTGTTATGTTCTGCTATGCATTTCTTTATTGGGCAAAAAATAACACCAATGTTGTGTTTTGGATTACAATGTGAGGATCTGTATTCTGTAGAAGCAAAAAAGTTATTTTTATTTTATTAAAATTTTATGAATTAGTTTATTTAGACACCCTTTTGATGATAAAACTGAACAAAAATTTACAACATGAAATAAAACTAATATTATAATGCCCTACAATGGGGTTCTAGAAGCTAAAAATATTTTCTCCATAGTGACACTGATTTTGGTGATCATTTATAGACCTTTCAAAACAGTCTGCTCTGAGGTTCTGAAGAAGCCACAAGTGGGTGTAATTTAACTTATCTATTTGTTTTATTATTTTTTTATTTTAAGTCTGGACCCTGTCCACCTTTTTTCTGAACAAGGAATTTCTTGTGATTCTCCAGAAGTCGTTTTCCGGTCAGAATGTTTTACATTCAGTTTGCTTTACATTCTATTAGCCAATAGAAGTAAAACTTTTTTTTTGTTTTGCACAAACTTCTATGTTTCGAAGACATAAGTAAACACTGTTGGATAGCAAATAACTGTAGATAAATGTTTAACGGTTACATTATTTCATTATTTCCAATTGCATTATAGAATGTCTGAAAACTCATTCATGAAACAGTAGGCAAACAATACCCGGATGATCTACTGCATCTGCTGAGATTCTGAAGTGTGCAAGCAATCTATTCTCTTTACTACGGGAGTTGAGGAGCTGTCAGATTTAAAAAGGTGAAAAATTAAAAAAAATGGCAGAGAATCATGAGCTTATCTTTTCAACTGTAAGTGCAGGTATATGTATATGTATCAAGAAAGTTGTTTTTGCTGTTGCTGTAATTACAGTGCGTCATCGGTCAAAGGAAAATGCCAACATGGTGGATTATGTCAAGGATTGTATTTATTCTACACACCTGCATACCTAAAGAACATACTTCAATGGTCGAGAAGTTCATCTACATCAAATGAAGTACATTCTCTGAAAGTACGGGAATCCAGACGCAGTCTCTGTTTCCTTCGAGGTCAAGCACAGTAAAGGGCAAACAAAGGCAAAGTTCACACCGTTCCTGACAAGTAATTGTCATGGTTGTAAAGTTTATTGAGCATTACTGGATCTGTGCAAACAGCCTATCATTTCACTTCAGTGAGTTGCTGTATAATCATTTGCATTTATATGAACAAAACACTAACTAGATAAATGTGCACGCAACACGTTTTCAATGTAATCAGCATTACACACTTGTGTGGGTCGTATTACTTTGTTTCACTGTAGTTATTTTCAGTGGCAACTTCACAATTCTTTGAAAAGTCTACACCAACATGCCAGACATGAAAAGATTGAAATATAATTGAAATTACTAAACAAAAACATAATTTGTAGAGATTGTATTATATTATGTTTACAGTATGTACTAAATCTGTTCTTTGCTGTCCAGCCAAATATTAATAATAATTATAATAAAAGTAAAAATGAATGGCTTTTCTCTTCAAGAACAGTAAAATTACACGTCACTTCAACTGCCCACTTATTTTACTAGTGTCTTCAAATATGCTTGTTCCTCATTTCTTTTCTTTCCTTTCAGTTCTTAACAAATAAAACTGAATAACTATCAAACTGACCAAATAGATCACTGGAACAGATTTCATCAACGACAATAAAAATCAAAGCCTATCTTTAAATTGATAGCATGCAAAACTAGAGCCCCTAACAGTAATCCATGTATATGAAGAGATGTAAAACTGCATTTAAAATCATATTTCATCTGAACTGGATGGCTAATTGAAGCTTGACTGTGCCTATCGACTGTATACATTTTTAGGATCTGATAGTTTTAATACTTACATAAAATACACTGCATCTACAGTTGGTTAGACAGCAAATAAACTCGATGTTCTACATTGAAAATTCACAAAATTACAAAAACCAGCGGCCCATTAGATTATATCATTGTATTAATTATATTATTTATATAATATAATTAATATTATATATATTAATTGTATCATTATAATTAATTTATTTATATAAAAGTAAGAAAATGGTTATTTTGTACATTTAATTAAAAATATATTTTATATTACATATACTGTATTTATAAACTACATGCCATATTTAAATCATAGGCAGCATCTGAAAACATAGGCAGCTGACTTGCTGCCTTGTTGCCTAATCAGCTAATGGCTTAACCAACAGCGTTTTTGAATGAATGGAACTCAGAACAGTCTCCGAAGGCAGCATTTTCCAGTTTTCGGACCCCACCATAGTTATGATACTCGAACTAAACTGTCAGAAGAATGTGTGTACAGTTGGCAAATTCTCAACACCATCTAGAAAAAAAAAAAAAAAAAAATGTACTTTAGAAGGTTACCAAACATTTCTGGGCCTAGAAAGCCTGATACACTTTGGTCTATACAATGGAAGTGAATGGTGAACAAAAGGTCAGCATGAAAGTAATCCATAAGACTCCAGTGGGTTAATCCATGTTACCAGAAGTGATATGATAGGTTTGGGTGAGAAACAGAACAATATTTAATTCCTTATTTACTATAAATCTACACTTTCACTTTCACATTCTTCTTTTTTTTTTCGTGCATTCATGCATATCGCCACCAACTGGGCAGGGAGGAAAATGTTTAGTAAAAAAGGATTTAAATATTGATCTGTTTTTTTATCCACACCTATCATATCGCTTCTGAAGATATGGATAAAACCACTGGAGTCTTACTGAACACGTTTATGCTGCCTTTTTTGAGCTTAAAAATGTTGGTCACCATTCACTATCACTGTATGTACCTACAGAGCTAAATAAGAGAAATATTCTTCTACAAATCTTCATTTGTGTTCAGCGGAAGAATGAAAGTCATACACATCTAGGATGAGGGTGAGCAAATCATGAGAGAATTTACATTTTTGGGTGAACTATTCCTTTAGGCTGTTGAGTGCAAAAAGAACATAGTTCACTGCAGAGTTTAAGTACGGCTAATACGAACTGTCCAGAAAGTAAGGCTCAAATAAACTCATAGGATAAATTATTTCCTAACCATTAGAGCCTAACCTCCCAATGAGTAAAATGTGGTGTGCCTAAAATTTTTCAGCCAACATTAATATTGTTTTAAATTATGCTGTTATCAAAATTAATATTATAATACTAAATTATCATTACATATTGCTCAAAAGCATGCACTCATAAGAATGCATCAATTCGGCTTAAAAAGCCACAATCATATCCCGTTTATGTTAAATAAACCTGCTCCCAAGCAGGAGTGAGTTTACGGACCTGTTGCTATGACAGCAACTCCAAGATGATCTTTGATGAACTGAACAATCCAGGATTGCATTAAATCGTAACAATTGATTTTAAACAACTCAAATGTCAAATGATTGTATTGAAACAGGTTTCCCAAACACTCCCCCTGTTCCATTGGTGGGACAACACTTGCAAAACACTATGACTATATGTTTGTCACCGGGACTATCCCGAGCCACACTTGTCAGGGAAATCAACCAATGGATGGCTTTCTATGGTTGTCTCAAAGGATGTCAGTTTATAATCATTGTGGTGCCATTCTCACAGGATGCATTCTTGTAATGCATCAAAATATATGTTGTCAGAATTAGGGCTGTCAACAGAGTAAAATTTTCAAGAAAATTAATTACAATAGATGCTGATTACTTAATCAAATTAATTGCAATGTGTATTTTTTGGAGGGGTGAGAAAGAAACAGAAACAGTGGGTGTAGTGTCAAGCCTCAGGATGGCATTTTAATAATTCAACTAATAAAGAAAATAATAGCTTCCAAAATAAACTGGGGGAGGTATCTGACATCCTCACGGCGACACATCTAACTCGCACCGGAACCCTACCCATTCCATCTGTAGACCAGCGAGCATGCCAGCGTACATGAACAGGGACAAGCAACTGGCTTCTTGAAAAGAGGTGCACTCAGATGAGGCTCTATTTACTTCAGGTGAGCCTCATCACACACTGCCAAACAGGAATAGTCACGGTCCCCCTCATCTCTCCAGCCCATTCCCGTCTGGAGCCTAGGAGGAGTGGCTGATCCAAAGAGCGGGGCTTCGCTGACAACTGAGTCAATCTGTTTGAGGTAAACTTTTGGGCTGTTCTCATAAGACCTGCTATTTTTGTTGGGCTATGTACACACGTTTTGGAACGTCACACTGTGGTTGCATTGTGGAACACTGGTTGTCAGCGTCTCGAGCATAAACGTTGTGTTTTTAGGACTATTTCAAAGTTAAATGCAGTTTGAAAAAACGTGGCTCGAGACGGCTGTATTCAGAGATGTGCTCCGTCCAGCTTAACCTCAAGAAATGTGGTTTGTTGCCTGTACAGCTGAGGGTGTGCTGACTGCCCCCTTCTGATGGAATTTGCACATGGCATGATTATTGCATTCATTATTTTAACATGTTATTTTTTATATCATTAATTGCACTGTATTAATGCGTTAAATCAACAGACTTACAAGGTCAGACTTACAAGTCAGAATACAAGACTAAAAAAAGTTTTTAAATCGTATTTGCATTACATACCTTTTTTAACTAAATAAATAAAAATGAGAGAACTGATACATTTGTGTATATTAGTGATGGGAAGATCGGATCATTTTACTGACTTGGATCTTTGAATCTCATTCAGCAAAATGAACGAATCTTTATTCAAGTCATTTAGTTCATTAGTCAAGTGACAGCCACATAGACTCTACAGGAAACAGAACTGATTAGTTCACCTCCTGAATGGGTCTTCGGATCAGAGTCTTTCGTTCATTTGTCACATGACAACTAGGCTCTGCATAGAAGATAAACTATGTTAATTTTTCTCTTAACAGCTTACAGTTCATTGTGTTGCAGTTGTTTGTATTGTGATAAATACATGTAGTGTGACAATAAAATACATTTTTAAATCATAAGAATTGTCATGATGAGGTATTTTCATGTATGCAGGAAGTGTTTACAAGATATTTTCTGCCAAGTGTAAAATTCAAGTAAAATGGTCTTAGATGACTATCAGCAAATTCATAGGGAAATTCTTTAAGGCATATTTGATTTGGGTCTACAGTTCACAATAAAGACATAAATAATACAACAAGAGGATGTATCATGAGGGGAAAATAAATTAGTTAATTCAAAATCAATTAGTCAAGTCAATAATATGGGGTTTTCTAATAGCTTTTATAGTCTATGATATTTAATGAAGATAAAAGTTGTAAAGTTTGGGACTGGGCTTGAATTCAAGGCATCTTGCTTTATAAATGTTGTATTTCTCATCATTCAGAAAGTGTAAAGCTTCTACTAACACCATCAGAACCATCATGAATGAAACATTCACAAAGTTATACATTGCAAGTAATAAAGAAGCTAAAATTTGAGACCAGAAACGCTTTGTGAATCTGTAAAGGTAAAAATACAAATCAAACTAACCGCTTGTATTTAAGGAAGGTTGGGAGTATGAACTAATTTCTGTTTCCAATAAAGAGTCTATGCAGCTGTCACGTGAAAAATGAACGAAAGATTCAGACCCGAAGACCGACTCGTGAGGTCAACTGAACAGAATCAAATGAACGAAACATGAGCATGGATTTTGTGCAAAAATAAACGAATCACTCTCTGAGAGTGCTCGTTCTTTCGAGTCATATAAAAGATTCATTCAAAAATGAATGAATTGTTTATGAACAACCAATCACTATTCATAAGCTGAATTTACTTTAAAAGCCTGAAGCAAAAATTATCCATTACAGTATATTCTAAGTAAATCCAACACATAATATTTTCAGTGTGGTATAATACAAAAAAAAGACTGTATTCTCTAAGACACACTTCAGTGAAGAGTTCTTGCGGAGCTTGGCCTAAAACCTACTATGTGCTATGTAAACTATGTGTGCAAGAAGTATTTGGTTATCACAAAAATACTACATTTACATATGTAAACATCAATGTAAAACGCAGGGAATGAGGAACATTTGTTTAAACTTTTTTTTAGGACACAGTTGTGGGTTTTCAATGAGGATTCAAACTGTTGTTCTTGTTGACCAAATAACATGAACGTATGAGGACAGCAACTTGATCCATGTTGTTCTTCACACAGTTACATGCACTAATTGTTGCGTTGAAAGGCTTATAATTTCCATCAAATTCAAATGTTGCATAGTCACCCTTATGTCTTAAAATGGGTCTGATATTGCAACAAGAATAAAACGCAAGTGGGAATTGGCACATTTTCCACTAAAGCTGCATTTATCCACACCTACTTCATTCATAACATGGAACTTCTGAACATTAGTCATTCTCAACTGTGTACTGAAACAATGCTGTACATTTGTGAACAATTGCTGAATAACTGTAAATTGTTGTACATAAACAAATATTGCACTTTGATGTTGCTTTACATACCTTTCAGATTTGTACTATAAATCATAACATGATTTATCTACAGTGTAATATACACTGAAGGCATGAAAGCCATAAAAATTAGACTACTACTAAATCATCTTAAAGGTACACTCAGTAATTTTTCCCCCATTATAAAAAGTTTTACTCCTAAAGAAATTAATTGTAATTTTGAAACGTATGTATAAAATCATGAGCACTCACATGATATCAGTATCAGTAACCTTATAAAAGCTGTTTTATTCTACAAGGGGCAGGGGTGCCCTGATGGGGGAAGCCATGTTTGAATCACATGACCATCTGAAAACTACTTGCTTAATCTCAGTAACCATCTTGTTATTGGACACTTTCACTCTTGGATTAAATTAATCATGGCTGATTGTGAATTTCTACAATGGCATCGGTAACTGAAAACTATTGACTTTGAATTATGCTCCATCGACACCACTAGGTGTCATTGTAAATGATGACACAAGCAAAAAGTAACTGAGTGCACCTTTAAGTGTTGCTATGGTAACCCTTTAAAAAAACTCTTTGATTTCTATGTATTTGAGTGATTTGAATGCACATTAAATAATGCATATACAGTGCATCTGGAAAGTATTCACAGCGCTTCACTTTTTCCACATTTTGTTATATTACAGCCTTATTCCAAAATGGATTAAATTCATTATTTTCCTCAAAATTCTACAAACAATACCCCATAATGACAACGTGAAAGAAGTTTGTTTGAAATCTTAGCAAATTTATTAAAAATAAAAACGAAAAAAAAAAAAAAATCTTATGCCATTAGAATGAGCATGGATTGAATGGCTGAGTTATACATTGACAAAACTTTGTAATGACTTTAATTAGAAGCTAACACAAAATATTATGTGAATATGTGAAGCGCTGTGAATACTTTCCGGATGCACTGTAATAATAAGGCATTAGTAAACATAATATTGTGTGTTAGCTACTAATTAATTACAAAGTTTTGTCAATGTATAACTCAGCCATTCAATCCATGCTCATTCTAATGGCATAACGTTTATCTCCTGAAGAAAACAAATGTCTGTCCTGCTGTATGACACATTAATCTAAGCAAAGATATGCATCTAAAATCATTTCATCTCTAAAAGCAATGGTTCATAACTCATAAACTGAGCATGTTGCTCTGACAGCAGTATAACAAACTGATAATGGAAAATAACTTAATGCTGCAAAGAAACTATCGATATGTTAGATTAACTAATTTTTTAACATAAAATGTAATTAATGTCATATGTTTAAAAGTTCACCAAAAATAAGAACTCAACCTCATGTTGTTAACTTTCTTCTGTGGAACGCAAAAGGAGAGTTGTAAAGGATGTCGCGATCACAGATTTTTATACAATAGCAGATGATAGTGACTCACTTTAAAGCTTAAAAAAGTCTTGATGTTACTGACGTGTCGCCATATTCGATTTGAGCTCTGTTTACACGAAGTGACCATTGATTTGATTGGATTGGATAGTTGTATCTAAGGATGCACCAATCAATCAGTTGACATTCATGACGGATGATCATGCATAAATTTAGGGCCAATATTTGTCTTAATGACAGTATGCACAAATTCACACACACACACACACACACACACACACACTACAACTCTACTGAATGACAACTTGCTCCGCTCTCTGTGCTCAGTGACAGTGTGGTAACTGGAGGCATCACAATTTCTCATAATTTCTGCACCACTAGAGCCACCAAATGGAATTGTGCAAAAATAAACTTTTGTTTTCGACAGGTACTAAAAACTTTTTTTTTTTCTTCATTTCGTTAGTTCTGAGAAGAAAATGTATTTTTCCATTGCGGTTCCAGTGTTCTGCTGCCTCCTTTCCAATTTGTAACCGGTTAGAACTAAATTAAAGAATGGTTAATAAAGTTCTTTTTTTAAAAATGACAGTACTCAAATAGGTAAGTCAAATACCAGTTGCAATCTTACCCGATCTCTCAAGAAAAAAATAGGGAAAGGTCTGGAAAAACAAGCTTAAAATAACTACTTGGCGCAACCAAAATAAGTGAAAATAAGCTATTTTATTTTTTCCCATGTGGGGGAATTATCAGCATAGAAATCATTTACAAGCAAAGTATACAGTAACATCTATAAAATAACATCTTTTCAATAAATGTGTTCTTAATATTAAATATATCCACAAAAATATTTAAAAAATATTGTCCATCTGGCCATCTAAAATCAATCAATAGCCAAAATCTTTCTCTCCTACATGTACGCAAAAACACTGCTTGGGCATGTTTGTACTAAACGTCACCTTATGCGGGCTTAAAATTTTCATTTTAGCCATTTAATGATTATTTATTTATTTTATTTTAATTATTTGTTTTAATTACAGATCTGCTTCACAACAGAACCCCGCAGCAACAAATTCAGTAAAGACTTGAAAACAACTGAGAAATTAACTTTTTACCTTGTGTCTGGATTAACCATGCATATTTACGTAGTAATTATATATACAGTAGTTGTCTAAAATCTCTTCAGCATGTCACAGAAGGCTACATCCAAAATGTCCAATTAGTGTAAAGAAATGTGCGATGCAGTAGTTTCCGTCAGAATCATGTTCAACTAAAAAGAGAGAAGCCTCATTTTGGGGCAATAGGAAGTGGTGTAATACCAAAATTTTTCTGTGATAAACCATTTAGGCTTCGGTTTCATGATAAAAAATAAAAATAATAATTAAATAAAAAAATTATGTATATATTATATATACACACGCACACACACACAGGAACGAAATTAACCAGTTATTACTCGTTACCAACATTTCAAAATAACGTTTTCAGTCCAGAACAATTGAAAGGGACTTTGTTCTAGTTTACGATTGCAAAAAAAAGAGTTCATTTTCGTTCAGTCCCTGGTTTTCAAACAGCTTTCTGAATACGTCCACGTCTTCTGTTGATCAAACAAACCCGAGGATTCGCAAAAAGTTGAATTACCTATAAAATGCGGAATGTCACGGAATTTCACATCTTTAAGATAAAATGAATGTATAAATGCACAATTAATCAAATTAAAATTGTGATATGTCCTTATGTGATGATTAAACCACAAAAGGCTGAGATTTATGTACCATTTTTAAAGAAAACCTGAGTGAGCAGGCAAAACACATTTCTTTTATTTCTTATGGGATTCATATTCAACTGTAGGTTATAACAGAATGGCACAATCATAAAACAAATCATGGCAACAAAGAAAAAAATGAAATGACCCCTGACCCCAAAAGTCTGCATACCCTTAGTTCTTAATACTGTGTATTGCCCCCTTTAGCATCAATGACAGCGTGCAGTCTTTTGTAATAGTTGTCTATGAGGCCCCAAATTCTTGCAGGTGGTTTAGATGCCCATTCGTCTTGGCAAAATGCCTCCAGGTCATGCAAAGTCTTTGGTCGTCTTGCATGAACCGCACGTTTGAGATCTCCCCAGAGTGGCTCGATGATATTAAGGTCAGGAGACTGTGATGGCCACTCCAGAACCTTCACCTTTTTCTGCTGTAACCACTGGAGGGTCAACTTGGCCTTGTGCTTAGGGTCATTGTCGTGCTGGAAAGTCCAAGAGCGTCCCATGCGCAGCTTTCGTGCAGAAGAATGCAAATTGTCTGCCAGTATTTTCTGATAACATCCTGCATTCATCTTGCCATCAATTTTCACAAGATTCCCTGTGCCTTTAGAGCTCACACACCCCCAAAACATCAGTGAGCCACCACCATGCTTCACAGTGGGGATGGTATTCTTTTAACTATAGGCCTTGTTGACCCCTGTCCAAACATAGCGCTTATGGTTGTAACCATAAAGCTCTATTTTGGTCTCGTCACTCCAAATTACAGTGTGCCAGAAGCTGTGAGACGTGTCAAGATGTTGTCGGGCATATTGTAACTGGGCTTTTTTGTGGCATTGGCAACTTGACCATGCAGCTCATTTCTTTTCAAGTATCATTGTATTGTGCTCCTTGAAACAACCACACCATCTTTTTCCAGAGCAGCCTGTATTTCTCCTGAGGTTACCTGTGGGTTTTTCTTTGTATCCCGAACAATTTTTCTGGCAGTTGTGACTGAAATCTTTCTTGGTCTACATGACCTTGGCTTGGTATCAAGAGATCCTCGAATTTTTCCACTTCTTAATAAGTGATTGAGCAGTACTGACTGGCATTTTCAAGGCTTTGGATATCTTTTTATATCCTTTTCCATCTTTATAAAGTTCCATTACCTTGTTACGGAGGTCTTTTGACAGTTCTTTTCTGCTCCCCATGGCTCAGTATCTACCCTGCTCAGTGCATCCACGTGAGATTTAACAAACTCATTGACTATTTATACACAGACACTAATTGCAATTTAAAAAGCCACAGGTGTGGGAAATTAACCTTTAATTGCCATTTAAACCTGTGTGTGTCACCTTGTGTGTCTGTAACAAGGCCAAACATTCAAGAGTATGTAAACTTTTGATCAGGGCCATTTGGGTGATTTCTGTTATCATTATGATTTAAAAAGGAGCCAAACAACTATGTGATAATAAATGGCTTCATATGATCACTATCCTTAAATAAAAGACAGTTTTTTGGCATGATCAGTCATATTTTCAAAATCAATGCCAAAATTTCACAATTTCTGCCAGGGTATGCAAACCTTTGAGCACAACTGTATATATATATATATATATATATATATATATATATTATATATAAAATAATAATAATATAATTATATATAATTAAATCATAGTTTTTTGCTGTTTAATAAGCACATTAGCCCAAAAAACTACTTTTCCGAAGGTGAGAAGTGAAGTCATCAATAACATCTGGTTTTCCGCCAAAATAAAAGCTCCATTTAACTACACACGTGAAATTTATGACAAAATTAAATGCGACAGAAATATATTACTTCTGTATACAACCCCAATTCCAAAACATTTGGGACAGTATGAAAAATGCTAATAAAAACAAAAAGGAGTGATTTGTAAATTATATTCACCCTTTGCTGTATTGAAAGCACTACAACTACACATAATATTATGTTTTACCTTGTGATTTTCATAGATTTTTTTTTTTTTTTAAATGTACAGTAATTTCAAATCAGATGATTGCAACATGCTCCAAAAAAGTTGAGACAGGGGCAATTTAAGACTAATAAAATTTGACGATTTGAAATAACAAGGTGATGTGAAACAGGAGACGTTCAACAGGTGAGACAATTGTGTCATAGTATATAAGAAGCCTCCAAAAACAGCCTAGTCCTTCAAGAGCAAGGATCATTCAAGACTTGTCAATTTGCCAACAGATGCTTCATGAAATAATCCAGCACTTCGAGAACAATGTTCCCCACAGACATGTTGGAAGGATTTTGGGCAATTCAGTGCACAATATAGTTAAAAGATTCAAGGAATCTGGTCAAATCTTGGTGCGTAAAGGGCAAGACGAAAACCACTTTTTAATGCGCGTAATCTCCAATCACTCAGATGTCACTGTCTTAAAAAACGTCATTCATATGTAATGGATATCATGAACATGGGCTTGGGATTACTTTAGTGAACCCTTGTTAGTCAACATCACTCACTGCTGCATCCACAGATGCAAGTTAAGACATTACTACGCAAAGCAGAAGCCCTACATCAACACTGTCCAGAAGCGCTGCAGACTTCTCTGGGCTCGGTCTCATCGTAAATGGAAAGTAGAACAGTGGAACAGTGTTTGGTCCAAAGAGTCCACATAGTTTTTGAAAAACAAAGCCGTCGTGTTATCTGGGCCAAAGAGGAAAAGGGCCATCCAAGCTGTTATTAGCGTCAGGTCCAAAAGCCAGAGTTTGTATGGGCCAGGGGTGTGTCAGCGCCAATGGCATGGGTAACTCACACATCTTCGAGGGCACCATTAATGCAGACAGATATGTACAAATTTTGGAGCAACACATACTGCCAACCAGCACCGTCTTTTCCAGGGATGTCCCTGCATTTTCCAGCAGGACAACTTCAAACCACATACTGCCCAGATTTCAAGTGCATGGCTGTGTAAGCAGAGAGTGTGGGTGCTAGACTGGCCTGCCTGCAGTCCTGACCTGTCTCCAATTGAGAATGTGTGGCGTATTAAGAAGCACACCACACGGCAATGAAGACCCAATACCATTGTGCAGCTGAAGACCTCCATAATGAATGAATGGGGGAAAATTCCAATTTCTAAACTTAAACTGTCTTCAGTGCCCAAATGCTTAATAAGTGTTAGAAGAAATGGTGATGTTTCACTGTAGTATCCACTCAACTGTCCCTAATTTTTTGGAGCATGTTGCAATCATCTGATTAGAAATTACTGTACATTTTCACAAAAAAACAAAACAAAACAATGAAATTCACAAGGTAAAACATCATCTAATGTTTAGTTGTAGTGCTTTCAATATAGCAAAGGGTGAATATAATTTACAAATTACTTATTTTTGTTTTTATTAGCATTTTTCATACTGTCCCAACATTTTTGAAATTGGGATTGTAGTAAAATTTAATATTCAAATGTAATAGTAGTAGTAATAATAATAAAAATAATATATCAATAACAATTACATTATATTTAAGCAATATCTCACAAGCAAGGGTTTCATCACTGCTTTCAAGAATACTGTGATGTTCTACTGTGCAGCACTGTATATGACCAAAAATTAATTAAAATAAAACTCCAATTTTGGGTTTCAGTATATAAGCTCTTTATTTGATAAAAAAATAATGCAATGGTATGTTGAAAAGTAATTGTTCTGTTTTCATTTGATTAGAATTCTATGAATTAATTTGACAGTTTTTTAATTATATAATGTAATTACATTTTACAAGAAAATAAAAATGGAAAACACGGAACTTGTGAAAAAATAAAACTGAATATTGAAAAAAATAAAATGGATTTCTTAGGGCCCTATATTAAATAGTAAATAAAAGCTCATATTTAGTTCCTGAGGAATATGATCAACATTTTCTGTAGTTTAAGCACTTCCCATTACTGATCATTTGTAGAAAAAGAACAAAAGTAGGGTAAGATGGGGAAGACGCCCCCCAGGATAAGGTGAAGTTCATCAATAGTTGCCTTTCCAGGAACAATAAACCAATAAACATGTAGAGACAGTGCTCGGTGTCACTCACACAAATACTAAACATGTGAAATTAAAATAATGCAATAAACATTAACTAAACTACATCAAATATAACACAGAACACCCCAACGTACATAACTGATATTAAAAATAAGAAACAACATAACTATTCCCATAAAATATAACAAAATGTAATGAATCACGCAGGGAACTCTGGGAACACCCGATTATTGTTTTTTTTTAACCATAATTTTAACAATAATTTACCATAAAAAGTACATGTACTCTCTTGTTAAACGTATTATAAATTTTTACTGTTATTTATATGGGAAAAATCATACTTTTAACATCTAAAATATGTAACTTTTACAACATTTTACTGTTAAACTACATGCCTTGTCTTTTTTAATATATCATCATTTTTTACCATATATTTTAAGGTACTTACCCGTTAACCAATTAACGTATTTTTACTGTAGCATTTTTACAGTCTTTCACTGTTAAAATTACAGAAATTTTTTACAGTGTCATTATTATTCAATTTAATAATTATTAATTTATGGGGTTAGCCGGAGTTGCACGGCACCATGGTTAGGACGTGTGAATGGCGAGCTCTGCACACTTTGCTAGTTTTAACACTATTATTGTCATAAACCGGTGAGATTCGATACTCTCTGTTCCTTAACTGTTCTAGGAAGACAATGTGTCAAAGAATTCAAAATCTTTGGTCTCTGGAGACATTAAAAGACACTTACTTTTCAAGCTGACGCCCCTGACACGACCGCGGGCCAGGAAGCAGATTTGGCTGGTGAAGTGCGGGAAATTCGGTGAGAATTGCTGAATTTGTCAGCAATGCTGATGAAGGTCATTGCTGACTTGGAGGATCTTGCTGTAATATGTCGATCGATCACTGCCATGGAGACGAAATTCACTGAGGTGGTTACAAGAGTGGGGGACGTCTAGAAATGGATAGATTATCTGGAGTCATCGGAGAGGGAATTAACCGCTATTCCGCTAGAGACCTAAGCGGATTTGGAGCGTGTCTGGGAGAAGCTGGAGGATATGGAGAATCATAGTCGGTGAAATAACGTCCATATTGTTGGAATTCCTGAGGGAGCAGAGGGTCAGAATATGGTGGAATTCCAGGACGGGCTCTTTCCGAGTCTGCATGACATAGCAGGTCATAAGCTGGAAATCGAGCAAGCTCACAGTGTTCCGGCTCAGTGATCCGCTGAGAGAGACAGGCCTTATTTCTCTTCTTAAGCGTAAGAAATATGATATAGTGTTTCTTCAAGAAACGCATCTTTCCCCGCAGGAAGCTGAAAAATTTGGGAAGATATGGGGTGAACAAGTTTTCTTTAGTGCTGACTCAATTAAGAGCAGGGGAGTCATTACACTGATAAGTAAACATCTACAATTCAAATGTTTCAAACAGATTAAAGATAAATTAGGAAGAGTCATTATTGCTTTAGCAGAAATTCAGGGACAAAGTCTTATTTTGGCAAATATTTACGCACCTAACGTTGATAATCAGGGCTTTTTTATAGATCTTGAAGGGATGTTGCAAGCCACTGGCACCCCTCATGATATAATACTGGGAGGAGACTTTTGATGGACTCAGTCCTTGATCATAGTGAAACAAAAGTGTGCAAGCCACGTACAGCAACACTGACGCTTTATAGGATGTGTAAAAATCTTGGTCTTGCAGATATTTGGAGACTTTTGAACCCATCTGGTAGGGACTATACATTTTTTTCATCAGTCCATAAGATTTATTCTAGAATGTTTTTTAAATTTTATTTTTTTTTTATCTAAGTCCCTCATTTTATCTGTTGTTGATTGCTCAATTGGAAACATCTTAGTTTAGAGGTGTTGCAACATACAGAGAAAAATAAATCATATAGTTGGCGCTTTAATGTATCCCTTTTGCGAAATCCCAATGTTTATATGGAGACCAACTGGTCCTTAGTATCCTCTGTGGGCGTGGCTTAGGATGCATTTAAGGCGGTTCTTAGAGGTCGGGTCATACAGTATGCCTCATTCATCAAAAAATCCAAAGCACAAGAACTCGTGGAATTGTAAGGGAACATTAAAGTGCCGAGGCACAGCTGAAGTGCCGAATGTCATCTGATGGCCTCAGAGAATTGACCCGATTGAAATAAGGATATAATACTATTTTGTCACGGAAGTCATGCTTTGAGTCAGGGGACAAGTCAAGAAAACTTCTGGCTAGATATATCAAACAGAGAGTGTCTTTTTCTACCATTCCCTCAGTGAAATCTGCTGGTGGTGAAATATTTACCTCAGCCATTGATATTAATAATGCTTTTAAATAATTCTATCTTGATCTCTATAGTTTCATGTCTTCGTCTACTGATGAAGATATTAGAAACCTTGTGGAACCATTAGAACTCCCTAAACTGACGAATGAGCAAAATTTTTTCTTGATTCTGAGATAACCTTGAAGGAGCTTGGCGAGGTAATTAAGGCCTTGCCTACAGGCAAGGCTCTAGCGCCAGACGGCTTTGCCATTGAATTTTTTAGATCTTATGCTACAGAACTGGCTCCACCTTTGTTAGAAGTTTATATGGAATCATTAAAGAATGGAAAGCTACCGCCAACCATGACATAAGCCCGGATCAGTCTGATTCTTAAAAAGGACAAAGATCCAAGCGAGTGTAAAAGTTACCGTCCAATTTCCCTGATCCAGCTAGACGTTAAAATATTGTCAAAAATTTTGGCTAACCAATTAAGTAAAGTTATGATATCTCTTATACATATAGATCAGGTGGGGTTTATTCGGGCCGCAGCTCTTCTGATAACATTAGGCATTTCACCAATATCATGCGGTCAGTGGCGAATGATCAGGCTCAGGTCGCAGTCATCTCACTTGACGCCGAAAAGGTGTTTGATATGATAGAATGGGATTATCTTTTTAAGATTTTGGAATTATATGGGTTCAGAAATACTTTTATTGGATGGATTAAGTTACTTTATAGACACCCGGTAGCAGCAGTACAAACAAATGGATTAATTTCAGATTATTTTACTCTGGATAGGGGCACCCGGCAGGGTTGCCCTCTTTCCCCATTATTGTTCTGTCTTGCCCTGGAACCATTAGCAGCCGCAATAAGAAAGGAAGATGATTTTCCAGGGGTGGTGGTGGGAGGTATGGCGCATAAGCTTTTGCTTTACACAGATTATATTTTATTATTCATCTCCAACCCCACTAGATCTATGCCTTGCCTCCACAGAATTATTAATTCCTTTTCTAAATTCTCAGGATACAGAGTCAATTGGTCTAAATCCGAAGCTTTGGAACTGACAGCGTACTGCCCAGTAACGGCTTTTCAGCCGGGTGCCTTCCAGTGGCCCAAACAAGGCATTAAGTATTTGGGCATTTTATTCCCAGCAAATTTGTGTGATTTAGTTAGTTAATTTTGACCCCTTAATAAAAAGGTTTTCAAGTGATGTGGGCAGGTGGGCTTTATTACATTTATCGATGATAGGGAAGGTTAATGTTATTAAAATGAATTGTATTCCAAAATTCAACTACCTGCAACAATCTCTCCCTGTAGATGTCCCCTTCTCTTATTTCAAGCAATTTGATAGCATAGTGAAGTCCTTCATTTGGAACGGTAAGCATCCCAGATTACATTTCAGTAAGATACATAGGCCGATTGACAAAGGTGGGCTAGGCCTACCCAAGATTTTGTTTTATTATTATGCATTTGGTCTCAGACATTTGGCTCATCGGTCACTTCCACCTGAGAGCGCCCCTCCCTGGTTTTGTATTGAACAGGAACTTGCCCCTATTTCGCCACTGCAAAGCCTTTCTATCAAACAAACCGGAGAAGTTAACACCCCGTTATCTCGCATTTGCACCCGGTATGGACAAAAGTGTCCAGAGTGTTTAATTCGGACATGTATTTAAATGTTGCCTCGAGCATATGGCTGAACCCAAAATTATGTATTAATAAGTCCCCTTTCTGCTGGTCAGAGTGGATTGTGAGGGGCGTTGCTACACTCGGTGACCTATATGAGAGTGGAGTGTTGAGATCCTTTGAAAATTTGGTTCAACATTTTGGGATTCCTAGATCTCAGTTCTTTAGGTATTTACAGCTGTGCCACCTGCTCTGTACTATTTGTGGGAGTAGCATACACCCCCCTAAAGCGGTAGACACTCTGGGAGTGGTGATTACTGCTTTTGGAAAAGGTCATGAGGCATCAGTGTATTACTCCCTGCTAATTCTGAGTATGAGGGACAGAGCTTTAACTTCTATCAAAAGATTATGGGAGAAAGATTTAAACTTGGTACTGGAGGAAGGAGTGTGTGCTAGGATTTTAAAAAACATCAAGTCTGCATCTAGAGATGCAAGGGTTTGCCTTATGCAATTCAAGATTTTACATCAAATCTATTGGACCCCCTCTAGATTGTATAGGCTTGGTCTTAAAGACACACCCACCTGCTGGCGATGTCAATCAGATGGAGACACAACCCATGTCTTTTGGTGGTGTGTTAAGATCCAAGAATTTTGGTTGAAGGTTCAGAGTTTTTTGTGTGATGTATTGGGCACTCAAATTTCATTTTGCCCCAGACACTGTATTTTAGGCGATGGGGTGGTCATCAATATAGAGAATAAGCACATAAAATAGTGGGTCCTAACCAGCGGCATTATCACCAGACAAATAGTTTTAAAGGGATGGAAGTTGGCTGGAGTGCCCCCATTTCAGGAGTGGTGCTCGGAGATGGGGAGGGTGGCGGCTTTTGAAGAAGGGTCATCTAGAAGACTGGGGTAAATATCTGGCATTTCTGGAGGGCTCTCGTGTAGGGGCAGTGGAGAGAGAGGTGTAGCAGTTAATGTGTGATTAATATTGGGGGGGGGGGGGTGTAATAGTGGGGGTTTAGTATTGATTCTGTTTGTATATGTTTTGCTTTTCTTTGTTTAATATATAAATCAATAAAAAAAAAATGTAATCACAAAAAAAATGTATGGGGTTATTGTTAAATAATTCCATCATCAGATGTACATTTCAAACATCTTCTCTATTCCTTATAACCTAACTGAGTGGAATTCAATCTATATTCATAGTATTGCTATTATGACATACCTTCAATTAAAAAATATGTGTGTCTTTATATGTATATATTCATAGGCCTGCACAGTATACAAGTCATAGAATAAGTTTACTTTTCAGATTAATCTCTTTGACTGGGATTCTGTTATTTGATTTGCCTGTCATTAGTTATTCAATTATTCAACTAAATTGTGAAAATAAACAATTACATAAAGTATTTGATTTTATATTTTACTTTAAATTTCAAAAATACATTACTAAGAATGTTATCAGATGTTATTGTATACATTCTGTAAAAAATTATAGAAGTTTATATATATATATATATATATGTTACAATTTAAAAGTAAATGAACATTCTTCTTAATTGTTTAAGAGTTTCAGATGTATTACGGATCCTTTTCATGGAAAGTGCCAAATATCATCATTAGGCCCATTGGAAAATGCAATGACAGAATGGGAGAGAGAAAACTAGGAGAAAAAATAGCTGCTATGAATTGAGATTTCAGCTACTGAAAGTTGTGAGTTGAGTTTGAGTTATTTGACTCCAAGCCCACTCGTCTAACACCCGCACAGATCTGGATTGTTGAAGGAAAGCTGTCGGAGCACTGAGAGCTCACTGTCACAGAACATGACATCATGAAGGGACATTGTGTCGCCTGAACAAAAAAAGGTAGAAATAAAATGGTCGAGTGAATGTTTAGCATTTTTACAATCAGAGCTATGACATGAAGAATTTTTTTTTTAACTTTCAAACTTTACACTAGTTCTGACAAAAGTATGTTTTCTAAATTTGAAAATTCTTAAAAGAACAGTTCACCCCACAAAAATAAATAAATAAATAAATAAATAAATCTGTCATAAGTTCAATAGTCATCATTTACTAACCCTCATATCGTTCCAAACCTGTATGACTTTATTTCTTGGAACACAAAAGGAGAAATGTTAAAGAATGTACTGGGCACTCTTTTCCATTTAAGTAAAAAAAAAAAAAAAAAAACAAATTGACAAAGAAAAAATACATAAATATAAAAAGCACAATTAAAAAACATCCATAAAAGTTGTCCATACAACTCGCTCGCAATATTCCATGACTTTCTCAAGTTATCACTTTGTGTGAGGAAATGTAAGCCATTATTTACTGAAAATTGTGGGGTTTTTTTTTTTTATTATTATTTTGGACCTCAACAGCCCCAGTCCCCTTTCACTGTCATTAGGAACAGTTCCCCAAAAAATAATAGTCATCTCGTCATTTAGTCAATCTTGTATGACTTATTTCTTCTGCGGAACACAAACAAAGATATTTTTATAGTGGTAAATGCGAGGAAGTGTAATCAAGCTTCAAAATTTTATTATTGCGTCTATGAGTCTGTAGATGTCAAGATTTTAAGTGAAAAAGGAATTACATTTTGGTCTGTTTCTCACCCAAAACCGATAATATAGTTTCAGAAGAAATGGATTAAACTAGGGCTGTCATTATCGTTAATTTTGTAATACAGTAATCTGACAATTATTCTGACGATCAGTCGAGGAATCTAAAAAATAATAACTCGGATTGCATAATGTTGTTGAGGTTGTTGACGTTTGGCAAAATGGCTTCATTAGCCTTAGTTTTGATTTTACTCTACATTTGAATAATAAAGACAACAAAACAATTTTGCAAACAATATCTAAAGCCAACAGAGACCCAAAGCAGATCTTTAAAATAAAAATGTTACTAATTCCAGCTGACAAGACATTGGCTCATCCAGGTGTGCCCAATTTGTTTTTAATGCAAGGTCTAATTTTTCATGAACTAGTTCAAACTGATCTACTCAGATTTTGTATTCCCATATTAATTCTAATATGGGAAAACAGGCCATGGAAATAAAATATTTTATCAATGTCTGCCCATGTTTATTGAGGATCAGTTATATTCAAGGTTAAACTATTTTCTAGAGATATACAAGCCATTTTCTTTTATCTATCACTTACATGCAACACAGAATACAATATTTACAATATTCATTGTATGATATCAATACAATATTTACAATTAGAGGTAGACCGATATATCGGCCGACAGTTGCTTTTTCAAACTATAGGTTATCAACAAAAATGTATGCTGATAAACCTCATCTGGTGAAATATATCTACAAAACTCTTCATCTGTAGATGAGCAAAATTACCCGCCACTGCACATAAAACACCCACATTTGGCGGGGTGGTGGGTGCTAATTTCATACCCTGACTGCTTTGCTCAGAAATTAGGCTATGTTTTAAAAATGTACAAAGAGGTACAAAAGCTCTTTATTATTCTAAAAATAAATAATTTTCATTGAACATGGATTGGAGGCCAAAATTTTAAAGAGAGACACAGAAAAATATTGAAAAATAACTAAATATCAAAGCATGATGATTGATGTGAAAAAGATGATTTTGTACTTTGACTACGTATACATGGACACCGGAAAGTGGCTAACCATATGCTTCCACTGGCACAGAAGAAATCTGCTCAAAGCCGCTCACAACGATAGGGAACAGCTTGCTCCGTGCCTCTGTCAATCCCACAATCCACCTCGAGAGCGTGGCACTCAACTTCCATAGGAATTAATTGAAAATGCTTGCTCACCTTCGCTCACAACAGGCCAGTGGAAACAAGCAGATATTGGGAGAAAACAGTGTTCTGGTTTACATGCACTGTATAAGCGGCATACTCTTTACTCCCATATACATGTGACTCGATCAGTAAACAGATTTCTCCACAGCAACGTAATTTTGCCTCAACACTTGTGTAAATAACAAACATGGGATCCAAAGAAGACTTTACAATTTTATTCTGTTTCTTCGCTTTATTTCCAGATATTCCAGAGTTGTTGCTGTGTTTGGTTCCTTCACTTTCTTTCGCGACCTGCAGCTGAATTGCGATACAGTAGTGGGGTTTCCCTCTTTTGTAAAACTCTGGGATTCCCCCAGTGTACCAGCGCATACGGGCGCATAAGGGACTGTCGATATTTTACATTGGCGTGTGTAAATATGTATAGTTCATAGTCTGTGATTTCCCACTGAAATGCTGAATTTTTTACGCTTTATTGACTTGTTGTTGGGCTCCATCCAATGACGTTTGTTTTCCCGGTCTGTTCCAGGCACACGCACTCTCCAAACACCAATCAGAATGCCGCTTATGCGTTTACATGACCACAATAAGCTGCGTTCCCTGAAAGAAACCCAGGAGTGTTAAACCGCTTTCTCTTAATCCCTTACACGCCGTGAGGAAATCAGCGTTCTTGTTTACATGATATTTCAGAATGCCGCTTTCTGCTAAAACCCTGGAATAACCAGTTTTCTTAAGTGCATGTAAATGTGGTCATTTTTGCACTTCTGTTTTTGCAGTTCAAAATAACAGAACTCACATTTTACGTTTGTTCTGTATATAATAGAACATCACAAATTCATATAATGCATGATATGTTATAAAAATGTACCAAAAGGAACAAAACACACTTAAGTTAAACCGTGGTGTGACAGACAATGGATAATGCCGTACACCACTAGAGGGCACTGCTTGCTCACACAATGCTGACTGAAGTGCTGACTGAATCAATGAATGCAGTCATTTTTAAGCTTTCAAGGTTAAGTAATTGCACAGGACCATATTGTTATTTCAATCTTAACTCAATCAATCCTGTAGCCTTAATGGATACCATACCGATGTCTAAGAAGTCAAAGTTGGCTGGTTTCAAAGCGTTTTGGATGGTTTTACCTCATCATGTATAGGTAAGTGCAACTTTCACAACTGTCACATCTGAAATTATGGTTTTTCCTCATTATTGTGACATCGAGAATGATTATACATTAAATAGTACATGCCAACCCTTCTACATTCTGTGATTATCATTATTTCTGGATAAATTCCCAGAGTTTTTACCTTGAGTTCTTTCAAGACACATCGTAGCATGAAATAATACTTTTGGTGGTTGTGGAGAACCCCCTATTCTCTGTGTAAAGAGCTTTGACTGTAGTATCAGAAAAGCGCTATATAAAAATGTAACATTCATTTATTCATTCAATGTTGATTAATGGTGATTAGTCAACTAAAACATAATAATACATGTTAGTTGGCTTGATGTTTTCAGAACAGAACTGAAATATTATGCATCGTTATTAGGGATGGGACGATATATCGAATTTCGATATATCGCAAACAAAAAAACTGACAAACCATACAGAGGCAAAACTCGATATTTCAAAATCTGCAATATTGTTTTCTGTCCATGTGCACATAAATGAAATGACCCATCAAACATCTTAATCTCTCTATCACTTGGTTTTACCCCTACTGTGCTTTTTTTCCTACACTGTTTACAAGATCCTTGAAGTGCTTAAAGTGCTTGAATTTAGCTTTTAGAAATGTATGTACTGGAGTACCTGGAAAATTGCCTTGTTTTGTTAAAAGGGCTTGAGATTAAAATGGTCCATTTCTTCCATGTAATGTGTGTCCATCAAAGATGAGATACATGCTCTCCTCTTTCATTGAATAATGTGTCTTTTAATATCCTTTTATCCTTTAATATTTAATATAATGCTATCGTTACGATAATCAAAAGAGAGCGTAATTAACTGTATTTTGAACACCTGTCTCTGCAAAACTTTTGCTAAACACATTTTATTATCATTTAATGTAAGAACTTTGACTCGTTAATGGATATTATTTAATAAAAGTGAATGTTTGTCACTGACTGTAAACCTCCCTGCCCTGGGTGCCGACATGTTTGCGTGATGTCACACACAACTGCATCTCGACGAAACGGGAGTTTAAGATTTCCGCACGAGTTTCCAAGTTAGAAGTCCGACATAAAGTGCCATTCCGTTGCACTTGCCCCAGTTGAAAGGTGGAAATTCTGACTCTCCGAGTTGAATGGAATGCTTCATGAATCATCACAGCAACAACAATACGGAGCATTGCGGCTTTACCCACAGGAGCAAACACTTGGGGGGAGAGACACACACACACACACACACACACACACACCAGGCATGTGGCAGTGGACTCAATGTGCTGAAGCAGTGCATATACAGCAGGAGAGTGTTTTAAACAGCAAGACAGAGCGCAGCTAAATAGAACAGAATGCAGCATCTTCAAAACTGAACTTCAACTTAACACGCATATTAAAAACGTGATAGTTAATGCGTCTCCTGTTAAGACTTACTAAGATTACTATGGTAACCAGAAGGAAGAACAGACAGATGCATGTTGTGCACATACTTTCATTAAGTTGGGCAGCGAATCTTCACATAATGACAAAATATGATGCATTATATTTTGATTATGCAATCTTTTGTACATTTTGTTACAGGTTATTTTATAACAGCCTATAATAATGAATAGACGATACACTGGAACAAGACGCAAAGCAGCAACCAAAGTTGTTTGTCAGACATATTATTACATATACAGTTATGTACATGTCAGAGTACTCAAGTAGACAAAATTACCAAAATGCCCATCCCAAGTTGTGTCACGTTGAACTCTTAAAGTACCATTTTAGCGCATGTTATACAAATGAATATAAAATCAATGTAATAATTTATAAATTGTACACATTATTTAAAACTGTTTTATATAACAATAAAACATATATATATATATATTTATATTTACAATTTCATGATAAAATATTAGTTGATAGAATGTAGAATTTTATATTTTTAAAAAGTTAAAATGTGATTATGA
The DNA here is from genome assembly GCF_019703515.2 of Myxocyprinus asiaticus. Taxonomy (NCBI): domain Eukaryota; kingdom Metazoa; phylum Chordata; class Actinopteri; order Cypriniformes; family Catostomidae; genus Myxocyprinus; species Myxocyprinus asiaticus. The sequence continues at coordinate 42,733,979 of NC_059368.1, read as the reverse complement.
TGACAAACAAATCATTAAAAAATTAAATATACACTTTCACATATTTTTCAGGACAGGTTCTGTTCAGTTCTATTGCTTGTTCTGCACCTAATCAGTCTGAATGTAGTCCACTATTTTTGAAGACTTATTTGTTTATGATATTTTCTTATAGTGAAAGATGTATGAGAAACTCTTATTATTTTAACTTTGAGCATTTATATTGTGCATTAAAGCACTTTATTTTGATGAGAAATTATAATGTGCATTTTGTTCAAACATTTCAAAAACTAAACACAATTTTTTGCTATACTTTGTCATTTAAGTGTTATAATATCGAATCGAATTCAAGCTGTGTAATCTAACAGGTCCTGCTGTGTTTATACAAGTTTTATTTATTTTATTTCTCTTTTTGGTCAAACTATTGGTTTTTGGAACCCAGCCCACCTTCATATCATATCATATCAAATTAGGGATGCACCGATCCGATACCTGGAATCGGTATCGGCTCCAATACTGATGTTTTTTGACAGATTATCCGGCCGACGAGCCCGATCCAAATCCGATACAGTGTGTTAGTCATGTTCGTTACTGTCAAGCTCACAAAAATGACATAAAAGAACCATAAAGGCACCAATAAAGTAGTCCATATGACTCATGCTTTTTATTCAAAGCCACTTGAAGACCTGTGATAGCTCTGTGAATCAAAAAGCTCATGCAGGCTGGTGAGGTGGTCGCAACTATTTTCAGCCATCAGAGAAGTGCGCAATATGTGAGCACTACACGAAAAAAATTCTGATGTAGAAGCTCAATAGTTCAGTTTGCTTATAACATGCATTAAGAATGGCACAGGAGGAGCATTTTACCAGAATCTGAATAAACAAATTAAACTACTATGAACTATCCCAAATAAAGACACTTACAGGACTTCCTGGAGTGTTCTGACCTTCAAAATAAAAGCCTGAGGGTTTTAAATTTAAAGGTGCATGACTGAAATATACAGAATAACTATTGTATTATAAAAATCTAAAAGTCAATAAGAATAATAATTTATTATTTTTATTATTATCATCATTATTATTTATTTACAAATTTCAACAATATTTAAGTTGACTGGGTTCCAAAAAATAACTGTGGACTGATATCTTGCAACTAAAGTGAAAAGAAAAGAAGAAGAGAGATCTCTGAATCCTTTAAAGTCTTTTCTACTGAAGACTTTCACTGGAATTACTGTTAATTTGCTGCTACATTATCCAGTAGACTAGTTATGGGTTAGGGTTAGGGATATCATATCATATATCTCATATCAACATATTATTGTTATCATTATGTAACAGTAGTAACACAAATCTGACAGCTTATACAAAACCCATATTAAACCTATAGCTCAACCTAGAACAGAATATTCACAATGATACAAAGATACAAAGAAGTGCTGCAAAAAGTCTTTTTTTCCCTATTGCAACAAATCAAAGGAAAGGTAAATCAAAGAGAAAGACTTTAACTAGAGATAGTGCTGAGGTAGACTGAAAACAAAAGGGTTGTAAGGCGACTGTCATGAGGGTTGGTCTAAGTGCAGTCAGCTTTAACTCGCACCATGACAACACAACAGGTGCAGTTAATTATGACACACAGCATTTCATACTAAGCCATTGTGAGAAACAGTATTAGGTGATTTACACATGAAATCAGCTTAAAGATTGACTATTGTCCGTGATCACAGGTCAAACTCTCTGACTAGTGTAAATGACCTGACCATAGTGTGACAGGACTGGTAAAAAAAAAAGTTAATCAGTGGCAGAAATTTCTACAACGCAAGACACACACAAATGATCTTGAAAATGTTTTTTCAGCTAGTTTTGCTTTGGGACCTTGATTTTACCTTGGACATCAAGTGATGACCCAACACAGTTCACAAAGCATTACTAAAGTACAAAAATCAAACAAGAAAGTTTTTGTAGACCCCATAAAATCATGAGTTTTGTGGCTTTTAATTATGACTATTATCTTTGAGGTCATCTACATGCGAGTGTGCTCCTGTAAGTTGACAAAATCAACCTTTACAAGATCTACTCATTTACAATTTACTGTCCTTCTCTTTCAGGAAAACACACCAAAGTTCTTTAAGACTCATTCTGCACTACACAGATTTTTGTCCAGATAAATGCTCTCTATTTGCATTTGATTATTTGCATTCAGCATTGTTTTTTCTCTGCTCTCCATGACCCTATTACAACAGACCCGTAGCCCATGTTTGGGTGGCAAACCAGAAATTGAGAATTTTTTGACAGTCATTAACACACTTTGTAAAGTTGTGAAGTATGGTTAATAATTTTATTGCAAAGACTTACTATTTTTTATATAGACAATATGAAAGAAGAACAGTTTGTCAAAGTGACAACATGTTTGCCAGAGGAAAGGCCACACCACACACACACACACACACACACACACACACACACACACACACACACAACCTATACAAACACCATTGTTCTATTGAGAACAAATCATTTTGTCTCAGGTGGACCTGGTAAAGCTATATTCAGAATAGCACACTGAGAAATAGTCTCTCTTTCTGTAATATATTGCATGCATAACGTGCCAAGTATTTTCATTTCCTGTATGCATGGAATACCCCGATGATCTACTACATTTGCCAACATGTACAGTTCACTGTGTGGAAACCTGTATGGCACAATGCAATGTGCTCGACAACAACTTTTATTTCCAGCGTGATGAATGAACCAGAAGTAATATCAGTAACAATTTTCAACATCTCTATTTTGACTAGATATTTGATCAGAGTGCCAAAAGTCACACAAAATAAAAAAAAATAAAAATGTAAACAAACACACACTTTTAATTCCAAGTTGATAATAGGGCTGTCACGATGATGAAATTTGGCTGACGATTAACTGTCAAACAAATAATTGTGATTATGACAATTATTTGTCTGTTTTAGGGCTATGACGATTAATTGTCTCTTTTAGGTCTTTCATGATTAATTGTCATATAAATTGTCATATTTCTTAAGGTGCATGTGTGCTTCATACACCTTAAGAATTCATTTCTACATATTTAACTTCAAATATGCTTTAAGAGAATGTATCTTAAGTGTATTTTTTCACTTGGTTATACTTCTGCAAGTGTAGTAAAGAGAATATATACTTATATTCAAGATCTATTCTCTAAAAGTCTAAATATCTCATATGTTGCTTTTCAGGTGAATGCATTTTTTTTTACATTTTTTTTTTAGATATTTTAAAATATTTGTATTTTTAATATTATATTCAACATTCTCAGATAACAATTGTTTCTTTTGCAGTATAGCTGCTAAAGAAAATGTACATTGTTTTAAAGAAGTTTTAGATTTATATTGGAAAACAAGCCAAAACAAAAACAATTCAAAAACGTTTTTTGTTGCAGTGTATAATGAATATATAGTGTATAGCGAACCTTTCTGTTCACTTCAATTCATCTTTAACTCACAAAAAAACAAACTCTCTCATATTAATAAAGCTGTGTATTGCCAATTTTCTTCATGATAAGAAATGCACAGTGACACATATATTATGAATCAATAAGTCGCGAGCCATCACGTTAAAATCTAGCTGCATTAGGTGTCCGTGCTCGAGGGATGAGCGTCCCCACGACAGAGTGTAAATCAGCCGGATGCAGTTTCAATCTCTCCCCCTTAGATCGGGACACTCATAGTAGAGGCACTGACTGCACAGAGAAATGCCAGTTTCAGAGTTTGTAGCTATTTACATGATCTGCTTACGTATTATTTAAACTTTAATAAAGCAATAACACATTAAATATAACTGCATTTAAGATGTAATGCCAGAGTGTTTCCTTTAAAGACGCTCGATCTGAAGTTGTTTGGAAAGTTTAGTTGGACAATTTTATAGTGTCCACGTTGTCGATAACGTAGACTATTCGTTTCAGCCCTACTGATAACTAAGGTGGTGGGAAAGGCCGATAACCGATTAATCGGCCGATAGTTTTTCAAAATTGATTTATAGAATGACAAAAAAAAAAAATCTTATTCGTTCCTTACTATGACGGCATAGACAAAGAGTCCTGAATGAATACAATTCCAAATGTAGCTTATTGTTCAACCAAAATCCCAAAAATAACCAGAAAAACTTAAGATTTGGTGCACAAGCCCGAAACACACCGGGGACTCTTATTTTGAAATTAAGAATTAATGAAAAAACTATCTGCAAATATCACCATAGATTTTTGCCGATAACGATAGTTCCAAAAAGCAACTATCGGCACCGATTAATCGGTAAAAACGATATATCAGTCTACCTCTAACTTAGAGGTACATTTAAATAGGAGGACGCTCAAGACTACATGGAAAACAAGCAGCCACCCCTCGCGCCCAGATCCAGGAGGGGAGCGTGTCGCGCCCGCCGGACTCCGCCCATTATACCTAGACCTTACCATTTTCATCACCAACTATCCTTCACATAGGCCCATTCACCGTGAGGGTGCCAGATCCCCCTTTATTTTGGACACTATTTACCCATGGACACTTTATTCCACTTTTGGAACATTTGATGTTTAATATTATTTCCAATAAATGCCTCTCCAAGGCCTGACACCACACCCACTATGTCTGTCTTTTGCACAACCCACCACAGTCATCAATGACTTCATGCCTCATGAGTTTCTATGAGTAGAATTCACACAAGATTAGTAAAAGATGTTTTAACTACTAGATGATTATTTAAAGTAATATATATGCAGTAAATAATAAGTGTAATTTGTAGTGTTTACATACTACATTCATGAAGCTAATGCGCTAACATAATATGCACCGATTACACTCTGTTACTGCAATTTATAATGACACTGATACTACTGCAAAGATGGGTTTCTAAAAGAGTGTAAATGGGTAGAATACAGACAAAAGAATGAGGCATATCTTATTTTAGGCAGATGCATGAATCATCATATAAAACTAGAGTCAACAGGCACTTAAGAGTATTTGAGTAGATTTGATTCCTTTTGTAGACTCATTAAACAAAAATCAGATGACATGTTCTTACAAAATGTCTCTACGCGAATGATTGTACTGATGTAAGTAAGTTTGCACGCTGGGGTGTTCATGTTGACTGATCTTAACTGACTGAATGGAAATTAACTGTCGGCCTCAAAGTAGGTGGAGCTCCAGGTCACAGCTATTGATGACGTGGACCAATGGCAGTAAGAAGGTTTTTGGCAGCCGGTAAGAAGTTTTCCTGAAAGTTTGCCCTGGCAAGCTGTTACAAACCACCGAAAGGGACTCAAAAACACCATTTTGGCCAGATTTAGTTCTAAATGACATCACACCTGTTCGTTCAAAAAGTGCAGGGGCCTTAACACCTTGTATACACCTGATGCTAGTGATGTAACATCTTGTCTTGCCATAGCGACTTGAGGCTGTCTACACTGGATGCGTCTAAACGAACGTTCTAAACCGTTTATTTGTCTCGTCGGCATGAGTAACGCCAATGCGTGCAGGGCTAAATGACTGTTTACTGTCTGCGCGGCGCTCGCATCTGGTGTACACAGGGAGTAAAAGGGAGCAGAGCTAAGCAGAGGGTAAGACCACCACACCATGGAGGACAGAGCCTTTTATTACAACAAACACTGATGGAAAATTCCATCATTTTGACCGATAAAAACAAGAAAGAAAATAATTTATGGGGCATGATATTTGGGTCTACAGTTCAACTTTTAATGGACTTCGGCTGGGTTTTCCCGATAACGCTGCAACTTATTCTTTTATGATCAGTCGCTCGTTATTTTATGATGGAGTACTGCCTTTTTCCCAAACCAGCGCGTAATTCGCTTGTTATTAGGGATGTGCGGAATGACTAATTTCACTGACATTTAAACGAAACTTATGGAGTCGACTAGTCTAAAACGAAACCAACCTTAAAAAAAATGCGACCCATTTCAAATCCTTAATCTATTCCAAATCCGACGCAAAATTTCGCTGAAAAGGGGCATTTATCTGCGACGTGCTCGTCTGCATTATCATCACTGTACATTAAATATAGAACATGACACACATTCTCCTTAAGCGAATATAGGTTTATTTATTGAAAACAATTGAATGAATAGTGCAGGACCAATAGCGCAACCCAAATAGCCTATTCTTCTAAGTAAAGGTTATTTAACATATTAAAACAGTCAGGACATTGTTGAAAATAATTAACAGATAGACTAAGCCAAATATACAAGAGAGAAAAATGCAACTTTGTATCTGCTCCAGATATCCTCTTTTGTCAATAATATTTGTATTATTAATTATATTTAAAATGTGTAACATTAATATGACAGTCATTTAAGTGCAGCCTCTATAAAAATATAAAGCCAAACATAAATGTGTAAAAATGTTGAACAGTTAAATGGGGAAAAATATTAACCGACTAGTAATTCCAGTGTCGACTAGCAGCATCAGAACCATTTAGTCGACTAGTCTCGCACATCCCTACTTGTTATAAAGAAGAACTTAAGTGTTGCGTTACGGGAGCTGAAACGTATCCAAATATGTTCAGAAGTTTTTGAAACATAAAAATAATTCAAAAATACTGACAAACATGAAAGTCATTGCATGCTCTCTATCTAATATTTTTTTTAGGCTTATTTATTTAAGTTTTAAACTACAGGGTCACATTACTCACAAACGTCTTCTTTAAAAATAGTTTAGATAGTAAGTAAGAACATACAGTAGAACAACAAGATAGAACAATAGAAAAAAAACCATTATCATTCTATTGCCATTATAGTTATGCTTATAAAAGGCAAAGGAGCATCCTTCACAGCGGGGTGTCAATGTAATCATTTCTTCATAGATGAACATTACGTTTACTGCATACAGTAAACCATGATAGTGTGTACAACATGACAATAAGCATTGTTGATCCACCGGTCTTCAAAATATACAACTGAAAATATATTGAGAATATCAATACTCACATTTTTTAACTGTATTTATTTAAATTATTTTTAAACAGTAGGCTACATACATACTTCGGTGGCTGTTTCATGTTTTCACAGTAAGGAATTTTTTCCGATGCAATGTTGACGTTTTTTACGTTTATTCAGTCAAAGTTCAGACTTTGT